>NC_090444.1:151204515-151832015 GCF_031143425.1 Pleurodeles waltl
GGGGTTAGGGAAAAGAGCTCAGCAAACTGTTGCAGGACCTTCCTACAATCAGATTGCTGTTGGTCAGAGAGGGTGTCTGAATAGATCACTCCATCAACTGAGCCATCTTTAGGGTTTGATGAGAGAAGATCAGGGAGAGGTTCACTCTCAGCTTCCTGATCCTCATCTGTTACCATTAACAGATTCACATCAGCCCTGTCATGGAAGAGCTTAAGGCGGTTCACATGGATCACCCTCTTGGGGCTCCTGCTAGTGCCCAGGTCCACCAGGTAGGTGACCTGACTCTTCTTCTCTAGCACTGGGTAAGGGCCACTCCTGTCCTGGAGTGCCCTGGGAGCCACAGGCTCCAAAACCCAGACTTTCTGCCATGGTTGAAATTCAACCAGTGCAGCCTTTTGGTCATACCAAAACTTCTGGAGCTGTTGGCTGGCCTCAAAGTTTTTGCTTGTCTTTTCCATGTACTCTGCCATCCTTGAGCGAAGGCCAAGTACATAGTCCACTATGTCTTGTTTAGGCTCATGAAGAGGTCTCTCCCAGCCTTCTTTCACAAGAGCTAGTGGTCCCCTTACAGGGTGGCCAAACAGAAGTTCAAAGGGTGAGAACCCTACTCCCTTCTGAGGCACCTCTCTGTAAGCGAAAAGCAGACATGGCAGGAGGACATCCCATCTCCTTTTGAGTTTTTCTGGGAGCCCCATGATCATGCCCTTTAATGTCTTGTTGAATCTCTCAACAAGGCCATTAGTTTGTGGATGATAGGGTGTAGTGAATTTATAAGTCACTCCACACTCATTCCACATGTGTTTCAGGTATGCTGACATAAAGTTGGTACCTCTGTCAGACACCACCTCCTTAGGGAAGCCCACTCTGGTAAAGATACCAATGAGGGCCTTGGCTACTACAGGGGCAGTAGTCGACCTAAGGGGAATAGCTTCAGGATACCTAGTAGCATGATCCACTACTACTAGTATGTACATGTTTCCTGAGGCTGTGGGAGGTTCAAGTGGACCCACTATGTCCACACCCACTCTTTCAAAGGGGACCCCCACCACTGGAAGTGGAATGAGGGGGGCCTTTGGATGTCCACCTGTCTTACCACTGGCTTGACAGGTGGTACAGGAGACACAAAACTCCTTAACTTTCTGGGACATGTTAGGCCAGTAGAAGTGGTTGACTAGTCTCTCCCACGTCTTGGTTTGTCCCAAATGCCCAGCAAGGGGAATATCATGGGCTAAGGTCAGTATGAACTCTCTGAATGCCTGAGGCACTACCACTCTCCTAGTGGCACCAGGTTTGGGATCTCTTGCCTCAGTGTACAGGAGCCCATCTTCCCAATAGACCCTATGTGTTCCAGTTTTCTTGCCATTGGATTCTTCAGCAGCTTGCTGCCTAAGGCCTTCAAGAGAAGGACAGGTTTCTTGCCCCTTACACAACTGCTCCCTTGAGGGTCCCCCTGGGCCTAAGAGCTCAACCTGATAAGGTTCTAACTCCATAGGCTCAGTTCCCTCAGAGGGCAGAACTTCTTCCTGAGAAGAGAGGTTCTCTTTTTGTTGTTGTGTTGCAGCTGGTTTCCCAGCTGGCTTTCCTTTTCTCTTGGTAGGCTGGGCCCTTTTTCCAAACTCCAGCTCTACTTGTTCACCCTGAGCCTTGCACTGTGCCCTTGTCTTGACACACACCAGTTCAGGGATACCCAGCATGGCTGCATGGGTTTTCAGTTCTACCTCAGCCCATGCTGAGGACTCCAGGTCATTTCCAAGCAAACAGTCTACTGGGATATTTGAGGAGACCACCACCTGTTTCAGGCCATTGACCCCTCCCCACTCTAAAGTTACCATAGCCATGGGATGTACTTTAGTCTGATTGTCAGCGTTGGTGACTGGATAAGTTTGTCCAGCCAGGTATTGACCAGGGGAAACCAGTTTCTCTGTCACCATAGTGACACTGGCACCTGTATCCCTCAGGCCTTCTACACTTGTCCCATTAATTAAGAGCTGCTGCCTGTATTTTTGCATGTTAGGAGGCCAGGCAGCCAGTGTGGCTAAATCCACCCCACCCTCAGAGACTAATGTAGCTTCAGTGTGACACCTGATTTGCTCTGGGCACACTGTTGATCCCACTTGGAGACTAGCCATTCCAGTCTTAGCTGGAGTGGAGTTAGAAGTGGTAGTTTTCTTGGGACAGGCCTTGTCTCCAGTTTGGTGTCCAGGCTGATTACAGCTATGACACCAGGCCTTTTTGGGATCAAAGTTTTTACCCTTGTACCAAAAATTGTTTTGTGAAGAGGCTCTGGGCCCACCCTCCTGTGCAGGTTTTTGGGGGCCTGAAGAAGACTCTTTACTATTTTTGTTTTTGGATGTCTCAACACTCTTCCCCTGGGGAGGTTTTGTGACCCCTTTCTTTTGGTCACCCCCTGTGGTAGTCTTGGTCACCCTAGTCTTGACCCAATGGTCCGCCTTCTTTCCCAATTCTTGGGGAGAAATTGGTCCTAGGTCTACCAGATGCTGATGCAGTTTATCATTTGAACAATTACTTAACAGGTGTTCTTTCACAAATACATTGTACAGCCCATCATAATTATTAACACCACTGCCTTGAATCCAACCATCCAGTGTTTTTACTGAGTAGTCCACAAAATCAACCCAGGTCTGGCTTGAGGTTTTTTGAGCCCCCCTGAATCTAATTCTATACTCCTCAGTGGAGAATCCAAAGCCCTCAATCAGGGTTCCCTTCATGAGGTCATAAGATTCTGCATCTTTTCCAGAGAATGTGAGGAGTCTATCCCTACACTTTCCAGTGAACATTTCCCAAAGGAGAGCACCCCAGTGAGATTTGTTCACTTTTCTGGTTACACAAGCCCTCTCAAAAGCTGTGAACCATTTGGTGATGTCATCACCATCTTCATATTTAGTTACAATCCCTTTAGGGATTTTCAACATGTCAGGAGAATCTCTGACCCTAGTTATGTTGCTGCCACCATTGATGGGTCCTAGGCCCATCTCTTGTCTTTCCCTTTCTATGGCTAGGATCTGTCTTTCCAAAGCCAATCTTTTGCCCATCCTGGCTAGCTGGATGTCCTCTTCACTGGAGTTATCCTCAGTGATTTCAGAGATGTTGGTCCCTCCTGTGAGGGAAGCAGCATCTCTGACTACTATATTTGGAGACAGGGCTTAAGAGGCCCTGTTCTCCCTAGTTAGGACTGGTAGGGGGGAATTTTCCTCCAAGTCACTATCTTCATCCTCTGTGTTGCCATCCTCAGAGGGGTTGGCCTTTTCAAACTCTGCCAAAAGCTCCTGGAGCTGTAGTTTGGAAGGTCTGGGGCCCATTGTTATTTTCTTTATTTTACAGAGTGACCTTAGCTCCCTCATCTTAAGATGGAGGTAAGGGGTGGTGTTGAGTTCCACCATATTCATCTCTGTACTAGACATTATGCTTCTAAAAGTTGGAATACTTTTTAAGAATCTAAAACTAGTTCTAGGTTCTAATTCAAACTTTCACAAAACTTTTAAACTCTAAAAGGAAATGCTAAACAGGGACTAACACAAGGCCCTAGCAGGACTTTTAAGAATTTAGAAAAATAGTTCAAATTGCAAAAATCAATTTCTAATGACAATTTTTGGAATTTGTCGTGTGATCAGGTATTGGCTGAGTAGTCCAGCAAATGCAAAGTCTTGTATCCCACCGCTGATCCACCAATGTAGGAAGTTGGCTCTGTATGCACTATTTCAAAGTAATAGTAAGGAATAGTATGCACAGAGTCCAAGGGTTCCTCTTAGAGGTAAGATAGTGGCAAAAAGAGATAATACTAATGCTCTATTTTGTGGTAGTGTGGTCGAGCAGTAGGCTTATCAAAGGAGTAGTGTTAAGCATTTGTTGTACATACACACAGGCAATAAATGAGGAACACACACTCAGAAACAATTCCAGGCCAATAGGTTGTTGTTATAGAAAAATATATTTTCTTAGTTTATTTTAAGAACCACAGGTTCAAATTCTACATGTAATATCTCATTTGAAAGGTATTGCAGGTAAGTACTTTAGGAACTTTGAATAATCACAATAGCATATATACTTTTTACATAAAACACATATAGCTACTTTAAAAGTGGACACTTAGTGCAATTTTCACAGTTCCTAGGGGAGGTAATGTTAGTTCTTGCAGGTAAGTAAACCACCTACGGGGTTCAAATTGGGGTCCAAGGTAGCCCACCGTTGGGGGTTCAGAGCAACCCCAAAGTTACCACACCAGCAGCTCAGGGCCGGTCAGGTGCAGAGTTCAAAGTGGTGCCCAAAACGCATAGGCTTCAATGGAGAAGGGGGTGCCCCGGTTCCAGTCTGCCAGCAGGTAAGTACCCGCGTCTTCGGAGGGCAGACCAGGGGGGTTTTGTAGGGCACCGGGGGGGACACAAGCTCACACAAAAAGTACACCCTCAGCAGCACGGGGCGGCCGGGTGCAGTGTGCAAACACGCGTCGGGTTTTCAATAGGTTTCAATGAGAGACCAAGGGGTCTCTTCAGCGGTGCAGGCAGGCAAGGGGGGGGGCTCCTCGGGGTAGCCACCACCTGGGCAAGGGAGAGGGCCTCCTGGGGGTCACTCCTGCACTGGAGTTCCGATCTTTTAGGTCCTGGGGGCTGCGGGTGCAGGGTCTTTTCCAGGCGTCGGGATTTCAGAGTAAGGCAGTCTCGGTCAGGGGGAGCCTCGGGATTCCCTCTGCAGGCGTCGCTGTGGGGGCTCAGGGGGGACAACTTTGGTTACTCACAGTCTCGGAGTCGCCGGAGGGTCCTCCCTGAGGTGTTGTTTCTCCACCAGTCGAGTCGGGGCCGCCGGGTGCAGTGTTGCAAGTCTCACGCTTCTTGCGGGGATTGCAGGGGTCTTTAAATCTGCTCCTCTGGATACAAAGTTGCAGTCTTTGTTGAACAGGGCCGCTGTTCTCGGGAGTTTCTTGGTCTTTTGGAAGCAGGGCAGTCCTCTGAGGATTCAGAGGTCGCTGGTCCCGGGGAAAGCGTCGCTGGAGCAGTTTTCTTCTGAAGGAGGGAGACAGGCCGGTAGGGCTGGGGCCAAAGCAGTTGGTGTCTTCTTCTTCTCTGCAGGGTTTTTCAGCTCAGCAGTCCTCTTCTTCTTTAAGTTGCAGGAATCTAAATTCTTAGGTTCAGGGGAGCCCTTAAATACTAAATTTAAGGGCGTGTTTAGGTCTGGGGGGTTAGTAGCCAATGGCTACTAGCCCTGAGGGTGGGTACACCCTCTTTGTGCCTCCTCCCAAGGGGGGGGGTCACATTCCTATCCCTATTGGGGGAATCCTCCATCTGCAAGATGAAGGATTTCTAAAAGTTAGAGTCACTTCAGCTCAGGACACCTTAGGGGCTGTCCTGACTGTCCAGTGACTCCTCCTTGTTTTTCTCATTAATTCCTCCGGCCTTGCCGCCAAAAGTGGGGCCGTGGCCGGAGGGGGCGGGCAACTCCACTAGCTGGAGTGCCCTGTGGTGCTGGAACAAAGGGGGTGAGCCTTTGAGGCTCACCGCCAGATGTTACAGCTCCTGCCTGGGGGAGGTGATAGCATCTCCACCCAGTGCAGGCTTTGTTACTGGCCACAGAGTGACAAAGGCACTCTCCCCATGTGGCCAGCAACATGTCTCGAGTGTGACAGGCTGCTAAAACCAGTCAGCCTACACGGGTAGTTGGTTAAGGTTTCAGGGGGCACCTCTAAGGTGCCCTCTGGGTGTATTTCACAATAAAATGTACACTGGCATCAGTGTGCATTTATTGTGCTGAGAAGTTTGACACCAAACTTCCCAGTTTTCAGTGTAGCCATTATGGTGCTGTGGAGTTCGTGCTTGACAGACTCCCAGACCATATACTCTTATGGCTACCCTGCACTTACAATGTCTAAGGTTTTGCTTAGACACTGTAGGGGCACAGAGCTCATGCACTGGTGCCCTCACCTATGGTATAGTGCACCCTGCCTTATGGCTGTAAGGCCTGCTAGAGGGGTGACTTATCTATACTGCATAGGCAGTGTGAGGTTGGCATGGCACCCTGAGGGGAGTGCCATGTCGACTTACTCGTTTTGTCCTCACCAGCACACACAAGCTGGCAAGCAGTGTGTCTGTGCTGAGTGAGGGGGTCCCCAGGGTGGCATAAGCTATGCTGCAGCCCTTAGAGACCTTCCCTGGCATCAGGGCCCTTGGTACCAGGGGTACCAGTTACAAGGGACTTACCTGGATGCCAGGGTGTGCCAATTGTGTAAAACAAAAGTACAGGTTAGGGAAAGAACACTGGTGCTGGGGTCTGGTTAACAGGCCTCAGCACACTTTCAAATCAAAACATAGCATCAGCAAAGGCAAAAAGTCAGGGGGTAACCATGCCAAGGAGGCATTTCCTTACACTTTGCAAACCTCAAAATGTGGCTAAAAAAACACATTTTCCTCACATTTCGGTGACAGAAAGTTCTGGAATCTGAGAGAAGCCACAAATTTCCTTCCACCCAGCGTTCCCCCAAGTCTCTCGATAAAAATGATACCTCACTTGTGTGGGTAGTCCTAGCGCCCGCGACAGGAAATGTCGCAAAGTGCCTACATGTAGATTTTGGCCTCTAGCTCAGCCGGCACCTAGGGAAACCTACCAAACCTGTGCATTTTTGAAAACTAGAGACCTAGGGGAATCCAAGATGGGGTAACTTGTGGGGCTCTGACCAGGTTCTGTTACCCAGAATCCTTTGCAAACCTCAAAATTTGGCTAAAAAAACACTTTTTCCTGTCATTTCGGTGACAGAAAGTTCTGGAATCTGAGAGGAGCCACAAATTTCCTTCCACCCACCGTTCCCCCAAGTCTCCTGATATAAATGGTACCTCACTTGTGTGGGTAGGCCTAGCGCCCGCGACAGGATATGCCCCAAAACACAACGTGGACACATCACATTTTTTCACAGAAAATAGAGCTGTTTTTTGCAAAGTGCCTACCTATAGATTTTGGCCTCTAGCTCAGCCGGCACCTAGGGAATGTACCAAACCTGTGCAGTTTTGAAAACTAGAGACCTAGGGGAATACAAGATGGGGTGACTTGTGGGGCTCTGACCAGGTTCTGTTACCCAGAATCCTTTGCAAACCTCAAAATTTGGCTAAAAAAACACATTTTCCTCACATTTCGGTGACAGAAAGTTCTGGAATCTGAGAGGAGCCACAAATTTCCTTCCACCCAGCGTTCCCCCAAGTCTCCCGATAAAAATGGTACCTCACTTGTGTTGGTAGGCCTAGCGCCCGCGACAGGAAATGCCCCAAAGCACAACGTGGACACATCCCATTTTTTGACAGAAAACAGAGCTGTTTTTTGCAAAGTGCCTACCTGTAGATTTTGGCCTCTAGCTCAGCCGGCACCTAGGGAAACCTAACAAACCTGTGCATTTTTTAAAACTAGAGACCTAGGGGAATCCAAGATGGGGTGACTTGTGGGGCTCTGACCAGGTTCTGTTACCCAGAATCCTTTGCACACCTCAAAATTTGGCTAAAAAAACACATTTTCCTCACATTTCGGTGACAGAAAGTTCTGGAATCTGAGAGGAGCCACAAATTTCTTTCCACCCAGCGTTCCCCCAAGTCTCCCGATAAAAATGGTACCTCACTTGTGTGGGTAGGCCTAGCGCCCGCGACAGGATATGCCCCAAAACACAACGTGGACACATCACATTTTTTCACAGAAAACAGAGGTGTTTTTTGCAAAGTGCTTACCTGTAGATTTTGGCCTCTAGCTCAGCCGGCACCTAGGGAAACCTACCAAACCTGTGCATTTATGAAAACTAGAGACCTAGGGGAATCCAAGATGGGGTGACTTGTGGGGCTCTGACCAGGTTCTGTTACCCAGAATCCTTTGCAAACCTCAAAATTTGGCTAATAAAAAAATCATTTTCCTCAAATTTCGGTGACAGAAAGTTCTGGAATCTGAGAGGAGCCACAAATTTCCTTCCACCCAGCGTTCCCCCAAGTCTCCCGATAAAAATGGTACCTCACTTGTGTGGGTAGGCCTAGCGCCCACGAAAGGAAATGGCCCAAAACACAACGTGGACACATCACATTTTTTCATAGAAAACAGTGCCCACCTGTGTATTTTGGCCTCTAGCTCAGCCGGCACCTAGGGAAACCTACCAAACCTGTGCATTTTTTAAAACTAGAGACCTAGGGGAATCCAAGATGGGGTGACTTGTGGGGCTCTGACCAGGTTCTGTTACCCAGAATCCTTTTCAAACTTAAATATTTGACTAAAAAAAACACATTTTCCTCACATTTCGGTGACAGAAAGTTCTGGAATCTGAGAGGAGCCACAAATTTCCTTCCACCCAGCGTTCCCCCAAGTCTCCCGGTAAAAATCATACCTCACTTGTGTGGATGGGCCAGGTGCCTGCAACAGAATAAGGCCCATAACTTGTAGAGATAGAGGGGATAGCACAGCGAGTTTATAAGGACATATTCTTCTTTTATACATCTTTAGGCTGACTCTGCTTTGGGGACCCACATAAGTGAGGTGTCATTTTACTTGGGAGACTGAGGGGAACACTGGGGAGTAGGAATTTTGTGCTGGAGCGGTGATCCTACTAAGAATAGTCAGGAAAATATGCTTTTTTAAGCATATTTTGAGGTTTACAGAGGAGTCTGGGTAAGAAAATGTTGGGGGATCCACGCAAGCCACACCTCCCTTGACTCCTTGGGTGTCTAGTTTAAAAAAATGTCTGGGTTTGGTAGGTTTCCCTAGATGAAGGCCACACCCAGGACCAAAAACATAGGTACCCCCTACCCCCCAAACACAGGTAGTTTTGTAATATATCATTTGGATGTGTCCACATACGTCTGTGATGTGCCAAACACTAAAATTGTGAAAAGAAACGCACTTAGGTTATGTGAAAAAGACCCCTCACCCACCAACCAAGTTGGTGGCATGCTTCATCATCGGGGTCCCACCCGAGGCACCTAGCGTGTCACAGGTGTGCTGCGACGCCTGATTACAGCGGAGCAGGTTTTGTCATTTTTACCACATATACTGGTTGGATTTGGCACGAGGGTGAGTGATGGTTCAGTGGATCAAATTTTATTAACAAGAGATTTCACATAAATGAAATGCACTGTTAATAACTGAAAGGCAAAAAACTGAACCAATGACTCACAGCTCGTGAGCTGTAAAGCCGCGACAAGGCACCAACCGCTTTACAGTCCATTCACACACCTTTCATACATGACACGCACAAGACCATTCACACCGCCAGCCACGGGCCTAGCACATTACAACACTCACATCGACAGACAGCGCCACTCAAGGGCCCATCACTTACATACGCCCACATGCCTGATACAAAAATCACACCAGCTGATGGGAGTGTGTGGACTGGTGTTTGGCTGGCAGTGTGTTGCAGTAGCCAACAGCAAGTCAATATGTACACTATGTACACCCTCAGCCAAGCCCACTCCACACACAATGGCATCATTTTTTTTTTTTTTTAAACAGAGGAACCCTAACTAAGTAGAAAGAATTACAAAACTACAAACACAAAAGCTCTAAGTACATGACAGAAATGCTAACCATGAAACTGAACACATGAAAATACAAAACAGACATGAGTTTACACTCATGGTTGTTCCCAGAAATTCTTCTGGGTGTGGTAATTCTTAAAACAACCACCCACACACAGCCCAGGCTTTGAAGGACAATCTGGGCAGTACATTTGAGTCTCCCTCCGGATACCTCTTTGAAAACACACTCTACATTTCTTAGCTGGAAAGTCTTTTTTGGGTGTGGGAGGAATGTGCTCAGCAAAGTGGCGATCTTTCAATCTAGCCATATCCTCCACCACTGCTTCTCTAGGAACTCTGGCATGTTCCACCATAATAAGGCTCCCTATCACTGACTCCTGAAATTTCACAAATGTCATCTTTGACTCTGGAGACCTATCCCTAAACACAATAAAAGCATTAAAGGTTGCTAAGTGGAAGAGGTGAATTGCTAACTTCTTATACCAAACGTAAGACTTACGAATAGCAGTATAAGGTTCCAACCTCTGATCAACTCTATCTACACCTCCCATTGCTTATTATAGTCTAAAATGCACACAGGTTTGCGCACTTCAGCAACCTGGCCCCAAACAGTCACGGGGGAAGTACTCTCATCATGGATGGTACTTAGCATGTAGACATCCCTCTTGTCTGAAAATTTCGAAGCTAGCAGCTCATCATTCCACAAGGCACAGCACTGTCCCCTCTCAAGTTTCTTACAAACAAGCTCCCTTGGATAGCCTTTCCGGTTACAACGAATTGTGCCACAAGCAACAGTGTCCACTTTAAACAATTCCTTGAACAACTGTACTCCAGTGTAGAAGTTATCTACATACAAATGGTGACCTTTGTTGAACAGTCGTCTACCAAGATCCCACACAATTTTCTCAGTGGCTCCAAAAGTGGGAGGACAACCAGGGGGGTCAATATTGGAATCCCTACCAGTGTAGACACGGAAACTATACACATATCCTGTACTACTTTCAGACAGCATATACAATTTAATTCTATATCGTGCCCTTTTGCTAGGAATGTACTGCCTAAAAACCAAACGACCCTTGAAGAGGACCAAAGACTCGTCCACACTTATCTCTTTGCCTGGAACATAGACCTCAGAAAACCGATCTACAAAATGATCAAGGACAGGCCTAATCTTAAAAAGACGGTCAGAATCTGGGTGATCTCGTGGCAAGGCTAATGCATTGTCAACAAAATGCAGCATCCTAAGAAGAAGCAAATACCAATTACGACTCATGGTCGCAGGAAATATAGCTGTTGCCATCAAGGGACTAGTAGACCAATAAGAAGCCAGTGACGGCTTCCTTATCAACCCCATCAAAAAAGTCAAACCCAAAAACTTTTTTATCTCCTCCAAATTTGTGGGAATCCACTGGGCAGCTCTAGAGTGTGGCCTAAGTCTAGCAGCGTTGTCCCTCAAATGCTGCTCCGCATACAAATTAGTCTGCTCAACAATCTCGTCCAAAAACACATCATCCATGAATAACTCAAAGAAATTGACAGGCAAAAAGTTCTCTGTATTGGCGCTACACCCCGGGAGACCAGTAAAGGCAGGCAACTCTGGCTGCTCCATGTTTGAGGCAACCCAGAGATCAGGTCTTATAACGGGAAACCTTTCAGCCCCAGGTTCCTGCACTAATGGCACATCACTGTCCTCCTCTAAAACAGACCCTTCATCTGCACTGAGTGTGGCTTCCTCATCAGAAGATTCCTCTCCAACAGAAACATCACTGCCAGAATCCCTCACTTCCTCCTCTGCCTCAGATGCAGAGTCCGTCTCATAATCATGATCAGACAATGACTCAAAAAGCATACCAACCACCTGCTGAGCGGTCATCCTGCGGCTAGCATTGATCTTTCCTACTAAAATTAACTGGACAAATTCCCCACCAACAACCAGCACTGTGTAAGATAAGTAACAAAGTGTAGCTTTATTAGTAAGAGTTATAAACTAAAAAACTATACCGCTCACTTGCCTGAAAAAGCTTGATTCACCAGCAACTACTCTGCACAGACACAGCAATCACCAATGATATCCCACTAAAAAGAAAGAAAGAAAAGCAAATTAGAAATAAGACAAAACAAATATCATTGAGCACAAATCTAAGGACAATTTCACACACAATCCTGCATTTAGTACACCCCCTACAAACATGTCATTCATGCATGTCAACAATACTCCTTTGGAGTAAATTGTTTTTACTTACCTAAAACATGCAACTATGCAAACCGCAGGTCAACCACCGCCAAAACCGCAAGGAGCCACAGCAAATAAAGCAAAAGCTCTGAACTAGAACAAAAAGGAGAAAACATTTTTTATCACAAATGCAAATACTTCATCAGTTGACAAACACCCCACCATCAAACATTTAGAAATTGGTGCCTAAGTTGATTCTGCCATAGGGGCAGATGGGCATACTAAAAAAATAGGCCTATCTGCCCCAAGGAGGGCAGAAAATACCTTTAGTAGTGTGTCCCCATGGGGAGCGACCCTTGCCCAAAGGGACAGCCCCCAAACAAAAAAAACAAAAAAACAGACACAACACTATCCCTGGTGCCTAAGTGGCTTCTGCCCCCCTTGGGGCAGATGGGCCTAAAAATAATAGGCCGATCTGTCCCCAAGGGGTGCAGAAATGGCCTTGGTACCCTTGCCCAAGGGCCCCCCCCCGCCCCCATCCACTAACACACACACTATCCCTGGTGTCTAAGTGGCTTCTGCCCCCCTTGGGGGCAGATGGGCCTAAAAAAATAGGCCCATCTGCCCCCAAGGGGCCCTGGCGTTTTAGTGGTTTCTGCCCCCCTTGGGGGCAGATCAGCCTAAAAATAATAGGCCGATCTGTCTCCAAGGGGTGCAGAAATGGCCTTGGTACATGTGCCCCAAAGGGGGGGGGGGGGCGACCCTTGCCCAAGGGACCCCCCCATCCACTAACACACACACACACTATCCCTGGTGTCTAAGTGGCTTCTGCCCCCCTTGGGGGCAGATGGGGCTACAAAAATAGGCCCATCTGCCCCTAAGGGGGGCAGAAATGGCCAACAGGTCAATACCCCCCTTGGGGGGGCGCCCTCTGCCCAAGGGGACGCCCCCCCCCCAACAAAAATAAACAAATTTAAATAAATCCCTGGCGTTCTAGTGGTTTCTGCCCCCCTTGGGGCAGATCAGCCTAAAAATAATAGGCTGATCTGCCCCCAAGAGGGGCAGAAATGGCCCTAAAAGACATGCCCCCCAAAGGGGAGCGACCCTTGCCCAAGGGGCCACCTCCCCATCCACTACACACACAATCCCTGGTGCCTAAGTGGCTTCTGCCCCCCTTGGGGGCAGATGGACCTAAAAAAAATAGGCTGATCTGCCCCCAAGGGGGGCAGAAATGGCCGTTGTTATTTGCCCCCAAAAGGGGAGCGACCCTTGCCCAAGGGGCCGCTCCCCGACAGTAAAAACACGAATTAACAAAAAAAAATAATCCCTGGCGTCTAGTGGGCATTCCTGCTGCCCGATCGCAATGCGATCGGGCAGCAGGAATTCTCAAAGAGACACCGGGGGAAAGGAAAATCCTTTCCTTTCCCCCGGTGCCTCTTTCTGCAAACCTCCCCACCCACCGGGAAGAGAAACTTACCTCTTCCTCCCTCGCCGCACAGGAAGCAAATGGCTTCCTGTGCGACGGGCACCTGATAATGAAGTCAGCGCGCGATTGCGCGCTGACGTCATTATGGGGGGGTCAGGGGTGGAAGGGGAAGGGCTTCCCCTTCCATCCCTGCCTTTGGGGAGGTGGGGGGAAGCACACAGAGGGAGCGAGAGCGCTCCCTCTGGGCTGTGTGCCGAGAACGTAATGAACTGGTTAAAAATTACGTCAAAAATGGTGCAGTGAAATCTTATAGATTTCACTGAGACATTTTTGCAGGCCTCCTAATGCCAGAATGCCCCCCTTGCACACATTATGTGACTCAAGGGGGCGCAAAGTGGCGCAATGTGTGCATTGCGCCACTTTGTAAATATGGCACAGCCAAAATTGCCTCCTTGAGTCACATTAGCTAGTGTGGCGCAAAGAGGCGCTAGGGCCCTGTAAATTTGGCTCAAAAAGTTTGGTGTAGTGCTGGTTCTCCAGCATTAGTGCACGAGGGCGGGTCAATTCCAGCTTTTCAGGATATCTGTTCACTATGTAAGTGATTCCCAAATAGATTGTATTGCATCTACATATATTCCATGTCATTATCCTGAAGATCTGGAACGGATGCACCCCTCAAAGACAAAAATTGACACTTAGGCATCAGTGTCAGAGCTAGACCGCTGTATGTTTCTGTCCTTGGTTTCACAGATCACAGAAGCCATATTTAATATAAATACTGCACCAGGCATGTCATGATGGCAACATCTCTATCAAAAAAGTTATAATCTCGAAAAAATAATCAAGATAACTGTAACCTCAAATTTCGGGATATGGATGAGCCAACAAGATGTAAACAAGTATGTGACAGACTGTAGTGTGCCTCTCGCCCAAAATAAAAATAACAAAGGTGACAAACAAGACACAATAAAGTTTTGGCAATGTTTTCTTAGTAATGGCATGTACTAAAGGGTTTTCAGGTTTCGTCTCTGTAACAGCCCACCAGCTACAGAAGTGAGTGTTCTAACTTCCCTTGAAGGTAACTGGCAATCGTGTTTTGCTCAGAACATCTACATCGAGGACCTTCCTTGAGTTCCTGCTCACTGGCATTGACCTGTGCCAAGGTGGATTGTCGATACAAGAATAAGGAGAAGGAAGACAATTATGAGGAAGGGCCCTGAATTGCAGATGAACACATACTTATTTATTACTAATGCAGATGTGTGATTCGTGAAATGACCGACATAGTAGTAGTAGAAAGAATGCATTCAAAGCATGCTTAGATTAAAGTCCAGGGTAACAAGACTGGTAGGTAAAGATACAGGTTCTGTTGAGCGTTCCTTAGGGGTGCACCAAGGGTTGATTGGTCACGGGCATCCATACAAGTTGTATGAACATCCAGAGACTGGTGGAGCGCTGGGATGAAGATCACTGAGTGCAGTTGAACTGGTGTAGATGCCATTTATTTAAAGGTAGGATAGGTCAGAGTCATGGATTTATTAACCAATGAGGCAGCTGAGTTTAAATTAATATGTCTCACAATGTTAAAGACTGTCATAGCCCAAAATGCAACAAGACAGAACCAGAAACAACTAGGCAAAGGAGATTGGAAGAGCATGACAGATAACCCAAATTTCTCACTGCATAGAACCATTGCTATTGGAAGTGAGAGTAGAGGAAGTCATCTACAGTTTCCCGTGCAACGCCATGGCTTCATGGGCCAGAGGCGGCAAAAACAAGCCTGTCATCAGTCCTTGAGCCGGCGTGAAGCACCCCTGCAGTGCTACATCAGAATTTAGCTTGGAAGATGTTAGAAATTGGGTTACGGGTTGAGGGGGGTCAGACCCTATTCAAGCAGCAACCACAATCCTAGTCAGGGTGAAGTCACAAGCAAACCCTAAATGAACCTGTGGTCAACCTTCTGGTAGCTTAGCACAGAGCTATCAGGCTTAACTCAGAGGCAATGTGTAAAGTATTTATGCAGCACTTCAAACAGTATTAAAGTGACAACACAACACAAGAAAAATCCCACACCACCAAAACAACAAAAATCCAATCAGTAGAACCGGAGATATGCAAGTTTAAATATTTAAGAAAAAAATATCTCCAAAGCGGCTACTGTGAATATCTAGTTGTGCTAGACTGGGCCAAAATCACAAGTTCAGGCCGACCGCGTTGAAGCGCAGGCCGGCTACAGTGACTCATTTAGGCCAGGTGAACAAGAGTACCTTAAATCCTGGTTGGGTGGAGATGCAGAGTCCCGCGTCGAGGATGCATTGGGCAGCAGAAGTGATGTGAGGTCTGGGCGCTGAGATGTGTCACTCAGCAGTGGTTCTGGGGAGCTGTGAAGTGCAAAGAGATTTCCTTATCTGGAAATGTGTTGTGCACTGGCAGTTCTGACGGGCTGCGTTGGGCATGGCGATATCCTTGGGTGGAGATGCGCCAGCTTTGATGGTCTGCTATGGTTGATGCGAAGTCCTTACATCAGGGAAATCCACTCAGCAGAGGTGATGCGTCAGTTCCGAGTCGATGCTTTGAGCAGACGAAGTGATGTGGGGCACTACAGAGGAGATGCGTTGGTTCTCCTGGTTCCACAGTTGGGCTAGCAGAGGCACTTTCAGGCCCACTTAAAAGGGTCCAAGACTGACGTAGCACCATTTGGGAGGGCAGGACTCCCAGATGCCAGAGTCCAGGTGCTGGGTTGAAGGTTGTTGCAAGCCTGCTATGTTCCTAAGACTTCTAATCAGGGGCCCAGCCTACTAGCCCTTGATGTCACTTTGGGGTCCTGGGTTTAGATATGAAGGTCCAGTCCTTTGTACCCAGGCTGGAGGGAAGCAGGTCAGCATAGTAGGGCAACAGTCCTTCAGGGCAGCAATCCAACAGAGTGGCGGTCCTTTCAGCAGGGCAACAGTTCTTTTTCTTGGCTGAGTCCACAGGTCCAGAAGTGTACTGAAGAGTTGGGTTGAAGGGTCCAATATTTATACCTGGTGCCCACTTTGAAGTGGAGAAAGCGTCTAGAGGTTTCCACCCCTGAGGTGTCAGGCATCTCCTTCCTTTCTGCCCTGGCCCCAGCTCATCTGGGTTCCCAATAGACCAGTGTCAAACCCTTTGTGGGAGTGCTCGGGCATGGGCAAGAGTGATAAGTGACATCTCCTTCCCCTTGTTAACTCAGAGAGGCCCATCCCGCCAACACCTATGTTCTCTCTGTGTCACTGTCTAAGAGCAATACACAAAGACCAACTGCCAGCCACACCTAGTCATGTGGCTCAGGATCAGACTGCAGGCACCAAATGATTAGGACAAGAAAATGCAGACTTTCTAAAAGTGGCATTTTCAGAATTGCGACTAAAGATACACTTTACCATTAAAGAGGACTTTCAATTACAATTCTTTAGACATCAAACTCAAGCTGACTACCTACTTCCAATTGGACGTTACAGCTTATTAAATGCAATAAGGCAACCCCAATGTTATCCTATGGGAGAGGTACGCCTTGCAATAGTGAAAAACAAATGTAAGATTGTTTCACTACCAGGACATGTAAAATTTTACAGTGCATGTCCAAATTTTGAGGTACACTTCACCCTTCCATCTGGGCTGTTGTGGCCTATCCACACAGACTGCAATGGCAGACCTGAAGCATGTTTAAAGAGCTACATAAATTGGTCGCACAATCAGTGCTGTGGGCCCACTTGTAGCATTTAATTCACAGGTCCGGGCACATGTTGTACCACTTTACTGGGGACTTGCAAGTATATTAAATATGCCAATTGGATGTAAGACAATTCTACCATATTTAAAGGAGCGAGCACAAGCACTTTAGCACTCGTTGGCAGTGGTAAAGTGTGCCAAGTCCAACAGGAGACAAACAGTGAGAACAGAAAAAGAAGTCCCCACTCCGAAACATCTCCCATGTGACACTGCATCAAGCAGACTCCCCTTCTTCCTGCCATGAGTTCTCTACCCCAAAGCTATCTTTAATCCCAGCTCTCCTTAAGACATATTGCAATTCTTTTAGCATTCTATTCTGCTCCACCAAGGCATGGAAACAGGTTATTCACAGAACTTTTACAACAGAGTCAATAAGAGGACTATGCATCTAACATCTGTGGTGTGACCAGTTTTTCCTTCGTGAACATGGTGATCTTAGTTTACAGTTACTAGTGGAGGGGGAGAAAAAGTTGCTGATTTGCGATGTTCAGGGCACGCATTATTAATGGTGTCCAGGTGTCTACATGTTATTTCTAACACTCCTTTATATGCATAAATGAGGCATACCAAGACATCCTCTGGAAAGAATCCATTACCAAAGCAAATATTTTTGTTAGGCTACAAAATTAAGGCTGTGGTTTGGGTCGCAGACATCTGCATATCTGTGATAACCCTATCAATATATTCTTTTGAATATATGTCTGAATTAAAATGGCCTCCCTACTTTGGTATTAACAACCCCCCACACCACTTGCAACAACTGCCACCTATTCTTCAGAATTACAAATCTTTTACTAAACACATAATCTAAACAAAATCAGACAAATGATTTAGGAGGTAGTAATTAACAATTAATAACAGCCCTCCCTGAGGGAGAGTCACTTGAAGAGCTCAGTAATTGAAAATGTTTTCCCAAGGATGCCCAGAGGTTTAAACCACCCGCACCATAGCCATACTCAGAATTCTTTGCCAAACATTGAAATTTCGTTACGTGTGATATTTCTTTATAAAACTCCAGCAAAATTGCTAACCTGTTATTGTGCAAACCATCATTCTTCCATGTGATCAGCAAAAGTCCATGTTTCTTCTTCCCTTGTTAAAGTTGCTCATCCCAGATATTTCTGATAATAATGTTTTTATGTATCCAATTAATCTGTTGACAGTGGGGTTGTAAGAAGTTGCGGTCGCAACTTGGTTCATTCTTTGAAAAGTTTGCAAACTTCTACAAGTCTGTATCTGACAAAGATTTTACTGAAAAGAACAAAAGTTTGATGTAAGAGTCACTGTCCTGCAGCGGAAATGTTCTCAGTCCTCTGCTGGAAGTGGCAGTATTTTCTCCTTTTCCCTGAAGGATTCACACTTTCCTCACTGCCAGAAGTTTAAAGGTGAGACTTTCAGCTGCCAGAGGTCACAACCTGGGACTTCCAGGAGCCAGAAAAGGAAATGAGGCTGCTGAGTGGTGCCAATTTTGTTTCTATGCTGCCACTCAGGTGACAGCGGGGAAAACACATATTCTTCCATTGTCATATCCCTCAGTCAGGAACCCTGCTAAGAAATTTACTTGTAGAACTAACAGGCAGAACTGCTCCCTGCAGAGACAATGGAAATCGAGAGGAGAGATTCAGCAGATGTGAGGGAGTATTTGAAACATGGAAGGAGAGGCAAAGGACATGAGCTAAACAAAGTCCTGAGGAGGATGGAGGACAGCAGGTCCTGAAAATTAGACAGAAACTGCGTAATGCCTGCCACATACAAAATTAGGCAGACGGTGCACATAGAGTACAATAACCAATGAAAAAGGCAATGACATCAACAGTAGGTGAATAAAAAGCAGATGAATGACAGACTAACACCAAAATGTGTAGTTTGTATGTTCCTTGGAAAATTAAGTGTTGGTAATGGGATCAAATCAATCTAAGGAACAGTTATTCTTGTGGAAGAAGAGCGTAAAGCAAGTCTTTGTTTGTGAGACACTAATCCTGAGAACTCAATTGCACCCTCAAGAAATAACTACTATGTTTTAGCCCACAAACACAAGAGGTCAAAAGGATTGGATCAAGAGAAACAGAATTCAGAAACAGAGTTCAGAAAAGCAAGGGCCTGATTCTAAGAACAATGAAGTAAGGTCTGAGGAGAACCACAGCTAGAGTATAAGAAACATAGAATGGGCAAAGCATGATTGATTACAGTAAAATACACACAGACCAGCCTAAGTAAATTACTGGAGAAATAAGACTGATTCAGAAAACTGAGAAAGGCAGAAATGAGAACCAAGGGTTGATAGTATGCAAATAGAACTAGGATCTCAGGCATACTTGGCAAGATATCTAAACTACAGACAAGAACAGGACTGCAAGAATGCAGAAAGAACAAGGAATGCTGGAACACAGGAAAAGGGTTACTACAAAATCAGATAACATGAATAGGCACAGAAAAACGATACCAAGAAAGAACAGAGAAATATTAACAGCAGGACAGCTGGTGGAAAATCAAGTGACAAAGCACTCCGGAACTAGGAATAGGCCTTCAAGTAGAGCAGCAAGTTAGACTGGCTGCACAGAGTATCAGTAGGAAGATGGTGTGAGAATAGGGAACATAAAGCTGGCAAGTCCGGGGAGGGCATAGTTGTAGGGAGACAGCCAGGGGAAAGCAGTTAGCCAGGATCAGGATAATCAGAGCTCCACCTCGGGAGGGATGGCTGCACTGAGACTACAAGCTGGGCCAATGCAAGAAGTGTGTCATGGAGTGTTCTGTTGTAAACAGATCTGACAGCAGAACACCACTGTGCCCTTGTGAACGCCATTTAATGGCATGATGTTCAAATCATGGCACAATCCATGTTTAGTGAGACATCTGACCGCAGGGATGGGTGAAGGTTAAGAAAGCCAGACGTGGGCAAATTTAGGAAACCCTGTACAAACATCCTTGAGTCCTATGCAGCCATAATTGAAATTTCACTACTCCTGCATTTTCATTGAATGATCAATCATGTCATCCAAGCTACGCATATACTGTAGCATTTAAAGCATTAGGCATCACTGGAAAGGCCAAAACGTGCCCCAGTTA
The DNA here is from genome assembly GCF_031143425.1 of Pleurodeles waltl. Taxonomy (NCBI): domain Eukaryota; kingdom Metazoa; phylum Chordata; class Amphibia; order Caudata; family Salamandridae; genus Pleurodeles; species Pleurodeles waltl. The sequence goes on from NC_090444.1 coordinate 151,224,437, forward strand.
GAATCAGGCTCCTAGTGCCCTTTTGGAGTGCAGACAATGGGGGTCATTACAACCCTGGCGGACGGTGTTAAAGCGGCGGTAAGACCGCCAACAGGCTGGCGGTCTTTTTTTGAGTATTATGACCATGGCGGTTACCGCCATGGTCATCCGCCGCTTCACCGTTCCGCCCGCCAGGGTGGAGACGACCGCTGGGCTGGAGACCTGGGTCTCCAGCCCGGCAGCCGTCACAATACCGCCGCCGATATTTCGACCCGGCTTACCGCCGTGGATTTCCAGCGGTAGGAACCGCCATGAAATCCATGGCGGTAAGCCCTATCAGTGCCAGGGAATTCCTTCCCTGGCACTGATAGTTTCTCCCCCACCCCCCACCCCGACTCTCTCCCCTACACCCCCCACCACCCCTGCCACCCCCCAAAGGTGGCAGGGCCCCCCTCCCCACCCCGACCCTCAACATCACATAACTCACACACACACAACACGCATGCAGGCACCACCAACACACATACACGAACACACACCAACATACAGGTCTACATCCACACACTCAGTCAGACACGCACACCCATATACAGACATACACGCACACATCCATACAGACATACACGCACTAATTCCCAACACACGCAACACACCTGCAAGCATACACGCACTCACAACCCCCCTCTACATACACAGACGCACACCCCCATGCACCCACACAACACCCCCCTCCCCTAACGGACGATCGTCTTACCTTGTCTGTTGATCCTCCGGGAGGAGACGGGAGCCATGGGGGCTGCTCCGCCGACACCACACCGCCAACAGAACACCGCCGCGCCGAATCACAGGACGTGATTCGCTGGCCGGTGTTCTGTTGGCGTTGCGGTGGAGGTGGAGCAACCTCCACTTTCCCGCCACCCACCAGTATGGCTGTTGGCGGCTCTCCGTCGTAAAAAGGACGGAGAGCAGCCAACAGTCATAATACGCCGAGCGGCAAACCGCCACTACTGGCGGTCTTCCGCACGGCGGTCCCTTGGCGGTCTTGTTAAAAGACCACCGAGGTTGTAATGACCACCAATATCTCATATCTATTAGCAGTTTGTGCTTCTATAGGGCCGTGGCTTGACGAGCCATCATGGCGGACGCTCACTAGAGCAGCACCATGGAGTTATCCTGAAAGATGCGACCGACATGAGGGGAAGTGTCAACAAACAGCAGCATGCACAGAGAGTTGTGAAGCCGCAGCAGGTGGAACAAACTGTCATGACCTTGCTGCCCAAAACGACCAACCTGGAAACCTCCCTGAAGGAGCTATCGGAAAAGGTGCGCATACTGGAGCAGCGGGCGGAGGATGCAGAGGGCAGATCCCGCAGAAACAATGTCTGCCTGGTGGGCCTGCCAGAGGGTATCGAGGGAGTTGATCCTGTGTGGAACATGGAAGGCTGACTGCACACAGCTCTCCCCCCAGATGCTCTTACCCATTTCTTCTCCACTGAGCGGGCAGACAGGGTCCTGGCCCGACGCCCCCCAGCGGTTGCCAACCCGCGACCGATGCTCATGTGGTTCCTTCATTACCGTGACAGAGACAATGTGTTAAAGGAAACCCACCTCATGACGGAGATACGGGTGGGCAACGCAAATGTGATGTCCTTCTCAGACTATATGGTCGCTGTACAGAAGCAAAGTAATAATTTCCTAGTAGTGAAGCAACGTCTTTGTGAGCTGGGGTTTACTTACTCTCACCTCTTCCCAGCTAGACTTCGGGTAGTAGCCGCTGGCACTACGCATTTCTTCCCCACCTCCAAGGAGGCATGGCACTGATTGGAGAGCCCTGATACCGGTGCTACACGTCTGGATCAATCGACATCAACAAAGGAAGATAATATCTGGCAGAACTACAGGGGGCAACGCCGAGTAAAGGCACAAGTGGATAGAGACCTTCCCGCAGTTCCAGATTTGGAGCACAGAATCCAGGAGAGGCGAAGTGCCCTGCAGCAAGCAGCCGCACTCTCAAGTTCGGGCGTTGCTCCAGTCCCAATATACCAAACTCCCCCTCTTGTGATGGTGAGAGTTCTGTTATCACATGGCCATCTGTGCAAAGCTTGCATGTTCCTCCAGATATAACCCCACAGACATCAGACACTATTATTTGAGCTTAAATGTCTTTATATCCATGCTTCTATTCATATGTACATAGCTTTTGATAATGTGTAATGCTCCATATATGGTTGTGAACATTGGATTGTCCGTAAAGTGGTCCCTCTGTTGTTACATATTGCTGGTCCTCATCTGGTCACCCCTGCCATAAGACCAACTATCTCTTGCCTTAGTTGTTATCACCCAGTTTGAGTGGCCACCTGTTCTAGTGTGCCACTCTTTTGGTATTTGCAATGTTCTTGTTACAATATGTTGCTCATTGTTACCCACCCAATAACCTTTCAATCGCTAGGCAATTCATGAAGGTACTTACCACACACTGCTCTGCTCCCTCACACACACTAAGCGTGCTATCAGCCATGTGGCAAATGTGCGCAGCACCCCCATTTGTCCTCCCTACATATGATGGGGCACATTAACGTAATGACATGGAACATTCGTGGCATGCACACTCCAGCGTGACACTACGCCATATACTCCTATCTGAAGCGCAGCAACGCTCACATATCTATGTTACAAGAGTCTCACCTAACAAGCTCAGAGGTAGACATGCTTAGAAGAAGATGGCGAGGCCAGGTGTATTCCACAAACTACTTGTCTTATGCATGGGGTATGTTACTATGGATCAGACCAGGGGTCCTGTTTGATTTGATAGAACAGGTCGCAGATGCAAATGGCTGGTATATGTTAGTTCGAGGCCAGCTAAGTGGTCGTCACATCCTCCTTGGTACTATGTATGCTCCCAATGTAGACCAGGCCTCATTTTTCATGGACTCAGTCGATTGCTGGCGCGCTGGAACGATGTACCCTGGCTGATTGGTGGGGACTTTGATTGTGTGCTGGATACGTATATGGACAGGTCCTTTCCACCGTTGGAACGTACTACTGCCACCTCTAATGCTCGCTCTTTAGAGACCTGGCTGCACCATTGGCAATTGACAGATGTCTGGCGTCATTATAATACTGCAACCAGGGTATACTCCTTCTCCTCGGCTCCTCATGATTTACTTGTCAGGCTTGACAGGCTCCTTTGCACGACCAACCTGGTCCCAGCAGTTGCGTGGACCGATTATCTAGGCCGCACCCACTCGGATCACAACCCTCAATACCTTCAGCTCGATTGGGGTGGGACCACCCACCCAACTGCCCCCACGTGGAGGCTGCAACCTGCACTGTTGGAGGACCCGGCATTCCGTGAGTCGACTGGCCAAAAGATAGCTAGTTACTTTGAATTCAGTACAGACATGGCCACGTCTCGTTCAATGGAATGTGATGCGTTTAGGGCTACGCTGCGTGGCCATTGCACGGGGCTTAGTTCTGGTATGCGTCGGCAACTGGGCCAAGAGGTGTCCGCTGTGGAGTGCCAATTATTGCATCATGGATCGGAGGTGGTTCTGGAATCCTGATACCCTACCTGAACTGCAAGCCATCCATGAAGCCTATTCAGAACTCCTTAAACATTTGCGGTGTCTTAATCATGCAGTGCACTCGGCCAACATGCATGCAAGGGCGTGCCCATTTGATACATCTAGAAACTCCCCATAGTATGGTAATGTCTATCTGGACACCGGCAGGGGACTCGTTGTACACGCTGTATTCAATCCATGCAGCATTGTACACTCATTATGAGACTCTGTATAGCATGGTCTCTAATCCTCCCCTGGATGAGATTGACCTATTCCTCGTGGAGCTGACCCTGTCCTGGATCTGTGCCGAGCAGTGTTCGTAACTAGATCGTGCTCTCCTGCTATCTGAGGTACAGGACGCCATTGGCTCTCTCACCAATGGCAAAGCACCCGGTCCGGACAGGCTGCCGTCTGAATTTTATAAGGCATAGTCAGCTAGCACCTAAATTGCTTGCCACATACGAGGAGGCCCTGGCACAGGCGCACTTACCCTCTACATTGCAAGAGGTCATGCTGGTCTCCCTACTGAAGCTGCATAAGGACCTCACCAGTCTACACTCCTACGGGCCACTGACACTCCTTATTACGGATTATAAAATATTAGCCAAAACTGTTGCAATGCAACTGGCCCCACTGGTGCCGGCATTAGTACATGAGGACCTGAACGGTTTTGTGCCGGGCCGCACGACATCCCTCAACGTGCGTAGATTTTTTCGTACAACGCGCTACGCTCCCCACCATTGGCCACAAGCAGGTTGCCTGGTAATAGACCTAGCGAAAGCGTTCGATTCGCTGGAGTGGCCTTTGCAATTTTGCCCAGTTATGGCTTTGGCTGCATTTTTTACAGCTGGTGAAATTGCTATATATGCTCCTGTCAGCTAGAACCAAAACAGGACGCCTCCTGTCGCCCTACATCTGTGTTAAGAGAGGCACACGAAAGGGGTGTCCTTTTCCCCTCTACTCTTCGCTCTGGCAGTAGAGCCGCTGGCGACCGCACTCCGCAGGGCAGGGCGCACTTGGGGCATACCACTGGGTGATGGAAACCACGTGGTCTCTTTATATGCGGACATCCTTCTAGTGTACATTAGAGATATAGTAGAGTTCCCCAGCGATATAATACCGCCATTCAATAAGCATGCAATGATTTCTGGCTTGCGAGTAAACTGGACCAAGTCTTGTGTTTTCCCATTGTCTTCTACTGTACCTGCCCTAGACCTCACATCGATAGCCCCTGGCCTAACGTGGCAATCCAGCACCTTCAGATATCTTGGCATACAGGTATACCACATGGATGCTGATCTGTTTGATGGAAATCTGACATGTGCTCTGTCAGGCTTCCGTCGGCGGATGGCGTTCTGGAAAACCCTGTCACTAACAGTCATTGGCAGGGTAGCCCTTGTTAAAATAATAGTGCTGCCGACACTCTTATATTATTTTGTGAATTTACCGTTATATATCCCGGCTTCTTTTTTCCGATCTCTGGAGCGAGATATCCGTAATTTAATCTGGATCACCTCCTGCCATAGGGTAGCCCTATCTAAACTTTATTGCCCACCAACTCTGGGAGGTTTATCGTTGACGAATTTGGAGCATTACTATCTGGCTGCGCTACCACAGTGGGTGGCCTGTTAGTTCCTGTCACGACACCTGGAGGACACGGCCACTGATTTTCCAGCGTGGTTGCGTTGTGAATTGCTTTGTTTATTCCATCCCTGTGCTAAAGCAGCCACACCAGTACCCATATTACTGAACCTAGCATATCGCTGCTACCGGAGGTGTTGTTACATAACCTGGGACACCACACCCTATGCGCCGGCTATGCTGCTATTAGGGACACCACGTGGCACCTGTGCCACGACATCTACAGAACTAGCTGCCTGGCATGAAGCAGGAATATATAGCCTAGGGGACCTCTACTCTGATGGTACCCTTCACACCCATGACACGCTGATGGAAACCACTGGTCTGGACTCAGGCACCTTCCTCCTGTATAACTCTCTTAGGTATACCCTGTAGCGTGCATGGGATGATCCCGCGAGGGAATGCCAGGTACATTACACAATGCACTATCTGCACATATTTAGAGAGGGGAGGCATTTAGGCCCATATTTATTCTTTTTAAGCGCCACCTTTGTGTCATTTTTTTACGCAAAAGCAGCGCAAACTCACAAAATACAATTATATTTTGTACATTTGCGCCGCTTTTGCATCAAAAAATGAAGCAAATGTGGCACAAAAAAGTATAAATATGGGCCTTAATATGTTAGTTAGCGGACTCTCTGCACACGCAAACATCCGGCCCACTTGTGGCCCTCCGAGGGTGCTGGGAGGTGGACAGGAGATGACCTTTCATGGACAAGGAATGGGAGAACATATTAGAAAACCCCCATGTACATCCGGCGCAACATGCAATTTCGCCTCATACAATATTATGTAGTTCAAAGAGCCTATCTGACACCTGAGAAAACTAACAGATATTTTAACTGCATTGATGCAGCTTGCCCGCGCTGTCAACACCTGGGGTGGACTTTCTGCACATGGTGTGGTCCTGCCCTACTCTGAGTCACTAGTGGTCTTTGACTCTGGCGAGCTTAACATGCTGTGTGGGCTGACCCTTGCCACAGACATGGGAGACATGTATTCTGGGATTGTTCCCTAGGGGCAAAAAACTGAGAGCAACAACACGTTTCCTGGATCTAGGCTTTTTAGTGGCCAAACGCCTTATCACCTGTAAATGGCGTTCTCCCAGACCGCAGGCAGACTAAGCATGGGTGTGATCGCGGACTGTCTGGGTGAGGGAAGAGTGCACGGCTCTCCGGCGCAAGGAGGTGTTAGGGCTACGTAAGTATCCTCTTGAATCACAATGGGAACTAATATTAACAGACCTCAGTAATCCATTGATGCCGGCGCTGCTCAATTCAGGTCCTCTGTAGGTGATGCATGATTGCGATGGCGTACATATAATCTAACACGCCGCATATCTGTACACATGGGCAAAACATATAGACACTCCCTTCAGCTTGGAGGCAGCTGCGTCGCATGAAAACCTCATGGACTGCATGTGTGGGGGCAACTTGCTGAGCACCTGTAATCTGTATAATGGTTTTACTGATTCGGTATTGTCAGTACATAGACATGTTTTTGCCCGTGCCTCCCCCTTCTTGTATGTTTATTGTTGTGAATAGAAGTTGTATGTAAACGCGTGGCTCTCGCGGGCCTTATACTGTACTATGTTAAGTTTGAAGTATAAATGCAATAAAGAATTATAAAATAATTTGAAAAAACAGTTTGTGCTTCTATGTGAATGTCAAAGGAAATTTTTGTTCGTTAAATTGCCTCCTATAGGTAAACTTAGAGGAGCAAAGTTAAACTAGGTAATCGTAAAAATATTGCGAAACATGGAATTTTACATCCAAAGCTGCTTACTTTCATGAATTAGATTTACATTTCCTTTGGGTTTCTGTATAGTTAGAACGTTTTACATTATGTTGCATAATATATCACATAATTGAATTATGAGATGTACAGGAGATATATAGAGGTGATGTCTAAACAGTGCAGAATAATAAAATAAAGAGGGAAGGTAGGGAGAAGGGTGAAGATCTAAAGTAAGAGAAAGACAGGTAAATAAGAGGTGAAAGGAAGAAAGCAGAAAAGAGGTAAATAGGGAGACGGGTAAAATGTATGTACGAACAATGAGCGGGAAAGAGATCAGCTCCCATACCTGAGACCATGCCTGAAGAGTGAATTAGAAGTATGAGGATTAATACAGTGTAAGCGTGCTCTTAAGCAGTAATAGGACTTTAGGGCAAACAGGTAACATTGAGGACTGTAACCATTCACTTCTTGTGTAGCCAAGAAAATTGCTAATTTACCTCTTTTGGAAAAATTATTTGTTTTGCACTTAGGTTTCAAACTTAATTCCTGAAGCATTATGAAAACCTAAGTTTTAAAGATATTCAACAAACGATGAGTGATTTGAAACACAGCGAAGGCCAAGCTGACTTGCTAGGCTCTCAGTGGTTCTTCAAACCTACCCATGGGGAAGATATGAAAGGGCGTCTTAGCTTGTACAGTCATATGAGTGAATGTATCTGCCGATCTAAATTGATATGAAATAGCTGAAGATGCATATAAAAGTTGTACCTGATGAACCCTTATTACATTTTCTAGGATCCAGACGTCATCAATACTATTTTGCCTGTTGAATACGGTCCAGCTGAAGAGGATGAAGAGAAGGTTCCCATGCGGCCAGAAGACCCGGAAGGGATTCCACCACTTTTAGTCTCACCTGATCAAGAGGTCAATCATGCAGAACAGACTCCACCTTCACCACCTTCCTTGCCACCCCATGACTGTAACGGGAACACTTCAGTGAAATTGCAAGCCTGTGATGCTCCAACCCAAACAACCAGTGGCCCTGAAACTGAACAGGGCCATGTAAACATGGCATACTCTCAGTCAATACCACCCTATGATATTCACAAAAATAGGGCATCCAGAAACAAACCAACCAACCTCTGGAATCCCACATATGGATCATGGTTTGCTGAGAAAGCAACAGCGAAAAAAAAAATTCTTGAAAAACAGCCGCCTGTGAAGAAGATGCCAAGCGATGAGGAACTCTGCACTGTTGTACCTGATGCTGTCACAGCCAAGCTGCCTCCCACCTCCCTACTGTTAGAACCAGCTTCACTAACTTCAAATGTACAGGACATACCTCTGTTTAGGCTCCGCCATTTTCCATGTGGAAACGTCAACTATGGCTATCAACAGCAAGGTCTACCACTTGAGGCTTCCTCTGCATCTTGCTCTAGCAAATCTGAGGACTCTAGTCTTAGAAACAAAAGCGACACAGCTCAGCAGTAGTGCAGAGATCATCTAATATGCCTGACAAGATGTTTGGGACTTTGGGGTTTCGCAAATAACCATTTTCCATATTACAAACAAGAGACCTATCAAAATGTACCTTCTCAGTTAATGTGCCAAACTACTGCAAAAACAATTTTTAAGTTTTAATTCATGTGGTTGCAAACATCAGGGACACAGCTCAGAGGTAATTCCAAGATCACCTGAACTACTTGACAAGATGTTCAGAAATGGAGGTTTTGCAGATAATAACCATTTTCATTATCAAATTTTATCATGTGAGTTAATGTGCCAAACTACTGCAGAAACTTTTGAGTTCTATTTTATATGGTTACAAGCATCAGTGACCCCAGCAAAGTGTACACTGGAAGCCTGAGTTTTAAGTGCATAAGATCCCCTTGAGAATGGTCCATGCGTGCAATTCCCTCTGCTTGTTTTTCTAATCTGAGCTCAGTTTGAGAAGAAGCCCAGAATTGATTCTTCTTGTTGGTATTAAACTAGGCAATTCATGTGATAATGTGTGGAACTGACTGCTGGAAGCAAACTGATGAAGTGCTTGATATTAATTGTACACGTAAAGAGCGATCAAGTGTCTGGAGCTAGAATGATGGGTGCTGGACTTGTACATCTCCAGGTACCATATCATCAATATTTAATCCAAAGATTTTTGCTTGTTAGAATGTCTTATAGGAAACCACAGTGCTTACCTTTCCTTCGCCCATGTGGTGCTTCTGGAGCAGATAATACAAAGTTCATGTGATACAGATTCATCACAGCTCATCACTAAATATTCCCTTTAGGAGAAAAAGCGAATTTGGTCCAATCGTAGGTTTCAATCCTGGCCTGGTCGGAACACCTTGGCATGCTTATGAGTGTGTTCCATGAAACCTACAACATTTGTCCTTGTAACCTACTAATATACATGTATCTATACAGTATATACATATGTACACTTATATATGTAAATATGTTACAGAAGCACTCGCCGTCAAACCTATGGTAATAATTTCAATAAAGGTTCTATTCAGAATCATCCTTTTTCTCACCAATAAATTTAAAGATGTGACTACAGTATAGGACTGCATGCTTAAAAGAATAGGATCATGTTAAAAAAGTTGAGCAAAATCTCTCCACAGTTATTGAATTATATGGAAGCATAAAGGGAATGTTTCTAAATGTTCTGAAAGATATTATTTAGTGTGTTGCCTCCCATAATTGAAAACAGGCTTATACACTTACAACTAACCTTGCCTTGTCCTTATACCCAGTGGTGTGGCAATTTGTTTTTCAGATTCTGAAAATGTGTATTCATGAATGTTTGCAGAATACAGAGGCGAGGATGCACTTTTCCGCAGATGATGTTATAGAGGTTTGGATGTGTTACAATAAGTCAAGGTGCATCAGTGTAGTGACAAAGCACATAATGAGGACACTTCATAGATGGAAGCATGTCCATGTTTGCATGGATGAGCATTGGCAAATTAACTGTTTATGCTCTGCCCTAGGCATTGTAGAGCAGTGCACTTAAAGTGGGACCGCATCCACCTTTTAGAATTTTTCATCCTATATCTTACAGAAGAAAGAATTTGTTAAATTAGACTCTAAATTAAGTCCAAATAATTAAGGAGCAGGTTTTAAGAAGGAGATGTAAGTTGTTTGTGTCAAGATTTCATGGTTATGAGGCATGTAGCTATTAGTTTCAGACCTGGCTTTCCAGAACAGCCTCTACGGAAGACAGGTCTGTGGTGGATGGGATGTTGGATCAAGGCAAAGTGTATGGTCCGGAGCCCGGGTTGTGAGAGAGCCCTTCATGGGTAAGGTTGGAAGGCAGGTATTTAGCTCCAGGAACTGTGTCTGTTGACAACTCCCAACACTTTACATTGGTAGTCTTACTCTTTTTCATGCAGTTTGCTCACCAACCTTTGTCTTACACCTTTTTAGTTTTCTTCCTTCTCACGTGTCTTCAGGTTACCGCACTGATGCTTTCGGTCCTGATTCCCTTGCTGTTCCTGTTCACTATTTTCCCCTCATCCTCTGGGTCTGACTGCTTTAGGCTTCCCTCCTTGTGTCTGCTCTGGCAGCCCAAGGTTCTCAATGCCTTGCTGTGTGGAAGCTGGTGAGTATTGATACAAAAGGGAAGATTGGGTTTAGGTGCCACATTACTGAAACATGTATTTAACTAACATCCGTACACCCATTAACGGAAAGGGACGATTACTCGCTGACCCCTTGTGATACTGTCACCCTATTACTGAGAGCCCATGAGTCCCAGGCCACTGTGCATTTGCTGAATGAAGACAATAGCATATACATACTTTCTTTCTATGCAAGTATTTCTAAAGCAGCCTGAGCAAAAAATACTTCCATACAATCACACTGTGGGGACCTATATACAGGGAGTGCAGAATTATTAGGCAAATGAGTATTTTGACCACATCATCCTCTTTATGCATGTTGTCTTACTCCAAGCTGTATAGGCTCGAAAGCCTACTACCAATTAAGCATATTAGGTGATGTGCATCTCTGTAATGAGAAGGGGTGTGGTCTAATGACATCAACACCCTATATCAGGTGTGCATAATTATTAGGCAACTTCCTTTCCTTTGGCAAAATGGGTCAAAAGAAGGACTTGACAGGCTCAGAAAAGTCAAAAATAGTGAGATATCTTGCAGAGGGATGCAGCACTCTTAAAATTGCAAAGCTTCTGAAGCGTGATCATCGAACAATCAGGCGTTTCATTCAAAATTGTCAACAGGGTCGCAAGAAGCGTGTGGAAAAACCAAGGCGCAAAATAACTGCCCATGAACTGAGAAAAGTCAAGCGTGCAGCTGCCACGATGCCACTTGCCACCAGTTTGGCCATATTTCAGAGCTGCAACATCACTGGAGTGCCCAAAAGCACAAGGTGTGCAATACTCAGAGACATGGCCAAGGTAAGAAAGGCTGAAAGACGACCACCACTGAACAAGACACACAAGCTGAAACGTCAAGACTGGTCCAAGAAATATCTCAAGACTGATTTTTATAAGGTTTTATGGACTGATGAAATGAGAGTGAGTCTTGATGGGCCAGATGGATGGGCCCGTGGCTGGATTGGTAAAGGGCAGAGAGCTCCAGTCCAACTCAGACGCCAGCAAGGTGGAGGTGGAGTACTGGTTTGGGCTGGTATCATCAAAGATGAGCTTGTGGGGCCTTTTCGGGTTGAGGATGGAGTCAAGCTCAACTCCCAGTCCTACTGCCAGTTCCTGGAAGACACCTTCTTCAAGCAGTGGTACAGGAAGAAGTCTGCATCCTTCAAGAAAAACATGATTTTCATGCAGGACAATGCTCCATCACACGCGTCCAAGTACTCCACAGCATGGCTGGCAAGAAAGGGTATAAAAGAAGGAAATCTAATGACATGGCCTCCTTGTTCACCTGATCTGAACCCCATTGAGAACCTGTGGTCCATCATCAAATGTGAGATTTACAAGGAGGGAAAACAGTACACCTCTCTGAACAGTGTCTGGGAGGCTGTGGTTGCTGCTGCACGCAATGTTGATGGTGAACAGATCAAAACACTGACAGAATCCATGGATGGCAGGCTTTTGAGTGTCCTTGCAAAGAAAGGTGGCTATATTGGTCACTGATTTGTTTTTGTTTTGTTTTTGAATGTCAGAAATGTATATTTGTGAATGTTGAGATGTTATATTGGTTTCACTGGTAATAATAAATAATTGAAATGGGTATATATTTTTTTTTGTTAAGTTGCCTAATAATTATGCACAGTAATAGTCACCTGCACACACAGATATCCCCCTAACATAGCTAAAACTAAAAACAAACTAAAAACTACTTCCAAAAATATTCAGCTTTGATATTAATGAGTTTTTTGGGTTCATTGAGAACATGGTTGTTGTTCAATAATAAAATTAATCCTCAAAAATACAACTTGCCTAATAATTCTGCACTCCCTGTAGTGTTACCTTGCCCTTAGGCCAATACATAAATTCAAAGATTACCTACATTTCAGAGATTATACTCCCAAAAAGGGTCAGCAATTGTGACACCTCCTGTTGATAGTCTCATTAGTGATAATTGATGTGTAATGAAACACCTCAACCCTTTTCATGTTAGCTAGGCCTTGTATCCTGGATCACATGAAGCAGCGGGGAAGGAAATGTGTTAGCAAGATGTGCATCAGTATTCCTCAAAGGTACAGGTAGCTGCATACATTCAGAGTTAGTTTGTAAAAGCACAGTACCTTTTTTTAATGTTTCATGACCCAACAAGGTGCAGACACTTAAAAATAACTCCTTTATCCTTCAGCAAGAACTAAAAACAGGCTTGATCCAATTTCGAGGTGCTCTCACAAAAAGCAAAAGGTCATACGCCCAGGGCCATCAATTTTATGTATGATCCAGGCAAATGAGACGCAGGTTCATGCACTGGGGGTCAAAGCTTCCTATAATAATCCACGACCAGTGAAGTCAGTTTTTGACACCTGCTGTTGATGAATCTTTTATTTCTGTCACAGAAGATACAGCCATTGAAGTCAGTTTTTGACATGCCTGGTATTGCTGACTCCATTCTGTCTCAGAAATAACAGCCAGTGAAGTAGTTTTTCTCACGTCTGCTGTTGATTAATCTTTTATTTCAATCACAGTAGATATAGACAGAGAGGGCAGTTTTTGACACTCCTGATGTTGATGAATCCATTATTTCTATCACAGAAGATGCAACCAGTGAAGTCAGTTTTTGACAAGCCTGCTGTTGATGAATCTTTGATTTCTATCACAGTTTCAGCAGTGGATCCTCCGTAAGAGCAGAGGAGCGTCACCCCACTGCTGATAGACAGCAGATGCAAGCATTGCAAACATGAAAAATAGATGATAATAAAACAATTTTATTATAATTTTATTTTTCATTGTTGTCACTGACCTGAGCCTTGGGTACAGGGCCATCCTGACAGACAACAGCTGGAAGGCGGAGTGGTGGACACTGCAAGTGCGCATGTTGGTTTGGCCGGCAGTCTCAGAACAGCAAAACCGACGTGCACACTTAGATTTCTCCAACCCGAGCTGTGTTGCTCAGCTGGGTGGAGAACAGGCACAGGCTCCCTGTCCCGGAATTAGTGCCAAACCAGCCCACTCAGATCAATCTGTGTGCTTCGATCATGCTGGGTAATTACCAGCATAAGAGCAGTGTCTGGATTTGCGTACAGAAGTCTGTGAGTCTGTGTGCACCAACCACTGTGAGAGGAGCAGTCTCCTGCACCCATGTGTTCGACAAACTCAAAGCAGAAAACATAACTCCGTCTCACATTAGTCAGCCTGCTGCAGTATTTATTGAATCTAAGTGGAAGAGCAAGGTGGACGCAGCCAGACGTGTGCTTTGAGGCACTATGAGGGTGCATCCTCAGCGAGCACCACAGAAGTAATTCCAGGCATGGCTGTCTAGTGTGCCTCTCACTCCCAGTGCCCTTTCAAACTCAGACATTTTAAGCTGAGGCAATATTGTGGGCTGGCAGGGGTTGGTTGGGACATTAACGCTCCCAAATGGACTCAGGCGTGTGAGGTCATGATGACAGCATTTACCAGCACTGGTGGCAGGCTGGAAAACCCTACAGGTAAGTACTCTTCTTTTTTTATAATTCTCCCCTGCGCTGCCCCACCCTTTTTTGTTGACAGCAGCCGCCACTGCACAGAAGATACAGCCAGTGATGTCTGTTTTTGACACGCCTGGTGTTGATGAATCTTTTATTTCTATTGCAGAAGCTACAGCCAGTGAAGTCAGTTTTTGACACGCCTGCTGTTTCTCCATTAGGGGTCAGGAGCTGTGTCCCACTGAAATTCCTACACATTCCTTCACAAATATTAATTAGATCAATTTATTTAGAGATATGATTGTATCTAAACAAATCAATCGATTTAAGTCTGGCCTGTCTGTCCCAGGCTGCCTGCTCTGCTTCGCTCAGAAGCAGGAGACGGAAGCCAGGCAGTAAATCAACTTTCTGCAATGAGATGCACAACACAGGGCTTATAGTGCTAAAGCCGTTCATTGTCATTGTAATCTATGGTGGTATCCACTATAGGCCAGTGACTCTTTCAGTGTCACGGTTTCGGGCATTGGACTCTCTATCCGTGCATGAGGGCAGCCTCCGTCATTCATAGGCGTAGATCCCATCCCTTCCCATTCATGACATGCAGGAGTGGATGCAAGCGTGTGTAACTGGGTGCCTTGACCTCGGCAATGGTAAGTGTTATAATGCTAATCTTGTATTATCTATATTGTGCTGAAACCCCAGGGCACGCTCACCTTCCCCACTGTGACACCCCAGGCCCTGGCTGCATGTTGCTGGCCCCATTAGAAGTAGAACTGCTGTATTTGTTCCCCCCTGAAATTGATCCAAAAACCGAGCAGCGTTTTGTTCCCTTGCAAAGTTGATCCAAGTATCCAACTCAAGCACAAAGGGATAAATATGTGCTTATAGTAAGGACAGTTATCTGCTGTATGGCGATAAAACTGGCTCTATCTTCATGCCCTTAACTTTAATCCCAAAAACATGGATTGTTTTATAAACAATAAATGATAAAAACGTCAAATCAATGTTTGTGAGTGATTAACTTCCTCTCTTATTTCACATGTTTTACTTCATCTTGCATTTCCCAGGAGTGTTAGCTATTTTATCATGTTATGTTTCTGTATTTTTTCCTATACATCTTATTACTCTTACTTAGTGCTTACTTTGAGCCATTCCAGATGTTTATTATGGGCAAAGCATAAAGTGTGTCAAGGTAATCCTTGAACACTTTATTAATTGCTATCTGCATACATTCCGCCTGCCTGTAGCGTCTTCTAGGGCAGTGACTGGCTTGTGGTCAGATTGTTGTTTTAGCAAGCATGCCAACAACACACCCACCTTGTCACGCTCTGCATGCAAACGATGGCGATAGGCTGTATAAACATGCCTTTCCAGGCGTCACCAGTCATCTAGCAACGCTCGTTGAGTTTGCTGCCATTCCTCAACACACTGTGGTTGTGTAGGGAGGCACTTCTCCAAGTCCCAGAGCAAGGCTTCACACTTGAAGATATCTTTCTCAAGCCGGTGCTTTACACTATAGGTAGTCTGTAGACAGAGTCCCCTAAGGACCTCCTTCATAGCTTCCCAATCACAGCCCCTAGTCGCTGATGTCCTCCAATTAGCGTCAAAGTATTGCGTCAGTCCATCTCTGACTGACCTCTCGAAGGGTACATCGGTCAAGGCTTCCGGGCGTAAACACCATGTCGGGACTACAGGCCTCTTATACCTTTACTCAATTTAACTAAGAGTGGAGAATGATCCGATATGTAGCGGGCTAGATAGGTAATAGATTTTATCAGCGGGGCAGTGTTTTGGACATAAAGCAATCTACTGTAGGTGCATGTTGTGGAAGTGTAGCAGGAGTACATCTTTAGAGTGGGGTTCCTATCTCACCAGAGATCTTGTAACTGAAGTTCCCATATAATATCTACCAGTTGCCCCGTCAAGTGAGCTTTCGTGTGTTGTTGCGGTGGTTTCGGGTCTAGCATGCCATCCAAAACACAAATTACAATCTCCTGCCAGCATAATCTCTGCCATCAGATATGGGGAGGCGGCCCAGACCACATCCCTAAAAAAGGTCCTGGTGTCCACATTAGGGGCATATACATTTATCAAACATACTTCACGGCCGTCCAGGGCTCCAAACACGACTGCATAACTTCCTTCTGTGTCTAATACATGACCTTTGTGCTGAAATGGGTACCCACGGGCTACCCAAATCAAGATCCCCCTAGCAAAGCCAGAATAAGAGGTCGCATAGAGCTGGCCTCTACAGCATTTTTGGAGACTAGGAATATAGATCCCCCAAGTATGAGTATCCTGTAGCAGTGCTATCGATACATGGTAGTATTTAAGATAGATATGAACACGGTGACACTAATCCAATTCCCATGGTTTTGACATGTTTTCAATACATCAACTAAACCCCCAGCAGAAAAAAATGGTCAGTTCCTTTTAATAGAACCAATTCTCACAGCTCTCTATGTTCATCTATTAGGTTACACAGTCACTATAGGATTTCCGGATACATTGCTCATCCAAGTTAATCCCAATGGCCCAAAATCAGCGTTCACGATCAAGTGTTATCCAAAATATCTAAAAATAAGAAATCTTGGTTATGGTTTCCAGGAAAGATAAACAAAAACAAGATGAATAAAGTGTCTAGATTACCTCTTTAACTATATTATTTTTAGATCTTGGACTTTTGCAGACCTGCATGAAGAAACACGCATTTGCAATGCAATGAGTCTCACATTTGCTTGAGTTAGAGCTATTGGTGTTGTAAATTCACAACTAGACTTTTTTTGCCACATAAATTTGTGAACCCTGCCTCATAACTTTTTTCCTACCACACACTTCCAGTGACCCTGTATTTAACTAAAGCACTCCCATTCACCTTCTTCCTCTATCTGCAGCCAAAAATGAAAATGTTGCCATTTAGCATCCTAATTTAAATCTGCCATGCTAATTCTAATAGAATACCACTTTCACCGCCCACCATCAGAGTTGCTGGCTGGCTCACACAATTCCCCCCAAAAAAGACACAAGACAGCCATGGAGGTGTAACAAGAGAAGTAAACTAGAAGGGTCACCCAAACATATCAAGAGTGTTCAAACTTTCCTAGTGTACTAAGGATGTTAAGTTGGCCTGAATCATGGTCATAATTGCAATAAGGAGAGATTAATCAAACATATACAATTATCACATAAACCCAATAAAAACGTTTATCAGAAATAAACTTTTGGCTTTAGACTGTAATGCTCAGAACATCAAATTGAAAATAGCCTTTGTAAGAACAATAGGCGGTTACATTTACAAAACCAGAGAAGGAGCTGCAACACCATCTACAGAACTAAGAATGAGGAATTACCACTGGAACCAGAGAAGCAGCTAGCAGCACTGTCTGGAGGACTTAGAAATAGGAATTACCACTGGGACCAGAGAAGCAGCTAGCAGCACTGCCTAGAGGACTTAGAATGAGATATTACGGACAGGACCAGACAAGCAGTTTGTAGTATTGTCTAAAGGACTTAGAATGAGGAATTACTGATGGGACCAGAGAAGCAGCACTGCCTATAGGACTAAGAATAAGGATTTACCACAGGGACCAGAGAAGCAGCTGCAACACCGTCTAGAGGACTTAGAATGAGGAATTACTTCTGGGACCAGACAAGCAGCTGCAGCATTGTGTGCAGGACTAAGAATGATGACTTACCACTGGGACCCGAGAAGCAGCTACCAGCACTGTCTAGAGTTCTTAGAATGAGGAATTACCACTGGAACCAGAGAAGCAGCTAGCAGCACAGCCTATAGGATTAAGAATGAGGATTTACCACTGGGATCAGAGAAGCAGCTGCAGCACTGTTCAGAGGACTTTAGAATGAGGAAGACTGCAAGTGGATTAGTGTGTGTCTGTTGGAGGCACATAGGGCCAATTATTTCTAAAAGAGCAGTGGAGGGAAAGGTGGCTTGGAAAACATCAACTAATTATACCGGAGCAGAGGCACAAGAACAAACAAAACCTGAAACCTTCAGTGCCTTTCTAAACACAGTGTTTTCACTGGTGCTTAGTGAACACATTGCTATGGACAGCCATACTTTGGAGAGGCACTATATAGTCGCACTACAGTTTCTTTGCTTAACTGCTGCTCTGCCGCCTAGGTATATTTTAAAACCGTAACATTACTAAAATGTGCATTGTGTTTCTAATTTCCATGTACTGGTGCTCAACTCTGCTATTATTCGGCTGAACTCGACTGCATTTACCATGATGCTTCGGGGTCAGGCCAGACTTTGTTGCTGGAGTGTAGGCAGTGTGCTCCCTTTCTTTGAAACTGTCTTATTGACTGCTCCCTTGAGCCACGGCTGACGAGCCTTGGGAGGCACCTGTGCGCCATTAGTGGTACTTAAACCCAAGAAGGCATTTGGCGGCATTTCAAGCGAACCCATATACCATGCTGCTCCCTGCTGATGACGGGCTAAACCCAGAAACACGTGTACAGGGATATACAGAACTTGCTGCACCTACGGAGGTGAAAGACTTTATTACTTTTTGAATGGACTACGAATTTGACTGCATTTACCATGATGCTTTGGGGTCATACCTTGTTGCTGGAGTGTAGGCAGTGTGCTCTCTTTCTTTTAATCTGCTATTATTCACTATTAGTGTAATAGAAGTGAGGTACAATTAGCTGGAATATGCCCCTCCATGGCAGCTGAGGTAAGAAAAATGTTTTTTAAATGTATGTTGTGTGCGTGCTTGCGGGCGAGAGTGTATTTATGTGGGAGAGCGTGTGTAAGTGTGAATTTGTGTGTATGTGTGAGTGAAAGTGGAGGCCAAACGGTGTGTGATGTCACTTTGCTACCCCTGGCATTTTGGTGAATTGACATCCATGATGTAGCTGTTCGCACACACAGGGTAGCAGCGGGATGCTGCTTACCTTAAAATGTACAAATTCCGAACTTATTTATCACAGAAAGGACACACCTGGATCTTCAACGTGTCCAACTGAAAGACCGAGCTCTCCCCGGGAGCCCCATGCCACTGGCATTGCTGACTGGAGAGCATGGTGCCGGTGGGACAGGCCATCAACTTGACTCATTCCAATAATTGGTGCTGTGTTGGATCAGACGGCAGACGAGTGACCTGTGTGTTGCCCTGCCCACGTGACAAAAACCATCTTGTGCTGTCTGTGGCTTTAAGGGCAACTGACTAGGAGAGATCGGTGGGTGAAGGAGCGTGCTATGGAAATCTACTGGAGAGTGGGCCTTGCGTCTTTCGAAAGCTTATAAATCATAGGGTCACTCAGCCTCAGGTGCAATATATGAGAAAAGTTTGGTTCCGATAATTATTTTTATAATACAATATCAAGTTAATACCTTTATTCATCCCCTTTTCTACTTCTTTCTGTTTGTGTCTGTAGCATCAAGAATTGACACGAAGATGCGCTGTAAACAAGAAACCAATTGAGGTTTTAGGAATGAAGAGTAAAACTCAAATATTGCATGTTTGACTTATTAGTTAACTGTTCAAATCATTTTTTTAAAAATAAAATAGTAACAAGTGCTTTGTAAAATGATTAAACTGTTAAGTGCTAAATTGTGACTTGGTGATTTGAGGGAGGTTATATTTCCTGTGAAAGCAATCATAAATCTTTGGCTTAACTGTGTTTCAGTTTAGATTCCAATATCTAGAGAAACCGAGGATTGTGAAGGATTGTCTATGCTTGTTAACCACCCCACCTCTCAAACATTCTGCAGAGAGCATCCACAATTTCATAAAAATATATATATTTTTAAAAACAGCACTGTTAAAGTGAAGAAGCAGGAATTTGCTCCAAAGCATTGGTGCTGTCTGACTGGTGAGTGCACCTTTCAGGGTAGATTGCGTGTAAGGGGGTGGTGATGAAATACAGAGGTTCCTTCCACGACCTCAACCTGCAGCTGTCTGAATTTAGAGAGGTTCACCACTCCAAGATGGAACTGAGAGCTGGACCTTGTATAATGTATTGTGGTTGGTCGAGATCAAGCTGAGGTAAACGTCCATGGGAAAACAATACAAAGAGAACTAATTTGTGTCTTTGTGTCCCAAAGTTATGTCAAAATTAAAACTAAACCCGAGTGACACGAACAATAGCGCTCCTAATCTGCGGTGGGACCGGCAGCCATTGAAAAGTAAATGAAAAATTATTCCCAAACAATGACTAATAACATGGACACTGTGGACCTTAACTGTAGTTGGCCGGTGCTCTCTGGGAGGGCTAAACACTGGAAAAAGCATGACGTTGGCATGCCCTTCATAAATTGGGATGCTCCAAAATGGAAAAACAATGGTGGCAGCAAATGGGAAGGCTGTTGGCGGACTGAAACCTACGATGTAGACACAGCCGTCTCGGTTCCGAGGTGTGCATGTGCACTGTCTAGAGCTGAGACCTAAAAAATAAATGAGAACTTCACAAAGTTCTGTTTGATAAGGTCAAAATTTGGTATAGTATGAAATTGTGGTAGCCAGATAAAATGGCCACTCCAAAACTAATTTACAACACTATCAGCCGGAGATAGGCACTGATAAAGCTGAAATGTGGCCTATTGTCAACATGGAGAGCTGGTAGGTGTCCTGCTATTGATAACGCGTCCAGCCCTTATAAATTACCTGTACCTGGACACGTTGGAGGTCGGTGAATCTTTTAACCGAGTCGGGCTCTCCTCATCCTCAATAGTCGAGTCACTCAAATCAATAATCAATAACTGTTGTAATCGGTAATCACTACTTAATTTATAGATCAATATAACACATCAGAAATCAATAACAGTTGATATTTCAGCGTACCATGACCTTTCAGTCATGAATAACCACACCAGTTTATTAAAAGTTAGTGAATTTATTTCCCTATATTAACAAAGCTAGCACGATATATATGTGTCTCAAAACCAATTGATATATGTATATGAACATTACTAGCTGTCCATAACGGCGGAAGAAACGCAATCTACGCAAAATCTGAATAATGATACACTCTGTTATAGCAATGCAAATCACCAATGTGACTAACTGTATTTGACTAATTGCATACATTCGGTCAGCATAACAAGATTTCAATTCTTCATGATACATTGAATGAAAACCTCGACTAACCTCTAATTAGCATTGGCATGTGGGACTTCATGCAAAACTAATTTAGTCAACACAAATTTGGAAAATTTCTAGCTAGGATCCTATCAAAATAGCAGTTGGTACCTAAAAGGAAAAACACAATGCATAATACATCTATCCTTTCATATTTACCAAATACAATCAGCATTCAAGAAAAGTCTTCGTCCTTCAGGTACCGGTTGATCAGCATGGGGCAAGTTTCAAAGGGGGCAAAGTTAAGGGCAAGCTCCCTTGCAGCGGCAAGGAGAATGGGGCAAAGTTACTGCATGGGCAAGACGGGGACAAATCAAAGTTAAAGTCTCTAGGGTGAGAATTCTCAAAGTCTCTTTCTCTCAGATCGAGAAAAGGGCATCAGGGTGTCGTCCAAAATGGAGTCTGGCATCAGGCTTCAAACTGGCATCGAGGAAAATGGCTGACTTCTCTTTGTCCGGTGGGTTTAAGTAAGAAACATTCCAAATTCTGTAGGGTCTTCCATTGGAGGGTTCATAGGTTGGCTTCAAATTGTCCAATCAAAAATTGTCTTTTACTAGCGCCCATTTATGCATACACTGTCCTTGGTGCCTTGGAACACAAATTGTATCATGGTTTGCCAATTATTTTACTATCTGTACCTTCATTGTCCGCACCTGCAGAGACTGGCCTTGTATCAAAAGGGATGTAACCTGCCTAGCACGAAACCTTGGAGATAAGTGAACCAGCCAGTTTCTACTGGAAAAATACAACTTCAAGCAAGAATATATGTTTTATTAGTTCAAGGAAAAAAATCACGCAGTTAGAATTTGAAACCAAGCAACTAGGCCAAAGCCTGTACTAAATTTAAGCTAAGCAAAACAGTTTTCAAACAAGAAATCATGGCATACATTTGCGATTATGACGGATTAGTACATTTTTTTAAATACTTCATGATTAATAAAGCTCATTTATAATGATGGCGAACTACCCCGAGGGCACAATTTCCCTCGTACATTATTTCTTTAATTAAAATCACACTTCATTATATATGTCGGTTACACGGTGTACATGAATATATGTCGAACCCTCTTTTTCTGCGTCATCAATCCCTCCTCTGATGACTAATTATGTCATCACATCAAATCTACCCACAAATTTTATTCCATTAAAATTCTGTATAGTAATTTGGCACTTCAGTCAATTCCCTTTTTCTTTTAGTCCCTTTTGATTTCTCCCTATATATTTCCACCATTTTGTTCTCTATTTTCTCTTCTCTTTTTCTTTTGTTCCTTGCTTTTAACATTTTGAAACCTTTCCATGTTCCCCAAGAACCTAATAGACAAATTAATATTATCAATATTCCCTTTACTATTTTTAGTAACAATCCGTTCCAAACGTTGCTGAGCCAATTTCCCACAGAAGCAAATCCTTTTCCAATTTTCTCCCAAACTCCGGGTTCTTTCAATTCCTTTAAATCTACACTTTCTCTAGTTAAATTTGTAAGCATTGTTCTAATTTTTCCACTGTTGTCGGGTATATATGTACAACAGTGACGCGTGCCAAGCATTTTGCAAACGCCGCCATCCTTTGCTAAAAGAATGTCTAAGGCAAGCCGATTTTGAAGAGTCATAGCTCTTTCTGCAGCGAGTTCAGCATCCATCAGGATTATAGCTCCTGAAAACTTTGTCAACATGTTATCCACAATAGTAGACAACTTTCGTATTTTGATTGAATTCAATATGACTCCTACTGAAGGAATCATAGCTCCAAATATATCTCCTACCACACCAGCAGCTGTCTCCCTTTTCTGAACACGATGTGATTCAGACAGCCTTGGAAATTTCTTTAAGTCATCTAGTTGGTAAACCTTTGGGAACAATATTCCCAAATAACACCTCCCATACCATCCTTTAGGAAGACGATAATAGGCGTTGAGTCCACAAATATAATATACTCCAGGAATAACTGGGTCTTGTCCATTCAGCATGAACGTCCATTTTTGTTGAAATGCGTATGTGTGTTTACATTCACTCGTTCCCACGAAAACTGTGTCATAATATGATGGAAATCTATGTATACAAAATCTTCCCACATGCAATGTATCTAAAGCTATTTTCCCTTGTGTCTTTATTGCGGCAAAAGCATAATTATCTACAGATGTCCTTTCGTGCAATTCCTTCTCTAATTTCTCCTTCATTTCGTTCTTTCTGTCGTCAGTGCGGTCTAAAAATTCTATTTCTACTGGTGAAAGCAAGCATGTAAGATTCTCCCTATGTGCGTGAGCTGTGTGGAAAGGTGACATTGGCTCGAAAAATTCCCTCATTAATGTGGCAGACCAATCTCTAGCTATCTTACTTAAGTACCCTACTATGGGGATATATGCTAAAGTAACATTGTAATTAGTATAGAAATAATGAATGTCTCTTTGAGCATAAAATCTGGAAGCTACTATACTACATGTAATTCCATACGTAAGAGGCATGCTGTGATACGTTACCCCTTCCACTACTGAGGTAGGTATTTGTGTACACACATAACAATCTTTCGCATCCATGGTCTCAACATACTCACTCAGTAAGCGATAGAAAACGTTAGATGAAAGTTCCTTCTTATCATGCAAGTGTCTCTCGTCTTGCTCGAGTCTCTTCAGAGCTGTTAGTTCAGTAACGATAATAGGTTTAGAAGTAGAAGCATCATTCGTCTCACTCTCGCTTTTACCATGCATTCCAAGAACTATTGCTACAATTATTAGTACGCATGCGGTCAGTAAGCCTATACACATGTATTTACAATACTTCATTTTACGCCCCTGTGTAGTGAAGCTAGTCATGATCTGTATAGAATCAGAAAGCTGAAGACACTTTATCAAAGCGTTTTTTTGTTTTGTTTTTTTTCTAAGTTGCAGGTATTTACAAAGCTGAACGAGTTCAATGTTCACACAGTTTCTTTAGCAGTTTAGTCTCTTATCGGTTAGCAGCGTTGTCTCAAAATCGGTTTCAAAGTCAATCAAGTTAGCAATGTCTTAGCCGGTTGAAAAGTCAATCAGGTTAGCAATGTCAAGTTAGCAATGTCTTAGCCGGTTAAAAAAATCAATCAAGTGATCAATGGTTTCAATCAACAGAGTCCATAAAGTTTTTATTTCCAAAATGAAGTTCTGCCTCTTCGTTCTCAAGGCTGAGGGATACGAATTCGTCTGACCAATCGTTATTGGCTACGTATGCCCACTCCGGACCGGAATACCTCCTGCTCGGTATCCTTTTTCTTTTCAGTTTTGCATCTCTCTTTGATTCTTTCTCACTGGTACTTTCCTCTTTGGCCAAGTCCTTTTCTTCACTTGGTGTTGGTACCACGACAGACACTTCCTTTCTTTTCTCTTTCACTCTTGGCCCTTCACTGTCGTTCAACGTTTCTCTAGTTCTTAGTTTTACTGGTGATATGCTTGGTCTTCTTTTAGCGCTATGTCCACTTGATGGACCTGCGATCTCTTCTGAAGAAGTTTGAGCAGTTTCGTTCAGTTCTGCCTTGTCCCCTCCTTCTGGGGAGTCAATCACTTTTTCCTTTTCTTTTTCTGTATCGTCTGCTTCTGGGAAAGCCCTCCTCTGATCAGGCTCTCCTGCTTCTTCACCTCTTTCGAGCCCTTTGTCACCCTTACTTTCTTCAGGCTCTTTGTCACTTTCGGCTGCTTCAGGCTCTTTGTTACCTTCAGCTGCTTCGTCGCTGTCTGAGGCTCCTCCTTGGTCTTCCCCAAGCGAATCAGTTGCTTCGTCCTCAGAGAATATTTCTCCCTCCTCTATTTCTGCCTGTTCGCTTCTAGTTCTGTTTTGCTCTGCCTCAGCGCTCGGTACTTTGTTATCAGGTACTGGTAACTTCAGCGCTTCAACTTCCTCATCTGTGGGACACAACACCCTCTTTGTGTGACTGGCGTGAATCCAGTTGGGAACTCCCGCACACTTCACAGCGGTGGTAGTCGTCAAAATCACTTGAAAAGGTCCTTTCCAACGGGGTTCCAAACACGACTTCCTCACGTGCTTCTTTATCACGACCCAGTCACCTGCTTTCAGGGTGTGTCCTGGACCTTGGATCGGTGGCAAGGTGGTTGCCTCCACCTGGTGAGAGAAAGATCGAACCACATCAGCTAGACCTTTGCAGTAGTCTAACACCATATCATCTGTAATATTCAAAAGCGCATTTGCAGGAACTGCTGGATGTCTCATAGCTCTGCCCATGAGAATCTCGTGTGGGGACAGTCCAGTCTTTCTGTCTGGGGTGTTTCTCATTGACATTAGTACCAAAGGCAATGCGTCAGGCCATTTCAAGTTTGTTGATGCACATATTTTCGCCATTCTCGATTTTAATGTGCCATTCATTAGCTCCACTATACCTGATGCTTCAGGGCGGTAGCTACAATGCAGCTTTTGCTCAATGTTCAGTGCTGCACAAAGCAATTTTATTACTTCATTATTGAAGTGACTTCCCCTATCTGATTCTAAAGAGATCGGGAATCCGAAACGTGGTATTAACTCTCTCAAGAGTAGTTTTGCAACTGTGAGACTGTCATTTCTGCGTGTAGGGTATGCTTCAATCCAGTGACTAAAAATGCACACAACCACCAACACATACTTCAAGCCTCCATGCACAGGCATCTCAATGAAGTCCATTTGCATCCTGCTGAATGGACCCCCTGCTCTTCCAATGTGGCTCAAATTTACTACGGTTCCCTTCCCTGCGTTCATCTGTTGGCAAATGACGCAACGGTGGCAAACTGCTTCAGCAACTTGACGGAATTTAGGGTTAAACCAATCAGTTTTGAACAACCTAATCATGGCATCCCTCCCAAGATGAGCTTGTCCATGGTAAAATCTGGCTATCTGTGTCAAAAGGCTATTTGGAAGAACGAATTTCCCTTCACTTGAAACCCATAATTCATCTAGTCTCTTTACACATTGTGATTTGGTCCAAGAAAGTTTCTCGTCCTCACTAACATCATTCTGTAGGGATTTCAATTCGTCCATTGTATCTATCACCTTTAGAGCAAATATTTCGCTTGGTTCGAGTTCTGGTTCACTTATCAAATTCCATTCATCCCTAAGCAATATACAGTTCAATGCGCAAAACCTTGCGACTTGATCCGCATATCCATTTCCCAGAGAAACATAATCCTGTCCCTTCGAGTGTGCACTGCATTTTACCACTGCTACTTCTCCTGGTAGTTGGATGGCATGTAACAATTCTTTTATTCTTTCGCCATTTTTCACTGGCGATCCTGAAGAGGTCATGAAGCCTCTCTGTGACCACAATTGTCCGAAATCATGCACTATTCCAAACCCGTACTGGCTGTCAGTGTAAATGGTAACTTTCATCAATGCAGAAAGTTGGCAAGCTCTAGTAAGGGCTACCAATTCCGCTACCTGTGCAGAGTAAACTCCTTGAAGCCAAGATGCTTCCAAAACACCTGTCACTGTGCATACAGCGTATCCTGCTTTCAATACACCCAGTGCATCTCTTAAACATGAACCATCAACAAAAATAATTTGATCATTTTCTTCCAATCGGGTATCTTTGATATCAGGTCTTGGTTTGGTGCAAAATTCAGTCACCTGAAGACAGTCGTGCTCGATGTCTTCAGCGTTCTCAATTTCAGCATTTTCACTGGGAAACAAGGTTGCTGGATTCAACGTAGTGCACCTTTTCAGCTGCACATTAGGTGATCCCAGAATTATTGTTTAGTACCTTGTGAGTCTAGCACCAGTCATGTGCTGTGTTCGGGAACGTGTCAAAAGTATCTCAACTGAGTGAGGGACCATGACTGTTAAAGGGTGTCCCATCACTATTCCTTCACTCTGAGTGAGGCTGATACCAACTGCGGCTACGGCGCGCAAGCACCCTGGCAGTGCTGCTGCGACCGGATCCAAAGTAGCTGAAAAATATGCTACTGGTCTGTTTACGCCACCATGGGCTTGGGTCAAGACAGACAAGGAACATGCATCACGTTCATGACAAAACAATGTGAAAGGCTTTGTGTAGTCAGGCATACCTAAAGCTGGGGCCCTGCACATGCATTCTTTCAATTCAATAAAAGCATCCATTTCTTCTCCTTTCAGTTCAATTTCATCCAATGCATCCTTCTGGGTCAGTTTCAGCAAAGTTTTGCTAGGGTTGAGAAGTTGGGAATCCATTGGCGACAGTAGCTCACCTTTCCCAAAAACTTCCTCACCTCCCTCCTCGTCTTTGGGGGACTCATTTGAAGTACACTTGTTATTCTTTCCTTCATAATTTTTCGTGACCCTTTCTCTATTTGGTGACCCAAATATTTCACTTTCTTCTGACAGAACTGTAATTTTGAAGGAGACACCTTGTGTCCGTTCCTTCCCAAATGGTTCAATAGAGCAATGGTGTCGGCTGTGCAGTCACTTTCTGTCTTGGATGCAATCAGTAAGTCGTCAATGTACTGTACTAGGGTTGACTCGAATGGCAATTCTAACGCTTCCAAGTCTTTCTTTAGAATCTGATTGAAAATTGACGGTGACTCCGAAAACCCTTGAGGAATTCGACACCAACTGTAAACTCTGTCTAAAAATTTGAAACAAAAGAGAAATTGGCTGTCCTCATGAAGAGGCACCGAAAAGAATGCTTGTGACAAGTCGATGACTGAGAACCACTCGGCATCGCAAGGGACTTGAAACATTATCACAGCTGGATTTGGCACTACAGGGCAGCATTTAATTATGATGTCATTTATTTTCCTCAAGTCCTGCACAATTCGGACCTTTCCACTTGGCTTTATTAGTCCCATGATTGGTGAATTACATGGACTGCTTAACACTTCTTTCAGTACTCCCTGTTTTACAAACTCGTCAATGAGTTGGGCGACTTTCATGAGGGTGTCTTGTGCCATATGGTACTGTGGGGTCTGGGGAAAGGTTACATTGGGTTTTACGGTCACTTTCACTGGTTCCACTCCTTTCACCAATCCCACCTCTTTTCCTGTCATATCCCACACTTCTTTTCCCACTGTTTCCTGTAATTCAGCTGGAATATCTGCTTCAGTGATCATCGGAAAAAGGGTAATCAGAGGATACTCTTCATCGACAGTTTCCATCTCATCCCCTTCTACACTGTCCTCTTCTTCCCCATCACTGCTCGTCTGAATTCTAATTCCATCGTTCGAACACATAATCGAACATCCCAATTTGCACAATAGGTCTCTCCCTAATAGTGATATCGGGCTTGAGTCACATACCACAAAATTATGTGACCCTTGATAATTACCAATTCTGACTTGTACTGGATCTGTGATTGGGTTCGTCAGGTACCTGTTTGCTACTCCCACTACTTGAACTGTTCTCCCTGAAAGTGGCAGATTTGGTACTTCAATGCTCCTAACAGTGGAACGTGTAGCTCCTGTGTCAACCAAGAATGAAACGCGATGGCCCATAACTCTTCCCTCCACATACGGGCCCTTTTGATCAACTTCCAAGGATGCTGCAAGCACACAATTTCCCTCCTCATCTGAACTTTCACTCTCCCATGCATCGTTTATTCCATTCTCGCTGTGTAGTGGGAATTGGTGTACTGTGTCATTTTGACTCATTCCCTGACCCGTGACCTGTTGAGGAAGCATTGCTTGCTGCTGATTCATTGGTGCTAAGGGTATTTGCATTTGCTGATTAGGTACCATAGGAAACTGCTGTTGCATTGGCTGCAATTGTGTCATTTGTACACAAGGCATTTGCACCTGTTGCGGTTGCATGGGTTGTAGACCCTGCATCTGGTTCATATTGTTTTGAAAATTTGGGTTCGGACCTCTCAGTTTCGGTCCTCTCATAGTCTGAAATGCATTGACATCATTGTTTTGCTGACCTACACCTTACTGCACCATCATTGGGCACTCCCGTTTCCAATGCCCAACAATTCCGCACGTGTGACATGGCATCACCTTCTTCATTGCCTGTATACCATTTGGAATCATAACAGTATTCAAATCAGGACCATTATTCACAAAACCTCCTCGACCTCTGCCTCTCATCTGCGGCTGAAACATAGCATTTCCCTGTTGCTGCTGCTGCGGCATCTGTTGTTGAAAACCTTGAAAACCTTGTAAACCTGTCTGAGCTGCTCTGAGCTGCATCACCATCACCTTTTCCTTCAATCTTTTCTGCTTTGTCTCAATCTCATCACTGCAGTATTTTGCATAATTCAACACTTCATCGATCGACTTTGACTGCCAACAAATCAAATGCGATTTAATCATCTGGCTGATTTCGGGTCTCAGCCCTTCCACAAACCTGAACACAAAATGGAGCATGTCTTTTGGCTCAATCGTTTCCGTGCCACTGTAATTTTTAAACGCTTTCAACAACCTCTCATAATACGCATGTATAGATTCTTTAACTTCTTGAGCGGTCCTGTCAATCCTTTGCCAATCCACATTTTTCGACGCAACCTTGGTTTTCAAGTGCTCGATCACCTTGTGGTACAAACTCATTACCATAGGTGATGGCGCACCTGTGTCCCTATCTCTCTCTGGTTCACTCGTCGGCCAACCCACAGCCCTTTTACAATCTTCCCACAAATCTGCCGGAACCACAATTTCAAATAAGGTATTCAGGTCTTCCCAGAGACACTTCGCGAGTTTCACAAATCTATCCGTTTGTTGATACCACTCAATCGGCTTCTCTCTTAATTTGGGAAAGTCATCCGTAAAGGATTGAATATCGCACCTGTGCCATGGTACATGCACAAGCTTTCCCCCTGCTGTCTCTCTCATTGGTAACATGGTTATCAGATCGTCATTCTGTTGTTTTTTCTCACTTCGTTCTGAAGTGTTTTCCTTCTTTTTATCCTTTTTCTTGACCCACCTGCTTTCCCATTTGTCTAAACATCTCCAAACCTGTGCACTCTGCAGTATCTCTTTAAGGTGTGTTTTCATCCCTGCGGATCTCATGTGTTCAAAATCTTTTGTCTCGAAGTCTAACCTGTAACTTCTGCTCAGGTGTTTGGTCTTACCTATATCGATCTCGTTTCTGTCTGCAATTTCTTGTAACTTCTTATGTATGTTGCTCACTTCTCTTGTAATCCTAGGGCACATGTATCTTAGTTCTTCCTCTGTGTATGATTCTAATCTGTTCAAACCCATTGTTCCTTCTACCAGTTCATCTGCCTCCATCCCCAACCTTATTTTATTCAGGTATTCTTCTCCCTTCCCGCTTGATGTACTCTGTGGGGAGTTCAGGCTGTTGAACCATTGTGTCAACTGTTGCGCGTTCAGTCCCATCAATGTAGCAGTTACATCAACTGCCATCGACGGTTTCTGTAATGCTTCAGTCTGTGAGGTTAACGGTACTAATAGTGGTGGATGTGACCTTACCACGGTTGACGGAGCACAAATTGGAATTGGACTAAATTCCGACAAGGACCCAGATCCATTTGGCAGTGCAGCTATCGGAGTCGTCTCTGGAGTGGTTTCTATGCATCTTCTCCCTGTCCCATTCTGTATCATTAACCCTTGGTCGCTGGTGCTTGAATTTGCCTGTATGTACAGTGGTACTGGTGGACCTACAGTGATAGGTAGAGATATTGCATCGGGATTCTGTCTGTTCCCCGAATTCTGTGGCATGTTAATCCCCACATTGTGGTTCATCATTGCTGTCATACCTAACTGGCTTTCTACCACTCGCACTTCTGGTGTCTGCTTTTGGGGCATCGAGAACTGTGTTGATTCAGCTTGAATCAATGTCGGTCTCTGATAGTTTTGTCCTCCCTGCGCCATTGAATCGGAAGTCATTCCCACATTATGCTCATCGCAACAGTGCCTTTGAACCTGTGGCTGATAGTTATCAGCAGGTTTCAATGTTGGCACGTCTGGGTACATTCTCTGAATCCGTGGTATTTGTGGTGAGAAAGGCATGTCAGAGCTGCTCGGTCTCTGAGATACTCTCAAATTTGGTGTTACATTACCCTGTATTGGTTCAGGAGGGGCAGTACTAATGCTTGAGCCTTTTTAGCTTTCCACGTATGGTGGTGGGCGATCATTCAGCAATTGTATAATGAACTCCTCATCATCTGACTCGTCTCCCCTTTTCGAGTTTCTATTGCTCTCTCCTTCTCTGGACTGACTCCTGTTTGTCTTACAGGTGGCTTTCCTTCCTTCCGTCTCCGCTTCCTCGGTAATCGCTGGAAACAATTTAATTCCCTGTAATACGTCTGATCTCCAAACCTTTTGTGTGCTGTCCCATCTAGCATCCGCTAGTGTCTTTTCTACTTTTCTTATTCTTGTCTCAAATTTCTTTTGTTGTTGTTTTCTAGATATTAGCTCCCAAATTGCTAATGCCTCAAACTGTGCTGGTCTTGGAGGTACTTTCATGTCGTATAGCGCAAATCTCATGTTTTCTAAAACCCTTAGGTTAAACGACCCATGGATAGGGAACGCTACACTTCCATGTTTTTCTGTTAATTTGCACCATTGTTTTAGCCAAAGACATGGCGCTACACCCTTTTCTTCAATGACGATGTGAGCTGGTGTACCCTCAGGCGGTGTTTCTTCTCCTACATTTGCTTTAATATAAACATCTCCCCTCATGGCACTCTTAAATGCTTTGAAAAATTTCATCTTTCCGTCTTTTGTTTTTCTAAAATATGTAATCAATAAGTGACTTTAATTCCCGGAATACTCTTCGCTTGCCTTTCCCCTTCCAATTGCGCTTCACGGACTGCGTCCAATCCGTGCGCGACCCTTCTCACCAACCGACCTATCCCAGCGCGGCTCCTAGTGACGTCACACTCACGCACTGCGGCTGACAAAGTCCTGCGGCTTGTCCTCTTTTCATTCGGCTTCACTCATAAACTAATTTCTGCAATATAACGCGAGCACTTAACCAAAAGAATAAAACAGATCTGTCGGTTTACTACAGGAAAGGTAATACAATTGCTTCAGAAACCTTAGGGATTTTTCACTAGCCTCGGCAGTTATTCCGTCTTTCTCGGTTTCCCACTTTCGCAAGCAAAATCTGACCCGCAAACTTTACTCTCAACTGATCAATGAACTATTCTAGTGCACTTTAGAATTCGTCAAATCTCAAAGTCGAAGTTTTCTTTCACCCTGCAACATTCATACCGACTTGTTGACCACGCCCGATCAACCTATTAAACCTGACCAGATCACAACATCAAACAAGTGTCACATACACTTTTCAACATACTCCGGAGTCTCTTGACCTCGCAGGGCCCGTCTCAACATCAACAACCACGTGGACAATTTTTTCTGCTCAAAGCGCTACACGCACATGAAGTTCGACGACTTCTCTACTCTCACACCTTTGGAGTAACACTCCTCTAATATCTTTTTAACTCCTTAAATCCTCACAAACTTCTCAATTAATCTGCGGCGATAAGCTGTGCAAGCGCGAAACCCTAACTTCACTCATACCGTCACTAGAAACGCTGAGACCGTTCTCATACCTGCATGTTCCTCATTCGCAAGCTCCGAGATCCCGGGAAAGTCATCGGGGACTTAGGGCATCATCATCTCTCCAACTTGTTTTATCAAAGAAAATTCTAACCTGACTCTGTCTATTGTTCGGATGGGTCCCAAAGGGCTAAACCATCAATCTCTGCTACCATCTACTGATAACGCGTCCAGCCCTTATAAATTACCTGTACCTGGACACGTTGGAGGTCGGTGAATCTTTTAACTGAGTCGGGCTCTCCTCATCCTCAATAGTCGAGTCACTCAAATCAATAATCAATAACTGTTGTAATCGGTAATCACTACTTAATTTATAGATCAATATAACACATCAGAAATCAATAACAGTTGATATTTCAGCGTACCATGACCTTTCAGTCATGAATAACCACACCAGTTTATTAAAAGTTAGTGAATTTATTTCCCTATATTAACAAAGCTAGTACGATATATATGTGTCTCAAAACCAATTGATATATGTATATGAACATTACTAGCTGTCCATAACGGCGGAAGAAACGCAATCTACGCAAAATCTGAATAATGATACACTCTGTTATAGCAATGCAAATCACCAATGTGACTAACTGTATTTGACTAATTGCATACATTCGGTCAGCATAACAAGATTTCAATTCTTCATGATACATTGAATGAAAACCTCGACTAACCTCTAATTAGCATTGGCATGTGGGACTTCATGCAAAACTAATTTAGTCAACACAAATTTGGAAAACTTCTAGCTAGGATCCTATCAAAATAGCAGTTGGTACCTAAAAGGAAAAACACAATGCATAATACATCTATCCTTTCATATTTACCAAATACAATCAGCATTCAAGAAAAGTCTTCGTCCTTCAGGTACCGGTTGATCAGCATGGGGCAAGTTTCAAAGGGGGCAAAGTTAAGGGCAAGCTCCCTTGCAGCGGCAAGAAGAATGGGGCAAAGTTACTGCATGGGCAAGACGGGGACAAATCAAAGTTAAAGTCTCTAGGGTGAGAATTCTCAAAGTCTCTTTCTCTCAGATAGAGAAAAGGGCATCAGGGTGTCGTCCAAAATGGAGTCTGGCATCAGGCTTCAAACTGGCATCGAGGAAAATGGCTGACTTCTCTTTGTCCGGTGGGTTTAAGTAAGAAACATTCCAAATTCTGTAGGGTCTTCCATTGGAGGGTTCATAGGTTGGCTTCAAATTGTCCAATCAAAAATTGTCTTTTACTAGCGCCCATTTATGCATACACTGTCCTTGGCGCCTTGGAACACAAATTGTATCATGGTTTGCCAATTATTTTACTATCTGTACCTTCATTGTCCGCACCTGCAGAGACTGGCCTTGTATCAAAAGGGATGTAACCGGCCTAGCACGAAACCTTGGAGATAAGTGTACCAGCCAGTTTCTACTGGAAAAATACAAGCAAGAATATATGTTTCATTAGTTCAAGGAAAAAAATCATGCAGTTAGAATTTGAAACCAAGCAACTAGGCCAAAGCCTGTACTAAATATAAGCTAAGCAAAACAGTTTTCAAACAAGAAATCATGGCATACATTTGCGATTATGACGGATTAGTACATTTTTTTTAATACTTCATGATTAATAAAGCTCGTTTATAATGATGGCGAACTACCCCGAGGGCACAATTTCCCTCGTACATTATTTCTTTAATTAAAATCACACTTCATTATATATGTCGGTTACACGGTGTACATGAATATATGTCAAACCCTCTTTTTCTGCGTCATCACTATCTCATCAGACTCAAAAGACAAAGCTAACGTCAATGTAAATAAAGTAAAAATAAAAACAATTGCACTGAAGAAAACTACTGTATGTGTGTATGTGCTCCGTATGAAAGTGCAAAATGAATTCCCCTAAAGTGAAGTTATCCAGTGTCTGAAGTGGGCTGACCCCCTGCCTCATGGTGTGGGCTGTATTGGATGGAACCAAAATGTGAATTACATTCCAACAGACCAGTGGATGAAGACATCTGGATGACATTTCCTTTAAATAAATGTATTATTCTTTATAATTAATCAAACAGTCTTCGGTAACGCAAAGCTGAAAAGCAGCTAAGCACAGCTGTGGCCATAGAACAGGATATACAGCTAAAGGAAATTACCAGGTGCACCAGGATCTGCTGAAAAAAAGGAAAGAAACTAGGCTGTAATTTCAGTAAAGGCCATGGCCCTCATTATGAGTTTGGCGGGCGGTGGAGACTGCCTGCCAAACTCATTTGTACAGAAGATTGCCAAACTCATTTGTACAGAAGATTGCCAAGTCCGTAATTCGGGCAGTGAAAAGTACGATGGGGCTGTCCAAGTACATGGGAAGTGCAGGGCCCCCATGCGGCCCCAGCACCCTTTTTCCGCCAGCCTTTGCATGGCGGGGCTGCCACCATGCAAAGGCTGCCAGAAAGGGGACTCGTAATCCCCAGGGCAGTGCTGAAAGCAGCGCTGCCCTGGCGGATTGAGACCACCAGCACTGCCAGGCTGGCGGCTGGCGGCAACCTGGGGGTGTCGACGGTATGACTGTGGCGGCTCTGCCATGGCAGTAATGTGGAGGTGGGACCACTGCTTTGGTGGCAGTCCGACCTCCACCGTGGCCCTGGCAGTCTCATGACCGCCAAGGCCGTAATGAGGCCCCATGTGTGTCCGAAACTAACTCGAACTGGAGGGAAAAGTGCTGTGCATAGAGGTTCCTAGTGAACGAAACAGGAGAAATGCAAAAAGTGCTCGTTGACTTTAATGGAACGACCAAGCTCAAGCAAAAGAGCCTGGAAAAACATGTGGTACTGTGGTGCACAGTTCGAAAAGAAAGCATGCAAACACAGTATCCGTAAAGCACAGCTACATATATATATATTTTTTTAAAGAGTTGGTGCAAGGCTAACACTTTAGGCGAAGACCACATAATATTATTTAAGAAAAAAAAGAATTCCCAGCAGATACTGTGACCCATATTTATACTTTCTTAGAGCCGCATTTGCGTCATTTTTTTACGCAAAAGCAGTGCAAACTTACAAAATACAATTGTATTTTGTAAGTTTGTGTCGCTTTTACGTCAAAAAGCAGCGCAAATGCGACGCTGAAAAAGTATAAATATGGGCCTGTGATCGAGCCTAGAAACGTGTACATATGAAACTGACACTTTGCTATTGCGCAGCAGCCCCTTACTAGTGACGTAATGAAACAAAGAGTAAGTTAATGCTGTGCAAACCTACTTTCTTATGAATGTTTTCCGATAGTCATTGTTTGCAGCGACCTGGTTGCAGCATGTACAGAACTGCCAGCCTAACATGAAAAGAAAATTTGTGTTAAAAATACTGTTCATAAGTGTGAAAAAACACAAGTTAAAATAAGAGGACCATTGTTCCAAAGGGGATTCTTCTTAAATGTGCACGAGCAAAATGGTGTCACTCACAGTGAGGCGAATGAGTGACAGAAGTGGCATAGCTAGCCACTGTCCCATGCTGTACACCGTGATGGAAGGAAAAAAATGTGAATAGCAATTTAAGTGACCAATTGGTGAAAAATGCTGGCTATGGCCCCTGTATGTATGCATACACGTAAGTATTGTTTTTTTATTTTTTATTATTATTTAAATCAAAAGGTCTTGGCTAATGATAGACCTAAACACGTAGAAACCCTGCATGGAGTTGGATCCTAGAAAGCCACGGAGTCACATGCTTCCAGGAAGGGGTTCGGACACTTTTTAAGGATGAACATGACATCTTTTCTGTGCAGAAATGAAATAAAACTTTATGAAATTTAAAACAAAATAACGTAAAAGTGGCCTACATGCCAGCTTACAGCTCACCCTGCTGGTGGAGTAGACTTTGAAAACATAACGTGATCAGAGGACTGCTGGCCTGACCTATCACTCCTAGAAATATTTCATAAACAGCTCACATTTGGGCACTCCATCTCTTCTACCCAGGTATGTACAACCTCACACATTTGGGATCCTAGTGGGGAGAACTTTAATGCAGGGAAATCCGTTGCATCGGGCAATTCTATATTCTCTCACAAGCCACATGAAAATGTTAAACGAACCCTAAAACCTTCTCCTTATACAAGGCAGAGAGATATGCTTAGACCCACTTTTTTGGTTAACAAATGCCAACTGAACCTTGAGACATGGCATCCATTTTGCCATGACTGCTGAGTTGACGAGATCGCTCTATCATTTGCTAGGCATATTCTTTGAGCTTTCTGGCTGGGATGTAGGTGCCAGGAGTTGCTGCGAGTGAAAAAGTAGAAATGAATGCTTGGGAGATGAACCCTTCCTTACTATACTAGAATAACTAGGGATAGTGGCCTGCTGGGCTTAGCAGACCACCATGTCTGTGACTGCAATCTTTTTTTTAAATGCAGCCGGTTCTCCTTAAAGGAAAATTGGATGCATTTAAAAAAGAAAAATGAAGAGTTTTCTTTTCATTTTTTAAGAGCAGGCAGTGGTCTGTGTGACCACTGCCTGCTCTTAAAAAATGTTTTTGCATCCATTCATAATTCCTGCATACTGCTGCAATACGGTATTAGGAAGAGACGCCCTTGACACGCCCCTTCCTAATACCGAATAGGTATGTAGTCGCAATTCCAATTTGCGATTCAGTAACAAGTTACCGAATCGCAAATTGGAATTCATGCCTACCAAAATGTATTTTTGCGGTCGCAAATGGCCCGATGGGGACGTTTGTGACCGCAAAAATGCATGACACATCTGGCGCTATATTCTCAGATATTGACAGTGGATGAAGTCAATACGATGAACTCGAGTTTCCTGTTGAGCTCATATAGGAATAAAGCGCTGGAAGAAGTGTGGAATATTCCAGAATCCACCACTCCTAGCAATTGTAAAGCTGATAAATGAAGTGAACAGCTTCTTGGATCATTCTCAGTTATTAATAAAAGGATAGTTAATGGAAAAGTAGATCCTGATATAACGCAACTCGCATAAGAAAAGGTAGTACAGGTTCATCAACAAAAGGTGATATTATCGCAAGTTATGATTTTTTGGGTGAAATTGCAGAAGTAAATGTTCAATATTCTCGAGGAAGTGATCATGTGATTATTCAAGTCACTCTCGAGTTATGGCTCCAATAAATTTCGTACTGGTCGGTGTTGAATGACAATGGACAAAGTAACTGTCAATCTAAAACAAGGCAGAATTCATTGGAGTAATGGTGTTAAACAATGCCTTAGTGTAAGTCTTTAATGGCTTAAATTTGTCACTTTTACACGTACTCCTTACAGCTCCACATCAGTTGCGGCTGGCGACTGGGAAAAGTGGCAGGAATAAAACAAAAATTAAAAAGAACAATTTAAAAAATTACAATTACCTGAACCTCTCCGCCGCTCTCTGCCGCTCTCCGCCACACCTCAGGCATCCAGCCTGTCCTGCGGCCAATCATGACGCTGCTCAAAGCAGCATTATGATTGGCTGGAGCGCCCTAGCTTGGCGCTCCAATGCAGCCTGAGAGCCTGTGCTTGCTCTCTCCAATCCGGTACTGTGTTTTAGTTTTAAAGGTTTGCAGCTCTTGCTGCTGGCTGGCAGGCAACGCTCCTCTGCCATAGCAGAGAAGCCGCCCCTGCTCCACATGTAGTTCAATACTTATGTTACTGGTTGAACAAACCAACCTTTGTAAAAACAGCATGTTAGGCTTCTAAAAGCAGTATGTATGGATCTTGAAGTATGTTCTTCTGGAACAGTCTGAACGCTTAACTCCAGATTGTGGGATCGCAGTCAAAATGTTTGCACTGTATGTAATGCTTTTGAAAGTGGAATGCCAGTTTTTGTGTGAGCTTCCAGAGTTGGTATAGGTGACAAAACAAAGATCTTTCTTCCTTCAGCAGCAGTGACAAAATGTTTTCTACAGGTGCAAATATTTCCATTGTACTGAACCATACGTGCTAGCTGTAGCAATTGATGTTGTCTGTTTGAAAGAATATGACCCTACCTGGTAGTGCTAGGGATCACTCGTCATTACATTCTTATATTTACCTTCCAACAAGTCAGCCTACAATTTTTTCAATCGTGAAGAACGCTCTTCCTTCCTCTCTGCCTCCTAAAATTCTGGTAAAATTAATTTATGCAAAGGTTTTGTGCATAATATGCACATCTAAAGTTCAAAAATCTTGTTCGGTCTTGTAATTTACACAGTTTATTTAGAAGATTTATTGTTGCAACTTCATCTGTCGAAAGATTACATTAGGAAATGTGATTATTACCTTTTATGAAGTTTCTATTTTAAACTGCTTCAGCTAGAATGAGACCTACTCTGTCGACTGCCTTGGATACGTGAGGGATGGTACTTTTAGATCAAAGGTCATTTATGTCTTGAAGTTAAATATTCATCCAGCATGTGTGACTGCTCCTAAAAGATTGAGCCGAACACAGCAGTAACAGTTTTACAACCCGAAGAATTAAACCAGCTCCTAAGGAGGAGATTTTATCATAAATTTATAATTAGGAAACAAATGAGCACATAATAGGAAATAAGCAGAATACATATGAATAAATGTGTATATGTGGTGTGGGCATGAGGAAATAGAAGGAACCCTATAACAACAGATAACAATCCATATCTATGTATTGTTCCTGTTTAGTGTGCAAGGACCTCCTTATCGACAAGTCCGCACCCTTGGGAGTGGCCGCTCTGTAGTGCTGCAGCCTGGACCCAGGTCAGTGCTAAGTCCCACTGGCATGTATGTGGTGCAGACATATACAACAGTGATGACTGCACATTCATGGATCTTTGACAACCGTTGAGAAATTCTATGGCACAAGTTATTCAAGTATATTTCCATGGCATGCAGTGTTTACCCTGCCTTTACTTGTCATGGGCCAGGAGGGCTGGTTTTCAAGACTACCTTCTAGTCAAAATAACGCCTGGGCTTTCGCTCTGTGAAACTTTCAATGTTAAAAACACGAACAATTATTTGCAACTCTATTCACTGGGCTGCTGCTATGAGAGAATGTCTTTTTTAACTTTGTACCAAAGCACAACTTAGTGTCACGATCGGAGTTAATGGGAGACATGAGATCAACAAGATCGGGAAACATGAGATCAACAAGATCAGGGGGCATGAGATCAACAAGATCAGGGGGCATGAGATCAACAAGATCGGCAGTGGCGGTTTCTGCATGAGGGCGTAGGGGCTACGCCCCCATTACAAAAGTGAAAACAAACTCAATCTGTAAAAAAAAAATGCACACATCTCTTGCTTGGGGCTGGGGCCTGGCCCGGTGCTTCTGAGATCGTAAGTCTCATGTCACATGACACTGGCAGCGATGCCGTCATTCCATTTTCCTCTGGGCAGGCCCTGAGTCTATGGTATTTGCCGGGCTGACAAGCTCACAGCCTGAGGCCTGTGAGGTCATCAGCTCGGCAAAGACATAGCTTCGAGGACCAGTCTCCACCCCCTAATGACGTGTGGGTAAAGTTAGCCCCGGGCGCTTCAGGCTGAAGCCCTGTAGCGCCAGGGGCTTCACGTCAGTCAGGAAGTGGAGAGGATGGTCACCCCACCCTTTCCCAATTCGTCATGGGGGGTGGGTCCAGCCCTGTGACAAGTTGGGAAACGGTGGGGTAGAGGCTGCAGGCAGCAAGCTGAGAAATCGAGTATGCGCAGTTAGTGTGTTCGGCCCATACAGCTTCCAAGCGCCTAGCGCTTGATGGCAGGTCTGCTACAGGCTGCGAGGTGAGGCGCCATGAAATCTCGGCGTTGGAACTTGCTTGTGCGCGATGTGTGCCAGGATATCTGGTGTTGCCTCTGAATTGTGGTTCCCATGAACTGAGTTCAACTGTATTTGAATAATTGTGCTAAATATTATTTCATACACACTGGCAACAACGAAATGTACATTATGGTGGAATTGTGCGCTAATGTTTTGGGTTGGCCAGTTAAAATGCAGATGCCTTTACAGCTAATGTTCAAATTACCGCCAACATGCTACCGGTGTTATACTCAATACCGCCATAACACTGTCCATGTGACGCCCCCGTTCTCTCGCAGTTTGTTCCCGGTTTCACTAAAATAGAGCTTAAAATCAGCAAGAAAGCAGGTGCTTAACTTAAGCAAGAAGGTAGACCCGCTTGGCCTTTGAGAATTGTTTGGTCAAATCAAAATGGCACTAGAATAGCGTCATTGGGGTGGTGGTTTTGGGGGGACGAGGACTTGGGGTTTCCTCGTCAACTCTATATTGAATGGCATAAATGGAGTAGAGGCACTCAGTGGGTCCTGTAGTGGAGAAGTCATTATCCGCGTGCAATGTCTATAAACCCTTCTAGCGCCTAAAACCAAATCCATAAACCTGGACTGAAACCCTAATCCCTAGCTGTGTGATCTTGGGAACATTTAGAAATGTACTTTGATGTGACGAAATCAACGCCTCCCAGGCGTCGGTTACTGTGTTTACTAAAACTGGAAATGCTTTGAAAACGGTTACGCCCTGATAGTAGGCGCTAGAAAGCGGATATTGGCGGGTGAAGTCTGATTGGCAGCGGATATGGACAATATTAATAGATAAGTCATTGGGTCAAGTGCTTACTGGGAAGCGCTTTAACCGGTTTAAGACAAAGTTTCTTTCCACGAGTCCACACTCCTTTGGGATTCCTAGCAATGTGTTTTTCTTTCTTTCTCATTATGGATGCTGCCACAATTGTGGCTTCTCAGCGCTGTACAGGCTTTGCCACCTCGGCGATGGGTTTGTGGTTTGACGCCATTAAATGGCTCTGTACCCCTTTTTCAGTACCTAGCTGCACCCTTTAACATGAAGTACGGTTTTATGGAATATGCATTTATAAGTAGTTCAACAGCGGGCAGGACAGATGGCAAACCTGTGCGAAAATAAGGGCTTGTAAAATTCTGGAACACGCCAGGGCAGGCAAAACAGGACGGTCTTCTGTCCTTCAAAAAAGTACTTTTTCGGCAGTGTTCGGCGAAGTATGCAAGCGCCGTGCTTGGGTAAAACACTGCAGAAGGAAGCAGCTCAGTCACTGACGTTTTATGCCGCAGAATTCTGCCTTAAAATGTTTTAGGTAACATTTTGGTCACTGACTTCTTCCTTATGATTGCGTGTTTTAGGGAAAAAAAGTAAGCACCTCTGCATTAAAGAGCATTGCTGATGTGGCATTGCGTCCAGAGCTGTCGACTTTAGAACTGGAGAACCATGTTCTGGTGTAGGCGTCGGCTCACCAGTCAGTGATTGTAGGCAAATTGCTTAATCCTACTGTGCCTAAGTAATTTTTAAATAATGAATCTGATTTTGTGTATTATAAACGACTCTGAGTGCTCAGTTACAGCGCTCCGATACCTCCAGGTCAAGTTTGCGCCATATAAACATGCAAAACATAAATAAAGCGGGTCAGCATAACAGTTGGGAAAATGCTGATTCTTGCACTCAACTGAGACATTTCCAACAGAGCAACAGGTGGTAGAAAGCCCGTACTGGACGCTTCAATTGCTGACTTCTCAAGCCAGCGGCCCTTGGCACTCTGGGATTTACAAAACATCCCTAGGCTCTGGCAAGCAAATCGGCGGGCTTGCAAGCAGGCCTCCGATATTGATTCCACTGTGACCCAACACCCACAGTCAATGAAACAGCAATGAAATGCCCCAGCAACAAAGAAAGGCCAGCACGAGACTATGCAGAGCAACTGGAGGAAATGTACTGGTAGGCCACACCGTAAAAATCAGTTTACAGTACAGCTTGACAAAGGGGCAAACATCTGAGCCAGTCATTAAGAGCACATACAAATTAAAGAGATACAAGGAATGACACTGATCCTTCTTGTTACAGGAAAGAAATAGTAGGATCACAGAGAGCATCACTAGTTTGCAAAAACATAATTCATTCTAGTTACCTTGAATCTTGTTTCTAGAGATGAATTTAAATAGTTATACCTTTTCCAGCTCACTGCACTAAAATTTGTGTCAGGTGTCTGCCCGTGGGAGGTTTTATTGCAACCCTCCTGTGGTTACTTGATTCCTGTTCTCTCACACAGCTCCACATCAGACATGATGTGCAGGCATTTCACAAGCTACACTTCACTTCACCCACAGTACATGCATATCATCTGCTCAAAGCACCCACATTACTCCGGGGGCATGCACATCATTCATGGCACATGCACAGCATTGTCAACCCATGCATTAAAACCACCATATCTTAAAAGACACATTTTCTACTAATTGCAACTGTCAGCGCTTTTTTATCTTTGCTCTTTTCTTTAGTTTTTTTATGAGGTTATTATTCTGAAATAAAGGCTAGCTACTTTTTAGTCGAGTCTGGTGGTTTCCCACAGTTGCAGTGTTCTTCCCAGAGAGTGAGCCTATATGTCATCATCACCAACACCCATCCTGCCCTGAGGACGACGTTGTAAAGTGCAGCATCACCATCAGCATTCTCAGGTTCAAAATGGAAGTGCATCCGGTCAAGGTCTATGGATCTGGGGAGCCATAATTAAACGCTGCAGGGACCATGTAACAATTGTCATCGT
Organism: Pleurodeles waltl; assembly: GCF_031143425.1. NCBI lineage: Eukaryota > Metazoa > Chordata > Amphibia > Caudata > Salamandridae > Pleurodeles > Pleurodeles waltl. The sequence goes on from NC_090444.1 coordinate 151,267,474, forward strand.
GGGGGTACTGCCATCTATGTTGCATAACTGAAATCATAAGGATTGTGAAAAATCCAAAGGCAGCACAAGGCACAAGTGTCACAAATGAGCTGCAGGTGTTCATCAGGAACGTGGTAAGGCTGTAGTATGTAACTGATGGTCATGCAGTTTGGGGCACACTGTTGCAAATATATTACTAAAGGATAATGCAGTAGTGCACTATCATTCACAGATCACGCATTGCCACTGAAATGGGCATTACATTTTCACAATTATGCAGTTTTACTGATAATATTATTTGTCCACTCTTTTTTTTTTTTTTAACTCCCCCAAACCTCCCATATGATCGTTGGGCTCGCTCGCAACTTAACATTCAACCACGACTTTTACGCCCCACCACTTTCAAATGTCACCAGCCACCACTGAAGATCGGGAGACATGAGATCAACAAGATCAGGGGGCATGAGATCAACAAGATCAGGAGACATGAGATCAACAAGATCAGGGGGCATGAGATCAACAAGATCAGGGGGCATAAGATCAACAAGATCGGGAGACATGAGATCAACAAGATCAGGGGGCATGAGATCAACAAGATCGGGAGACATGAGATCAACAAGATCAGGGGGCATGAGATCAACAAGATCGGGAGACATGAGATCAACAAGATCGGGAGACATGAGATCAACAAGATCGAGAGACATAAGATCAACAAGATCGAGAGACATAAGATCAACAAGATAAGGAGACAAACATGGCAAACAAAGAGCAGAAACCCTTAGGTTTGGAGGAGTTGAAGAGCTGGTCAGCTGCAGCAGGGGCATAAAGGTGTCAGGTAGACCTTCCTGGTCACGATCACTCACAAACTAATCAGAGTGAGGACTGAGGGTAGGCGGGAGCTTCAAGAGGAATTTAAGAACAATCAGAAATAGTGCCCAGTTGCCTTGCAGCTGTTTCATTTCATGTCTCTCTGGTTCATCGCCTCATCCATCGTTTGCTCCTTGTCTACACCTCTGTTGGTTTGACCTTCCCATCCTTATTTCCCAGCCTCTGCAGTCATCTCCCTTGTTTGGCTTAGTTGCTCTTGTATCCAATGTCAACCCAGCCCTGTTACACTCTGAACCTACCTGGCTGCTATATGCAACTGGTTCCTCCTCCCATAACACCCTGTTGGCTTCATAGCCGCTTTACCCCAATGAATCTACTTCCCAGTCCTCAGATTCTCAGGGTAGCCAGAGGTTTCTGAGTACCCTAAGCTGTTACTGGAAAATCCTTACTGAAAACCTAATAAGTCCTGGGCTGAACTGTGGTAGTGGTGGCTAGCGATGGTACCGCCTTGTATCAACTATCTCCTGTTTCCTTTGCTTAGCTGATACTGGGGGATGTGCACTAGTAATTTCATATCTTAAGAATTACGCATACATGTAAAGCTGATACCAGATCCACTGAAGATACCTTCTGCGTCTCTCTAACTCCTAACCTCATTTTCTTCTAACCTAGAGCATGGACGCCGAGCTTCTATACCTCTGATTCACACCATTCTCCAAGGGTGGAGTCTTGGATATTAGCATCAAAATCCACCAGACATATTCTTTAGGTCTCAAACTTCACACTTGGCTCATTCTTGTATAAACATGCCAAACCGTCTTAATAAAACGAACTCTTCTGTACCCCACTCAGACCGAGATCCACCGTGTGTGTTCTGGGAATCTAGCTTAATCTGCAGTAATCCTGGTTCTCATTACATATATATGGGGTCTCCCGCTGCTTCTAGGAGCTATTATAAATGTACCCCAGTGCTTATATAGCACATGTTGTGAGAACTAATAATTTGTTATGTAAATGTCATCCACATAGGAAACTACTTCCTGAGTCCTCTTTTAACAATTCAAATGCCCATGCAGCAACCCCCTCTGCACTGCTCTCCTAGCCTTGTGGGAGTTGCTTCTGTTGTGGCTATCCAGATTCCTGTAACCCAAGCTTAACCAGTAATTGCTATCAGCACAGGGTACTGTCACTCCTTATGACTGAAGACTAGTTAGAATCTTTTGATTATCTAACATGACCTATAACTTGAAACATGAGAAGATTTTGTGCTTCTACCTTTGGCTGGTCTCTTGAGGGAATAACATGTGATATTGCTTCTTTGTCCCATCAGATCTGCCCAATTGCTTTACAGTGCTGCAGCTTGCTTTCAAGCCCTTTCACTCACATAAGAATCCTTGGGTGCACTTGGTGCCTCTGGGGCAAAACCTTCCACTATAGCATTTTCACCCCAATTATTATCTACGGTAATTTGCAAAGTCATTTCTCTTCTGGTAATATTATGTGATAAGCGTTTAAAAAAAATGGCACCTTAAAAACTTTTCTAATGTTTTATGCCTCTTTCTGTTTGTGTATGAGGAATATATTTCTAATCAGTTTCCATTTACTTATCCATTTTGTGCGCTTAACATATGGATTGGTTGAACATATATCTAGGTGGGCTTGAAGAGCTTGAAGCGCTATTGTAATTGTGAACAATGTCGCCACCAGTGTCTCTTCTACAACTCTCTTTTTGCAGAAAATGTCTTTAGCTTGCCAACCCTGCTACCTTTTCTTGCTACAAGTAGTCTTTTGTTATGGCTTTCTCTTCTATTTACCTGTGCATCAGAGCCCCTGTCGGGCTTGTCCCATACCTGTGATTCTCATTCTGGATAATTCTGATCAAGTGGATAGCGAGGCTGGCGCTCAACATTAAAGGTATCCCTTTCCAGTGGTCTAATTGTCCTGCAATCACTTAACATATAGTCTCTGGGGTATTCACCTTCATATCTGATTTGGGATCCCTTAACCAAATTATTAGCAGACATGTCCTGTTTTCCCTTGGTTTGTTCTGATCTTGTCATTTGTACCTAGTCATCCTTCCTACTCCTGCCTTAGGTTTAACCTTAGGAGTCTGTGAGCCAGTCTCGGTCTAACAGCTAGAAGATCTGCTTCACTCTTCATGTTTGCTAGCAAGATTTCAGAAACTGTCACATAATTCCCTATCAAATGTATTTTCAGGCGCATGTTAGGAGAAGCATCATCTCCTCTTGTGATTGCATTAAAACCTCTGGAGTACCATGATGTTTGTTTGCAGTAACTGTGAAGCTGTGCCAAAGGAAAGGTTGTTGTTGTCAGGAATAGATGAGATAAGATCTGAAATAAGAAGGTTTTCAGAAGTCACTGTATACAGATACATCAGGCGATGGTGACGAATGATATTATGAAGGCAAAAGAAAACTACTGAATCAGTTTCACAATTAAAGTGTGCTTAGAGTCAAGGTGGATTCCAAAGTTTCTACCTAAATCAGAGCCCGCAAAGGGTAAGGGACAGGTATCACGGGTTGTCAGTCACATTTGATGTCATTAGGGCATAAAGACTGCCAATAATAAATACCTGTATTATCAAATGGCAGCCATTTTCTGAATATTGTTGCAAAATAATTCAGGGTGTCGATTTGTTTGCGGGCCAACACAAATGGAGTAGAGCTGTGTAAACTTGCAAAGCTGGTGGAAAAGCAAAAGAGTTTCAGACAATAATTCCTTCTTAATTATTTAGCATGAAATGTGTTTTAATGTTCTAAATAGACTTTCTTTGACTCTTCCGTTTAAGGTCTATGCAGATCATGCCCAGCCATTATAGAACACATTTCTAATAACTGGTAACAATGGGCCCGATTCACAAACTGCACTCTGTAAAGTAGTAGTGCAGTACTATTAATTACTACACAATGGAATTCACAATTCAGGTGTTAAGGAAAAATCAGGAGAGGCCCAGGGAAGGTTAAAGAGGGGTTTAGGTAGGGACAGACACCAAACCACAAAAAAGTAAGCCCATTAATTTCCACAAACTGCAACTCAAAGTTACTGCAGCCAAAGAGGTCCCAAACCATTAGTAAATGTACTGGAGCTCAGACCTTTAGTAAATGCAGTACTGTTAGAAATTGAATTACTGGCTACAAAAAGCAGCAATATCATTCTGCACATTCACCTATTCACATATTGCTCCAGATCACCCATTTCAGGATCCAGCTGGTTATTTTCACTATAAGACGTCAGTCAACAATGCAATAAACCACCCAGATCTGTCAAGCTACTATCCAATGCGATTCGCCGCTACCTCATAGAGAAACTCATTCAAACACAACTTCACAAGGCCATTTTGACACGTCATCAAGACTCTCAGAATTGCAAACGGGACCCAGATTGACTTTGGGCCGTAAAAATTGATGGGAATCGGTTCTACAGATGTGCTTATAATATAAAATAGCATAGCATAACATAACTTGTAAATGTATTCTGCCCTTTGATTCCTACAAGTGGTAGTGTTCTGTGGAGTACTCCTTTACCTGTGATTACTTGACCACACTTGTGTCCACACTCCTGCAGATTTGCATGATTTCAATCCATCTTCCTCGACCCAGCAATTCTTCGGTACCTGACAAGTGAAAGATGAAGCAATGATTGAGCCAGAACCTTTGTATCTCCTCCCACCTCGGGCCAAAAAAGAATGCCTAGGTGGGAATTAGGTTTATATTAGCAAAACAAGCTATGCATTTTGAGCTAATCTACTACCCTACCTACTTTGAACATGAGGGATTTCTCCTCTTGTTTCCCTACTTGGACTTTTCTCCTAGGACATCCACTCTCTTGTATCCAGGTGAAGAGCAGAGAGGTTAGGAGCATCTCTCTTTGGCATCTCCCCTGCATGGGCCTGGTACAACTTAGAAGGAGGTAACATCTAAGGCCAGGACCCCTGCTTATCACGCGGCCCCTTTCTTCCTTGGAGGCTCACCTCTCCGTGTTTAATGACTTAGATGCATTCCTTCCACAGAATCACTGATGGTCCCTCTCCTCAATTTCCTTAATGCCACCCGCAATGATAGGTTGGCGTAACAACACTCTTGTGGACACCATAACTCTTACAATGCGGCTTAATTAATAGTGCCCCTTCCAACCCGGTGTTCCTGCTGCTCCTGAAAGGATCCCCTGAGTATACTCTATGGCTGGTTGTATAATGATTGCTTCTCTACCTCTCCAGGGCATTCTCCTTGAAAAATGTCCTTGTGGCTGAACCATGCCTCCATAGATTAAGCATATGTCACTTCTGGGCGGACTTCATCTACTTGAACTGTGCCTGAAGGTGTTGGGCTTGTGTTGCTGTTTTGTGGCTCCATTTAGTTTTTCTGGTTGCTTTAATGAACGTCCTGGGAGTCGAGTTTCTGGCACTTTTGTTTAGGCTCAACACAGTTTCTTTGATTGCTTACCTGTACATTTAGGGGTAGGACTTCTGTCGCTCCATACAGTATTTTGCATGTGTTCCCATTGATCCACATCAATGCTGGTCTCTACTTGTTTATATATTGAATCCTATGCTGGTATGTTTGCGCATGCGCAACGGCGCTATTCCCACCTCCTCTTTTCATGCTCAAGCGGAGAGATTATGCCACACCATGTTTAGATATGGGCCCATATTTATACTTTTTGACGCTAAACTGCGCTAACGCAGTTTAGCGTCAAAAAGTTTAGCGCCGGCTAACGCCATTCTGAAGCGCCATGCGGGCGCCGTATTTATTGAATGGCGTTAGCCGGCGCTAGGCATTGGGCATTGTGGCATGTAGGGGGGCACAAATCAGGCCCCCCTATGCCAAAAAAAAATATTAAAAAAAATAATAATTATACTTACCTGAACTTACCTGAATGTCCCTGGGATGGGTCCCTCCATCCTTGGGTGTCCTCCTGGGGTGGGCAAGGGGGGCAGGGGGGGGTCCCTGGGGGCATGGGAGGGCAGCTGTGGGCTCATTTTGAGCCCACCGGTCCCTTAACGCCTGCCCTGACCCAGGCGTTAAAAAGAGGCGCAAATGCGGGGTTTTTTGCCCCGCCCACTCCCGGGCGTGATTTTTGCCCGGGAGTATAAATACGACGCATTTGCGTCGCAGTCATTTTTTTAGACGGGAACGCCTACCTTGCATCTCATTAACGCAAGGAAGGCGTTCACGCAAAAAAATGACGCTCATTCCTCATACTTTGGCGCTAGACGCGTCTAACGCCAAAGTATAAATATGGCGTTAGTTTTGCACCGAATTTGCGTCGAAAAAAACGACGCAAATTCGGCGCAAACGGAGTATAAATATGCCCCTAAGTATCCAAAGTTAAAGTACCTCAAACAGCATTCCCCATAGAAGCCAATATACAACACACACCATTTTTAACCATGCACTCTAACAGGGTGCCCAGGGGCCTTTTGCAAATCGGAGGGCTTTGACACTCCATCAGTGACCCAAACCACTACATACCTGCGACAATACAATCCCAACTTCACATCCACATGTTAGAACCTTTCAATTTACAGCTCATCTGTTCTTGGAGTGCTCTAGTCCCCCTCATCCCTCATATTGACAAATGTCTTGCAGACATGCCAAGATTTTCAAAGTGGGAGATTTTCAAAATAAAACCTGGGAATGTATTTTGTCCCTTAGCTTATATTGCAGCGGAGGCAATGTTAGGTGGGAGATATGTAAATAAAGCAAGTTTGGCTGAAAAAACCGAGACTTTCCCGCCTGAATCGGGTCGGTGGACAAGTTGCTACTATAGTTTCCAGAATTTCCATAGTTCATGTACAATAGCTGCAAAATATTGTACTTGAAGCGCTCCTGCCCCGTCCACGTATCGGCAGTGGGATCTGAGGTTATAATTTTCAGAAGATCTGAACATATCTAATGTACTCTGACATGTTATAGAGTCTAACTACACAAAGAAGATTTATGATGATGAAACCTCCTCCTGCCCCTCCATGTCTGCCGCACTCGTTTACCACTTATGTTCCCTACCTTGACGCCTAAAATGGCTTGTTTCATTTTCACCAAATCAAAGGCACAGAATTTTACCTGGCCGGTTTCTACCGGTACCACCGGTATGTTGATGTCCCGACCGAACCAAAAATGGGCGAAATCACCTAAACCGGTATTTTTACCCTTTATCTGAACATACTTAAACAGCAAATATATAAAGAAAGCACGTTTAAATGTATTCTAAGGCTACGCTTAGGATTACTGGCAATGACAAAGGCTAATACTGAAGGGAGAAAAGTCATGTTACAAATGAATTCATAAGATTTTATTTAAAGTCCTATTTAGAATCACGGCACGACCTCAGCAGACTCTTTTAAGCATCAACAAATGGGCGATATTTCTCTCTTGGAAAGGTGGCAACCGTAAGCCATTATTTTTTGTGATGTTGTTTTATTTTTAAGGGCTATTGATATATTTGTATTGTTAGGAATAATGTCGCTGTTTGTTACAATACATGCAAGACGTTAAAAAAACATATATTTACAGCACAGGAGGCATGTTTGTTTGAGAGATAATACTAGACGGTTGGTTTTACCAAGACAGTCATGCGGACATACATTTTGAAGGGAGATTGGAGAGATATTCTCCAGAGTCAATACTTTAAAAGAACACTAGATGTCAGTGCAATCCACACAATTACCGGAGCGGAAACCATCATTCAATCGATTGCTTTGATGAAATGCGAGCAACAAAGACTTTAAATAAACACTTGAATGTCTGTGGTTTTTGTTACCGAGTCAAGGGTATTTGGTGCTTTGACCGGCAGGACCTGCACCCTGTACGTTGTCTTTATTTCAAGTAGTGCTTTACATCGGAATTAAAATACCGTGACCCCCATTACGCCCCAATAAGATACAGTAAGCGTTTTATATCACAGGTACCCCGATCTCCTCAAATATACTTTTTGTTTTATAGGAAATCTCCATCCATATAAACTCTAATAGAAATCGCCTTGATCGACGGCTAATGGTGTGTAGTCTGGTAGCCGAGCAAAGATGCCACAGGCCTTAATTAAAGCATGGAAAATAGCCCCCATTGCCGATTGTTACGTATTAAAACATCCAGGGTCCCTCACAGCACTGGGGCCCGGTGTCCCTGCACCAGCTGCACCACTGACAGCAACGCCCCTGCCATATAGACCCCTACACTCGCAAGGGAGCGGGCGTGGAGCTCGCCTGGGAGGACCAGAGAATGCCAGACCTACAAGGAGAGCGGTACAGCCACCCGGGACACGATGCAGGAGTGATGGGAGAGCAATAGAAGATACCCTAGCATAGCTGTAAGGGTTCCCAGGCCCATGCGTGATGTGCTGTTCCAATCCAGATTCTTTCCTTTGAATTTTGAGACTTGAAGTCATGTTTTATAATGGGATAAATAGCACGAAATGTCCCAGAATTCCAATAAAAACCCTGGACTAGAGCAGCACATCACTCATGGACGTGGGAAAATTGTCAGGGCTGCCCTAGAGTGCATCGGTGTCCTGGTGGCAGAAACGCGTTTAGGTATGGGCGAGGTGGGCAATTGCCCAGGGCCCCTGTGAGGCGGATGAGCTTATTGGTTTATCTCAATAAGCTGATAAGGGGATGCGTATGTGAGGTCGATGGACCTTTGGACTCGTTTAAGATGTTCACACCCTTAAGTTTGTACATATCACAATAACCATCAATACACAAACAATAAATCCTTTAGAGTCAGTAAATTTCACTCACCATGACCCATTTAGCCACAAATAACCACACCTTTAGTATCACTTAGAAGAGTTTATTTCCCTAGATTAAAAATGCTAGTATCATCTAAATTAGTCTCAAACCCATATGATATAAGTACAAAAACAACACAGGTTGACCGAATCATCTAAAGGATCTTAACTTGATTAGAGCATTTACGCAATAGAAATAACATACATTTGAGATAGCCAGCAATTGAATAACATAAAATCAATATCCTAGTCGGCCAGAAAAATCTCTCTGTCGTCAGATCAGCATGTTGGGCTTCATGCAAAAGGTTTAGTCAACATTAATTTGGAAAACATCTAACTATGGCTCTATCAAAAAGCAGCAGTTGGTACCTAGGAACAAAAGACAAATCATTAAAGAACTTTCCTCGTTATGGATCAGCAAGCAGTGAATTCTTCATCTGGCGGACATCAGTTCAGGAACCATCGGCAACAAGGCACGACAGGGGTAATGGTTCAGAATTCGGGGCTCTAAGTTCTCCAAACCATTAAGAGTAATTTCTAAGGCAGACAGAAAAGACACATTGAGCTCTAAGCATCAAGCACAAAAGTGAACACCAGCATTTTAAGCATGGAGCTCAAAGATGACAATAGAGTAGACTTCTCAGCATGGAAGTATGGAAGTGACCCATAGAAAAGCTCATGAAAGTGGCCACCAGGAAAGGAGCAAGAGTCACACAAAGTTCTCAGTGAGTGCAATTAAATTAAAGTTGTCCCAAGTTGTAATTGGTCGGAAAATCATACGAGAGCTTATCAATCCAATGAGAATAGATTTCTAAATCACAGATGTAACTAGACAGGCTTTACAAGTTGACAATTGGTTCTTCTATATTTACGCACGCCTTGTTTTCTTTTCAAGATGCAACAGTTTATATCTTTCACTTCCTTCAGTCAGTTCATCCATGGTTAGTTGGTGGGAGCATTAGTTTCTCATACGTCTAATCAAAATGTATCTATTGTGTTACATTGACATTTCTACATACATTACCAAGCACACAGTAGCTCATGAAGACAGGAAAAGAAAAACATTTGCTAGTTTTATGAGATTAGTCAACCTTCAAAATGTGTTTCAATTTGTTTATTCAGCAAGCATGCGATCATAGTTTATTCAGACATTGCATTTTTTTATATAAATGACATTCTTAACAAGATCATTATAATCCATTTGCATTGACCTTGCAGAGATGAAGAAGCATTGTAAGGATTATTCATTTATGTTTTTGCAGTTTTATGTAGCGCTAACTCAACACAAAGGTATTGGAGCGCTTTCTTTATTTTGCAGTTTTATATAGAGCAAACTTGATACAAAGGTATTACAGTGCTTTACATGAGCACTGGTTACATTACACAACAACACATTCATTTTCGGTAGCAAGTTAAGATTCAGTGATTTGCGCAGAATCACAGGATGTTGAGCCTGCAGCAAGACTCAAACTATGATCCTCAGCTCTAAAGTATGCAGCTCTGACCCTTGTACCACATCCTCTCCCCTAATGTTCTTTGTCTGGTGCATGTTGGAGCAGTCTGGGAATAACTTGTTTTTTTTATATAGCGCTTGGTTATACAGGTTCTGCCCTTTCATAGCACTGCAAAGCAGATGCCATGCTTAACAAAAATCGTTATTACTCATTTGCATCAACCTTGCAGCGATGTAGAGGTGAAAAAGTTATGTCAGGATTGTAATCTGTGACATTCTCGTTCTGTCAAGACCTCTGCAGTGGGTGCATTAACCAACTGATCTGAGTAGACCTTAACACTAGCCGATAGCACATGCTCTTGAAAACCTCCAGAGGGTCCAACCAAGCACAGAGGTTAGTTCTAGGCAAGAAGATGGTGAAAGGTGTTGTCTCCAAAATGATGGAAAAGGAGTCGCGAAGTCAGACCCAAGCACTTCAAGGCCTCAAGCTTAATAGCAAAAAACATCTAGCCTTTGGATGTAAATTGGGCCTCTTCAAATAGAGTTCAGTCAGTGTGAACTCAATGCAAAGGTATTACAGTGCATGAGCACCAGTTACATAAGAACACATTCATTTTTGGTAGCAAGGGGATATTAAGTGATTTGCCCAAAATAACAGGATGTTGAGCCGGCAATTATATTCCAACCATATTCCCCAGCTCCAAGGTCGGCAACTCTGGCCCTCACACCACACTCCTTCTCCTAGGGTTCTTTGTCTGTGCGTGTTGGGGAAGTCAGGGAATAACTTGTTTTTTTTAATATAGCGCTTGATAATACAGGTTCTGCCATTTCATAGCGCTGCAAAGCAGGTGCCATTCTTAACAACATCTCTATAATTCATTTGCAATTAGGCTGCCTCTTTTGTTATTCTCTTTGATACAGTCAATGTTTTTAAAAGTTAGGCTGGTATTGCCAATGTAGAGGAATAATTCCTTTTAAAGTTTATGACACAGATATATATGGATGCCCCCTTTTCTTTGCTCCTGACGCTTTACACTCCCTCATTCGCTGGGTTAAATGCCACAAAGGTGCCTCTTTGTGGCTTGTTTGGTGCTATAAAAGCTTAGGTAAACACACTAGATAGGGTTGCATCTCTACGGTATTACAGCCAATCTGTAGGAATGAGGCAAAAACACTCCTAAGTTGGTGGCCTTGTTGTGTCCTTTCTCCTAAAAACAGCAGGCTTGAGAGGGTTGCTGTGGCACCTGGCATACAACCACTACACTCCAAACCAAAACACATTGGTAAAAGACATTGGGGGTCATTCTGACCCTGGCGGTCAGTGTTAAAGCGGCGGCCAACCCGCCAACAGGCTGGCGGTCCAAAAAATGGAATTCTGACCCTGGCGGGAACCGCCAACACAGGCCGCCGCTTTAACACTCCGACCGCCACGGCGGCACAAACAAACAGCGCGGCGGTCACCGCCAACAGCCAGGCGGCAGACAATGTACCGCCCACCCTATCATTACTCACCAATCCGCCACCTTTTCCGGGGCGGGAGCCCCGCCGATAAAAACACGGCGGAAACAGACATTTCCAATGGAAAACGCTCACCTCGACACACTCCACGCGGAATCGGGACAGCATGGAACCGGAACTCCACATCCTCCCAGCCATTGCCTTCCTGCTCTTCTTCCAGGATCACGAACGTCGCCGCAGACGACAACGGTGAGTACTGCACCTATGACACAGGGGAGGGGGGAGGAGGAAAGGTTACGGGCACACACATACGCCACACACCCACCCCCACCCTCACCCCCACCGAAATACCTACACACCAATGCAGATTGAAAAGTCACAGTGACACCCCCAAACCCCTAAAACAAAAATGCAAAGACAAAAGGCAATGATTGTAAAAATAGAACTATATTATATCAATAATTAAGTATAGCAAACTTACCAATATATAAAGATTTAATACACATCTAGAACTATATATATACAAGTAGCAAAAGTCCGGCACAGTTTTGCAAAGTCCAAATGTCCGTGGGCCAATGTGCAGCAACACATGGGCAAAGCCCACACACAAGATCGAGTCCATTGGAGAGAACACTGCTGGGGCATCACAAAAATAAAATACTGGCACCTCAGGGGGAAGGGAAGGGGGGGCACCTCAGCCACATGAGTACACGACGCCAGATCCACGAAGGGCCTCCATGCCCACTGTGCCATCCTGGGGAGTGCAAAGCCACAGTCTCTCAAGTCTCTACAGTGGGTGGATTGCACACTGTGCCATCCTGGGAGTGCAAAGCCACAGTCCATCAGGTGGATTACAGAGTCCACTGGTCATGGAGGAGGCATGGTGGGCAGAGTGCCTCGTGAAGCCCTGCCCGACACAGAACCGGGCCTGCCAATGGGCCAGCGGTGCTTGACAGGAGGGCCCAGCGGAGCGGTGCTTGACAGGAGGGCCCAGCGGAGCGGTGCTTGACAGGAGGGCCCTGTTCAGCGGTGCCTATCTTGGCGGGGCCCTGTTCAGCGGTGCTTCTCACGGCGAGGCCCTGTTCAGCGGTGCTCCTCACGGCGGGGCCCTGTTCAGCGGTGCTTCTCACGGCGGGGCCCTGTTCAGCGGTGCTCCTCACGGCGGGGCCCTGTTCAGCGGTGCTCCTCACGGCGGGGCCCTGTTCAGCGGTGCTCCTCACGGCGGGGCCCTGTTCAGCGGTGCTTCTCACGGCGGGGCCCTGTTCAGCGGTGCCCTTCACAGCGGGGCCCTGTTCAGCGGTGCTTCTCACGGCGGGGCCCTGTTCAGCGGTGCTTCTCACGGCGGGGCCCTGTTCAGTGGTGCTTCTCACGGCGGGGCCCTGTTCAGCGGTGCTTCTCACGGCGGGGCCCTGTTCAGCGGTGCCTGTCTTGGCGGGGCCCTGTTCAGCGGTGCCTGTCTTGTGTTTCGAGTGAACCACACCTGGCCAATACTTCCTGCTCAGTCAGCATCGGACCTTTCCGTTGCGGGGCCCTCCTGTGATGGAGTCCTGGGGCCCTGTGTCTCCTCCGATACCCCCGGAATGGGGCTGGTGGGGCCCTCATGGCCAGGTCGGCTGCTCCCTGCCTTTTGCGCTTTGCTGCCCTAGCCCTCCTTGGCAGACTCTCCGTGGCCCTTGGCTCCCTTACCCGATGTGGCAGGTGACGGTGCAAGGCTACCCTCCTTGGGGGCAGGCGTATCAGGCCTGTCGCGCCTGCCCTTCCGTTTTTTACTCCTCTTCCCAGGGGGGGGACTGGCTGTGCCTTTGCTGCTGGCCGATGTCCCTGCACAAGGAAAGGGCGGACTCCAAAAACCAGCCACGACGTTCTTGGGAGTTGCTGGGCTAGTGGTGGCTGAGGTGTTTTTGGAACTCTTACGAGATGGAGGGGGTGGGTCAGGTGAGGAAAAGAGGTCCAGTTTATAGAGGATTAGTTTTTTAGGAGCCATGGGAAGGGTAGCTGGAGTGGGTATGGGAGTGGAGGAAGAGGATGTGGTTGTAGGAGAGTCAAGTCTGGTGTCTTTGGGTGCAGGTGCTTGGGCTGGAGGCTGACGTGAGGTGGATGCCTGTTGGTTGGGTGCCTGCCTGCGTTTGTGTGGTTTGGAAGCGGGGGTGACAGACACACTGGGAGAGGACACAGGGGACGTGTACATGGCAGTGGGGGTGGTGACTGCACGTGTGCGGACTGGTGTGGAGGGTGTGCTGGTGATGGGTGTACTGGCTGATGGTGGTGTGCATGCAGGTGTGAGTGTAGACGTCACAGGGAGGGAGGAGGGAGACGAGGAGGGAGACGAGGAGGTGGGGGACACAGAGGAGGTAGTGGCTGTTGGCATGTCTGCATCTGTATGTTGCTTGTGTGAATGCTTGTGTGTTCTGTGGTGCTTATGTCTGGATGAGCTTCCCTTGGGTGTTGAGGTGTGTGCAGGCTGGTCTGTAGGTGTGGATGGGATAGGCAGAGGAACAGGGGAGTGGGACTGGGTGGAGGGAGTTAGAAGAGGGAGGCTGGAGACAGGGACAATCGCTGCCGTCAGTGCTGAGGCCAGAGCGTTGAACGATCGCTGATGGGCAGCCTGACCCGAATGAAGGCCCTCCAGGTATGCATTGCTTTGATGCACCTCCCTCTCCACACCCTGGATGGCATTCAAAAGGGTAGACTGCCCAACAATGATGGTCCTCAGGAGGTCAATGACCTCCTCACTGAGGGCAGCAGGGGTGACTGGTGCAGGGCCTGAGGTGCCTGGGGCGAAGGAGATGGCCGCCTTCCTGGCCGTGCGGGCACGGGCCGAAGGCCGAGGGGCTGCTGGGAGGGCGGAGCTGGTGCGCTGGGTGGCGGCTGTACCTGTAGTATCGGTGGGCACGGATGTTGCCGCCACCGCAAGGGAGCTCCCATCCGAGGACGTGTCGGTGTCACTGACGTCTGCACGGGTCCCCGTGGTGGAGCCCCCCTCGCCCTCCGTCTCACTGGTCATGTCGGAGTCCGTTGCATGGCCCTCCGGGGCCATGTGAGATGTAGCTCCCTCTTGCGCCGATGCCACTTCTCCTCCGCCTGATGATGCTAATGCACACATTCACCGAAAAACAAATAAATTGGGGGGGGGGGATGGAGAAATAAAGACAAGTTGAGTGCATGCATTGGGGACACCGTTGGCGGAGAGGACAGACACAGAAGCCCCCTGCACTACGCTGCGCACTTGGGGTACACTACTCATTCCCTGGGACATGCCCTACAAGCCTATGGGCGACAACTGCCCACACAGAATACACAGGTCCATGAATAGCGTTACTAGGCACCCTACAGAGGTGGGGGGCGGGGGCACAGGACCATACCTCACGGAGGGGCCTAGCCTACAGAAATCGTCCTGGCCTAGGGATACCCACAGCCCTCCTCCCCCACCCAGGCACCTCCACTGCGCGCAAATTTAGCTGAATGTGCTGGTACTCACCCCCTTGTGTCTGCTGTGATGTCCTCAAGCGCCCATCTAAATCGGGGTAGGCCACCGCCAGGATCCGGGACATCAGGGGGGTCAAGGTACGACTGGCACCCCTCCTAGGTTGGGAGGCCATCCCCAGCAGAGCCTCGGCGGTCTTCCTGCTCCCGCGGCAGATGTCCTCCCACCTCTTGCGGCAGTGGGTGCCCTGTCTGTTGTGGACCCCCAGGGCCCGGACGTCCTTGGCGATGGCACGCCAAATATCGATCTTTTGATGGGCGCTGACCTATGTGACATGTACAGGGGGGGAAAAGAAACATCATCACTTTTCTGCATGCTCGATGTGAGTGGCCCCCCCTCCCCAAACTTGCCAGGTGGCACATGCTCTCATCTGTCGTGCCATGCATTCGTAATTCGCTCCCCTCCCCTCCATCGTACATCCACCCCACTCATCACAGGCATTGCCCACTATGCATTGGCCCCCGTGTACTCACCTGTTGGTCTGGACGACCGTAGAGTAGCGCATACTGGGGGGAGGACCCCGTCCACGAGCTTCTCCAACTCTTCGGAACTGAAGGCGGGGGCCCTTTCCCCAGTCGCAGCAGCCATTGTCACTTCCAGACCGAGGTCACAGCAGCACTTGCAGTATAGGTCCTCTCCTGTGGATGGTCAGGTCTCGTGTGATTAAGCAGAGAGAAAATGGCAGTCACGCCCGCGGCGGTGCGTACCGCAGCGGTGCGTACCGCGACCGCCGGCGCACATCGTCATTGGCTCCTGAAACCCATAGGGTTCAATGTTAACCAATGCTGCTTTGCGCCGCGGTCTTCGACCGCCTACCGCCACGGCGTGCCACGCCAGCGCAATGACCTCACTTCACATTGTCACACTTCACAGGTCAGACAGCCGCCATTTCAAGGGCCCACATGGCTTAATTCCTACTGCGTCACACATGGCTAGGCCTTGCATCGACACTCATACAAGCTATTCAATCCAGAGAGATTCGTGTACTGTGCAGGCTGTGGGAACTTACCTGTGGGTTGATTGACTCTGTGCTCCATGTTGTCCTTCCTAGGCACCGTCCGCTGGGACTTGCGAGGAGACGGAGGAATGTTCCCGTGTACAGACCACTGGTGGACCTGTCGACAATGGAAGAACGACATGTCATACTCACCTACAGACTCAACAGTGCCACTATACAGGAACTGTGTGCCCAGCTGGAGCCAGACCTGATGTCACCCATCCGCCAACCCACAGGGATTCCGCCTCTAGTGCAGGTGCTGTCAGTACTCCATTTTTTGGCTACTGGATCATTTCAAACTACAGTGGCCATATCATCTGGGATGTCTCAGCCTATGTTTTCTAAGGTGTTGTCCAGAGTGTTGTCTGCCCTGATGAAATACATGCGGAGCTACATCATTTTCCCTGAGGTGGGTGACTTGCCTACAGTGAAGGGTGATTTCTATGCCCTTGGACACATTCCCAATATCATTGGTGCCACTGATGGTACCCATGTGGCTTTTGTCCCCCCAAAAGACAATGAACAGGTGTACAGGAACCGAAAAAATTATCATTCGATGAATGTCCAGGTGGTCTGTTTGGCTGACCAGTACATCTCCCATGTAAATGCCAAGTTCCCAGGGTCAGTGCATGACGCGTACGTCATGCGAAATAGCAGCATCCCTTATGTGATGGAACAGCTACAGAGACAGCGTGTGTGGCTAATTGGTGACTCTGGTTACCCCAACCTGCCTTGGCTATTGACCCCAGTGAGGAATCCCAGGACAAGGGCAGAGGAACGGTACAATGAGGCCCATGGGCGTACTAGGAGGGTGATCGAGCGGACCTTCGGCCTCCTGAAGGCCAGGTTTAGGTGCCTGCATATGACAGGTGGATCCCTAATGTACTCACCAAAGAAGGTGTGTCATATCATCGTGGCCTGCTGCATGCTTCACAACCTGGCTTTGTGACGCCAGGTGCCTTTCCTGCAGGAGGATGGTCCAGATGGTGGTGTTGTGGCCGCTGTGGAGCCTGCGGAGAGTGAAGAGGAGGAAGACGAAGAGGACGACACAGACAACAGGGACAGAGCGATACTGCAGTATTTCCAGTAACACACAGATAAGAATCTACTCCTGCATTTTATTATATCTGTAACAGTACTGGCTCTCTACTGTCTGACCTTTCACCCCAATGTATGGTAACTTAGTTGTGAATTTGCCTTCCTATTTCAGTGATGTGGTCCCCACGGAGTGCCCTCTGGTTTATTTCCCCATGGACTACCGCTGTGTGACACTGGTGTGTTGTCATCACAATGTATTTGGACATTTTTGGTTGGTTATATCGAATACATTTGGTTTAGAAAAATAAATAGCAGACTCCTGATGGTTTTTGTGCAATAATTGTGTTTATTGAAGTGCAAAAATTGGTGTATAGTTCAAAAAGGGTGATGGGTGATGGTGGAGGCATGTCCATGGCAGAGTCCAGACTCACGTTCGCACAGGTGCATTGTCCATATGCCTGTGGAAGGTGGAGCAGGGGCAGTTCAAGGTTGGACAGGCTGAACAAGTGGGACAGTGGGATGACATCCGGGGGGATCCGTGCATGGCGGGGGTCTTGACATCCTACTCTGTCTTCTTCCTCGATCTCAGCCTTTCTTGCGGGGTGGTTCATGTTCTGCAGGGGGTGGGGTCCGGGTGGGCCGTTGCTGTTGTGTCGGGGCCTCCTGACCACTATTGCCGGCGGAGGTGGTGGGCTGTTCTTCCTCCATGCTAGTGGCAGGGGCCCTCTGGGGGGCCACATGGTCCCGCAATGTGGTGACAATCTGGTTGAGTGCCACCACAATTGTACCCATTGCGGAACTGATGCTGCGCAGTTCTTCCCGGAACCCCATGTACTGGCCCTCCTGCATGGCCTGGATCTCCTGGAACCTGGCCAGGACCGTCGCCATCGTCTCTTGGGAGTGGTGGTATGCTCCCATGATGGTGGTGAGGGCCTCTTGGACAGTGGGTTCCCTAGGCCTGTCCTCCCTCTGTCGCACAGCAGCCCTCCCAGTTCCCCTTTGTTCCTGGGCCTCTGTCCCCTGGACGGTGTGCCCACTACCACTGCCCCCAGGTCCCTGTTGTTGTTGGGGTGGTGGGTTGCCCTGGGTGCCCTGTAGTGGTAGACACACCGCTGCTTGACCTGTCCTGGAGACAGAGGCATGGGCCCGCTGGGTGGGTGCTATGCTGGGGTTTCCAGAGGGGGGTAGGTCTGCTGTGGCCTGTGGCTGCCTGAGGGGAACCGACTGTCTAGAGGTCCCCGATGGTCCGGGCTGGTCATCAGGTTCTAGGTCGACAGAGCTGCTGTCATCACTGGGGGCCTGTTCTGGGGGTGGGATGGACATTTCTGGACCCTCCGGGCCGGTGTCTTGGCGTTCGGGCCCTGCAGGGGTAAAAGAGTATGGTTATTGCTTCTGTGTGTGCCATGGCATGCGAATTGTGGGTGCCCTTGTCCCCCAGTGCTGGCATTTCCTTGTGGGAGGAGTTGTGAGGGTGGTTTGGGGGGGGGATGGGTATGTGCAGTGGTCATGCTTAGGTGATGGGTGTCCATGGTTTGTGTTGGCATTCAGGGGTTGGTGTTGGTTTGGGTGGGTTGTGCTGGTGAGACATTAGCAGGGAGGATATGTGCTGGGGGGTTGGGGGTGAGGGTGGGGGGGGGTTGGCATGCTGGTGGTTGGGGGGGGAAGTAGTTGAGATTAGACTTACCAGAGTCCATTCCTCCGCCTACTCCAGCGAGGCCCTCAGGATGCAGGATGTTCAAGACCTCTTGCTCCCATGCTGTGAATTCGGGTGGAGTGGGTGGGGGTCCGCCGCCAGTCTTCTGCACAGCGATGTTGTGTCTTGACACCATCGCCCGCACCTTCCCCCGTAGGTCGTTCCAGCGCTTTCGGATGTCTTCCCGATTTCTGGGATGCTGTCCCACAGCGTTGACCCTGTTGACGATCCTTTGCCATAGCTCCGCCTTCCTGGCTATTGTGGTGTGCTGCACCTGTGTGCCGAAGAGCTGGGGCTCTACCCTAATTATTTCCTCCACCATGACCCTGAGTTCTTGGTCCGAGAACCTGGGGTGTCTTTGGGGTGCCATGGGGTGGTGTGGATGAGGTGTGGGGTGGTGTTTGTGGTGATGAGTGTAGTGGTGTGTGGTGTTTTGTGCGTAGATATAGTGTGGGGGATGATGTTGGGTTCCTGTGTGTGTTGTGGTTTGCGTTCCCTGTGCTCTCTCTCTGTGTATTGCGCCTTGTCTCTGAATTTCGATTTGTGGGGGTTTGTGGGTGATGTGGGTGTGTGTTTTATATCGTATTGATTGTGTGGGAGTGGTGTTTGTATGTGTATCAGGTGTGTGTATTTTGAATTATCCAATGTGGCTGTGTTTTGTAAAGGTGTGTGTATTTTGACCACGGCGGTGTGTACCGCCAATGGGATACCGCGGTTGAAAGACCGCCGCGTGGATTGGTGGGTCGTAATGGCATGGGCGTATTTCTGTTGGCGTGACGGTGGAGGTTTGGTCATCTCCAGTTTATCACTGACCGCTGATGTGGTGGCCTTCAGTGGAGGTCGGGTTTTTGGCGGTTTGGCAGTTGTGGGTCAGAATGACCCTGGCGGGTTACCGCGGCCACGGCGGTGTTATGGCGGTCTTCTGACCGGCGGTAACTGCCTTTTACCGCCAGGGTCAGAATGACCCCCATTGTCATTTATAATGCAAATAGCTCTAACTCTCACAAATGCAAGACTGGTTAAATTGCAAATGCTTGTTTCCTGAAGCATCTACAAGATAATTCTCCTTCCTTTGCCACCTTCCCTTAGTATCCCACCAGGAGTTGGGATGCCCTTTTCAGATTTGTGAACTTCTCCTCAAGTTCAGGGATTATGGGCCATATTTATACTTTTTGACGCAAAAATGCGCCGATGCAGTTTTGCAGCTAAAAATTTACCTCCGGCTAACGCCATTTCTTTGCGCCGTGCGCGCGTCAAATTTATACTTTGACGCACGGCGGCGCAAACCACAGGTGTGAGTAATATTTTTTTACTCAAACCAATGCGTCATGTCATAAAGAAAAATGACGTTAACGCGACGAAAATGACTGTGAGCCGGTTTACGACAACACAAACCGGAAACGTGCCGTTTTTTGAGGCAATTGCATCAAAAAGCAGCGTAAATACAGCAAAATGTGCTAAGGAGAGCCAAAATGGATCCCAGATGCTTACACAGACCCCAGGAAGATGACAACAGACCAGGAACCAGCCAGGAGGACCCAAAGAAGACCCAGGACAGGAGAAGAAGAAAAGAAAGTGTCACTTCAGTGCAGAGGAGCAGGACATTCTGGTGAAAGAGGTGACGGAACACCAGCACCAACTGTTTTGTCACCTCAAAGTTGCCAATTAGTAGGAGAAAGGCAATATGGCAACAAATTGTTGACAAGATCAACAGTGTGGCAGAAGTACGGAGAACTGTCATCGAGTGCAAGAAACGCTGGCATGACTGCAAGTGCAGGACCAAGGAAAAGATGGCCAGGAACAGGAAGGCAGCACTGCAGACTGGAGGTGGGAGTCCAGCACCGCAGGGGGCCATGAACCACATGGAGGAGATGGTGGCAGCTGTCATCCCTGAGGAAATCGTCACAGGGATTCAAGGACAGGACAGTGCAGACTACCAGGAGACAACACAGATGCAGGGTAAGTCGCAGGGGGAACTAAAATGCCTAATTGTTAACTGCAAACGGGTGGGGGGGACATACCTACTACACAATGCATGGAAGTCATGATATTCAGGGAGTGGCATGGGTAAAGGGGCACGGTACGGGGGCATGGCCCGTTCAGAGGAAACCTGGGGCACACTACTACCCTACACCAACAACCTTTGCATGGGGGTATGCTGCCATGCCAAGGATGTTGGAACGGTAAAGGCAGGCCAGGAGGGTAGGGTACAACGTAAAAATGGCATGCTGTCACACGTCAGCCAGTATTCTCCCTACATGAACCAGGGCCCAATTAAAAACCTCAGGCCATATCTGCAAGTGGAATTTAACAATGACAACAGTTGCCATTACCACCTCTGCTGTGTGTGCAGGTCAAGTAGCTAATGGCAGTAACGTCCCCATGGATCAAACACACCCAAATTAGAGGGTTCAGGATGACAACGTTATCAATCCCCGGAAAATAATACCAACGTTCCAATCCTGTCAAATTTGATTGTCCATAGTTGCTACAAACATCAGCCATTGTCATAAACATTATGAGGTACACAGCCTTAATGTCATACCCATGCTGCATATTTCAGGGTCCACCCTATGCCGGGGTCACAATAGCTCCAATGACACCATGCAACATCCCAAATGTCATACTGCTCAGACAACAGCATTGAGGGGGAGGACATATGTAACTGGCTACAGAAATACACCCGCACAGTCAGAGGAGGAAATGGAACACTGCTAAGACCATCAGTGCAATCCAATGTAGCACACATTTCCCAAGATAAGCAGTACACACTACCAATGCTGACATCTGTATCGTGCCATGCCAATGCAATACATAGTATATGCTAGGTCTCAGCAACATATAGGTGGATGTGAAATATCAGAGACTGGGGCAGTTCCAGAATGTTAAGTGTGATGCAAGTGCCATCAGAACACCCACGGCCAGTGAAAGGCCTCACCATGAGAATGGAAGTAGACGGAGGGTTGAGTAGGACAAGAAGGGGGCAATTCACAATTTGGTCAGAACCAACACCTAGAGGATGTGATGATGACAAGTCCACAAACTGACCACAATACATGTGACATGCAGGTGGAGCATAGGCCTGGGAGAATGCTAATATTAAAGACAGGAACAATGAACAGGAACCAAGATCACAATGTAAAACTAATAGGAAGGCAGGCACGTCACAGTACAAATCCCACAACACAGACACACTAATTGTACATTATCTCATTGCAGAGGACGATGGCTCTCCTGCGGATATGCCGGTCCAGGACTACCCTGATGACATGGATGAAAAGCTGACAAACATCAGCCAGCAGACCCTCCAAGATGTCCTTGGAAACCTCCAGACCCCACCTTCAGTCACAAGGAGGAGCACAGATACAGCAGCCATTACAGAGGACCCACCCACCACCCCAATTGTACGACCTGCCAGCTCCAACACAGCTGAGGACTCTGACGACACTGGCACCAGCTTTGAGAGAACTGTAGTTGGAGTCCAGCCGGAGCTGGCCAAAGAGGTGCGGGTGGGGATGGAAAATATGGCAGCCAGCCTAGAGGGGGTGCGTTCGTGCATGATGTCAACTGCAGAACAGGCAGCAGCCATGCAAGAGCGAACATCAATCTTGCAGGAACCTGAAAAAAAGTTGAAGGAAATCAGCACAGCTGTAAGAGAGTTGACACAACACCTACAACAACAATCCTGTCAACGCATGCACAAATGCAAATTGAACCCGTCAGGGCCGACCTGGCTGCCTACCACAGTGATGTGGCTGCTATTCTTAAGAACCAGCAGTTCCTCCTTGCTGCAGTACTGCCCTTAATAGCCCCACAGTTGGCAGCTACCGGGATGTCTGACTCCACACTGAGGTCTGTGTTGCCCCTTCACAACCACCACCACCAAGGGCAGAGGAGACAACACACACATCAGAAGATGAAGACGTGGAACAGATCACCTTCACCCGTAAGAGTACCCGGTAGCACTTGTCCCTGCCACATGGCCACCTATTGCCAAGGTCTTGTGCTTTGTAACATGCCAGTCTTGCAACAACTGTACTCAAGCACTGTTCTTCAGCCCACTGTTTATCTTGTCACCCTGCCCTGTGATTGTCTCTCACTAACTCATTGGCAAATCCTGTCCCTCTGCACTGTCTGACACTTCACCCCAGCATGTCCAATGACATGTCCTTTTGCACTTGTGTAGGATCACAATGGAAGGTGTCACACTAATGGACTCACAATCATGGACAATGTACATATAGCACTACAGCACTTTCAAATAAATAGCACTTACACAACAACTTTGTCTCTGTGTAATGTGACACATCAACCGTCAGGTAGATCAGTGATGTTTACCTCAGGTCGATGATTATAGATTGTCAATACACCTGACCTGAAAGAATGTTGGCTGATAACTATGCACAGTGGTCTGGATTGTACCATCATCTGCCCTTCCTGAGGGTTATTTCTGAGGAAAATAGAAACTATACACCATAATGCTGTGTTGGACAGAATAACGCTTCCTCAAGGGATGTCTAAGCCAAAAATGATTGCCTTCAAATTTTTCTTCAAGCCAAAACTTACGTATGTGACATTTGACCCAAATTTTACCTAACACACACCATACTGCATGAATGGATGTGTATGAGTTTACATACAAATATGTGACCGGGCTGAACATTGTAACAAATGATAGGTGTGAGTTATGTATAGCATACTACATGAGAGCATACTACCACTCACCTTATAAGGACTCACTTGGACATCAGGCTGCAGGCAGACTTAACAGAGTGTCCTCAATACCAATTCTGGTAGCAAAATATGTGACATTGAAAACATACATCAAAAATTAACAACACTTTGGGATCCATAGTAACCGTGAGTGGTGGGTGCAATGGATGGCAGATTCTTAGCAAAGTAGCTTTGGTGTAGCTGCCAATGTAACAGCTCAGTTGGGATTTGGTTGCAGCATGGGACACAAAAGCTAATACTAAAGAGACACTGTTCACTCATGCCAAGGCCCTGATCCCCAAGCATGTGACACATACTGTAAAGGGTTACCTAAATATTTATTAAACAGTAAAAACAGAAGCTAAAAGCAGGGGAGACACCTTACCTAACCTAACCTATCCTAACTACACATTACCCACAACTGGCCTTAACTAACCTAAGCTAAACTTACTTATCATATTTAACAAAACGATCTAAACATCAAACCCCCACCCCCCTTATAAGACGGGACACATGGAGGACAACATTTACTAACCTAAACACATACTATCTTATACTAAACAAATATATATTTTTTTGTATTTTAATATTTTATCTTTTTTTTTTAAATATTGTTTTTTTAAACACCAAAACCCCAACATCATCCCCCGCGCAACCACCTACACACATAATAAAAACATATTAAAAGTATCATGCCTCCACCCCCCCATCCACTACTACTAACTAAACTAACAGCCTATACTCACCTAACACTAAGCCCCCTAAACCCACTAATTAAAAAACCAGGAAAGAGGAGGGAGAGGAGGGAATCATGGCTGTGGGTATATTGTCTACATGTTCGCCCTCCGCAGGGTCTTTTTTATGGCACGCACCCTCCTATTTACTTGTGCCACCTCCTGTTGCAGCCTGGTCATTTTCCTCAACATACGGTCCAAGTTCCGTTGCATCTGCTGAAAATCTGATGGGTCAATGACTGCAGTAGGGGTGGTCTGGGTGCCAGTTGAAGAAGTATGTCCCCTTGTCGGTGCCATGCCTGTAGGAGGAGGAGCAGGTGGTGCTGTGACAGGTCCTGCAGCAGTGGAGGTTGACGGTCCTGCAAAGGTGCCTGCTAATGTTGGTGCCACCTGGGTGGTAGTGGTGGTGCTGGTGGTGGTGGCTGTGGTGGACACAGAAGGGCTCTCTTGGGCAAATGCCCTCCACACTCCGGAGGCTCTTTCATGGCGATAACGCCTTGCCATGTTGCGGAACCCCGACTCCACATCCAGAATGTGGCGGTAACGCATCGCCATGCGCTGAAACTCCTGAATCTGGATGGGATTCATATTGGCAGCTGTTAAAACAAATAGAAAACCAAACATTAGGTACTTCATTGTGTGATATGGCTCCAGAAGTTAATCAGACAATACATCTAATGTACCAGAAACAGCCCATATCATCATACAGATCACTGCTTGTCCCTGAGGAAGTACATGCCAATGCAGCCTACACATGTCCTATCAAACAGCACAGCAATACTCTAAAAGATGGGTAACAACTTGAATGACCTATGCATCATTGTTCAGCCATTTGTCACGTAAAAAAAATGCTGCAAGTCCTCCACCAGTGACAGGCCAACTAATGACTATCTTCTTGATGACAATCAAGGGCCACAAAATCTGCGAGTTGTAAATGGAATTGCCAGGATAGAATGCAGTTGCTAATCATGAGTGGGTATCCTAGGTTTGGACAAGTGACTTACAGATTTACATGTCTGTGTACTAAACTTGGATCATCAGTCCTAGATACACTTTTCGCAACCCTACGCCTGTGCCTGAGGGGGGGTGGATAAGCAGCAATTACTTTCAAACATCAAGGACAACCAGGAAGCTTTGGACAGCTGTACATGGGTTTGGGCAGCCCACCACAGGTAAGGAGGATGTCCAACTAGGATACACCCAAACCTTGGACAATCCCATCCACACTTATATTTGGAAATGCAGACAATTGTCAACATAATTTCCTACCAGTAACACATGACTTACAACAAGCAGATAGATGCAAGCACACATCTGGACATGAGCTGCATGCACACCTAGGCCATTGTACTTAAGTACCTCATACTCGTAGCACGACATGTGGAGCTACATGCTGCTAGGAAGTCAAACATACAGTCAAACATGTTCATTAGTGAATAGGGAATCTGAAGTCTGTTGGTAAGACTTTGGCATCCCTATTCTGTGAGAATCAGGGTCTGACTTGCTGACTAAATCACAAATATGGTCCTCTGCTACATTTTCTAAATTTAAGTTTTATCCACAAAAGTCATCCCTATTCACATGGCAGTGCCTACAGGACTGCCCTACAATCCCAAATTATGACTATACGCTAATGATTGCCCAACTCAAAGATGGGAACAAATTAGGAACATATCCGATCATTGACCAGCGCATCACACCTTGCTATGTGTCCAACACACAGGAGTCAATTACACAACAGCAGCAAACACAACACAGAACAGAAATATCAACACTTACTGAAGATGGCTGGGTCCGCAAATCGAGCCACCTCTCCGATAGTGTAGGGGGCAGGTCCACCTGTAAAGCATGGAATGGAGAAATGTGCTCAATGTCTGTGCACTGTACAACACTTCCAAATGCAAATACAATGTGTTATATTAAATCAGAAAGTCAAGCCTCTCAGACATGATGATACTGCATCCGACATACCACTGCAAACATGTACAGACCCGGGCACTTCAGTGAGTGATACACACATATCTGCACACATGCAGTGGCCCTAACTATCATGTGGTGGCAAACATGCTCCATCATTTGTTTGCAGACTCATTCATGATGTTTATTCCTCTCATCATGTGTGTCCATGAGAGACTTGCAAAGCCACTTTCCTGGAGGACTGCAATACCAGTCACCCAGCTATTGTGACTAAGACCAATGTAAAACACACAGGTACAATGTACAGAGGGCCAGGGACAGTTGTTACCCCTCAATTTGTATCATTTGCTTCATTTTATGTGCCACAGCTATGGTAAGTTGCACCACAAATTGAGATATGAACCCGTGTGCATTACTTTTGGCATCCATCCCTAATATAATTGTGGCACAACAAAGTCCAAATATCAGTCTAAGATGTTACCTGAAGTCAGCTATAACGTGTTACATATGTGTCAGAATCCAGTTCAGACATGTATCCGAAAAATTTGAGGGACACATTATTTCTTGAAAAAATCTGGATTTAAAACATGTCTTTCCTGGTACACTCACAGACCATGCATTAAACATATATTAGAGCCACATTTGCATCATCTATTGACGTGAAGGCAGCACTAATTTACAGGCTCCTGTTGTGTTTTGTAAATTAGTGCAGCTGTTGAGTCAACAAATGACGGTAATGTGTAGGAATTATTGTATAACTCGCAGGCAACTGTATGTTTAACTTGCATTCCACATGTCCAAAAACATTGCCCGCAGCATATGAACAAATCTGCTAATGTCACTACAGAGCATTTAAATGTGCACATTACTCTGATTTGTACTCACCAACAGGGCCACCAATCACAATCCCCAGGTGGTCCAGCAGGTCTTGCTCCTGGGCAACCAGATCAGCCCAACGGTGTTTGAGCTGGTGGTCATTGCGAAGTGTGTTGTAGATTAGCTTGAGATGGTACAGGACCTTTGCCCACCGGAGCCTCCTTGCCTCTGTGTGATACCCCTGTATCACACGCCCACCTGCTTCGATCATTAAGGGTAGGAAGTGACACACCAGCCAAACAATTCCCCCCAGCTCCTCCTCTCCCATCCTGCCAAGACGAGGCCTACCCAACATGCTTGCACAAAAAAGGGAATAAAGGGGTACAGAGGAGAATGAAGGGAAAGTAGGAAAGGGAAATGAAACAAAATTAACAGAAAACAGCCCAACTATAACTAACACTACCCACAACAGACTCCCAACAGTACAAAGACAAATTTATACACCAGAAATGACAACAAATACACTTACACAGGATACCCCAGACACTTAGGAAACACAAAATACAATTTAAAGGCCACACAGAAGACAAAATCACAAAATGCACAGAGAGACAAGTCAAAACACAGCCACACAGTCAGGAAATATCACAGACTGCAAAATGAAAGTGAAAGTACACCCACTGTACCAATTCTGTAAACAGGATATCCTATTACATCACTTCCTGCCTCAAATGAGGGGCGTTTTTATTCTTATGCGTCAAAATATTATAACGCTTACAGTCTGTGCGTCAGTTGTTTTTACGCACATGCTTAGAAATAACCTTGCATCCATATTTTCAAATATGTTTCATACTTAACCAATTTCATGGGGTACAGTGTGGGAATTACCGCTCAGGGCCAATGGATGTATCATGGCAATGAGTGTCATTTTTCGACGCATATGCGTAATTTTTTGACGCATGTGCGTCTTTTTTTATGCATATGCGTCAAAATTTCTGTCTTTGACTGGGTTTGGGTCATTTCTCATTTGTAATAGTACATGACAGGTGTGACAATACAGAGATAGGCTGATTGCACCAACATTGTGCATTTCGGTGTATGGGCACATGTGACAGATCATACTACTGCAGACCATGATCCTCTAGTTGTTGTACCGGATGTGCACTCTTCACTGTCGCAATCGATGGCCAAACGTGTGGAATACAATTAGGTATTACCCAGTTTGGGCATGTTTTGCGTCAAGAGAGGATAGCAAGGCTACGCAAATCAATACAGTAACTCAATGCCAATGTGTCAATGTGTGTGAATTGGCTCTTACTATTGTAGTTGTCCCACTGTGTGAACATCAAAAGACGCGTTTTCTCAAATCTGCTTGTATGCATGTGGAGTCAATGTGTCCAACCATCTGATGCTATTCAGTGTGGAAATGAGAAAGGAAATGTGTTTGTCACACACGTAGCAACAAATGCTGTGTGAACTTCCTAGGTTTTTTGGGACATAAGCACCACCAATAACAAGCCATGCACAGGATAGATAGAAGACGGTTGATCATGGCAATGTTCCAAGACTAAGCCATCAGATGTCCTGGAATGTTGGATACTACTTCCTAGGCACTTGTTTGTATACTACCCATGAGTCAGGCATTGGATAATGCTATGTGGGTACGGTGTTTGTGACACTCAGTCCCAAATACAATCCACAAATATCATGTCACGCCACAGTTGGAGTCATTTACATGAGCCATGTTTCTCCTGTGGCAGTGGAGGACCAGCAGACCAAGCAGCACGTATTCACATATTTCCAGTGGTAAATTGCACAAAGGTGTCTGGTTCAAGTGTGTGGGGCCATGTGTAGCCTGAGTCATTATTGGGGTCCATGTTGTCACAGTTACGTGCAGGTCTAGTCATGAGACTGTGGCGCTATTTCCTGCATTTATAAAGTATCCTTCAAAGCTGAATTGAAGGAAAGCCGAAGAGGAATTGAGGACAGACATGGGGATAGTCCAGCTATGGCACTGCAGACGTGTTATGAGACTGACAACAGAGCAACCTTGGTGTGCTGACAAAGTTAATGGATCAGGAATTTTAAACCAGCAGGTTTACTCACAACATTTGTACACAGGTTGGCCTCTAATATTCCCACTGCAGCCGGGAACATCAGTGCCTCTATGCTGATTAATCTCACAGATATTCACCACGCAAGCCCCATCAATATGTTGGGGGCAATGTGAATCAGCATGTGGACTGTCAGGGTCCTAACATGTGTTGCCATTTTATACACATTATCTGACGTTGTTTGTTGTGCTGTAGGCACCATATCCAAACCATGCATACAGCCATGGTACACTGTCACTATTTGTCACTCATGCATACATCAAACCCAGACAAGGGATGGGCCATGATTAGGCTATTTGGAGACAAGTTCCACCCTATGGTACAATAAGTAAACTGATTATGCTATACAATGTATTTGAGTATTCATTGTAGAGCCACCTGACACAATACCACAGGAGGAAAGTGAGGGCTTGGAAAGCAACTATGAGACAAATGTAGCCACAGGGAACCTTTATGGTAACGCAAAGACAGGAATCAGTCAAGCTAACAGGATGCAGGGTCAATCAGGATCAAGAATTTAACAAGGCAAATACACAGTGAGCAGACTGAGACTGGTCAAAGCTGGAACAACACTGTCGAAAATGAAAACTGTGTTTGTCCTGTGTGTTGGAACGTAACACAATAACCCAAGGCCTGTGTTACACAAGTGATTTATACGACAATGCATAACAGTGTTATACATAAAATGGCAGCTTCTATGCTGTTCCAGGCAGCTGCAAGGGCAGTGCATGTTCAAATGGCTGGTCTGCATGGAGGTGCTCACAGGTGTGTGCAGCTTCAGTCTCTCACAAATCCTGTAGGTGAGAATCAAGTTCAAAGGGACAACAGTACCTTTCACATGGGAAGCAATGTACAGGCGATTACAGGTCCTACAGACTACAAGGCAGTGCATTATTCAACCAGAAGTCCATGCAGACAGAAGAACAATGACTATGGCATACCATACTAAAGCGGGAAGCACACTGGATTCAGAATGTGAGTCTGGGTGTGTGTAGATGAGGGATTATCTGGGTACACATATTCCCTTATCAGGGCCCTCTGAAGAAGGGTGGGGTGAGACAGGGATCATGGCAGTGGTAGGACTTAAGACCTGGGCTGACATGTGCAGGGGATGTCTTGTGAGCAATGCTAGTCATACCTGGGGCACTCGTGCTATCCATTTGCTGCTTATATGGAATTCTTGTCACACATACTCCTTGCAAAGATATCTGATTTTACACTTACTGATGTCAAGGATCTGGTCATACCTTCTTGTCACCTATGCAATAGCACATCCACTGCCTCATGTATGAGGCATTTTGTTACCTTATTGACTGATGGTGTCTTAGTTGTGTGCCATATGCTGAAATGAACCATGTTGCCAACATGTATGTGTGAAATAGCTGTGGTCAAAATCAAATCAAATCATTAACATTTATAAAGCGCGCTACTCACCCGTGCGGGTCTCAAGGCGCTAGGGGGGAAAGAGGGGGGTTATCGCTGCTCGAACAGCCAAGTCTTTAGGAGTCTCCGGAAAGCGGAGTGGTCCTGGGTGGTCCTGAGGCTGGTGGGGAGGGAGTTCCAGGTCTTGGCCGCCAGGAAGGAGAAAGATCTCCCACCCGCCGTGGAGCGGCGGGTGCGAGGGACGGCAGCAAGTGCGAGGCCAGCGGAGCGGAGGGGGCGGGTGGGGACGTAGAAGCTGAGGCGTCTGTTGAGGTATTCCGGTCCCTTGTTGTGGAGGGCTTTGTGTGCGTGGGTGAGAAGACGGAAGGTGATCCTTTTGCTGACTGGGAGCCAATGCAGGTGTCTCAGGTGTGCGGAGATGTGGCTGTTGCGGGGTACGTCGAGGATGAGGCGGGCCGAGGCGTTTTGGATGCGTTGCAGGCGGTTTTGGAGTTTGGCGGTGGTCCCGGCGTAGAGGGTGTTGCCGTAGTCCAGGCGACTCGTGACAAGGGCGTGGGTCACGGTTTTTCTGGTGTCGGCGGGGATCCAGCGGAAGATCTTGCGGAGCATGCGGAGAGTGAGGAAGCAGGCGGTGGACACGGCGTTGACTTGCTTGGTCATGGTGAGAAGAGGGTCCAAGATGAAGCCGAGGTTGCGGGCGTGGTCTGCGGGGGTCGGTGCGGTGCCGAGGGCCGTGGGCCACCAGGAGTCGTCCCAGGCGGACGGGGTGTTGCCGAGGATGAGGACTTCCGTTTTTTCAGAGTTCAGCTTTAGGCGGCTGAGCCTCATCCAATCTGCGACGTCCTTCATACCCTCTTGTAGGTTGGTCTTGGCGCTGGCGGGG
Organism: Pleurodeles waltl; assembly: GCF_031143425.1. NCBI lineage: Eukaryota > Metazoa > Chordata > Amphibia > Caudata > Salamandridae > Pleurodeles > Pleurodeles waltl. The sequence continues at coordinate 151,298,710 of NC_090444.1, forward strand.
TCCTTGGTGAGGGAGAGTACAAGTTGGGTGTCGTCGGCGTAGGAGGTGATGATGATGTCGTGCTTGCGTACGATGACGGCGAGGGGGCTCATGTAGACATTGAAGAGTGTCGGGCTGAGCGATGAGCCTTGAGGTACGCCGCAGATGATCTTGGTGGGTTCTGAGCGAAACGGAGGGAGGTAAACTCTTTGGGAGCGGTTAGCGAGGAAGGAGGCGATCCAGTCCAGGGCCTGGCCTTGGATCCCGGTGGAGCGTAGGCGGGTGATTAGGGTGCGGTGACAGACGGTGTCAAAGGCAGCCGAGAGGTCGAGGAGAATGAGGGCGAGGTCCTCTGATATTGCCCTTCAAATGTGAAATGGACAGGATATATGTCATTTACAGTGTGTGTGAAGTTGGTTGTACAATCATACCCATCAAATATGATGTGGATTTTTCTGTATCCTAATCTGTATTTCTGCAATGCTCCATGAGGCTACACTCTGATTCTGATTGTTAGGGATAATGTTATGCAAAAATGATTACCAAGACCATGATATAGTATAGGTGTTTATTGACATATGGTAAGACAGTGGTGATGGATGAGCAGAGTTAAAATAAATTTTGGACAATGTGTTGTCTCCGACGCAATCCTGCAGCTGTGTTTGGATGGTCCCCCTCATGTTGATGGACAGCATCCTCCTCTTCCTCCTCTTCAGGCATTTGTGGGTCGGGTTCATATAGGGGAATGTTCCTTCTTGCACATATGTTGTGCAGGATGGCACAGGTCAAAATGATTTTGCACACCATTTCAGGTGAGTATAGGAGGTTGCCTCCGGTGATGTCGAGGCACCTGAATCTTGACTTCAGGATGCCAAAGGTCCTCTCGACTATGGTGTGTGTCCTCCGATGTGCCTCATTATAGGCATGCTCTGCTGCAGTGCTTGGGTTTGCAAATGGGGTCATGATCCATGGCTGCATCCCATAGCCCTGATCAGCTGAAAGAGAAAATGAGTGAGAACATGTTGATGTACCTTGCACCATGATTATCACTTTGCATGGCAGTTGTTCTCTTGTGTTGTCTGTGACTCATCTGTGTTTGTGTTATTGTGTGGAATCCTAGGCTTCTAGGATGTACCATCAGCATTGGGTTGTTTCCTTATCTGAACGGGTGTTTGGCTGATTGACCGGATGTCAGCAGTATTTTTGTAGAGTTGTAGTACATTGTGTACTCCCTTGCATTATGTCATGTGAAGGAAGTGTCCATGTGTCTTAACTGGGGGTGACATGATACTTCCATACACAGAATCAATTCCACAGTAGTGGTAACATGATTGCATCTATATACCCTGGACATCCCATCCAATTTCACATATGCAATAGAATTAGTTAAACATCAGTGAGACCCTTAGATTTGGCTAGGTGACAATGTACAACACATCTTCGTACGTTGTCAGCACTGACGTGTTGACAATTGACTATGCACAAATTTCACATGTGTGCCAAATTCTCTGCAGACCTATTTCTCTGCCCTTGCCAAGTCGACTCCGGTTCTAACGTGTACCTATACTACCGAACATGTTCTAGTTCAGCTGGCTAACTTGGTTGTGAGGTTGTCATTTGGAGTGTCAGAAGGTCCGTATGCCTCTACATCTGTTGTGTGTGTGTGAAATTGTCTCAATCCACATGTGTAGGAATGTGCACTTTCAATATTGTCCCATCAATATGTGTTCTTCGCACAGTCCACTTGCTTATTGGTAGTGGGCAATGTCACCCCAGGAGTGATGTGAGATATTGGTACAGCCTCAATGATTCCATGTCACCTTCATTGAAGTCATCATCATGCTATGTGTGTCATGGTGTTTGACCTGCAGCAAAACACATTACACACCCCTTACACAGTACGTATTGGTTGGAAGGGTGTTTGATTGAGTGTTATTGATGTGAAATTGAAAGATTAATCTTCCAAGTTGTACTGCCAGTTGAGGCCATGTCATTGTCATTGTGTTGTTTTAAATTATTCCCTTGTGTCTGTGGAGTGGCATCTGTTGTTATTTGGTTCTGTCATTTGTCCATAGGTGTATATCCAAATGGGTCAGGATATCACACATGCCTAGCAGTGTCACAACCTCAGTGTCTTCCTGGCCACGTGTCAATGTAGTGGTGTATGTGTTGTGTGTTCAACATTGCTGTGTGTATATAAGTAGGTTTCTGTACTTACCAACAAGTAGGCCATTTTCATATCGTCCATCCTGGAAGTGTTGATTGATGGTGCAGTGGCGGAAGATGAATGAATCATGTACACTCTCAGGATACTTTGCCACGATGTTGGTGATCAATCCCCGGTGATCGACAATGGCCTGCACATTGATGGAGTGTGTGTGCTTCCTGTTGCGGTATAGATGTTCGGTTGCAGCAGGTGGCACAATGCGTACATGTGTGCAGTCAATGGCACCAAGCACGTGTGGGAAGCCGCTGATTTGGTAGAAGCCCTGTTTGGTCTCCTGCTGCTTCTGCTGTGTGTTGGGGGAGCTGATGTGGCGGGGTGTGAGGGAGATGATGGCAATCAGGACCTTAGGTAGGAAGGCAGAGAATGAGGCTGTGAGATCCCAGCAACCAGGGCACCAGTGGTTTGAAAGGAGCCACTTGCCAACATGTGGAGTACAGCTATCCGCTTGGTTTCTGGTGGAAGGCAGAGAATGAGGGCTGTGAGATCCCAGCAACCAGGGCACCAGTGATTTGAAAGGAGCCACTTGCCAACATGTGGAGTAGAACTAGCAGCTTGGTTTCTGGTGGAATGGTGCGGGGTGTCTGCAAGCTAGGTGCCAACTGTGGCTCAATGTTGCGCAGCAGCTGCTGAATGGCTTACCAGTTGAGCCTGTACCTCTGGATGATGTCTTGTTGGCGGAGTCCCAGAAGATTTGTCCTGGTGTGGAATATCCTCTCCTGCCTTCTGCGTTGTCTTTGGGGTCCCTGCTGGTGTTGTGGAAGCTGCTGTTGTTGGTCCTGTGCTCTGCGTCTGCGTGCCTGCTGGATTAAAAACACCTCCATGTCTTCCTTTTGGAGCTCTGCTGTTGCTTCTGTGTGTTTTCATTAAGTACTGGTGTGTTTGCCCCATTTTAACGCCTGCCCTGACCCAGGCGTTATTTTTTGATGCAAATCGGGCTGTGAGTCATTTTCAGACTCCGCCTCCGGGCCATGCGGGATTTTTGCACAATTGTTTAAGTCCATTTTTGGACGGGAACGCCTACCTTGCATGTCATTAACGCAAGGCGGATTCCCGCATTCAGAAAATGACGCACACAGCGGAATTTTGGCATTCGCGGGCTCAGACGCCAAAGTTTAAATATGGTGCACGGTTTGCGCCGAATGTGTGTCAAAATTTTTGACGCACATTCGGCGCAAACACAGTATAAATATGCCCCTTTATTTTATAGGAACAAATCTTTGAGTGCAGAGATGAAGTCGGAATCCATTTCGTTTTTAGGCTCTTGCTGCCTTTGTTTCCTATGGTTTCTTCATACAAACTGAAGTTCAGGCAGACCTCTGGAACATGGCCACTCCTGACAACACAGTCTGCATGTGATGCATTGACTTCTCTTCAGCTCTAAGTCCCTTATCAATGTCTTCCCCCTATCATCAGCCCAGGGCTGTCAGTCTCCTCATCCATTTACTTCTCCATTCGTGAGGAAGCCTGTTTCCTGAACACGTTCTCTGCTGGGGTTGAAAGCTTTGTTTGCATGGAAAAGGGTCCACAGGTCTCTGCCTGCGGAGCACAATGAAGACAAGCCTTTGCGAGCCTGCCTTTTCTGAGGCATATCCAGTAATTTTGAAAATGTGTCAGTGTAGTGAATCCTAGTTTGTTCTAATTGGATACAGGAGTTAGCTTAGCCTGTAGCTTGCAGACTCGTGCCCCGTCACCTAGTGACTTTTACCCTACATATCTTGCTCTGTTTTAGCGCATTTATTTAATTAAATCTTTCAAGGTGGCTGCCTTGTTTTTAGCTAGGCCCATGTTTTAGTTTTACGTTATCAGTGCCAACGTGCTAAGGCACCATATATCAAGCAACAAAGATAAACAAACTGTAGGTGTTCACATTAGGTACTTTCCCTCTTCACGCCTTTGAGGGAATTGTTTACATAAATTGCCGTCCCAAGCATATCTTGTTATCTATTGTTTGGGAACAGACCTACGTCAGGGGTCCAAGCAGATATGTAAAAATAATCCTCAGATAGTCAGAGGGATTCTGACCAGATGCCATCGCTGCTATCAATGCTGCACATCGCCTTGACGCTGGCCCAGTCTTCGTGTCCCTACGGAGCCTGAGATAGAGACCTCATTCCATGGACATGGCATTGGCAGGTTAGGTTTAACATACCTAGCTCTCTTTTAGGTTAGAGGTTAGGCTCATTATGCTAAGTATTAGGACATATTTCACATCTCATGTCATTTCATGTTATTGCAAGATGGTGGGGGTCTTTGTATTAATGACTCTTGTCTTTACCATTCTGTTTCTTGCACTGTTCATAATCCTAATCATTGCAGCCCATGCAACTTATCACAGATTGCAGTTCTGTTCAAATAAAACCTTTTGAAACCTTACTGCATCTTCTTCATTGCCTGTGTTTGATTGAGACATGTTGTTCATGTGAGAAAGGGGTAATCTTCGTTTAACCACAACACTCCGAGATGTCACACTCTTGAGTCCATGCGTAAAGGCTGCCACAAATCACCTTTTACCATTTGGGTTTCTGGTGAGGTGCTGCTTGTGAGTCTGGAGGGTTGGGACGACAGTTGCAATTTGTTGTAGGATTGGCACAATTGCCTGCAAACATAAGTACTGTCATCCTTAAACCAGCAGTCTTGCCTAGCGCAAGAGTCTAACTACGACATGGCACCACCAACGATGGTGATTAGGCTCTAATTTACGGATACCCTGACTATCACTGTCTCACATACTTCAGGTACCCTAAGTACCATTATACGGAGACGTCCGTGGTCTTGTAGAAGATCCTCCTCAGCTGAACAGGGACTACCTAATTAGGTTCCAGGTTGTTTGAGCTCAAACCTATAAAAGGCTTTTCTCCCCATTTGGTGTTCCATCTGTTTATCCATTTCACAACATGGCTAATGCCATAGAAATTCCTGAGAATGCTAGACAAGCACTAACTCTACACCTAGCAGCGCATGGCTTAAGAGAAGAGGGCGGGGATGTGACATTCATAGTGGAAGCTAGGGAAGTTTACCAAACAGAAACATTTTATTCCTGGGTTCACTATCCTCAGGAAGACAACACTACATTCACGTTCCACACATACAGAATTGCAAATATACCAATACGCTACCAAGCATACCAGTATCATTAAATACCGCTTACTTATCAGGAACATCAGAACTGTTTTGAAGGCGCCCTACCACATGTAATAGAACCTGTGAGATTAGGTCCCTTAGGTAATGATGGATCAACGTGGCCTATGTTGGCCACATACATACCTCACCCAGGTATACAAAATATGCAGGCAGCAGACCTGCGAAACTTACACATTGAGCTAGTAACACTTAACAGATGACTTGTTCAGTTCATAATGCGAACTTTGAACACTACACCAGTGCATCCAGCAACACCAGCACCTGCTGGATATCAATTGGCTACTGGGATTAATCCACAAACAGTACATACTATCATGGGTAAGGTACCCACAGAACGAGAGAAAATACCATTCTGGATAGCCCAGAAAACGAACCAGCTGGAAGCTGTGTTTCCCCATACAGACCACAGGAGAAAAATAGAATTCTCATAATGTGCTTGCCCTTGGGATGGTTCCCTTGGTAGATGACTGCGCCACATGGGGTACAGTCTTCGCTGCAATTTATACTACCCCAACACTTGCCAATTTACCGGAAGTGTGAAAACAAATACAGGATGATCATGGAGCTGCACCAACCCTAGATTTGGGGATGAAATTAATGCGTAACTTTGCAGTCTCCTCAATCATACTCAGTAAAATAAAAGGGGAAGCGGTAGCACTGGCTATACCTCAGTGCCTCCAAGAGATTCCACATTTGGACCGGGAGAAAGAGCAACCGAAAATAATTTCGGACACCTATACAAGTATAGGACGGGATAGTTTGGGAGCCAGGCCGAAGAAGCTTGAACTACAGAGTACTACCACTAAGGAAGGTACTAAACAAGCACAGGAGGGTTCTAAGAAGCGCTGGGATAAACAAAAACAGTTTAAAGACAGACAAAATCAGAGAACTGATTCTCCACACCCGGAGAACTCCGACAGGAGATACACTCTCAGAAATATAGAAAACATAAAAGCTCCTGAAGATATAGTGATTCACGTCCCTCGTTCATTTCAGGACACACCGGAGTGACGTAGCAAGAGAGGGGGCCATCCTGATCGACGTAGTGAATACGTGAAACAAAGAAAGACTCACCACAGTCTTCAGACAAAAAGGAAGATAAGTCCCCACAACAAAAGCCACAGTTTAAAAAGAAAAAGGTGGCAGCACTGTCTATTAAAAATGCCAGTACACTTGAGAACACTGCTGAAGAACAAGACATGGGCAGTGATACTGTTAGACAACGCAGCAGAGGCCACGATATGTCGCCAGAGTCTGAAAGATCATCTGGATGCGATAGCAACTAGCAATTTCATTGCAGTTGAGACTGCAGATGGGAGTGTTCTCCCACCCGACAGGGTTTATGATTCAAATATCCCTATTGAGGAGACGTACCCCATTGGTGTAATATTTTGGGATGAACTTAGTTGTGATATCCTGCTGGCCGAAAGGGACTAGCCATCCGAGCACGTCCATAAGCTTCTACATGGGGAAGATGTAATTTTGCCTTCTTTCTCTGAACTTGTTCCGAAGGCGGCAAAACAAGCCTACGCTGTCAATTGGGGTTTGGTGCAGGCATCTGCGTTGCACAGCAATCATGTAGGTTAGGACAAGGATTCTCCTTGCCATGTAATACCTATAAGGTCTACACCCCAACCTCAGCCACAATATCCTGTTAAAAATGAAGCAAAAGCTCCAGTGAGGGAGATCCTCACTCAGCTCGAGTACCAGGGAGTAATTGAGCCATGTGTCTCTACAATGAATAACCCATTATTCCCAGTTGCTAAAGCCAACCATTCTTATAAAATAGTCTTAGATTGCAGACACTTAAACAGTCATACACGTACATACGCTATACAAAATTCACATAGCACAGCACTAATTAACAATATAGTGCATAAAAAATACAAAACAACGTTGGAAATATGCAACATTGTTTTTCTGCCTGAATTTAGCACATGAAAGTCGATACCTGAGTGCATTCTCATTTGGCTCACAAAAATGCTTCTGTTGTTTGCCCCATGGCTACAAGAACAGCCCAGGGCTGTTCTCAGCCCAAGTAACATCAATGTTGCATGATATTGATCCCAAAACGTTGTCTTATTTGGATGACATATATCTCACAGATGACGACTTGAACATTCATCTTGCCAGGGTCGATTGGATCATTTTAGGATTTGCAGCCCTTGGCTATAAATTAAATTTTTTGAAAAACTAAAATAGCCTTTCTGCGCATATTGTTCCTGAGATATGAGCTTTCAAATGAGGGGAAGAAACTACAGTCTTTACTTAGTTTCATTAATTTTGGCAGAACTTACATTCCTGACAATGCACAACGTATCAAGCCACTCTATGACTTAATACACCCTGATTTTTCCAGCAGACACTGGACAGTTGAACACACACGCATCCTTGGGAAATTGCAACAGGACATGCTAGAAGCAAAACACTTGCACACATGTGACAACAAAACAAATTTGGTCATCAGAATAATTGCTGGTGCCATTGGGTTCACTTATGTCACCTTTAACGAAGGCGACAGAGTGTCCATAGCATATAAATCACATTTGTACTCAAATGCAGTACAACGTTTTGCACTGACAGAAAGAAATTCTAACTGCAGTTCAGATGGCTGTCATTAAGGAGAGGCCACTTGCCCAAGGGAAACGCATCATTTCATTGTTGTTACCCCGGTGCCAGCCTTAGAGGCTGTCACCAAAGCAAGCGTTCCTAACGCTAAAGCATTACATCAACGCTGAATTCAGTGAGCAACCTCCCTGACTGCCACCGATGCTGACTACATCTTTGATCCAAAACTTCAAACACAATAATTTCTCCAATATGAACAGGAGTACCCCGCTCCTCGAGATATTTTGCCACTTGACAGATACCATACTGTCATTTACACTGTTGGTTCAGCACACCCAGCTGTAGGTACCAAACATCAATACTCAGCTGCTTGCGCAGCCCTAAGCACGGTAGTGAAGGATGGAGTCTTCCACCCTCACAATACCTACACACAGACCTTAGGGGACTGCACAGCTCAGCTGGCTAAACTCAAAGCCCTTATTTTAGCACTAGAACACACAGAGCCAGGATTGCTGACTTTAATTGTCTGTGACTCGTACTACTGCATCCAGTCTTACAATGATGATCTTAATCGCAGGCAATTGAATGGGTTTAGAGATTCCAAAGGGAACACCATAAAACACAGAACTCGTTGGGGAGGGTGGCTGATCTTAAGGAGAAGCTACCTTGTGTCCATGTAGTACATACATTGGGCCACCAACGTTTAGGAGTACACGTTATCAGCAACACTTTGGCTGATGAGGCAGCCAAATCTGCAGTAGCTATAGCTTCTGTGGCTGCAGTGACTCGTTCTCAGACGAGATTGGATAATGAAATTCTGACTGCCATGAAAGCTTTGGCTGATGGCAAGTCTCTCCCAAAAGCATACCCTACAAAATATGGGGTTGAAGATCGAGCGATCCCCAACCAAGACCAGGGATTAGATCTGATAAAAGCAGTGCATGAGGGTGTCGCTTCTGCTCATGCTGGTATTTAGGCCACAGTAACACTCTTACAGAAACGCTTCTGGTGGCCAGGTCTATACAAACAGACCAAACAGTACGTCCTTTGTTGTGACATCTGCCGGCAAATTAAGGGCTCAAACATCAAACGCCCACTGCAGACATCCCTCTTAGTGTTCAGCAGACCACTGCAATGTGTGTACCTGGACCACTGCAGTCCACTCCAACCTGATGGTGCATACAAATACATCTTAGTCTCTGTAGATTCTTGTTCTAGATTCCTGTGGGTATGGCCTCAGCGGTCGGCTGACGCTCGAACTGTTATTAAAGACTTGCTGATCTTCATCTGTACATATGCGGTAGCAGCATTCCATTTGGACCAGGACCCTACATTTGCCTCTAAGGCATTCAGGTACACCATAGGGATGATGGGTGTTGAACTCCATTACTCCTCACCATACCATCCAGAGGTAAATTCGGTCGTGGAGAGGAAGAACCGTGATCTAAAGCAGTCCTTAACTGCTACAGTATTAGGTTCTGGGCGTAGTTGGCTCTATCACCTATAGGGGGTCCAGAAAGCACTAAATAATCTGCCAACACGGTCCTTGGGGGGACGCACTCCCTATGAGGTTCTCTTTGGGATACCTATGTATGTCTCAGATCTTGATGCCCCTGGTTTGGTGGCAGCAGACACACCTTTTGACACAAATGAACGTCTCACTGTCTTACAGGAGCTTCAGCAATTTTGTGATGATAAATCATCCGCCAGTGCTGCCACTTTAGGAATAAGGGATTTACCAACAACTTCCACTGGCTGGATTCCTAAAGTCGGGGATCTGGTTTATGAGAAGATCAGTGTGAAGAAGGAATTCGGCCCATCTTCCAGAGCACCAGTCCGAGCCCTGGGAGCACAAGGTGCCAGAACTGTCATCCTACCACAGCTGCCTGGTTCCAAAGGAAACAGATTCATTTCCATTGACGACATCAAACGTCACCATGTGGCCGATCCTGCACAGTAGACTCAGAGGTCCCTAGAGTAGTTCCTGGTCCCCTCTCACTACCCAACAGGACATACCTCTTCAAAGTAGAAATAGCAACACTACTTCGGACTTCACAACAATGTCCAACAATGCTACAAATACCTCCTTGACCATGGGGAGGGTGGAAAATGAGCTCTTGCTGATTCCAGTTACCACTTCAACGACAGCACCTGTCCAAGATTTGGCTGTTTTCTACACCAACACTACACAGACTGACGACACATATACTAAGAGCCTCCCCGTGAAGTGGATCCATCCACCGGTAATGCACCTGCTCCTGCGTTTGCACAGACTGCCTCTGGATATTTCATCAACATTGATGACTTTTCTTCAGACTCATCCACTCCAGTGATTGCCAATGGTTCAAAGACACATAAGCTGTACCTATGGCTTAAAAATAACTATTTAATATACCCATGGAACTAATTATGGTTCTGCTTGACATTTTTTGCATTGTTTTTATGGATTGGTTTCGTGACTGTTTTCTTTTTACTTATAAATGATCATTACCTTCCTGAACACTCCTCAGTTCAGCTTGTGGATGAAGTCTTAACTCCATATCATTCCTCACATAAGGTCCGAAGAGACTTGTCCCATGTGAACATTTCAGCCGTACCAATTCCTGATGGGATTGTGTGGGATAACGTTCCATTTGATATACACGGGCCTACTGAGGTCATTCAACTTCCATATGTATTCCAAATTTCTATGACAGATGTAATTACACCTGGTGTTGTATCTGATAATTGGGATGTCCAGACAGTTGATTCTATGGTAACTGAAATGAAGGACTATTCAGTATTTGAAAGTAATGATGTATATACAAGCACACAGAATTATGAGGAAATGTTCTGCTACAATAATTGGGGACATTACAACCTGCATCGTGCCACTAGACACAGACCAGTATTTAACTACACACAGTGGGAACACTGTTCAACACCACCTGTGGGGAGCCGAAAACGTTATTCAGATAAATTTACTTACTTTTCTGGGCATGACACAAAAGATTCAGAGTCATACTTTTTCAAATTACCTCCTTCAAAAATGAGGAACATTTTGCTAACTGATACAAAGCTGATTTATTCAGATTCCTTTGTATCCTGTCTTGCAGTTGAAGGTTACGAATACTGGAGGAACACTGTTAATTTAAAGAGTGTATGGGGAACACAAGATTGGCAAATACAGGGTAGGGATGCTTTATTTAGAGCATGCCTGGTTCCTGTGCAATTGATTTTTTTAAATGACACCATTCAATGGACATCCTGTCTGGGATTAGCAAAAATAAAAGGAATGATCACTCCCAGCATCCCCACAGCGGCAATGTTTAATGCTTGGCAATTCTTCCTGAATGTCACAGAGGAAGAGCTAAATGCAAAGGTTCAGGCTGGTACCTTTAACTCTTCACTTTCCAGACCTGGTCAGTGGTTAATTTGGCCAATAGATACAATAGATGTCAGGCACGTCTTTTGAATTCCTCAGGGGTTTTCAAGATTAGCCAGCCAGACCCTTGCTTTGTCTGGGTCAACACACGGGTATAGTTACAGCATACAGTGTGGGTAAACTGTGCCAACAATGGGTACAGTCTAACACGTTAGCCTCAGTCAAAGGACATCTCAACACTCATTCTGAAGATGTAGACTTGCAGGACTTTTTGTTAGGTCCTAGGAAGCCACACTCTACAAGATTCATCTATGCTATGTATAATGAGATCTGGAAGCTTTCTCACCTAGAAGCTGCTGCGCGTTTAAGGCAAATAGATAAGGAAAACTTAGAAAAGGCTTTAGCTGTTGTCGATAACGGCATGAACACTCTGTCTAGCAGGATTTATTCCCTGACAAACATAGGGGGTCATTCCGACCCTGGCGGTTGACTACCGCCAGGGCCGGGGACCGCGGATGCACCGCCAACAGGCTGGCGGTGCATCCATGGGCATTCTGACCGCGGCGGTACAGCCGCGGTCAGAAACGGGAAACCGGCGGTGTCCCGCCGGTTTCCCGCTGCCCTAGGGAATCCTCCATGGCGGCGCTGCAGGCAGCGCCGCCATGGGGATTCCGACCCCCTTACCGCCAGCCTGGTTCTGGCGGTTTTGACCGCCAGAACCTGGCTGGCGGTAACGGGTGTCGTGGAGCCCCTGGGGGCCCCTGCAGTGCCCATGCCAATGGCATGGGCACAATGGCATGGGCACTGCAGGGGTCCCCTAACAGGGCCCCACCAAGATTTTCAGTGTCTGCCAAGCAGACACTGAAAATCGCGACGGGTGCAACTGCACCCGTCGCACCCCTTCCACTCCGCCGGCTCCATTCGGAGCCGGCATCCTCATGGAAGGGGGTTTCCCGCTGGGCTGGCGGGCGGCCTTCTGGTGGTCGCCCGCCAGCCCAGCGGGAAACTCAGAATTACCGCGGCGGTCTTTTGACCGCACAGCGGTATTCTGACGGCGGGACTTTGGCGGGCGGCCTCTGCCGCCCGCCAAAGTCAGAATGACCCCCATAGTGTCGTCTGAAATAGATGTCATTCAGACAGACGTTCCTTTTATATCATGGGCAAAGTCAGCTGCGTTTCATCATGCTGTTAGGTTGGGCGTTACAAACTTTGAAAAATGGCCGAATTCCATGGAAGTACATTAACAGTAGTGAGTTGTTCACTGCCTTTAATTTATCCAGGGAACAGCAGACAATGGCTAAAACGAAAGCAAGTTTCACCATGCTTCACATAGAGAAGTTAGAAAAGTTGCCTTTCACAGTTGCAGAGAGTCCTTCAACAGTATGGCTCCTACATGGCATCATTAATTTGCCCATTTCCACTTTTTGTTTTTCGAAAAGCTTGAAACATCTTGCTGTGGACAGGTACCAGCGACTAGGCAATAGCTATATTGAATAAGAGTGGGAGTTTCCCTTTGAATACAAATGTCTGAACGGCAAAACAGAGATCTTTCTCAGTGGAAGCGAATGCAAGACTACTGTGAGTCATTAAATGATCTGCAAGCAGGTGTTCCTTCACGGCCTTTGGAATGCGGGAGTCGCGAGCTTGGCCTGTTTTCTGAAGGGTACTCCCATCTCTTTGATTCAACCAGTATTTCATGTACTTTCAAAGGAAAGTTATGTGGTGCTGAGTGACCAAAGCTATTGCGGGATGCGACCAGGAATTGCCTACGCAATTTCAGTCAGTAAGGTCGTTACGTGTTGTGGACAAGTTTTATTCCCCCCTCACATGAGAGATAAAAGTATTGGACATGTGGCCTCACATTGATACTACTAATGTAAATTATGACAAGCTGAGCAGACTAAAGGCACTTCTGTTTCAAAAACAACGCGTTGACATCAGCTAGAGAGATGTATGCTCTCCAGTTTGCGAGATCATCAGCCGAGATACAATCCCTATTAAATACCAACTTCACCAAGCACTTTGGAAAGCTGGTATCCAGAATTTTCAACGTCTCGAACACTACTGGGATTGTCCATTTCCTTAAGGCTGTTGGGTCTGGATTTGTGTCCATCTTCCAGACTGTCTTCGGAGTTATTCCATCGGCCATCCTTTCACTCTTTTCAAGTGTGTTTGGTGGCTTTCCTATAATTTTGGCATTGAATGGCGGAATACTGATGCTATTTCTTCTGATTCGCAGTGTTTGTGTCTTTCCAGATACGCAAAGCAATGGAGCCACTGCCACCAGCCCAACTGTGCCGTGAACGCATGGTTCAGGTCTTTTATGCTTCGTTGCTGAAGGTATTGGAGCATGATTGGTCATTGCCATTCCGACCATTCCTATGGTGCTTGCAACCAGTCTTTCGCTGCGTATGGTGCCTCTTCGAACACTAGCCTACAGTGTGTCTTGCTGTTACGCCAGTGCCTCCTGTGGACCAAGCACTGCTGATGTCCCCACTGAGGGTTCATTAACAGTCGTGCCCCTTGAGACTAAGGCTGATTCACAAGGCCACTTATGAGCTGCCCTTGGTGAACGATCTGGCTCTTTTTGGCATCATAGAGGATGCCACTCCTGGAGATGGACCTGCACAAGAGACTACTACGCACTACTGCTCTGTGGATCCGTCTGCCTATCCTGTGATCGATCTAATATCTGATGATGTGGCCTCTTTCCTGAGGTCCTTTCCATTCAATGGCTTCGAAGATTCTCTTCAAGATCATGACTATTGTTAGACAAATTGATGATTGGCTTATAATACCAAATTCAATATTTGCATTCCTTGCCCTTACTTTGGCCTGCTGTGCTTGTCATGGTCAACATTATGGCCCTCATTTAAAAAAGACCGCTGAGGTACCGCCGTGCTGAAGACTGCCAGTGCAGGTGGTTTTCCGCGCAGCGTATTATGACTGCTGGCAGCCCTCCGTCCTTTTTCGGACGGAGAGCCGCCAGCAGCCATACTGGCGGATGGCGGGGAAGTGGAGGCTGCTCCACCTCCACCGCCCGTCATCAGAACACTGCCCACCGAATCACGTCCCATGATTCGGTGTGGCGGTGTTCTGGTGAAGGGGAGCTGGCGGCGGAGCAGCCCCCATGGATCCCGTCCCCTCCCGGAGGATCAACGGACAAGGTAAGTTGATCGTCCATTAGGGGAGGAGGTTGGGGGGTGTTGTGTGCGTGCATGGGGGTGTGCATGTGAGTATGTATAGGAAGTGTGTGAGTGCGTGTATGCATGCGGGGGTCTGTTGTGTATGGGAAATGTGTGCGGTCTGTGTGCATGTCTGTATGTCTGCGGGTATGTGTTGTAGTGTATGTGTGCGTGTAGGGGTGTGTGTATGTGCATGGTGGGGAGGGGGTGTGTATATGTGCATGTTGGGGGTGGGGGTGGGGATGGGGTGTGTGTATGTGCATGTTGGGGGTGGGGAGGGGGTGTATGAGTATGTTGGGGGTGGGGGACGGGGTTCTGCCACCTTTGAGGGGTAGCAGTGGGGTCAGGAGTGTGAGGGGAGGACTCGGGCTGGGGGAGGGGGTGGAGGAGACCCCTATCAGTGCCAGGGAAGAAATTCCCTAGCACTGATAGTGCCTACTGCCATGGATTTCGTGGCGGTTCCAAACCACCCGAAATCCATGGCGGTCTGCAGGGTCCTGATCCCGCCGGATGTTGGGTGACGGCCACCGGGCTGGAGACCGAAGTCTCCAGCCCAGCAGTCGTCACCGCCCTGGCGGTCGGAGTGGAGAAGTGGCGGATGACCATGGCGGTAACCACCATGGTCATAGTTTCATTTTTTTTCCGCCGGCCTGTTGGCAGTTTTACCGACACTTCTCCCTTGTCTGCCAGGGTCGTAATGAGGGCCTAAGTCTCTTCGTATGTTTTTTTAGCCTTTTGGATCTTAACACGTTTTTAAATATGATTTTTACCTAGTTTTTATACTTTTAGTCCAGAGCGCTTTTTAGCATTTGGGTTAATTCACCTTTGGTGGCGTCATGACTATGGCGTCATACTTGTTACGGCAATGGGGAGGGTGTAGTGAATCCTAGTTTATTTTAATGGGATACAGGAGTAAGCTTAGCCTTTGGCTTGATGACCTGTGCCCCCGTCACCTAGTGACTTTTACCCTACTTAGCTTGCTCTGTTTTAGCACATGTATTTAATTAAATCTTTCAAGATGGATGCCTTGTTTTTACTTAGGCCCATGTTTTAGTTTTATGTTATCAGTGCTACCACGCTAAGGCGTCAATATCAAGCGACAAAGATAAACAAACTGTAGGTGTTCACATTAGGTACTTTCCCTCTTCACGCCTTCGAGGGAATTGTTTATTTAAATTACCGCCCAAGCATGTCTTGTTATCTATTGTTTGGGAACAGACCTACGTCAGGGGTCCTAGCAGATCTGTATAAATACTCCTCGCTTAACCAGATAGTCAGAGGGATTCTGACCAGATGCCATCACTGCTATCTATTCTGCACGTCACCTTGACGCTGACCCAGTCTTTGTGTCCCTACGAAGTCTGAGCTAGAGACCTCATTCCAAGGTAACAAGGGTTGGGGACTCTTCTCATGGACATGGCACTGGCAGATTAGGTTTAACATACCTAGCTCTCTTTTAGGTTACAGGTTAGGCTCATTATGATAGGGTATTAGGACATATTTCACATCTCATGTCATTTCATGTTATTGCCAGATGTGGGGTCTTTGTATTAATGAATTAATGACTCTTGTCTTTACCATTCTGTTTCTTGCACTGTTCATTATCGTAATCATTGCAGCCCATTCAACTTATCGCAGATTGCAGTTCTGTGGAAATAAAACCTATTGAAACCTTACTGCACCTTCTTCATTGCCTGTGTTTGATTGAGACATGTTGTTCATGTGAGAAAGGGGTAATCTCCGTTTAACCATGACACTCCCTGAGATGTCACACTCTTGAGTCCATGCTTGAAGGCTGCCACAAATCACCTTTTACTGTTTAGGCTTCTGGTAAGGTGCTGCTTGTGAGCCGGGAAGGTTGGGACGACAGTTACCATTTGTTGTAGGATTGGCATAGTCGCCTACAAACATAAGTACTGTCATCCTTAAACCAGCAGTCTTGCCTACAGCAAGAGTCCAACTACGACATCAACACCAGACCCAGTGTGCAGTTGGAACACTTTTATTAGCTTCCCCTGTTACTCCTCCGAGTACTCCGTCAGACCCAGTGTACAGTTAGATTGCTTTTGTTAAGTTCCCCTCGCGCGCATCCAAGTATTCCATCAGTCCCAGTGTACAGTTGGATCACTTTTGTTAAGTTTGCCGGTACTCCTCGAAATACTCCTTCAGATCTGGCGTAGAGTTGGATCACTTTTGTTAACTTTCCCTGGTACTCCTCCAAGTTTTCTATCAGACCCAGTGTAGAGTTAGGTCACTTGTGTTAAGTTCCCCCGATACTCGTCTAAGTACTCCATCAGTCCCAGAGTACAGTTGAATCGTTTTTGTTAAGTTACTAGGTGCTCCTCCAAGTACTCCATCAGGCCCAGTGTACAACTGAACCACTTTTGTTAAGTTCTCCCATACTCCTTCAAGTACTCCATCAGAACCAGAGTACAATTGAATCGCTTTTGTTAAGTTACTAGGTACCCCTTCAAGTACTCCATTGGGCCCAGTGTAGAGTTGGGTCATTTTTTATAAGCTCCCCTGGTACTCCTCCAAGTACTCCATCAGACCCAGTGTACAGCAGGGTCACCTATGTTAAGTTCCCTGGTACTCCTTCAAGTACTCCATCAGATCTAGTGTACAGGTGGATCACTTTTGTTAAATTCCCCGGTACTCCTCCCAGTACTCTATCAGACACAGTGGACAGTTGGGCCACTTTTGTTAAGTTCCTTGGGTTCTCCGCCAAGTACTTCATCAGAGCCAGCGTACAGTTGGATCACTTCCATTAAGTTCCCTTGGTACTCTTTCTTTCAAGACAGCTGTCGTTCATTATACCACATTTTTTCTTGATCTCTGACAGCGTGCATCCGGGAGAGGATGGCCACCTCCTTTGACTTCCTGCCTTGGGGAATCTCACTGTTATAGAAGCGCTTGTATTTAGCCCACCACTGCAGTCACCAGGCTATCCCTGCTCTCGGAGGGAGGGGGGGGACAGTATGAACTTTCTCTGGACAGGTGAAAAGCTGTCCTGGCCTTGAAGCATAAGATTCTGCTCACTGATTGGTGGATCTGAAGCTTGGCTCGAAGAAAGCGACCCGAGAAAGCGATACACATCTGAATCATGTCTGGGCCAAAGATATGGATAGTACAAACTTGCAAAGTCACTTGGATTTTTCCAACAAACGTCACATATTTCTATCAAAAACGTAAAGACAATATGCAAAGTTGGCAAAATATTATGCAGATTTTCATACAAAATCTGAATGTTGACTGTGTTCTAATCACCAACCTTCTTATTGTGTATGTTAGTGTAATGATTTCAGGAAGTTTTGCCTCAGAAGTGCCAATCGTCGAGTCAACTGCAAGGAAAACATACACACTCAGGTATAAAATGCTCCCACGTTTCCAGCGCTTCACATCATGAGACCGGATGTGCATGTGATAAAAACAGGCCACCTTTAATTGTATTCTTACTGCTATGGAAGTGAGAAGAGGACTTCTCTTCCTCCGTGAAGGTGGGTCTTCTGGAGCCATGAAGTGAGGGGTATGCACCGAATAACAAGACTTGTACACTCCCAGCGCAGGTTTCATGGATCTGAAGGGGTACCTGCTACATCACCTCATGCTGAAGATGGAGACACTTACACCAAGGCATATTAGTAAATCCTTTATAATATTTCACAATTATTACTAATTCATTTAATTTTTGTAATTATTTTTCTGATGACCTGCTATTTTTTTACAGCATGCATATGGTATTATTGCTAAAATGTTAAGTTGCAAAGTCACGTTCTCCACAACTTTACATATTGGGCCTGATTACAACTTTGGCGGAGGGGGTTAATCCATCCCAAATGTGACGGATATCCCGCCCACCGTATTACAAGTTCCATAGGATATAATGGACTCGTAATATGGTGGGTGGGATATCCGTCACATTTGGGACGGATTAACCCCCTCCGCCAAAGTTGAAATCAGGCCCAATATTGTGTTGGAACCTTTTTGCTGGTTAACAAAGGTGCACAGGTGGCCTAGTCTGAATACAAATTCAGAGTCCTGCAAGATTGTGTCAAGCTTACCGCTGACAAAGCCACAAGAAGACTGCTTCACAGATGTAACTGACACCTCCCTGCTGTGGAAGGGCAGGAAGTAGCGTCACTGGCAAGAAAGCAACAGGAAGTGGGTAAATTTACCAGCAGGTGTAAGCTGTGAATTTGGAGGAAATTGGCAAGTTGGTGGAAGCTCGGTGTGTGTTCTTCTGAAAGGAATCTCTTGTGTCACGGATAGTGTGAGCCTGAAGAGAATTACTTATCACACCTGCATACCAGTTGACTGAAGATAGGACATTTTGGACTTGATGAAGTCAGCCAAAGCTCCTGGACACCACAAGATTTGTTACAAATTCCAGAAAGAATGACTGCCTAGCCTTCCTTAAATGATAATCTGCTCTAGAATGTTCTGGGGGTGAGATATCATGAAGCCAGAGATAGTCAGAAGCAGAGACTGCAGCCCTCTTGCATGGAGAGAAAAGGCTGAGACACGGACATCAGCCTCCGGCATGAGGCCAGCCGGTATCACACATGGGTCCAGGAAAGAATACATTTTTAAACAATAAATATTAAACATTTTTATACTTAAATATTGTTAATTTTCTTCATGCAATTGGTTGTTTATCCAACTGATTTAAATAAACTTGTTATTGTTGCCAATGACCTTAGATGACCCACCCAGACTCCAGGGAGCACTAGAGGGTTAGCTAGGTAAACAGGCATTGTTAATGCTTCCAGCCCTGTTGGGCAAAAAAAGACCTAATCAGGAGACTATTGCATCATTTTATTGGCAAGCGCATGCATTCAGCATACATGCGTGCACTTACAAAGGGCATTGTTGTGTCTTTTTATTTACAGATCCAAGATTGGCAAACTTTAAAAAGTAGTACAAAATCGCTGTTTTAAAATGGAGCTCGAAGCACTTAAAAAAAAAATGAGCTAGTTACATGAGTGGGCAGGGGTGAAGCAACACTGCTTGTGAAGAGAAGCAACAAGTAGGAGAGAACACAGGTGAAGCAGGGAGACGTGGTGCGTTTGGCCAGTAGTACTCAATAAAAGAGAGCTATGTGGAGTGAAGCGGCAGGAGGACAAGGGCAAGTGAGGAACACAAGTGTAGGTGGTGGGAGAAAATCACATGGACAGAGAGTGAGGGGGATAAAAGCGCATGAGTTAGACAGCTGGAAATCACATGTACTCTTGTGGAGAGCTTAAAAGAAAAGAAAAAAGTAGTTCCCTAAAATCCAGTAGAGGATGCGCAGAAGCCAGTCAATCAAAGATATGACTAAAGAGGCTATGCTTCATGGCAGGGACAAGCACAATACTGACAGAAAAACATCTAATAAAAAGCAGGGAATGAAAGTGGCAGGAAAGAAACTAATGACAAGCAATAGGAGGGCTCCAGGCTCCTGCATATTCTTGAAAAGCCCACAATATGGTGGTCATTCTGACCTCGGCGGTAAAAGGCGCCTACCGCCGGTCAGAAATCCTCCATAATCCCGCCGCGGTCGCGGAAACCCGCCACGGTCATTCTGACCCGCAGAAGGCAAACCTCCGAAAATCCGACAGCCACAACAGACCGCCAGACCAGCGGTCGGCGGAAAAGTGGAGGTGACAAAACCTCCACCGTCACGCCAACAGAAATACGCCCATGCCATTACGACCCACGAATCCACGCGGCGGTCTTTCAAACGCGGTATTCCATTGGCGGGACACACCGCCGCGGTCAGAATACACACAAACGAACAAAACTCAGCCACATTGGCCGATTTGAATTCCACACACCTGATACACATACACACACCACTCCCACACACACAATACAATATAAAACACACACCCACATCACCCACAAACCCCTACGACCAAAAATTCTGAAAGAAGGCCAGAGCGAGACACCACCATCCACAAACTAGCAGCCACAGCCACTCAACACCATCACCCACACACTATCCACACACAAAACAACACACACCACCACACTCAACACACTTAACTACACATACTCCACCCCACACATCATACACACCACCCCATGGCACCCCAAAGACACCCCGCTTCTCAGACGAAGAACTCAGGGTCATGGTGGAGGAAATCGTTCGGGTAGAGCCCCAGCTGTTCGGCACACAGATCCAATACACCAGCATTGCCCGGAGGACGGAGCTATGGCAGAGGATTGTCGACAGGGTCAACGCTGTGGGACAGCACCCCAGAAATCGGGAAGACATCAGGAAGCGATGGAACGACCTACGGGGGAAGGTGCGTTCCATGGTATCCAGGCACAACATCGCCGTGCAGAAGACTGGCGGAGGACCCCCACCTCAACCCCCACAATTTACAACATGGGAGGAGGAAGTCTTGAACATCCTGCATCCTGACGGCCTCGCAGGAGTCGGCGGAGGAATGGATACTGGTAAGTTGAAGCTTCAATACTGCTTCCCCCCCACCTGCATGCCAAATCATACCCCAACCCTCACCCCCATCCTCGAACCCCACCCTCACCCCCACCCCCATCCTCACCCCCACCACCATCCTCACCCCCACCACCATCCTCAACCCCACCCCCAGCACACCTATTCCCTGCCAATGTCTCACCATCACAACCCACACATCCAAAAACCTAGGCCTGCATGCGTCCACTAAGCATGGACACCCATCACCAAAGCATGCCCAATGCATATACACATCCCCCCCACAAGCCACCCTCACCAAAGCCCCCACACACGAATGCCAGCACTTGGGGACACGGGAACCCACAGATACACCCATATGCCACACATTGAAACTATAACCATACCTCTATACCCCTGCAGGACCCGACCGTCAACACACCGCCGTGGAGGGCCCAGAATTCTCCACACCCCCCACCCAAGAGGCCGTCAGCGATGACAGCAGCTCTGTCGACCTGGACACCGATGACCAGCCCGGACCATCGGGGACCTCTGGACAGTCGGTTCCCCTCACACAGGCCCAGGCCACTACAGACCCAAACCCCTCTGGGAACACCAGCACAGCTCCCACCCAGCGGGCCCATGCCTCTGTCTCCATGGCGCGTCAATCTGCGGTGTGTCTACCACTACAGGGCACCCAGGATAACCCACCACCCCAACAACAACAGGGACCTGGGGGCAGTGGTAGTGGGCACACCGGCCAGGGGGCAGAGGCCCAGGGAAACAGGGCAACTCGGAGGGCAGCTGTGCGACAGGGGGGGGACGGGCCCAGGGAACCCACTCTCCACGAGGCCCTCACCACCATCATGGGAGCATACAACCGCTCCCAGGAGACGATGGCGACGGTACTGGCCCGGTTCCAGGAGATCCAGGTACTGCAGGAGGAACACAATCGGGGGTACAGGGAGGACATCAGAGCCCTCACCTCCACCCTGGTTACCATGGTAGGGCTGCTGCAGGACCTCATCAACACCAGGACGGACACTCAACAACACCAAAGGGCCCCTGCCACTAGCCTGGACCAAGAACAGCCAACCACCTCCGCCGGCGCTAGTGGACAGGAGGCCCCCGCACAGCAGCAGCCCACCAGACCCCCACCTCCTGCAGGAGAAGAACCACCCCGCAAGAGGGCCCTGAGATCTCGCAAGAAGACAGAGTAGGATGTCAAGACCCCCGCCAGCAAAGGATACCACCTGATGTCATCCCACTGTCCCACATTGTCACCCTGTCCATCCTTGAACTGCCCATGCTCCATCTCTCCACAGGCCTCTGGACAATGCACCTGTGTGACTGTTACTCTGGACTCTGCCATGGACATTCCTTCACCATAGCCCCCACCCACTTGAAACCACCCATCCCATTTTGAGCACTTAAATAAACACCTATTTTGCACAAAACTATCTGGAGTCTGGCTGTGATTTCAAAATATTGTAATTGACATGACAGTGCAAATATGTCCTTGTACATAGTGAAGTCAACAAACAGCTGCCACAAAGCTGTAGTCCATGGGGAAACGAAGCACAGGACTCGTAGTGGGGACCCCAGATCTGAAATAGGGAGGGAAAAGCCACAACTCAGTCATCATACACTGGGGCAAATAGACAGGCAGCAGAGATGCAGGAGAGTAGTTCACATTTACTAAATTATCTTTGAATTGTTACCTGTGTCCTATTGGAAGTACTGTTCAATGATTCTGTCCCTGTTGTCTGTTTCAGCCCCGTCGTCTTCCTCCTCGTCACTCTCCTCAGGTTCCACCGCTGCCACAACACCACCGTCTCGACCATCCTCCTGCAGGAAAGGCACCTGGCGGCGCAAAGCCAGGTTGTGAAGCATGCAGCAGGCCACGATGATGTGACACACCTTCTTAGGTGAGTACATTAGGGATCCACCTGTCATATGCAGGCACCGAAACCTGGCCTTTAGGAGGCCAAAGGTGCGTTCGATCACCCTCCTAGTACGCCCATGGGCCTCATTGTACCGTTCCTCTGCCCTGGTCCGGGGTTTCCTTACTGGGGTCAGTAGCCACGACAGGTTGGGGTACCCAGAGTCCCCCAATAGCCATACACGGTGTCTCTCTAGCTGTTCCATCACGTAAGGGATGCTGCTATTCCTCAGGATGTAGGCGTCATGCACTGACCCTGGGAATTTGGCATTTACATGCGAGATGTACTGGTCAGCCAAACACACCACCTGGATGTTCATTGAATGGTAACTTTTTCTGTTCCTGTACACCTGCTCCCTGTCTCTTGGGGGAACCAAAGCCACATGGGTCCCATCAATGGCACCAATGACGTTGGGAATATGTCCAAGGGCATAGAAATCACCTTTCACTGCAGCCAATTCGCCCACCTCAGGGAAAAGGATGTAACTCCTCACGTATTTCATCAGGGCAGACAACACTCTGGATAACACCTTCGAAAACATGGGCTGAGACATCCCAGAAGCAATTCCCACTGTTGTCTGAAATGACCCACTTGCCAAGAAATGGAGTACTGACAGGACCTGCACCAGAGGGGGAATCCCTGTGGGTTGGCGGATGGGGGACATCAGGTCGGGCTCCAGCTGGGCACACAGTTCATGTATAGTGGCACGGTTAAGACGGTAGGTCAGGATAATGTGGCGTTCTTCCATTGTCGACAGGTCCACCAGCGGTCGGTACACGGGAGGATTCATCCGTCTCCTCGCCAAACCCAGCGGACGGTGCCTAGGAAGGACAACATGGAGCACACAGTCAAGCAACCCACAGGTACGTACTCACAGCTAGCACAGTAAACGATTCTCTATGCAGTGAATGGCGTGTCTGAGTGGCTATGCAAGGCCTAGGCCTGTGTGACGCAGTTGAAATTGAGCCATGTGGACCCTCGAAATGGCGGCTGCCTGACCTGTGAAGTGTGACAATGGGATGTGAGGTCAATGCGCTGGCGTGGCACACCGCGGCGGGCGGCGGGCGAAGACCGCGGCGCGAAGCCGCATTGGTTAACATTGAAGCCTATGGGTTTCAGGAGCCAATGGCGAAGGGCGCCGGCGGTGGCGGTACGCACCGCCGCGGTACGCACCGCCGCGGACGTGACCGCCATTTTCTATCTACTTATCCACTTGCGACTTGAACTTTCACAGGAGAGGACCTATACTGCAAGTGTTGCTGTGACCTCGGTCTGGAAGGGACAATGGCTGCTGCGCCTGGGGAAAGGGCCCCTGCCTTCACTGGAGAGGAGTTGGAGAAACTTGTGGATGGGGTCCTCCCCCAGTATGCCCTACTCTACGGTCCTCCAGACCAACAAGTGAGTTTAATTCAATCTGGATTTGGGGCCACTGGCTGGCTTGGGGGCCTGGCGGGGGGCCTGGCGGGGATGGGGGGGCATGTTGGGGCTGGCGGGGGGCCTGGCGGGGATGGGGGGCATGTTGGGCCTGGTGGGGGGCATGGCGGGGGGCCTGGCGGGGATGGGGGGGCATGTTGGCGCTGGCGGGGGGCCTGGCGGGGATGGGGGGCATGTTGGGGCTGGCGGGGGGCCTGGCGGGGATGGGGGGCATGTTGGGCCTGGTGGGGGGCATGGCGGGGGGCCTGGCGGGGATGGGGGGGCATGTTGGGGCTGGCGGGGGGCCTGGCGGGGATGGGGGGGCATGTTGGGGCTGGCGGGGGCCTGGCGGGGATGGGGGGCATGTTGGGGCTGGCGGGGGGCCTGGCGGGGATGGGGGGCATGTTGGGGCTGGCGGGGGGCATGGCGGGGGGCCTGGCGGGGATGGGGGGCATGTTGGGGCTGGCGGGGGCATGGCGGGGATGGGGGGCATGTTGGGCCTGGTGGGGGGCATGGCGGGGGGCCTGGCGGGGATGGGGGGGCATGTTGGGGCTGGCGGGGGGCCTGGCGGGGATGGGGGGCATGTTGGGGCTGGCGGGGGGCATGGCGGGGGGCCTGGCGGGGATGGGGGGCATGTTGGGGCTGGCGGGGGGCCTGGCGGGGATGGGGGGCATGTTGGGCCTGGTGGGGGGCATGGCGGGGGGCCTGGCGGGGATGGGGGGGCATGTTGGAGCTGGCGGGGGGCCTGGCGGGGATGGGGGTGCATGTTGGGGCTGGCGGGGGGCCTGGCGGGGATGGGGGGCATGTTGGGGCTGGCGGGGGGCCTGGCGGGGATGGGGGGCATGTTGGGGCTGGCGGGGGCATGGCGGGGGCCTGGCGGGGATGGGGGGCATGTTGGGGCTGGCGGGGGGCCTGGCGGGGGGCCTGGCGGGGATGGGGGGCATGTTGGGGCTGGCGGGGGGCCTGGCGGGGATGGGGGGCATGTTGGGGCTGGCGGGGGGCATGGCGGGGGGCCTGGCGGGGATGGGGGGCGTTGGGCCACTGGCAACGAAAATGCAGACAAACTTGAACGTGGTATTTCTCCCTCCCTGTACGTGTCACATAGGTCCGCGCCCATGAGAAGATCGGGATTTGGCGTGCCATCGCCAAGGAAGTCCGGACCCTGGGGGTCCACCATCGACGGGGCACCCACTGCCGCAAGAGGTGGGAGGACATCCGCCGCGGGACCAAGAAGACCGCCGAGTCTCTGCTGGGGATGGCCTCCCAACGTAGGCGGGGTGCCTGCCGTCAACTGACCCCCCTGATGTTCCGGATCCTGGCGGTGGCCTACCCTGATTTGGATGGGCGCGTGAGGGCAGCACAGCAGACACAAGGGGGTGAGTACAAGCATTATCTACTCTGTTGTCGCGCAGTGGAGGTGTCTGGGTGGGGGAGGAGGGCTGTGGGTCCCCCTAGGCCAGGGCGATATCTGTAGGCTGGGCACCCCCGTAAGCCCCTGTGTCCCCAGCCACCACCCTCAGTAGTTTGTCAGTACAGCCATCCCTGGGCCGTGTCATCCATGGGTGCAGTTGTCAACTCTAGGCGTGTAGGGCATGTTCCACGGAATGCGTAGCGGACCCCAAGTGCGCCACTTAGTGCAGGGGGCATCTGTGTCTGTCATGTCCGCTAACTGTACCGGAGATCCATGTACTCAATATCCCTTTATTTCTCTCTCCCCCCCCCTTTTTGTTTGTCTTTCTGTGCTTGTGTGCATCAGCATCATCAGGCGGAGGAGAAGTGGCATCGGGGCAGGAGGGAGCTGCATCTCACATGGCCCAGGAGGGCCATGCCACAGAGTCTGACTGGACCAGTGAGACGGAGGGCGAGGGGAGCTCCACAACGGGGACGACTGGACCCTGCAGCGACACGGACACGTCCTCGGAAGGGAGCTCCCTTGCGGGGGTGGCACCATCCGTGCCCCCCGCCATTACAGGTACAGCCACCACCCAGCGCACCATCTCTGCCCTCCCAGCAGCCCCTCAGCGTTCGCCCCGTGCCCGCTCTGCCAGGAAGCCGGGCATCTCCTTCGCCCCAGGCACCTCAGGCCCTGCCCCTGTTACCCCCGCTGCCCTCAGTGAGGAGGTCATTGACCTCCTCCGAACGCTCATTGTTGGGCAGACTACCCTTTTGAATGCCATCCAGGGGGTGGAGAGGGAGGTTCATCGCAGCAATGCGTACCTGGAGGGCATTCATTCGGGTCAGGCTGCCCATCAGCGATCGTTCCAGGCTCTGGCCTCAGCACTGACGGCAGCCATTGTCCCTGTCTCCTGCCTCCCTCTACTAACTCCCTCCTCCCAGTCTCCTGTTCCTCTGCCTGTCCCACCCACACCATCAGACCACCCTGCACACACCTCAACACCCAAGAGAAGCTCATCCAAACATAAGCACCACAGATCACGCAGACATTCACACACGCAACATTCCGATGCAGACATGCCAACAGTCACTACCACCTCTGTGACCCCCACCTCCTCGTCTCCCTCCTCCCTCCCTGTGACGTCTACACTCACACCTCCATTCACCTCACCATCAGCCAGTGTTTCCATCACCAGCACACCCTCCACTCCAGTCCGCACACGTGCAGTCACCACCCCCACTGCCATTTACACGTCCCCTGTGTCCTCTCCCACTGTGTCTGTCACCCCCTCTTCCACACCACACAAACGCAGCCACCCACCCACCCAACAGCCATCCACGTCACGACAGCCTATCCCTCCTGCACCTGCACCCAAAGACAGCAAACGTGACTCACCTACAACCACATCCTCTCCCTCCACTCCCATTCCCACTGTACCTACCACTCTCCATTGTCCCAAGAAACTCTTCCTCGCCACTGCTAACTTATTTCCTGACCCTGAGCCCCCCCCTCCTTCTCGTCGGGGTAAGAAGAGCACCTCAGCCACCACCAGCCCTGCAGCCCCCTTGACAAGGGTGCAGGGGTATTGGAGCCCACCAGCCCGCATGTCTGGATCTTCGCCCAGCAGCAAGGGGACAGCCAGCCCACCCCCTGGGAAGAGGAGCAGAAGGCGGAAGGGGCGCCGCAGGAGCCCGGCTTCTACATCCCCCCCGGACACCACCCAGACACAGTCACCAGCCACAGCTCCAAAGGGAGGAAAGGGCCACAGACTCCCGACTAAGGAGGGCAAGGGCAGCAAGTCGGAGAGGTCAGGCTGCAGGCCTGCTGCCCAGGAGGAGCCCACCACCCCCATAGCCGCTGCCCAGGGAGGACCCAGCCCAGCTGGCCAGGAGGGCCCCACCACCCACAGACCAGGTGGGCATTGAAGGAGCACCATCCCCGCTGCCCAGGAGGGCACCACCAGGCAATGAGCAGTTGGCCATAGACCGGCCGCCGTCTCAAGCACCGCTGAACTGGGCCCCGCCGTCTCCAGCACCGCTCCGCTGGGGACCGCCGTCTCAAGAACCGCTGAACTGGGCCCCGCCGTCTCAAGAACCGCTGAACTGGGCCCCGCCGTCTCCAGCACCGCTGAACTGGGCCCCGCCGTCTCAAGCACCGCTGAACTGGGCCCCGCCGTCTCCAGCACCGCTCCGCTGGGGACCGCCGTCTCAAGAACCGCTGAACTGGGCCCCGCTGTCTCAAGAACCGCTGAACTGGGCCCCGCCGTCTCAAGAACCGCTGAACTGGGCCCCGCCGTCTCCAGCACCGCTGAACTGGGCCCCGCCGTCTCAAGCACCGCTGAACTGGGCCCTGCCGTCTCCAGCACCGCTCCGCTGGGGACCGCCGTCTCAAGAACCGCTGAACTGGGCCCGCCGTCTCAAGAACCGCTGAACTGGGCCCCGCCGTCTCCAGCACCGCTGAACTGGGCCCCGCCGTCTCCAGCACCGCTCCGCTGGGGACCGCCGTCTCAAGAACCGCTGAACTGGGCCCCGCCGTCTCCAGCACCGCTCCGCTGGGGACCGCCGTCTCAAGAACCGCTGAACTGGGCCCGCCGTCTCAAGCACCGCTGAACTGGGCCCCGCCGTCTCAAGCACCGCTGAACTGGGCCCCGCCGTCTCCAGCACCGCTCCGCTGGGGACCGCCGTCTCAAGAACCGCTGAACTGGGCCCCGCCGTCTCAAGCACCGCTGAACTGGGCCCCGCCGTCTCAAGCACCGCTGAACTGGGCCCCGCCGTCTCAAGCACCGCTGAACTGGGCCCCGCCGTCTCCAGCACCGCTCCGCTGGGGACCGCCGTCTCAAGAACCGCTGAACTGGGCCCCGCCGTCTCAAGCACCGCTGAACTGGGCCCCGCCGTCTCAAGCACCGCTGAACTGGGCCCGCCGTCTCAAGCACCGCTGAACTGGGCCCCGCCGTCTCAAGCACCGCTGAACTGGGCCCCGCCGTCTCCAGCACCGCTCCGCTGGGGACCGCCGTCTCAAGAACCGCTGAACTGGGCCCCGCCGTCTCAAGCACCGCTGAAGTGGGCCCCGCCGTCTCAAGCACCGCTGAACTGGGCCCCGCCGTCTCAAGCACCGCTGAACTGGGCCCTTCAAGGCAAGACCCGCTGAACTGGGCCCTTCAAGGCAAGAAGCGCTGAACTGGGCCCTTCAAGGCAAGAAGCGCTGAACTGGGCCCTTCCAGGCAAGAACCGCTGGCCCTTTGGCAGACGTGGCAGGGCAGGATCTGTCTCGGGCAGGGCTGCAGGATGTCCTCTGGCCAACATGCCTCCTCCAGTGGCAGTGGAGTCTGTTATGGACTGTTTGGACTGTGGCTTTGCACTCCCCAGGATGGCCCAGTGGGCAGGCCACCCACTGTATGGACTGTATGGACTGTGGCTTTGCACTCCCCAGGATGGCCCAGTGGGCAGGCCACCCACTGTATGGACTGTGGCTTTGCACTCCCCAGGATGGCCCAGTGGGCAGGCCACCCACTGTATGGACTGTATGGACTGTGGCTTTGCACTCCCCAGGATGGCCCAGTGGGCAGGCCACCCACTGTATGGACTGTATGGACTGTGGCTTTGCACTCCCCAGGATGGCCCAGTGGGCAGGCCACCCACTGTATGGACTGTATGGACTGTGGCTTTGCACTCCCCAGGATGGCCCAGTGGGCAGGCCACCCACTGTATGGACTGTGGCTTTGCTCTCCCCAGGATGGGCCAGTGGTCATGGAGTCCCCTCGTGGATCTGGCGTCGTGTACTCAAGTGGCTGAGGTGCCCCCCTTCCCTTCCCCCTGAGGTGCCTGTCCTATTTTCTTTCTGATGCCCCTGCAGTGTTCTCTCCGTGGAGTTCTTGTCGTGGGACTTGGCCTTGCCCCTTTGCACAGGACCCCTGTGGTCCACGGACAGTGGTTGGACTACATTTAGTAGCTGTATATATTTTGTACATAGTTTATTTATTTATTGGGATTACTGGTGTCCATATTTCAATATATCTGCCCGCTTATGATCTCTTCTTTTGGTCTTTGCATTATTTCGGAGGGGGGGGTTTGTGGGTTGTGACAGTGATCTGTGGGAATGCATTGATGTGTGTGTTGTAGTGGGTATGGGTGGGTGGGTGTGTGCCGGTAATCTTTTCGCTCCCCTGTGTCGTAGGTGCAGTACTCACCGATGTCTTCCGCGCCGCCGGGCGTGCTCCTGGTACAGGAGCAGGTATAGGAGTGCGGGGATGACCTGCAACTCGGGTTCCATACTGCCGGAATCTCGCGTGGAGTGCGTAGAGGTGAGCGTTTTCCCGTTCGTAGTCTGTTTCCGCCGTGTTTTTATCGGCGGTGCTCCCGCCCCGGAAAAGGTGGCGGATTGGTGGGTCGTGATAGGGTGGGCGGTACATTGTCTGCCGCCTGGCTGTTGGCGGGGACCGCCGCGCTGTTTGTTTGTTCCGCCGTGGCGGGCGGAGTGTTAATGCGGCGGGCTGTGTTGGCGGTTCCCGCCAGGGTCAGAATTGCATATTTTGGACCGCCGGCCTGTTGGCGGCTTGGCCGCCGCATTATCACCGACCGCCAGCGTCAGAATGAGGGCCTATGTCTTTTGCATTCAGACAATATGGGGGTCATTCTGACCTCGGCGGTAAAATGCGCTTACCGCCGGTCAGAAGACCGCCATAACACCGCCGCGGGCGCGGGAAACCGCCACGGTCATTCTGACCCGCAACAGGCAAACCGCCAAAAACCCGACATCCACAAAAGTCCGCCACACCAATGGACAGCGAAAAACTAGCGATGACCAAACCTCCACCGTCACGCCAACAGAAATACGCCCATTCCATTCCGACCCACGAATCCACGCGGCGGTCTTTCAACCGCGGTATTCCATTGGCGGTACACACCGCCACGGTCAAAATACACACACAGCTCCAAAACACTGCCACATTGGACATATTGAAATACACACACCTGATACACATACAAACACCACTCCCACACACCCAACACAATATAAAACACACACCCACATCACCCACAAACCCCTACGACCACCATTTATTGACTATGGCCGGAGAGAGACACCACCAGCTAGTACAGAGCATTCACAGGCACATAACACCATCACTCACACAACATCCACGCACAAAACACCACACACCACCACACTCACCACACTCATCACCACAAACGCCACCCCACACCTCATCCACACCACCCCATGGCACCCCAAAGACACCCCAGGTTTACAGACGCAGAACTCAGGGTCATGGTGGAGGAAATAGTTCGGGTAGAGCCCCAGCTCTTCGGGACACAGGTGCAGCACACCACCATTGCCAGGAAAATGGAGCTATGGCAAAGAATAGTGGACAGGGTCAACGCTGTGGATCAGCATCCACGAAATCGGGACGACATCAGGAAGCGGTGAAACGACCTACGGGGGAAGGTGCGTTCCATGGTATCCAGACACAACATCGCGGTGCAGAAGACTGGCAGCGGACCCCCACCTCAACCCCCAGAATTTACAACATGGGAGGAACAGGTCTTGGCGATCCTGCATCCTGAGGGCCTCGCAGGAGTAGGCGGAGGAATGGACTCTGGTAAGTCGAATCTCAACTACTTCATCCCCCCCACCCACCGGCATGCCAAATCATACCCCCGCCCTCCCCCCCCACCCCCATCACACATCCTCCTTGCTAATGTCTCACCATCACAACCCACCCATCCCAACACCAAGCCCTGCATGCGACCACAAACCATGGACACCCATCACCTAAGCATGCCCACTGCACATACCCATCCCCCCCAAACCACCGTCACAACAGCCCCCACAAGGGAATGCCAGCACTGGGGTACACGGGCACCCACCCATTGCACGCTATGGCACACACAGAAGCAATAACCATACTCTTATACCCCTGCAGGACCCGAACGGCACGACACCGCCCAGGAGGGTCCAGAAATGTCCATTCCACCCCCAGAAGAGGCCCACAGTGATGACAGCAGCTCTGTCTCCCTGGACCCAGATGACCAGCCCGGCCCATCGGGGACCTCGGGACAGTCGGTTCCCCTCAGACAGCCACAGGCCACAGCAGACCTACCCCCCTCTGGGAACACCAGCACAGCACCCACCCAGCGGGCCCATGCCTCTGTCTCCAGGACACGTCAATCAGCGGTGTGTCCACCACTACAGGACACCCAGGTTAACCCACCACCCCAACAACAACAGGGACCTGGGGGCAGTGGTAGTGGGCACACAGTCCAGGGGACAGAGGCCCAGGGAAACAGGGGAACTGGGAGGGCTGCTGTGCGACAGGGGGGGGACAGGCCCAGGGAACCCACTCTCCACAAGGCCCTCTCCTCCATCATGGGAGCATACCACCGCTCCCAGGAGACGATGGCGACGGTCCTGGCCAGGTTCCAGGAGATCCAGGTACTGCAGGAGGAACAGTTTATGGGGTTCAGGGAAGAACTCAGAAACATCAGTTCCGCAATGGGCACCATCGTTGTGGCTCTCAATCAGATTGTCAGCACATTGCGGGACCATGTGGCACCACAAAGGGCCCCTGTCACTAGCATGGACCAAGAACAGGCTACCACCTCCGCCGGCGCTAGTGGACAGGAGGCCCGACACAAGAACAACAGGCCACCAGAACCCCACCCCCTGCAGAAGGAGAACCACCCCGCAAGCGGTGCCTGAGATCTAGGAAGAAGACAGAGTAGGATGCAAAGACCCCCGCCAGGAAAGGATACCCCCTGATTGTCATCCCACTGTCCCACATTGTCACCCTGTCCAACCTTAAACTGCCCCTGCTCCACCTTCCACAGGCATATGGACAATGCACCTGTGAGACTGAAAATCTGGACTCTGCCATGGACATTCCTCCACCATCACCCATCACCGAATTGCAACCATTTCCCAAAATTTTACACTTTAATAAACACACTTATTGCACAAAAATAATCTGGAGTCTGCCTGTATTTTTGAACAAATGTATTACACAGCACCGTGCCAAAATGTCCAGTTACATTGTGATGACAACATACCACTGTCACACAGCTGTAGTCCATGGGGAAACAAAGCAGAGGTCACGGAGTCGGGCCCACATCTCTGAAATTGGAAGGGAGAGTCACAACTCAGTCAACATACACTGGGGGGAAACTCAGACAGTAGAGAGGCAGGAGACTTTAATT
This sequence comes from Pleurodeles waltl, assembly GCF_031143425.1. Taxonomy (NCBI): domain Eukaryota; kingdom Metazoa; phylum Chordata; class Amphibia; order Caudata; family Salamandridae; genus Pleurodeles; species Pleurodeles waltl. The sequence continues at coordinate 151,331,537 of NC_090444.1, forward strand.
AAATGTAAAATGCCGGTGTTGATTCTTACCTGTATGTCATTGAAAATACTGCAGTATTACTGTGTCCCTGTTGTCTGTGTCGTCCTCTTCATCTTCCTCCTCTTCACTCTACGCAGGCTCCACAGCTGCCACAACACCACCATCTGGACTATCCTCCTGCAGGAAAGGCACCTGGCGTCGCAAAGCCAGGTTGTGAAGCATACAGCAGGCCACGATGATATGGCACACCTTCTTTGGTGAGTACATTAGGGATCCACCTGTCATATGGAGGCACCTAAACCTGGCCTTCAGGAGGCCGAACGTCCGCTCGATCACCCTCCTAGTCCGCCCATGGGCCTCATTGTACCGTTCCTCTGCCCTTGTCCTGGGATTCCTCACTGGGGTCAGTAGCCAGGACAGGTTGGGGTAACCAGAGTCACCAATTAGCCACACACGGTGTCTCTGAAGTAGTTCCATCACGTAAGGGATGCTGCTATTTCGCATGATGTACGCGTCATGCACTGACCCAGGGAACTTGGCATTTACATGGGAGATGTACTGGTCAGCCAAACAGACCACCTGGACATTCATGGAATGATAACTTTTTCTGTTTCTGTACACCTGTTCACTCGTGCTGGGGGGGACCAAAGCAACATGTGTCCCATCAATTGCACCAATGATGTTGGGAATATGTCCAAGCGCATAGAAATCACCCTTCACTGTAGCCAAATCGCCCACCTCAGGGAAAACAATGTAGCTCCGCATGTATTTCAGCAGGGCAGACAACACTCTGGACAACACTTTGGAAAACATGGGCTGAGACATCCCTGATGAAATGGCCACTGTTGTTTGAAATGACCCACTTGTCAAAAAATGGAGTACTGACAGCACCTGCACTAGAGGGGGGATCCCTGTGGGTTGGCGGATGGGTGACATAAGGTCTGGCTCCAGCTGGGCACACAGTTCCTGTATAGTGGCTCTGTCAAGCCTGTATGTCAGTATGACATGTCTTTCTTCCATTGTCGACAGGTCCACCAGCGGTCTGTACACGGGAAGATTCCTCCATCTCCTCGCAAGTCCCAGCGGACGGTGCCTAGGAAGGACAACATGGAGCATAGAGTCAATCAACCCACAGGTACGTTCCCACAGCTTGCACAGTACACGATTCTCAATGCATTGAATGGCTTGTATGAGTGTTGATGCAAGGCCTAGGTATGTGTGACGCAGTAGAAATGAAGATATGGGGGCCCTTAAAATGGCGGCTGCCTGACCTGTGAAGTGCGAAAGTGGGATGTGAGGTCAATGCGCTGGCGTGGCACACCGTGGCGGTAGGCGGTCGAAGACCGCGGCGCAAAGCCGCATTGGTTAACATTGAACCCTATGGGTTTCAGGAGCCAATGAGGATGTGCGCCGGCGGTCGCGGTACGCACCGCCGCGGTACGCACCGCGGCAGGCGTGACCGCCATTTTCTTTCTGCTTAATCACTCGATACCTGATCATCCACAGGAGAGGACCTATACTGCAAGTGCTGCTGTGACCTCGGTCTGGAAGAGACAATGGCTGCTGCGACTGGGGAAAGGGCCCCTGCCTTCACTTCTGAAGAATTGGAGAAACTCGTGGATGGGGTCCTCCCCCAGTATGCGCTACTCTATGGTCCTCCAGACCAACAGGTAAGTACACTGGGACCATGCTTTGTGGCCAATGCCTGGGTTGAGTGGGGTGAATGAAAGATGGTGGGGAGGGGAGCGAATGAGGCATGCATCAAACGAAAGATGAGAGCATGTGCCACATGGCAAGGGTGGGGATGGGGGACCACTCACATCGAGCATGCAGAAGGTGATGTTTGTTTTTCTTTCTCCCCCTGCACATGTCACATAGGTCAGCGCCCATCAGAAAATCGACATTTGGCGTGCCATCGCCAAGGACGTCCGGACCCTGGGGGTCCACAACAGACGGGGCACCCACTGCCGGAAGAGGTGGGAGGACATCCGTCGCGGGAGCAGGAAGACCGCTGAGGCTCTGCTGGGGATGGCCTCCCAACGTAGGAGGGGTGCCAGTCGTACTTTGACCCCCCTGATGTCCCGGATCCTGGCGGTGGCCTACCCCGATTTGGATGGGCGCGTGAGGACATCACAGCAGACACAAGGGGGTGAGTACAAGCACATTCTGCTATCTTAGCGCACAATGGAGGTGTCTGGGTGGGGGAGGAGGGCTGTGGGTATCCCTAGGCCAGGGCGTTTTCTGTAGGCTAGGCCCCTCTGTTAGGCATGGCCCTGTACCCCCACCCCCCACCTCTGTAGGTTGCCTAGTACAGCTAATCATGGCCCTGTGTCACCTATGTGTAGAGTTGTCGTCCATAGGCTTGTAGGCCATGTCCCACGGATTGAGTAGTGTACCCCAAGTGCGCGGCGTAGTGCAGGGGGCTTCTGTGTCTGTCCTCTCCGCCAACGGTGTCGCCAATGCATGCACTCAACATGTCTTTGTTTCTCCACCCCCCCCCTTTTTTTGTGGTCTTCCTGTTCATGTGTGCATTAGCATCATCAGGCGGAGGAGAAGTGGCATCAGAGCACGAGGGAGCTGCATCTCACATGGCCATGGAGGGCCATGCAAATGACTCTGATTTCACCAGTGAGACGGAGGGCGAGGGGAGCTCCACAGCGGGGACACGTGGTGACACCAGCGACACAGACACGTCCTCGGAAGGGAGCTCCCTTGTGGTGGCGGCTACATCCGTGCCCACCGCAACAACAGGTACAGCCGCCACCCAGCGCGCCAGCTCCGCCCTCCCAGCAGCCCCTCAGCCTTCGCCCCGTGCCCGCTCACCCAGGAAGGTGGGCATCTCCTTCGCCCCAGGCACCTCAGGCCCTGCCCCAGTTACCCCTGCTGCCCTCAGTGAGGAGGTCATTGACCTCCTGAGGACCATCATTGTTGGGCAGTCTACCCTTTTGAATGCCATCCAGGGTGTAGAAAGGGAGGTGTGTCGGAGTAGTGCATACCTGGAGGGCATTCATTCGGGTCAGGCTGCCCATCAGCGATCGTTCAACACTCTGGCCTCAGCACTGACGGCAGCCATTGTCCCTGTCTCCTGCCTCCCTCCTCCAACTTCCTCAATCCAGTCCCACTCCCCTGTACCTCTGCCTATCCCAGATACACCATCAGACCAGCCTGCACACACCTCAACACCCAAGAGAAGCTCATCCAGACATAAGCACCACACATCACACAAGCATTCACACAAGCAACATCCACATGCAGACATGCCAACAGCCACTGCCTCCTCTGTGTCCCCCTCCTCCTCGTCTCCCTCCTCCCTCCCTGTGACGTCTCCACTCACACTTGCATGCACAACATCTTCAGCCACTACGTCCATCACCAGCACACCCACCAGAACACTCTGCACACGTGCAGTCACCACCCCCACTACCATTTACACGTCCCCTGTGTCCTCTCCCAGTGTGTCTGTCACCCCCTCTTCCAAACCACACAAACGCAGGCAGCCAACCACCCAACAGCCATCCACCTCACGACAGCATCCAGCACAAGCACCTGCACCCAAAGACACCAGACTTCACTCTCCTACAACCACATCCTCTTCCTCCACTCCCATACCCACTACAACTACCCGTCCCTGTCTTACTAAATTGCTTTTCCTTTCCAACCTTGACCTCTTTCCATCAACTGACCCCCCCCTCCATCTCATAAGGCTCCAATCAGCACCTCAGCCACCACAAAACCTGGACCTACTAAGAAAATAGTCCAAGGATTTTGGAGTCCACCACCTTCAAGCCCAGCTACTTCGGCTGGGAGTAAAGAGACGGTCAGCCCACCCCCTGCAAAAAAAGCAAAGAAAGCCAGTGCCCGGCGCGAGAGGCCAAAGACAGCAGGCTCCACAAGCACTACCCTGGCACCGTCAGGGAGTGGGGTGCCACCTGGCACACCGGCAAAGGGAGGAAAGGGCCACAGACGAGCAGGGAAGGGTGGCAAGGGCAGCACGCCCGACAAGTCCGGCAGCAGGCGAGCTGCCCAGGAGGGCCCTGCCAGCCCCAGCCCAGCTGCCCAGGAGGGCCCCGCCAGCCCCAGCCAAGCTGCCCAGGAGGGCCCCGCCAGCCCCAGCCAAGCTGCCCAGGAGGGCCCCGCCAGCCCCAGCCAAGCTGGCCAGGAGGGCCCCGCCAGCCCCAGCCAAGCTGCCCAGGAGGGCCCCGCCAGCCCCAGCCAAGCTGCCCAGGAGGGCCCCGCCAACCCCAGCCAAGCTGCCCAGGAGGGCCCCGCCAGCCCCAGCCAAGCTGCCCAGAAGGGCCCCGCCAGCCCCAGCCAAGCTGCCCAGGAGGGCCCCGCCAGCCCCAGCCAACCTGCCCAGGAGGGCCCGCCAGCCCCAGCCAAGCTGCCCAGGAGGGCTCCGCCAGCCCCAGCCCAGCTGCCCAGGAGGGCCCCGTAAGCCACAGCCGAGCTGGGCAATGAAGGAGCGCCAGCCACAGCCCAGCTGGGCAATGAAGGAGCGCCAGCCACAGCCCAGCTGGGCAATGAAGGAGCGCCAACTCAAGCAACGCTGAACATGGCAAGGACTGCCAAGGCAAGCACCGCTGAACAGGCACCGCCATCTCAAGCACCGCTGAACAGGGCACCGCCATCTCAAGAACCGCTGAACAGGGCCCTTCAAGTCAAGAACCGCTGAACAGGGCCCTTCAAGTCAAGAACCGCTGAACAGGGCCCTTCAAGTCAAGAACCGCTCCACAGGGCCCTTCAAGTCAAGAACCGCTGAACAGGGCCCTTCTAGTCAAGAACCGCTGAACATGGCCCTTCAAGTCAAGAACCGCTGAACAGGGCCCTTCAAGTCAAGAACCACTGAACAGGGCCCTTCAAGTCAAGAACCGCTGAACAGGGCCCTTCAACTCAAGAACCGCTGAACAGGGCCCTTCAAGTCAAGAACCGCTGAACAGGGCCCTTCTTGTCAAGAACCGCTGAACAGGGCCCTTCAAGTCAAGAACCGCTGAACAGGGCCCTTCAAGTCAAGAACCGCTGAACAGGGCCCTTCAAGTCAGGAACCGCTGAACAGGGCCCTTCAAGTCAAGAACCGCTGAACAGGGCCCTTCAAGTCAAGACCCGCTGAACAGGGCCCTTCAAGTCAAGAACCGCTCCACAGGGCCCTTCAAGTCAAGAACCGCTGAACAGGGCCCTTCAAGTCAAGAACCGCTGAACAGGGCCCTTCAAGTCAAGCACCGCTCCGCTGGGCCCTTCATCTCAAGCACCGCTGAACTGGGCCCTTCATCTCAAGCACCGCTCCGCTGGGCCCTTCATCTCAAGCACCGCTCCGCTGGGCCCTTCAACTCAAGCACCGCTCCGCTGGGCCCTTCAACTCAAGCACCGCTCCGCTGGGCACCGCCGTCTCAAGCACCGCCCCGCTGGGCACCGCCGTCTCAAGCACCGCTCCGCTGGGCCCTTCATCTCAAGCACCGCTCCGCTGGGCCCTTCAACTCAAGCACCGCTCCGCTGGGCCCTTCAACTCAAGCACCGCTCCGCTGGGCACCGCCGTCTCAAGCACCGCCCCGCTGGGCGCAGCCGTCTCAAGCACCGCTCCGCTGGGCCCTTCAACTCAAGCACCGCTCCGCTGGGCCCTTCAACTCAAGCACCGCTCCGCTGGGCACCGCCGTCTCAAGCACCGCCCCGCTGGGCACCGCTGTCTCAAGCACCGCTCCGCTGGGCCCTTCAACTCAAGCACCGCTCCGCTGGGCACCGCCATCTCAAGCACCGCCCCGCTGGGCCCTTCAACTCAAGCACCGCTCCGCTGGGCACCGCTGTCTCAAGCACCGCTGGCCCATTGGCAGAAGGGGCAGGCCCGCAACTGTGTCAGGCAGGGCAGCACGAAGCACTCTGAGCACCATGCCTCCTCCAGAACCAGTGGAGTCTGTAATCCACTTGTGAGACTGTGGCTTTGCACTCCCCAGGATGGCACAGTGGGCAAACCACCCACTGTAGAGACTTGTGAGACTGTGGCTTTGCACTCCCCAGGATGGCACAGTGGGCAATCCACCCACTGTAGAGACTTGTGAGACTGTGGCTTTGCACTCCCCAGGATGGCACAGTGGGCAACCCACCGCCTGTAGAGACTTGTGAGACTGTGGCTTTGCACTCCCCAGGATGGCACAGTGGGCAAACCACCCACTGTAGAGACTTGTGAGACTGTGGCTTTGCACTCCCCAGGATGGCACAGTGGGCAATCCACCCACTGTAGAGACTTGTGAGACTGTGGCTTTGCACTCCCCAGGATTGAACAGTGGCCAGGGAGGCCCCTCGTGGATCTGGCATCGTGGACACATGTGGCTGAGGTGCCCTTTTCCCTTCCCCCTGAGGTGCCTGTAGTTTTGCTATCTGATGCCCCTGCAGTGTTCTCTCCATTGGAGCTGGGTATCGTGTGTGGGCTTTGCCCATGTGTTTAGGCCCATTGGCCCACAAACAATGGCTGATACCCAATTTGGACTGGACAATTTACATATGTATATATAGTTAGAGATGTTTGATATATTTTTTTACTTAGCCGTACAATATACTTCAAATTTCAGGATCATTTATTTTTGTCTTTGCATTCTTCCGGGGGGTTTGGGGGTGTCACTCTGAGTTGTTGCTCTGCATTGATGTGTATGTAGTTGTGGGTGAGGGTGAGGGTGGGTGTGTCGCGTATGTGTGTCCCCGTAATTTTTTCCCTCCCCCCTCCCCTGTGTCGTAGGTGCAGTACTCACCGTTGTCTTCTGCGGCGGCGTTCGTGCTCCTGGTAGAAGAGCAGGAAGACAATAGCTGGTAGGATGTGTAGTTTGGGTTCCATGCTGTCCAGATTCCTCGTGGAGTGTGTAGAGGTGAGCGTTTTCCGTTCTTAATGTCTGTTTCCGCCGTGTTTTTATCGGCGGGGCTACCGCCCCGGAAAAGGTGGCAGATTGGTGGGTTGTGATAGGGTGGGCGGTACATTGTCTCCCGCCTGTCTGTTGGCAGTCACCGCCGCGCTGTTTGTTTGTCCCGCCGTGGCGGTCGGAGTGTTAAAGTGGCGGTCTCTGTTGGCGGTTCCCGCCAGGGTCAGAATTCCCTTTTTTTTTACCGCCTGCCTGTTGGCGGGTTGGCCGCCGCTTTAACACCGACCGCCAGGGTTGGAATGACCCCCTATGTGCCTTCTGGAAGGCCCAACCTATAAATAACTTTTTCAGGTGGGTTACAAAATATACAGAAAGAGCAGCTATAGCCAGATTTTAGTTCAAGAAGTGCAAACATTAAGAAGATCATGTTAGCGTAAAGTTGAAAATAAAACGCATCTCTGCCCAAGTTAGTCACTGCTGGCTGTCCCCTTATTGGTCCTTGCAGATGTAGATAGTGTACTATCATAACTTACTCCGGGATAAAGCTACTGAAGCCTCACTGGCCATCTCGCATCATGGGGTCAGTTTATTTTTTCATTGGAGAATTATCATTTAAACTTTTCCCGACATTTTTCTATTTTGTCTCCATCTCCCAGTGTAGAATAGGTCCCAAATAAAAACATTTTATGTGTATGTGTAAATGTGTTTTTAATTTATGTATTGCATTATACTATATATATAGTTCGAGCTCAATAATAACACAATTAAGAAGAAATACATATCAACCAACAGAGCACTTGCTACAGGGCTGTCATATGCAATATAATGAACAGGCATAGAGACAAAAGGCAGATGTGATGCTTGAGCTGCTGTTCACTGCAGGCTTCATCACTAGCTGCCTACAACATGTACTATTTTATATAGAGTTCCTAATAATCAAATTCATGGGGGTTTATTAAGAAGAACATGGTCATTTGAAAAATAGTACATGGTCTTCCTTACATGATGGGTCCAAAACTAATTAGGAAAGATACTTCTTTATTATATTTTTCTTACAAAAAAGCACATGCACAACATTGTGTGCATTGGGAAAAGCTACCATCATGAAAACAAAGCAATATGCATTTAAACGATGTTTGTATTAAATGTGGAAGGGAAACACTCAGCATATTTAATTGCCAAACAATAAATGACAGTAATTGAGTTATCCAACTTTGCTAAAGTGTTGTACGTAGTGGAAAGCACATTCCAATAGATCAAGGAAATGCTTGCTCACAGTATATAAGCATCCAACAGAGATGCACCCCAATAGAAAACTGTTAAAAATGGTGGCTCTAGTTGTCAGTCAGTTTACCATGTGTCCAAGTAGGGACCCTGACTGTAGTCAGGGTAAGGGAGTCCCACATTTAAGATAACCCCTGGTCACCCTCTTGGATGCCTTGCACAAGTAGTCAGGGCTATGGCAGAGGCAATGTGTAAGGTATTTGTACAAACACACACAGTATCACAGTGAGAACACCACAAAAGGACTCCACACCAATTTAGAAAATAGCCAATATTTATCTAAATCAAACAAGACCAAAATGACAAAAATCCAAAATACACAAGTGAAGATATGAATTTTAAAGTAAAAAAAGTCATAGTCCATAGGAATCAATGGATGCATTGTTTTAGCACAAAGTATCTGGTATACGTTAAAAATAAAGCAGCAGGGGTGAGAATGCGTTGGAAAAGCAAGCGATGCGTCAATTCCTTACTCACAAGTGAGGTCATGCGTCGATTCTTTCTCCATCATGTAAGTGATGTGTCAATTCTTTCCTCGCAGGGAAGGGATGCGTCCATTTCAGGACAAGCAGCCTCAGGTCCGTGCTGTTATGTTGAAGATGTTGACATCGAGTGATGATGCGTGGAAAGTCCAGATGCACTGTAATAATGACTATGCGCTGAGCTGGCAATGTGTTCATTTCACCGGTACTGCGTCGATTTTCCATCCGCGGTGCAGGGCTACATCGATTTTTCTGCTGCTCAGCTCAGATGCGTGGATTTCCAGCTTCTCCTACCAAGTGCCCAGGGACTGGATGTTGCACCAATTGGTAGGGTAGGGGTCTTAGCAAGAGCACCCAGGTGCTGTCAGATGAAGTCTTTGATGGCCCTGAGACTTCAGAACAGGGGGTAAGCTCAGTCCAAGCACTTGGAGAAACTTCACAAGCAGGATTTCAGAAAGCAAAGTCCAGTCCTTTCACTCCCAAAGCAGACGCAGAAGCAGCAGCAGGCCAGCACAGCAAAGCAACAGGCAGAGTTGCAGGTCCTCAAGCATCAAGCTCCTTTCCTTGGCAGAGACTCCTCTTGATCTGGAAGTGTTCTACAAGTCTGGGGTTTTGGGTCCACTACTTATACCCCTTTCTGCCTTTGAAGTAGGCAAACTTCAAAGGGAAGTCTTTGTAGTGCACAAGAACCTGCCTCTTCCTTGCCCTGCCCCAGACACACACTAAGGGGTTGGAGACTGTATTGTGAGAGGACAGGCACAGCCCTTTCAAGTGCAGGTGCCAACTTCTCCCTCTCACTCCAGCCCAGAAAGATTACTCAGGAAATGAAGGACACACTTAAGCTCCCTTTGTGTCACTGTCTAGAGCGAATTCACAAACAGCCCAACTGTCAGTCTGACCCAGATGTGTATTCAGTAGCCAGGCAGAAGCACTGAATGGTTAAGTAAGAAAAATGCCCACTTCCTAAAAATGGCATTTTCAAACTTACAATCTAAAAACCAACTTCACTAAAAAATGTATTTTTAAATTGTGAGTTCGGAGACCCCAAACTCCAAATCTCAATCTGCTCCCAATGGGAAACTGCACTCAAAAGAGATTTAAAGGCGATCCACATGTTAACCTATGGGAGAGATAGGCCTTGCAATATTGAGAACCAACTTTGGCAGTATTTCACTATCAGGACATATAAAACACACCAGTACATGTCCTACCTTTTAAAAGCACTGCACACTGCCCATGGGGCTGCCTTTGGCCTACCTTAGGGGAGACTTACATGTACTAAAAGGGGAGGTTTGGGCCTGGCAATTGGGTACACTTGCCAGGTCAAACTGACAGTTATAACTGCACACACAGACACTGCAGTGGCAGGTCTGAAACATGTTCACAAGACTACTCATGTGGGTGGCACAATCAGTGCTGCAGGCCCACTAGTGGCATTTGATTTACAGGCCCTGGGTACCTCTAGTGCACTTTGCTAGGGACTTACTAGTATGTCAAATATGTCAATCATGGAAAAGCCAATTGCCAATACAATTTGCACAGAGAGCACTTGCACGCTAGCACTGGTTAGCAGTGGTAAAGTGCTCAGAGTATCAAAACCAGCAAAAACAAATTACAGCACAGGATCCAAAAACAGGAGATCAGAAGCAAAAAGTACAGGGAAACCACATCAAAATCTGAGAGGTCTAACAAAAACTAAATAGAACTGTTAATTGCTACAAAGTATCAGTAGATTTCCCAAGGAAATAAAAATATGTGTGCTAAGATGTTTTCTATTGTGTTAGAGCAGTGATTACCAAACATTTTTACCCCAGTACTCCCTCGACTGATTGACCATTGGCCACAGATTCCCATTATGTTACATTTTTGGGCTGTTGGGAGGGTGTAAGCTCGGCCTCAGGAGTACTTTCATTTTTCTTGCTGAAAATAATTGGGATGAAACTGTTGAAGGTATTATAATCATATATGGCCTGAAAGCCTAGAAACACACCCATTGCCCCAGAATTACTCTCACAAATCTAACACCACGCCCACATGGAACTAGCATTTTGTCTTGTATAGGTGCGGCCCACAGGCCGAAGAAGTAGAAGCCAACAGCACACCATTCCCTGGCTCTTAGGAAAGGCGTACAGCGAGACCTGCCTTTTCTTAAATGTGTTGTCTTCTCAGTCGTTGTTTATTTTGTAGTAACTGTACTGTAAATACTAAGACTAAGGTATTCCTGAAAAGAGATTGCTTTCAAGAGAACCTCGTCAAATCAGTGGACATGTGTCATTCCAGGTGGAAATGCAGACCTGTATATCATATTTTGCTGTGTACAAAGCTGCTTGGAGATGTGTCCAGAACCCATATAGACTGTACTATGTCTTGCAAAAACTTTTAGCGAGAGAGAGAGAGAGAGGTCAAGTCAGATTTTGCAGAAAGCCAGTTTGGGTGGTCTGTTATACTTTTCAGAAAGTGTCTCAAAAAGACAAAGCAAACCTTTGATTTTCAAGGAGTGTTCTAGATCTGGTTATGTCATCAGCCTTTCTGTGACCAAGAGGTGTAAGCAAGCAGTATTTCTGTGGGGGAAGCTGTACATGTGGAAATGCTACAAGGAGGTAGACGTGTCCAGTTAAACGTGCACAGACTGTTACTGCAACCAAAGTGGCCATAGGCATTTTCCACTTAGTCTTCCAAAGCTCTGAATAAATAAGGCACATTTATTCGACATCCAACAGATTGTCCATGGCATGCTAATCACATTGTGAGGCTCATCAACGAAGCACTGGGAGAAATTTCTGCTTCTTCGTCAATCGATCACATCAGTTTTAAGAAAGGCAAGTACCAAATATAAGTATATATGTCTTCCAAGAAAGCCAATGTTATGTGTATGGTACATAGTGTTTGCCTTTTCAAGCTTGACGTCCTCTCCTAATAAGAATAAGTGTATTTAGAATTACTATAATTGAATTCCTACTACATATATGACCGTGAGATTGGGAATTTTCATATCAAACATTTTTAAAGGCCTATTGAAGCAGGTTAATACACATATTGTTAGTTTTCTTCTATTCTAAATGTTTTAATGCTTATTTTAAATGTTAAAACAGTTTCCACTGTTTCTCTCTGCCTTAGAGGTTGTCTGCTGTCCCAGCAAGCAAAGAAACTGATGGATTAAACCCAGACCTGTGACTGGGTTGATTTGTTCTACATTCCGTCCATCATCTGTTGTTTTTGCATTTGTTGCCCCAAGTCGGAAGGGTATGCCCAGACGTGGGTCCCGTGCTTGCTATACCACCAGATTCAAGCTAGCTTGGCTGATGAAGGGTGATACCCTGAAACCGGTCCCAGGATGCTTGTTTCTGGTCCAGGGAAGACCTGGCCTGGCATTTCGGGCTGGACTGTTCCCATGGAGAACAGGGACAAGACTGATTTGCATAAGGCTGGGTCCAAACTGGAATGGCATAGCAAGCAAAGAAACGGATGGATTAAACCCAGATCTGTGACTGGGGGTGAATGTTTGATTTGTTCTGTATTCCGTCCATCATCTGTTGTTTTTGCATTTGTTGCCCCAAGTGGGAAGGGTACTGCCAGACGTGGGTCTCGTGCTTGCTATGCCACCAGATTCAAGCTAGCTTGGCTGATGAAGGGTGATACCCTGAACCCAGTCCCAGGATGCTTGTTTCTGGTCCAGGGAAGACCTGGCCTGGCAGTTCGGGCTGGACTGTTCCCATGGAGAACAGGGACAAGACTGATTTGCATATGGCTGGGTTCAAACTGGAATGGCATGGCAAGCACAGAAACTGATGGATTAAACCCAGATCTGTGACTGGGGGTGAATGTTTGATTTGTTCTGCATTCCGTCCATCATCTGTTGTTTTTGCATTTGTTGCCCCAAGTGGGAAGGGTATGCCCAGACGTGGGACCCGTGCTTGCTATGCCACCAGATTCAAGCTAGCTTGGCTGATGAAGGGTGATACCCTGAAACCAGTACTAGGATGCTTGTTTCTGGTCCAGAAAAGACCTGGCCTGGCAGTTCGGGCTGGACTGTTCTCATAGAGAAAAGGGACAAGACTGATTTGCATATGGCTGGGGCCAAACTGGAATGGCATGGCAAGCAAATAAACTGATGGATTAAACCCAGATCTGTGACTGGGGTGAATGTTTGATTTGTTCTGCATTCCATCCATCATCTGTTGTTTTTGCATTTGTTGCCCCAAGTGGGAAGGGTATGGCCAGGCGTGGGTCCCGTGCTTGCTATGCAACCAGATTCAAGCAAGCTTGACTAATGAAAGGTGATACCCTGAAACCTGTCCCAGGATGCTTGTTTCTGGTCCAGGGAAGACCTGGCCTGGCAGTTCGGGCTGGACTGTTCCCATGGAGAACATGGACAAGACTGATTTGCATATGGCTGGGTCCAAACTGGAATGGCATGGCAAGCAAAGAAACTGATGGATTAAACCCAGATCTGTGACTGGGGGTGAATGTTTGATTTGTTCTGCATTCCGTCCATCATCTGTTGTTTTTGCATTTGTCCCAGCAAACAGAGCAGGTAGCTTTTATCCTATTACAAGAAACAACAGATCAAGCAGTTGATTCAATATTCATGTCTACTGAACATCATTGTCAGCTGCTTGCACTCACAGCAGGACCTTCTATGAAGATGTTAAAGTAGTGCTTTTTTGTGACTAGCCTGAGATCTGGGCCTACCAATCTGGGAGAAGCCCAGTTGATCTGTGTGCTTAATGAGCCAGCGCGTGAGTGGTTATCTAATCTGTGTGTGACATTTGGTGGAGCCTTGCAAGTTCTTCATTTTCTGGCTTTAGAAAACTTAATTGCAAAAGTTACACACAGGAGCTAGACAACATGAGCAATGAGCAAATAGAGAGTGGTGAAAGATATTGCTCCCCTCTCTTGAATTTATTTTTTGTTTTGGGAAATCAGCCAAACAAAAGGCAGAGAATAAAATGCTCCATTTTCTTCCTGTTTTCAAGAATGGCGATATTGCTTGTGTAGAATTAAGGCCCATATTTATACTTTTTGACGCTAAACTGCGCTAACGCAGTTTAGCGTCAAAAAATTTAGCGCCGTCTAACGCCATTCTGAAGCGCCATGCGGGCGCCGTATTTATGGAATGGCGTTAGCCGGCGCTAGCAGACCGGCGCTGCCTGGTGTGCGTGGAAAAAAACCACGTAGACCAGGCAGCGCCGGCGTAGGGGGAAAATGGCGTTAGGGCGTCTTAAACTGGGACAAGTCAGGTTGAGGCAAAAAAATCGCCTCAACCCGATTTGCGCCATTATTTTCGACGCCCAGACGCCATTTAAATGACTCCTGTCTTAGTAAAGACAGGAGTCATGCCCCCTTGCCCAATGGCCATGCCCAGGGGACTTATGTCCCCTGGGCATGGTCATTGGGCATAGTGGCATGTAGGGGGGCACAAATCAGGCCCCCCTATGCCACCAAAAAAAATTAAAAAATATAAAAAATGATACTTACCTGAACTTACCTGAATGTCCCTGGGGTGGGTCCCTCCATCCTTGGGTGTCCTCCTGGGGTGGGCAGGGGTGGCAGGGGAGGTCCCTGGGGGCAGGGGAGGGCACCTGTGGGCTCATTTTGAGCCCACAGGCCCCTTAACGCCTACCCTGACCCAGGCGTTAAATAGTGGCGCAAATGCGGGGTTTTTTGACCCGCCAACTCCCGGGCGTGATTTTTGCCCGGGAGTATAAATACGACGCATTTGCGTCGCCGTCATTTTTTTAGACGGGAACGCCTTCCTTGCATCTCATTAACGCAAGGAAGGCGTTCACGCAAAAAAATGACGCTATTTGCCCATACTTTGGCGCTAGACGCGTCTAACGCCAAAGTATAAATATGGCGTTCGTTTTGCGCCAAATTTGCGTCGAAAAAAACGACGCTCATTCGGCGCAAACGGAGTATAAATACGGGCCTAAGTACCATACAGCAGTGGTTCCCAAAGTGTGTGCTTAGTGCGTGGCGCCCCTGGCTAGTTTTTGATGGCATATCAGGGTACCGCAGCGCACCGTTCGGGAACCACTGTGTTAGAGGAACAAATTAAGAACTTTAACCCCTTCTGTGCCGAGGACGTAGTGGTTACATCCTCAGGGATGGAAGGGGAAGCCCTTCCCCTTCCACCCCGACCCCCCCATAATGACGTCAGCGCGCGATCGCGTGCTGACTTCATTATGGGGTTCTCGCCGCACAGGAAGCCATTTGCTTCCTGTGCGGCGACGGAGGAAGAGGTAAGATTCTCTTCCCAGTGGGTGGGGGGCTTGGCAGAAAGAGGCACTGGGGGAAAGGAAAGGGTTTCACTAGACACCAGGGATTTTTTTTTTCTTTTGTAACTGTTATTGAACTGTCGGGGAGCGGCCCCTTGGGCAAGGGTCACTCCCCTTTTTGGGGGCAACTAATTACGGCCATTTCTGCCCCCCTTGGGGGCAGATTGGCCTACTATTTTAGGCGGATCTGCCCCCAAGGGGGGCAGAAACCACTGGATCACCAGGGATGTCGTTAAATTTGTGTATTTATGTGGGGGGGTGCCCCCTTGGGCAAGGGGCACCCCCCCAAGGGGGCATAGAACTGTTGGCCTTCTATTTTGTTTAGGTCCATCTGCCCCCAAGGGGGGCAGAAGCCACTTAGGCACCAGGGATTGTGTGTGTAGTGGATGGGGGGGCGGCCCCTTGGGCAAGGGTCGCTCCCCTTTGGGGGGCATGTCTTTTAGGGCCATTTCTGCCCCCCTTGGGGGCAGATCTGCCTATTATTTTTAGGCTGATCTGCCCCAAGGGGGGCAGAAACCACTAGAACGCCAGGGATTTCTTTTTATGTGTTTATTTTTGTGGGGGGGGCGTCCCCTTGGTCACGGGGTGCCCCTCCAAGGGGGGCATTGACCTGTTGGCCATTTCTGCCCCCCCCCCCCCTGGGGGCAGATGGGCCTATTTTTTTAGGCCCATCTGCCCCCAAGGGGGGCAGAAGCCACTTAGACACCAGGGATAGTGTGTGTGTGTGTGTGTGTTAGTGGATGGCGGGGGGGCCTTGGGCAAGGGTCGCCCCCCACTTTGGGTGCACATGTACCGAGGCCATTTCTGCACCCCTTGGAGACAGATCAGCCTATTATTTTTAGGCTGATCTGCCCCCAAGGGGGGCAAAAACCACTAGAACACCAGGGATTTTTTAAAATTTGTTTATTTTTGTGGGGGGGGCGTCCCCTTGGGCACGGGGCACCCCCCCAAGGGGGGCATTGACCTGTTGGCTATTTCTGCCCCCCCTGGGGGCAGATGGGCCTATTTGTTTAGGCCCACCTGCCCCAAGGGGGGCAGAAGCCACTCAGACCCCAGGAATAGTGTGTGTGTGTGTGTTAGTGGATGGGGGGGGCCTTGGGTAAGGGTCGCCCCCCACTTTGGGGGCACATGTACCGAGGCCATGTACCCCTTGGAGACAGATCAGCCTATTATTTTTAGGCTGATCTGCCCCCAAGGGGGCAGAAACCACTAGAACGCCAGGGATTTTTTTTTATTTGTTTATTTTTGGGGGGGGGCGTCCCCTTGGGCACGGGGCGCCCCCCCCCCCCAAGGGGGGCATTGACCTGTTGGCCATTTCTGCCCCCATGGGGGCAGATGGGCCTATTTTTTTAGGCCCATCTTCCCCCAAGGGGGGCAGAAGCCACTTAGGCACCAGGGATAGTGTTGTGTGTGTTTTTTTGTTTTTTTTGTTTGGGGGCTGTCCCCTTTGGCAAGGGTCGCTCCCCATTGGGACACACTACTAAAGGTATTTTCTGGCCTCCTTGGGGCAGATAGGCCTATTTTTTTAGTAGGCCCATCTGCCCCTATGGCAGAATCCACTTAGGCACCAATTTCTAAATGTTTGATGGTGGGGTGTTTGTCAACTGATGAAGTAATTGCATTTGTGATAAAAAATGTTTTCCTCCTTTTTGTTCTAGTTCAAAGCTTTTGCTTTATTTGCTGTGGCTCCTTGCGGTTTTGGCGGTGGTTGACCTGCAGTTTGCACAGTTGCATGTTTTAGGTAAGTAAAAACAATTTACTCCAAAGGAGTATTGGTGCCATGCATGAATGACATGTTTGTAGGGGGTGTACTAAATGCAGGATTGTGTGTGAAATTGTCCTTAGATTTGTGCACAATGATATTTGTTTTGTCTTATTTCTAATTTGCCTTTCTTTCTTTCTTTTTAGTGGGATATCATTGGTGATTACAGTGTCTGTGCAGAGTAGTTGCTGGTGAATCAAGCTTTTTCAGGCAAGTGAGCGGTATAGTTTTTGAGTTTATAACTCTTACTAACAAAGCTACACTTTGTTACTTGTCTTACACAGTGCTGGTTGTTGGTGGTGAATTTGTCCAGTTAATTTTAGTAGGAAAGATCATGGCTAGCCGCAGGATGACCGCTCAGCAGGTGGTTGGTATGCTTTTTGAGTGATTGTCTGATCATGATTATGAGACGGACTCTGCATCTGAGGCAGAGGAGGAAGTGAGAGATTCTGGCAGTGATGTTTCTGTTGGAGGGGAATCTTCTGATGATGAAGCCACACTCAGTGCAGATGAAGGGCCTGTTTTAGAGGAGGACACTGATGTGCCCTTAGTGCAGCAACCTGGGGCTGAAAGGTTTCCCGTTATAAGACCTGATCTCTGGGTTGCCTCAAACATGGAGCAGCCAGAGTTGCCTGCCTTTACTGGTCTCCCGGGGTGTAACGCCAATACAGAGAAATTTTTGCCTCAATTTCTTTGAGTTATTCATGGATGATGTGTTTTTGGAAGAGATTGTTGAGCAGACTAATTTGTATGCGGAGCAGCATTTGAGGGACAACGCTGCTAGACTTAGGCCACACTCTAGAGCTGCCCAGTGGATTCTCACAAATTTGGAGGAGATAAAAAAGTTTTTGGGTTTGACTTTTTTGATGGGGTTGATAAGGAAGCCGTCACTGGCTTCTTATTGGTCTACTAGTCCCTTGATGGCAACAGCTATATTTCCTGCGACCATGAGTCGTAATCGGTATTTGCTTCTTCTTAGGATGCTGCATTTTGTTGACAATGCATTAGCCTTGCCATAAAATCACTCAGATTCTGACCGTCTTTTTAAGATTAGGCCTGTCCTTGATCATTTTGTAGATCGGTTTTCGGAGGTCTATGTTCCAGGCAAAGAGATAAGTGTGGACGAGTCTTTGGTCCTCTTCAAGGGTCGTTTGGTTTTTAGGCAGTACATTCCTAGCAAAAGGGCACAATATGGAATTAAATTGTATATGCTGTCTGAAAGTAGTACAGGATATGTGTATAGTTTCCATGTCTACACTGGTAGGGATTCCAATATTGACCCCCCTGGTTGTCCTCCCACTTTTGGAGTTACTGAGAAAATTGTGTGGGATCTTGGTAGACGACTGTTCAACAAAGGTCACCATTTGTATGTAGATAACTTCTACACTGGAGTGCAGTCGTTCAAGGAATTGTTTAAAGTGGACACTGTTGCTTGTGGCACAATTCGTTGTAACCGGAAAGGCTATCCAAGGGAGCTTGTTTGTAAAAAACTTGAGAGGGGACAGTGCTGTGCCTTGCGGAATGATGAGCTGCTAGCTTTGAAATTTTCAGCCAAGAGGGATGTCTACATGCTAAGAACCATCCATGATGAGAGTACTTCCCCGTGACTGTTTGGGGCCAGGTTACTGAAGTGCGCAAACCTGTGTGCATTTTAGATTATAATAAGCACATGGGAGGTGTAGATAGAGTTGATCAGAGGTTGGAACCTTATACTGCTATTTGTAAGCCTTACGTTTGGTATAAGAAGTTAGCAATTCACCTCTTCCACTTAGCAACCTTCAATGCTTTTATTGTGTTTAGGGATAGGTCTCCAGAGTCAAAGATGACATTTGTGAAATTTCAGGAGTCAGTGATAGGGAGCCTTATTGTGGTGGAACAGGCCAGAGTTCCTAGAGAAGCAGTGGTGGAGGATGTGGCTAGATTGAAAGATCGCCACTTTGCTGAGCACATTCCTCCCACACCCAAAAAAGACTTTCCAGCTAAGAAATGTTTTCGAAGAGGTATCCGGAGGGAGACTCGAATGTACTGCCCAGATTGTCCTTCAAAAACCTGGGCTGTGTGTGGGTGGTTGTTTTAAGAATTACCACACCCAGAAGAATTTCTGGGAACAACCATGAGTGTAAACTCATGTCTGTTTTGTATTTTCATGTGTTCAGTTTCATGGTTAGCATTTCTGTCATGTACTTAGTTAGAGCTTTTGTGTTTGTAGTTTTGTAATTCTTTCTACTTAGTTAGGGGTTCCTCTGTTTAAAAAAAAAAAAATGATGCCATTGTGTGTGGAGTGGGGCTTGGCTGAGAGTGTACATATTGACTTGCTGTTGGCTACTGCAACATACTGCCAGCCAAACACCAGTCCACACACTCCCATCAGCTGGTGTGATTGTTGTATCAGGCATGTGGGCGTATGTAAGTGATGGGCCCTTGAGTGGCGCTGTCTGTCGATGTGAGTGTTGTAATGTGCTGGGCCCGTGGCTGGGGGTGTGAATGGTCTTGTGTGTGTCATGTATGAAAGTTGTGTGAATGGACTGTAAAGAGGTTGGTGCCTTGTCGCGGCTTTACAGCTCACGATCTGTGAGACATTGGTTCAGTTTTTTGCCTTTCAGTTATTAACAGTGCATTTCATTTTTGTGAAAGCTCTTGTTAATAAAATTTGATTCACTGAACCATCACTCACCCTCGTGCCAAATCCAACCAGTATGTGTGGTAAAAATGACAAAACCTGCTCCGCTGTAATCAGGAGTCGCAGCACACCTGTGACACGCTAGGTGCCTCAGGTGGGACCCCGATGATGAAGCATGCCACCAACTTGGTTAGTGGGTGAGGGGTCTTTTTCACATAACCTAAGTGCGTTTCTTTTCACAATTTAAGTGTTTGGCACATGACGGACGTATGTGGACACATCAAAATGATATATTACAAAACTACCTGTGTTTGGGGGGGAGGGGGCACCTATGTTTTTGGTCCTGGGTGCGGCCTTCATCTAGGGAAACCTACCAAACCCAGACATTTTTTTAAACTAGACACCCCAAGGAGTCCAGGGAGGTGTGGCTTGCGTGGATCCCCCACCATTTTCTTACCCAGACTCCTCTGTAAACCTCAAAATTTGCTTAAAAAAGCATATTTTCCTGACTTTTCTTCGTAGGATCACCGCTCCAGCACAAAATTCCTACTCCCCAGTGTTCCCCTCAGTCTCCCAAGTAAAATGACACCTCACTTATGTTGGTCCCCAAAGCAGAGTCAGTCTAAAGATGTATAAAAGAATATGTCCTTATAAACTCGCTGTGCTATCCCCTCTATCTCTACAAGTTTTGGGCCTTATTCTGTTGCAGGCACCTGGCCCACCCACACAAGTGAGGTATCATTTTTGCCGGGAGACTTGGGGGAACGCTGGGTGGAAGGAAATTTGTCCCTCCTCTCAGGTTCCAGAACTTTCTGTCACCGAAATGTGAGGAAAACGTGTTTCTTTAGCCAAATTTTGAGGTTTGCAAAGGATTCTGGGTAACAGAACCTGGTCAAAGCCCCGCAAGTCACCCCATCTTGGATTCCCCTAGGTCTCTAGTTTTAAAAAATGCACAGGTTTGGTAGGTTTCCCTAGGTGCCGGCTGAGCTAGAGGCCAAAATCAACAGGTAGGCACTGTTTTCAATGAAAAAATATGATGTGTCCACGTTGTGTTTTGGGCCATTTCCTGTTGCGGGCGCTAGGCCTACCCACACAAGTGAGGCACCATTTTTATCGGGAGACTTGGGGGAACGCTAGGTGGAAGGAAATTTGTGGCTCCTCTCAGATTCCAGAACTTTCTGTCACCATAATGTGAGGAAAATGTGTTTGTTAGCCAAAATTTGAGGTTTGCAAAGGATTCTGGGTAACAGAACCTGGTCAGAGCCCCACAAGTCACCCCATCTTGGATTCCCCTAAGTCTCTAGTTTTCAAACATGCACAGGTTTGGTAGGTTTCCCTAGGTGCCGGCTGAGCTAGAGGCCAAAATCAACAGGTAGGCACTGTTTTCAATGAAAAAATGTGATGTGTCCACATTCTGTTTTGGGCCATTTCCTGTTGCGGGCGCTAAGCCTACCCACACAAGTGAGGTACCATTTTTATCGGGAGACTTGGGGGAACGCTGGGTGGAAGGAAATTTGTGGCTCCTCTCAGATTCCAGAACTTTCTGTCACCATAATGTGAGGAAAATGTGTTTGTTAGCCAAAATTTGAGGTTTGCAAAGGATTCTGGGTAACAGAACCTGGTCAAAGCCCCGCAAGTCACCCCATCTTGGATTCCCCTAGGTCTCTAGTTTTAAAAAATGCACAGGTTTGGTAGGTTTCCCTAGGTGCCGGCTGAGCTAGAGGCCAAAATCAACAGGTAGGCACTGTTTTCAATGAAAAAATATGATGTGTCCACGTTGTGTTTTGGGCCATTTCCTGTTGCGGGCGCTAGGCCTACCCACACAAGTGAGGTACCATTTTTATCGGGAGACTTGGGGGAACGCTAGGTGGAAGGAAATTTGTGGCTCCTCTCAGATTCCAGAACTTTCTGTCACCATAATGTGAGGAAAATGTGTTTGTTAGCCAAAATTTGAGGTTTGCAAAGGATTCTGGGTAACAGAACCTGGTCAGAGCCCCACAAGTCACCCCATCTTGGATTCCCCTAAGTCTCTAGTTTTCAAACATGCACAGGTTTGGTAGGTTTCCCTAGGTGCCGGCTGAGCTAGAGGCCAAAATCAACAGGTAGGCACTGTTTTCAATGAAAAAATGTGATGTGTCCACATTCTGTTTTGGGCCATTTCCTGTTGCGGGCGCTAAGCCTACCCACACAAGTGAGGTACCATTTTTATCGGGAGACTTGGGGGAACGCTGGGTGGAAGGAAATTTATGGCTCCTCTCAGATTCCAGAACTTTCTGTCACCATAATGTGAGGAAAATGTGTTTGTTAGCCAAAATTGGAGGTTTGCAAAGGATTCTGGGTAACAGAACCTGGACAGAGCCCCACAAGTCACCCCATCTTGGATTCCCCTAGGTCTCTAGTTTTTAAAAATGCACAGGTTTGGTAGGTTTCCCTAGGTGCCAGCTGAGCTAGAGGCCAAAATCTACAGGTAGGCACTTTTGCAAAAAACACCTCTGTTTTCTTTCATAAAATGTGATGTGTCCACGTTGTGTTTGGGGCGTTTCCTGTCGCGGGCGCTAGGCCTACCCACACAAGTGAGGTATCGTTTTTATCGGGAGACTTGGGGGAACGCTGGGTGGAAGGAAATTATGGCTCCTCTCAGATTCCTGAACTTTCTGTCACCGAAATGTGAGCAAAAATGTGTTTTTTTAGCCAAAATTTGAGGTTTGCAAAGGATTCTGGGTAACAGAACCTGGTCAGAGCCCCACAAGTCACCCCATCTTGGATTCCCCTAGGTCTCTAGTTTTAAAAAATGCACAGGTTTGGTAGGTTTCCCTAGGTGCCGGCTGAGCTAGAGGCCAAATCTACAGGTAGGTACTTTGCAAAAAACAGCTCTGTCTTCTTTCAAAAAATGGGATGTGTCCACGTTGTGTTTTGGCGCGTGTCCTGTCGCGGGCGCTAGGCCTACCCACCCAAGTGAGGTATAATTTTTATCGGGAGACTTGGGGGAACCCTGGGTGGAAGGAAAGTTTTGGCTCCTCTCAGATTCCAGAACTTTATGTCACCGAAATGTGAGGAAAATGTGTTTTTTTAGCCAAATTTTGAGGTGTGCAAAGGATTCTGGGTAACAGAACCTGGTCAGAGCCCCACAAGTCACCCCATCTTGGATTCCCCTAGGTCTCTAGTTTTCAAAAATGCACAGGTTTGGTAGGTTTCCCTAGGTGCCGGATGAGCTAGAGGCCAAAGTCTACAGGTAGGCACTTTGCAAAAAACACCTCTGTTTTCTTTCAAAAAATGGGATGTGTCCACGTTGTGTTTTGGGGCGTTTCCTGTCGCGGGCGCTAGGCCTACCCACACAAGTGAGGTATCATTTTTATCGGGAGACTTGGGGGAACGCTGGGTGGAAGGAAATTTGTGGCTCCTCTCAGATTCCAGAACTTTCTGTCACCGAAATGTGAGGAAAATGTGTTTTTTTAGCCAAAATTTGAGGTTTGCAAAGGATTCTGGGTAACAGAACCTGGTCAGAGCCCCACAAGTCACCCTATCTTGGATTCCCCTAGGTCTCTAGTTTTAAAAAATGCACAGGTTTGGTAGGTTTCCCTAGGTGGCGGCTGAGCTAGAGGCCAAAATCTACAGGTAGGCACTTTGCAAAAAACACCTCTGTTTTCTTTCAAAAAATGGGATGTGTCCACGTTGTGTTTTGGGGCGTTTCCTGTCGCGGGCGCTAGGCCTACCCACACAAGTGAGGTATCATTTTTATCGGGAGACTTGGGGGAACGCTGGGTGGAAGGAAATTTGTGGCTCCTCTCAGATTCCAGAACTTTCTGTCACCGAAATGTGAGGAAAATGTGTTTTTTTAGCCAAAATTTGAGGTTTGCAAAGGATTCTGGGTAACAGAACCTGGTCAGAGCCCCACAAGTCACCCTATCTTGGATTCCCCTAGGTCTCTAGTTTTAAAAAATGCACAGGTTTGGTAGGTTTCCCTAGGTGGCGGCTGAGCTAGAGGCCAAAATCTACAGGTAGGCACTTTGCAAAAAACACCTCTGTTTTCTTTCAAAAAATGGGATGTGTCCACGTTGTGTTTTGGGGCGTTTCCTGTCGCGGGCGCTAGGCCTACCCACACAAGTGAGGTATCATTTTTTTCGGGAGACTTGGGGGAACGCTGGGTGGAAGGAAATTTGTGGCTCCTCTCAGATTCCAGAACTTTCTGTCACCGAAATGTGAGGAAAATGTGTTTTTTAGCCAAATTTTGAGGTTGGCAAAGGATTCTCGGTAACAGAACCTGGTCAGAGCCCCACAAGTCACACCATCTTGGATTCCCCTAGGTCTCTAGTTTTTAAAAATGCACAGGTTTGGTAGGTTTCCCTAGGTGCCAGCTGAGCTAGAGGCCAAAATCTACAGGTAGGCACTTTTGCAAAAAACACCTCTGTTTTCTTTCATAAAATGTGATGTGTCCACGTTGTGTTTTGGGGCGTTTCCTGTCACGGGCGCTAGGCCTACCCACACAAGTGAGGTATCGTTTTTATCGGGAGACTTGGGGGAACACTGGGTGGAAGGAAATTATGGCTCCTCTCAGATTCCAGAACTTTCTGTCACCGAAATGTGAGGAAAATGTGTTTTTTTTGCCAAAATTTGAGGTTTGCAAAGGATTCTGGGTAACAGAACCTGGTCAGAGCCCCACAAGTTACCCCATCTTGGATTCCCCTAGGTCTCTAGTTTTCAAAAATGCACAGGTTTGGTAGGTTTCCCTAGGTGCCGGCTGAGCTAGAGGCCAAAATCTACAGGTAGGTACTTTGCAAAAAACAGCTCTGTCTTCTTTCAAAAAATGGGATGTGTCCACGTTGTGTTTTGGGGCGTGTCCTGTCGCGGGCGCTAGGCCTACCCACACAAGTGAGGTATAATTTTTATCGGGAGACTTGGGGGAACCCTGGGTGGAAGGAAAGTTTTGGCTCCTCTCAGATTCCAGAACTTTATGTCACCGAAATGTGAGGAAAATGTGTTTTTTTAGCCAAATTTTGAGGTGTGCAAAGGATTCTGGGTAACAGAACCTGGTCAGAGCCCCACAAGTTACCCCATCTTGGATTCCCCTAGGTCTCTAGTTTTCAAAAATGCACAGGTTTGGTAGGTTTCCCTAGGTGCCGGATGAGCTTGAGGCCAAAATCTACAGGTAGGCACTTTGCAAAAAACAGCTCTGTTTTCTTTCAAAAAATGGGATGTGTCCACGTTGTGTTTTGGGGCGTTTCCTGTCGCGGGCGCTAGGCCTACCCACACAAGTGAGGTATCATTTTTATCGGGAGACTTGGGGGAACGCTGGGTGGAAGGAAATTTGTGGCTCCTCTCAGATTCCAGAACTTTCTGTCACCGAAATGTGAGGAAAATTTGTTTTTTTAGCCAAAATTTGAGGTTTGCAAAGGATTCTGGGTAACAGAACCTGGTCAGAGCCCCACAAGTCACCCCATCTTGGATTCCCCTAGGTCTCTAGTTTAAAAAAATGCACAGGTTTGGTAGGTTTCCCTAGGTGGCGGCGGAGCTAGAGGCCAAAATCTACAGGTAGGCACTTTGCAAAAAACACCTCTGTTTTCTTTCAAAAAATGGGATGTGTCCACGTTGTGTTTTGGGGCGTTTCCTGTCGCGGGCGCTAGGCCTACCCACACAAGTGAGGTATAATTATTTTCGGGAGACTTGGGGGAACGCTGGGTGGAAGGAAATTTGTGGCTCCTCTCAGATTCCAGAACTTTCCGTCACCGAAATGTGAGGAAAATGTGTTTTTTTAGCCAAATTTTGAGGTTGGCAAAGGAATCTCAGTAACAGAACCTGGTCAGAGCCCCACAAGTCACACCATCTTAGATTCCCCTAGGTCTCTAGTTTTAAAAAATGCACAGGTTTGGTAGGTTTCCCTAGGTGCCGGCTGAGCGAGAGGCCAAAATCTACAGGTAGGCACTTTGCAAAAAACAGCTCTGTTTTCTTTCAAAAAATGGGATGTGTCCACGTTGTGTTTTGGGGCGTTTCCTGTCGGGGGCGCTAGGCCTACCCACACAAGTGAGGTATCATTTTTATCGGGAGACTTGGGGGAACCCTGGGTGGAAGGAAATTTGTCGCTCCTCTCAGATTCCAGAACTTTATGTCACCGAAATGTGAGGAAAATGTGTTTTTTTAGCCAAATTTTGAGGTTTGCAAAGGATTCTGGGTAACAGAACCTGGTTAGAACCCCACAAGTCACCCCATCTTGGATTCCCTTAGGTCTCTAGTTTTCGAAAATGCACAGGTTTGGTAGGTTTCCCTAGGTGCCGGCTGAGCGAGAGGCCAAAATCTACAGGTAGGCACTTTGCAAAAAACAGCTCTGTTTTCTTTCAAAAAATGGGATGTGTCCACGTTGTGTTTTGGGGCGTTTCCTGTCGCGGGTGCTAGGCCTACCCACACAAGTGAGGTATCATTTTTATCGGGAGACTTGGGGGAACGCTGGGTGGAAGGAAATTTGTGGCTCCTCTCAGATTCCAGAATTTTCTGTCACCGAAATGTGAGGAAAATGTGTTGTTTTAGCCAAATTTTGAGGTTTGCAAAGGATTCTGGGTAACAGAACCTGGTCAGAGCCCCACAAGTCACCCCATCTTCGATTCCCCTAGGTCTCTAGTTTTCAAAAATGCACAGGTTTGGTAGGTTTCCCTAGGTGCCGGCTGAGCTAGAGGCCAAAATCTACAGGTAGGCATTTTGCAAAAAACAGCTCTGTTTTCTGTGATGTGTCCACGTTGTGTTTTGGGGCATATCCTGTCGCGGGCGCTAGGCCTACCCACACAAGTGAGGTACCATTTTTATCCAGAGACTTGGGGGAACGCTGGGTGGAAGGAAATTTGTGGCTCCTCTCAGATTCCAGAACTTTCTGTCACCGAAATGTGAGGAAAATAGTCACCCCATCCTGGATTCCCCTAGGTCTCTAGTTTAAAAAAATGCACAGGTTTGGTAGGTTTCCCTAGGTGCCGGCTGAGCTAGAGGCCAAAATCTACAGGTAGGCACTTTGCAAAAAACAGCTCTGTTTTCTGTCAAAAAATGGGATGTGCCCACTTTGTGTTTTGGGACATTTCCTGTCGCGGGCACTAGGACTACCCACACAAGTGAGGTATCATTTTTTTCGGGAGACTTGGGGGAACGCTGGGTGGAAGGAAATTTGTGGCTCCTCTCAGATTCCAAAAAATTCTGTCACCGAAATGTAAGGAAAATTTGTTTTTTTAGCCAAATTTTGAGGTTTGCAAAGGATTCTGGGTAACAGAACCTGGTCAGAGCCCCACAAGTCACCCCATCTTGGATTCCCCTAGGTCTCTACTTTAAAAAAATGCACAGGTTTGGTAGGTTTCCCTAGGTGCCGGCTGAGCTAGAGGCCAAAATCTACAGGTAGGCACTTTGCAAAAAACAGCTCTGTTTTCTGTGATGTGTCCACGTTGTGTTTTGGGGCATATCCTGTCGCGGGCGCTAGGTCTACCCACACAAGTGAGGTATCATTTTTATCGGGAGACTTGGGGAAACATAGAATAGCAAAATAAGTGTTTTTGCCACTTGTCTTTCTCTACATTTTTCCCTTCCAAATGTAAGACAGTGTGTAAAAAAGACGTCTATTTGAGAAATGCCCTGTAATTCACATGCTAGTATGGGCACCCGGAATTCAGAGATGTGCAAATAACCACTGCTTCTCAATACCTTATCTTGTGCACATTTTGGAAATACAAAGGTTTTCTGGATAGCTATTTTTTACTCTTTATACTTCAGTAAATTAATTGCTGTATACCCGGTATAGAATGAAAACCCACTGCAGGGTGCAGGTCATTTATTGGCTCTGGGTACCAAGAGTTCTTGATGAACCTACAAGCCCTATATATCCCCGCAACCAGAAGTGTCCAGCAGAAGTAATGGTATATTGCTTTTGAAAATCTGACAATGCAGGAAAAAGTTACAGAGTAAAACGTAGAGAAAAATTGATGTTTTTTTCACCTCAATTTCAATATTTTTCTTTTTCAGTTGTTATTTTCTGTAGGAAACCCTTATAGGATCTACACAAATTACCCCTTGCTGAATTCAGAATTTTGTCTACTTTTCAGAAATGTTGCGGTTTCTGGGATCTAGCGTTGGTTTCATGTCCATTTCTGTCACTGACTGGAAAGAGGCTAAAAGCACAAAAAATCGTAAAAATGGGGTATGTCCCAGTAAAATGCCAAAATTGTGTTGAAAAATTGGGTTTTCTGATTCAAGTCTGCCTGTTCCTGAAAGCTGGGAAGCTGGTGATTTTAGCACCGCAAACCCTTTGTTGATGCCCCTTTCAGGGAAAAAAACACAAGCCTTCTTCTGCAGCCCCTTTTTCCAATTTTTTTAAAAAAAACGAAATTTTCACTGTATTTTGGCTAATTTCTTGGCCTCCTTCTGGGGAACCCACAAAGTCTGGGTTCCCCATAGAATCCCTAGGATGTTGGAAAAAAAGGACGCAAATTTGGCGTGGGTAGCTTATGTGAACAAAAAGTTATGAGGGCCTAAGCGCGAACTGCCCCAAATAGCCAAAAAAAGGCTCGGCACAGGAGGGGGAAAAGGCCTGGCAGCGAAGGGGTTAAAAGCGGATGGGGCGGAGCCAAGCACCATGGAAGAGGGGGGCTCTTTTCTGGAGCAGGAACGAACGGAGACGGGGAAACAGGCCAAAAGACATTTTTCCGATCCCTAGGTATCAGGAAAAAAAGGGGGACACATGTCGGAAAACGGCAGGATAACATAGGATTCAAGATTTATGGACAAATCACTCTGTAACCGAACTAGATGCTGAAAGATACGACGATCAGTGAGACCAAAATGGCGGCGTGAACTTTGTCACAAACTCCGACTGGTAAAGTCCATTTTCTTATGCGTTCCGGAACTTAAAAACACGAGCGCTTCTTAACTTATTACATCGTGCAACATTGGAAAGGTCACGTGCTGCTTCTGGATGCTGTCCGGTCTGATTGATTCTACCGAAGTGTAGCGCGATGTGGAATTCAGCAGGATACCATGCACACAGCCTAATGGTAACAAATAAGAGCGTGCGCTTTTTACCTCACTGTATCGTGCAACATCGGATTTGTCATGTGCTACTTTTGGATGCTATTCGATCTGAGTTATTATATCGTACTGTAGTGCATTGTAGAAGACGACAGGATATCATGCACTTGGCCTAGCGGAAACAATAAAACGCGATCACTCCCTACCTCATTGTGTCATGCAGCATTAGCATTGTTATGTGCTATCTTTGGATACTGTCTGGTTTGACTGATTCTACCGTAGTGTAGCACAATACGGAAGACGGTAGGATAGCATATACACAGCTTAACTGAATCAATATAATTTTGGCACCACAATCTACATGGTGGATGTCACGCTTGCTCAGGGAGATGGAAATTGAAGGAATCTATTGCTTTCTTCCTCTTTTAATATTACTCTCCATGTATATAATATGTCATCATGAAGGAAATTATATAGGAATAGAAATGGAATATGTGCTGAAATGTAGGTATTACAACGGTGAATAAAATCAAGCTCATTGATATATTTGAAGCATTATGTGACTGAGCACCCAACTAAAAACAGAACTTTGGAAGAAGATTAAATCATTCCCTATGTCAGAACCTAAAGCAGTAAGGCAATTGTCATATAGTGCAGCTTAATTATCTAACCCTGACGCCACTGACTCCAAATGCAAAATGGCTGATTCTACTAAACTACCCTCTGCAGCTATGGATACAATTTTGAAAGAACTGTTATACATAATATCCTCAATTGCCTCTATGGACAATACAGTCTCTAGAAATACTACGGAAGTTCAAGGATTAAGGAATGAAGTTATCATATTTCAATCCTGCATACAGACAATGGATAGTCGGATTACGAATATTGAACCCCGCCTCGATAAGACACCTGACACAGGTCAGGATATTTGGTATCTGCTGCAAAAAGTTACTGATTTAGAGGACCGAAGTAGGAGGAATTATCTTAGAATTATGGCCCATATTTATATATTTTTTGCGCCTCATTTGCGTAATTTTTTTACGCAAAAGCGGCGCAAACTTACAAAATTCAATTGTATTTTGTAAGTTTGTGCCGCTTTTGCATAAAAAAATGACGCAAATGCAGCGTTAAAAAAGTATAAATATAGGCCTATAGGTCTTCCAGAATATTAGAGAAAGATAATATATTAGACTTTTTGACCACTTTAATTCCAACGTTGATGAAAATCACTTTTACAGTGCCTTTAGAATTTCAGAGAGCTCATCGTGTTCAGACATGTGTAATGGACCACTCTACAAGACCTCGACATATTCTAGCCTGCTGTTTATGACATCAACAAGCCTGTCAAATCATTAAAGCAGCAAAAAAGCACAGCCCATATGAGTACGAAAAATCACAAGTAATTATCACAGCAGATTTTTCAGCACCTACTAATCTCAAAAGGAAACAATTTTTAAATCTATGCGTTAGACTAAAGAAAAGAGACATAAATTATGGTCTTTTGGAACCGGCCACTACGATTGTAACTTTTTAAGGGAAAACCAAGGAATATTCAGATCCTCATGACTTCGAATCATTTTTGAATGATTTAGATGACATGGACCCAGGGATGGAACATAAGACTTCTTCTCCCTCGCCAACAAAAGAATCTTCCCCATCTAACACTCCAGATGATGCTGACCAAGGAGAATGGGAGACTGTTCAATGTCACTGGTCTCATGGTGGTAAACTTAAACGCTGGAAAAAATATCAACCAAGAGATAAATCTAGATCACACTTGAAACCTTGATTATGTTTGAAATATAAATCATATGCGATAATATTTAGCTGTTTCCCTTAACTTATATTTCTTCTTTATTATCCATAACTCTCTCCACATGACTATATCAGTTCATGTTATCGGATATTCTATTTTAAACTTGAAATGGTACTAACACCATCTTCTCTGCTCACCGCTCCGTGACACATTTGTTTACCTCCCCAGTTTAAAGTTTTAGTTGTTAAGTGTACAGAATTGTCTTATCACCTGTGTTGGACAATTTATTTTGTATTGATAGTTCATTCAAATAATCATTTCTTATTTTAATATACTATAAAATTGAATTTGATTTTATATTTCATTATTGACATTCATATGCACTGACACATTTAGAATTGTATAATTTCTTAATTTTACATTCTTTCATATCATTATAATTCAGATTGATATTGTTCTTTTCTTCTAAATATGTCCGTTTATAAGTTGAAACCCTTGAATGTTGTTTCCTTGAATGTTAATGGCTTAACACATTTTATTAAGAGAAAGAAGATAGTTAATTTTCTTGGACAACAAAAACCAGATATTGCCTTGTTACAAGAAACTCATCTTACTGAATCAGAAAGCGAAAAATTGAAAAGAGATTGGATTGGTCAAGGTATACATGCTAGCATAGCCCAGAGTAATTCTAATAATGATGATACTCCTATTCGTAAATGTGGGGTAGCTATTCTTTTTCATAAAAACCTACCATATAAAATTATTCAAACATGATTAGATGATGGTAGTAGATATGCATTTGTTAAAATCCGTGTTAGGAATTCCTTTATGGTTGTAGGCACAATATATGCACCCAATGATTCCAAAACGATCTTTATTTCTAAGATTAGTAGATTATTGTCTTCTTTCGGATCTACACGATTAATAATCGAGGGAGATTGGAATGTTACCATAGATCCATCCATTGATAGATCGGGCAAACCTGACATTCATCATACAATTGACAGACATATCTTAAAAGATCTTATGGAAGATTCTGCATTGCATGTAGCACCTGCTACATCCAGACGACTGAGATTATACATTCACATCTTGTTCACATTTAATTCACTCTAGAATAGATTGTTTTCTAACTTCATCCACAATGTTACAATCGATAACACATGCAGTAATTATTCCATGTAGCCTTTCAGATCATGATTTAATAGACATACATATTAGTATTGGATTAACACAGCCTCCTAAACCTAATTGGAGATTCAATACCTCTTCATATAAAACACCTCAGGCCAAATTAAACTTATGTCAACATGTTGAACAATTTCTTGAAGAAAACAAAAATTCAGTTACAGATGCTGCTGTACTTTAGGGTGCTCGCAAAGCGGTAATAAGAGGACTGATTATGAGAGACTTATATATTTTAAAAAAGCAATTAAATAGTGAAAGAATATAATTGGAAAAAGGAGGTTATATTGCTCACGAATGACTAAAGCAAAACCAAATCTCCTGAGATTTAAAAAAAAACTACTTTCAGCTAAATTCAAACTAAATAATTTGTATACTTCTCATGCTGAACAATGTCTATTTTTAATTTGTCAATTAATTATGAAAGGGGGCAAAAGCTGAAAGACTTCTAGCATATCAATGACGCCAACAAGAATCTTCCTGAACGATATCTGCTATTAAAAACTCTTCTAATGATCTATTAACACTACCAACTGATATACTGACACAATTTCAGACTTATTATGAAACAATGTATTCATCATTGAACTGTGAAGACACTAAAGATTACTTTTTTACTAATTTAAATATCCCAAAATTAACTCAAGAACAGAAAACAAGACTGGAAGGGCACATAACAACAGAAGAAATCACAAAAGCTATTGATTGTCTAGCTACAAATAAATCTCTTGGGGAGGATGGCTTTCCTATTGAATTTTATATGATTACTAAAACTCAAATAATTCCATTGTTACAAACTTTTTTTAACAAAGCTTTAAAAAAATGAAATTTTTCTCCAGAATTTCTGTGAGCATGTATCACTGTAATTCTTAAAACTGGCAAAGATCCATTAGAATGCTCTAGCTAAAGACCTATCTCATTAATAAATTCTGATATTAAAATTCTGGCTAAAATACTTGTGAACCATTTAAATTCAATTATTACATCACTTATCCATTCATCTCAAGTTGGTTTTGTTCCATCCTGTACCACTTCAAACCATCTTCGAACAATCTTACACTTATTATGGCAAATAAATCAGAAGAAAATGTTATACTGTCCCTGGATGCAGAAAAAGCTTTTGATAGAGTGGAATGGGGATATCTATTTCGGACTATGAATAGAATGGGTATTGGCACAGATTTTATTACTTTAACCAAAGGAATGTATCAATCGCCAACTGCTGCGATTACCTGTAATGTTTCACATCTCCCTATTTCAAACATTTTCGTGGTACCTGGCTAGGATGTCCACTTTCTCCATTGTTGTTTCTTATTGCTTTAGAACCTTTGGCTATTGCAATTAGACAAAATATTAATATAAAAGGTATTGCTACCTCATCGGGAGAGGTAAAAGCTTTTTACTATGCAGGTGATATTTTATTAACAATATCTGACCCGGATTCTTCGGCTAAAACTCTGATCACCCTTTTAAATCAATTTTCGATATTCTTCAGGTATAAAATTAATTGGTCCAAGTGTGAAGGCCTACCAATGAACAACAGTACTACACCAACCTCCCTAGGTAACTTTCCTTTTAAATAGA
The DNA here is from genome assembly GCF_031143425.1 of Pleurodeles waltl. NCBI lineage: Eukaryota > Metazoa > Chordata > Amphibia > Caudata > Salamandridae > Pleurodeles > Pleurodeles waltl. Next base: position 151,364,297 of record NC_090444.1, read on the forward strand.
AATCTTCAAATCTTAAGTCTTTTGGGATTCTACTCAATACTGGATTGAAGAATGTTATGATGGATAAATTGAATCCTATTATAGATAAACTTAAACGGTATTTCATAAGATGGTCTCATTTAAATCTCTCATTATAGGGTAGAGTACAGATCATTAAAACGAATACAATCCCAAAATTCAATTATGTGTTCAGCATGTTATCACTTCCAATTACTTCTAATTTCTTCAAAAGTACTTCATCTTAGAAAGCCCGCTTAATTTGGGGAGAAAAAAAACCTTGTATAAGTAGTTCAAAATTACATTCATCCTCTTTAAAAGGAGGCTTAAGACTCCCACATTTGGAAAATTATTGGATAGCCCAACAGTTGTCGCATTCAACATACATGCTATCCACAAATTGTAACACACCCATATGGGTGAAATTGGAACAGATCTTATTGAAAACTACTACTCCCATGGCTATTTACTATACCAAAAGTCCAAAATATTCACAATTCTCACATCCAATCATCTATTCTTCTCAATTAGCATGGGAAAAGGCCCATAAAATATTAAAATGTAACACCTATATTCACTTAAACGCTCCAATTTGGACAAATTCTGCAATTATTCATAAGAGTAGAGAGCTTAATTGGTTCATCTGGAGAAATCATAAAATTAATACCCTATCGGATTTATCGAACTTATATACACAGAGTAACTCCTTGAAATCACTTCCGCAATTGCAAGAGACATATGAACTTCCGAATTCGCAGTTTTATAATTTTATTCTCATATCGTCCATTTTAAATTCCAAAATAGAGTCATGTATAGATCCTATAATACAATCATCTATTGCTCATTATGTTTAATTATGGAAGAATTTCAAAAGTACTGTATGCAGTTTATATTCTATACTAATTAATAGATCCTTCTCAAATGATACATCTGAAAATTTTAAAACATGGTGATCCACACGACTTAATATCACTGGGCTAGAAGTTTTGAAAATTATAATGAGGGTCTCCGTGATGTAAGATTAAAATGTAATTATTTTAAAATACTTCATCATTGGCATTGGTCACCTTCTAAACTTTATTCCGCTAAACTTAATCCAAACTCTGACTGCTGGAGATGTCATCAATCCAGTTGCGATATTGTACATGTCTTATGGGAATGTCCTGAGATTCAACAATTGTGGACACAAATAGCAAAATATTTAGGAATAATATCACCTAATATCACGTCTCAATCACCGTGATTGTTTTTATTACATGATACTTTTGGAATGGGAAGAGTTACTCCACAGATGTTCAGATGGTTTTCTACGGCAATTAGTATCATTTTTTTCAGGAGACTTAGGGGAACGCTGGGTGGAAGGAAATTTGTGGCTCCTCTCAGATTCCAGAACTTTCTGTCACCGAAATGTGAGGAAAATGTGTTTTTTTAGCCAAATTATGAGGTTTGCAAAGGATTCTCTGTAACAGAACCTGGTCAGAGCCCCACAAGTCACACCATCTTAGATTCCCCTAGGTCTCTAGTTTTCAAAAATGCACAGGTTTGGTAGGTTTCCCTAGGTGCCGGCTGAGCTAGAGGCCAAAATCTACAGGTAGGCACTTTGCAAAAAACACCTCTGTTTTCTTTCAAAAAATGGGATGTGTCCACGTTGTGTTTTTGGGCGTTTCCTGTCGGGGGCGCTAGGCCTACCCACACAAGTCAGGTATCATTTTTATCGGGAGACTTGGGGGAACGCTGGGTGGAAGGAAATTTGTGGTTCCTCTCAGATTCCAGAACTTTCTGTCACCGAAATGTGAGGAAAATGTGTTTTTTTAGCCACAATTTGAGGTTTGCAAAGGATTCTGGGTAACAGAACCTGGTCAGAGCCCCACAAGTCACCCCATCTTGGATTCCCCTAGGTCTCTAGTTTTCAAAAATGCACAGGTTTGGTAGGTTTCCCTAGGTGCCGGCTGAGCTAGAGGCCAAAATCTACAGGTAGGCACTTTGCAAAAAACACCTCTGTTTTCTTTCAAAAAATGGGATGTGTCCACGTTGTGTTTTTGGGCGTTTCCTGTCGGGGGCGCTAGGCCTACCCACACAAGTGAGGTATCATTTTTATCGGGAGACTTGGGGGAACGCTGGGTGGAAGGAAATTTGTGGCTCTTCTCAGATTCCAGAACTTTCTGTCACCGAAATGTGAGGAAAATGTGTTTTTTTAGCCACAATTTGAGGTTTGCAAAGGATTCTGGGTAACAGAACCTGGTCAGAGCCCCACAAGTCACCCCATCTTGGATTCCCCTAGGTCTCTAGTTTTCAAAAATGCACAGGTTTGGTAGGTTTCCCTAGGTGCCGGCTGAGCTAGAGGCCAAAATCTACAGGTAGGCACTTTGCAAAAAACACCTCTGTTTTCTTTCAAAAAATGGGATGTGTCCACGTTGTGTTTTTGGGCGTTTCCTGTCGGGGGCGCTAGGCCTACCCACACAAGTGAGGTATCATTTTTATCGGGAGACTTGGGGGAACGCTGGGTGGAAGGAAATTTGTGGCTCCTCTCAGATTCCAGAACTTTCTGTCACCGAAATGTGAGGAAAATGTGTTTTTTTAGCCACAATTTGAGGTTTGCAAAGGATTCTGGGTAACAGAACCTGGTGAGAGCCCCACAAGTCACCCCATCTTGGATTCCCCTAGGTCTCTAGTTTTCAAAAATGCACAGGTTTGGTAGGTTTCCCTAGGTGCCGGCTGAGCTAGAGGCCAAAATCTACAGGTAGGCACTTTGCAAAAAACAGCTCTGTTTTCTGTCAAAAAATGGGATGTGTCCACGTTGTGTTTTGGGGCGTTTCCTGTCGTGGGCGCTAGGCCTACCCACACAAGTGAGGTATCATTTTTATCGGGAGACTTGGGGGAACCCTGGGTGGAAGGAAATTTGTGGCTCCTCTCAGATTCCAGAACTTTATGTCACCGAAATGTGAGGAAAATGTGTTTTTTTAGCCAAATTTTGAGGTTTGCAAAGGATTCTGGGTAACAGAACCTGGTCAGAGCCCCACAAGTCACCCCATCTTGGATTCCCTTAGGTGTCTAGTTTTCAAAAATGCACAGGTTTGGTAGGTTTCCCTAGGTGCCGGCTGAGCTAGAGGCCAAAATCTACAGGTAGGCACTTTGCAAAAAACACCTCTGTTTTCTTTCAAAAAATGGGATGTGTCCACGTTGTGTTTTTGGGCGTTTCCTGTCGGGGGCGCTAGGCCTACCCACACAAGTGAGGTATCATTTTTATCGGGAGACTTGGGGGAACGCTGGGTGGAAGGAAATTTGTGGCTCCTCTCAGATTCCAGAACTTTCTGTCACCGAAATGTGAGGAAAATGTGTTTTTTTAGCCACAATTTGAGGTTTGCAAAGGATTCTGGGTAACAGAACCTGGTCAGAGCCCCACAAGTCACCCCATCTTGGATTCCCCTAGGTCTCTAGTTTTCAAAAATGCACAGGTTTGGTAGGTTTCCCCAGGTGCCGGCTGAGCTAGAGGCCAAAATCTACAGGTAGGCACTTTGCAAAAAACACTTCTGTTTTCTTTCAAAAAATGGGATGTGTCCACGTTGTGTTTTTGGGCGTTTCCTGTCGGGGGCGCTAGGCCTACCCACACAAGTGAGGTATCATTTTTATCGGGAGACTTGGGGGAACGCTGGGTGGAAGGACATTTGTGGCTCCTCTCAGATTCCAGAACTTTCTGTCACTGAAATGTGAGGAAAATGTGTTTTTTTAGCCACAATTTGAGGTTTGCAAAGGATTCTGGGTAACAGAACCTGGTCAGAGCCCCACAAGTCACCCCATCTTGGATTCCCCTAGGTCTCTAGTTTTCAAAAATGCACAGGTTTGGTAGGTTTCCCTAGGTGCCGGATGAGCTAGAGGCCAAAATCTACAGGTAGGCACTTTGCAAAAAACAGCTCTGTTTTCTGTCAAAAAATGGGATGTGTCCACGTTGTGTTTTGGGGCGTTTCCTGTCGTGGGCGCTAGGCCTACCCACACAAGTGAGGTATCATTTTTATCGGGAGACTTGGGGGAACCCTGGGTGGAAGGAAATTTGTGGCTCCTCTCAGATTCCAGAACTTTATGTCACCGAAATGTGAGGAAAATGTGTTTTTTTAGCCAAAATTTGAGGTTTGCAAAGGATTCTGGGTAACAGAACCTGGTCAAAGCCCCACAAGTCACCCCATCTTCGATTCCCCTAGGTCTCTAGTTTTCAGAAATGCACAGGTTTGGTAGGTTTCCCTAGGTGCCGGCTGAGCTAGAGGCCAAAATCTACAGGTAGGCACTTTGCAAAAAACAGCTCTGTTTTCTGTCAAAAAATGGGATGTGTCCACGTTGTGTTTTGGGGCGTTTCCTGTCGTGGGCGCTAGGCCTACCCACACAAGTGAGGTATCATTTTTATCGGGAGACTTGGGGGAACACTGGGTGGAAGGAAATTTGTGGCTCCTCTCAGATTCCAGAACTTTATGTCACCGAAATGTGAGGAAAATGTGTTTTTTTAGCTAAATTTTGAGGTTTGCAAAGGATTCTGGGTAACAGAACCTGGTCAGAGCCCCACAAGTCACCCCATCTTGGATTCCCTTAGGTCTCTAGTTTTCGAAAATGCACAGGTTTGGTAGGTTTCCCTAGGTGCCGGCTGAGCTAGAGGCCAAAATCTACAGGTAGGCACTTTGCAAAAAACACCTCTGTTTTCTTTCAAAAAATGGGATGTGTCCACGTTGTGTTTTGGGGCGTTTCTTGTCGCGGGCGCTAGGCCTACCCACACAAGTGAGGTATCATTTTTATCGGGAGACTTGGGGGAACGCTGGGTGGAAGGAAATTTGTGGCTCCTTTCAGATTCCAGAACTTTATGTCACCGAAATGTGAGGAAAATGTGTTTTTTTAGCCAACATTTGAGGTTTGCAAAGGATTCTGGGTAACAGAACCTGGTCAAAGCCCCACAAGTCACCCCATCTTCGATTCCCCTAGGTCTCTAGTTTTCAGAAATGCACAGGTTTGGTAGGTTTCCCTAGGTGCCGGCTGAGCTAGAGGCCAAAATCTACAGGTAGGCACTTTGCAAAAAACAGCTCTGTTTTCTGTGATGTGTCCACGTTGTGTTTTGGGGCATATCCTGTCGCGAGCGCTAGGCCTACCCACACAAGTGAGGTACCATTTTTATCCGGAGACTTGGGGGAACGCTGGGTGGAAGGAAATTTGTGGCTCCTCTCAGATTCCAGAACTTTCTGTCACCGAAATGTGAGGAAAATAGTCACCCCATCCTGGATTCCCCTAGGTCTCTAGTTTTAAAAAATGCACAGGTTTGGTAGGTTTCCCTAGGTGGCGGCTGAGCTAGAGGCAAAAATCTACAGGTAGGCACTTTGCAAAAAACAGCTCTGTTTTCTGTCAAAAAATGGGATGTGCCCACTTTGTGTTTTGGGACATTTCCTGTCGCGGGCGCTAGGACTACCCACACAAGTGAGGTATCATTTTTTTCGGGAGACTTGGGGGAACTCTGGGTGGAAGGAAATTTGTGGCTCCTCTCAGATTCCAAAAATTTCTGTCACCGAAATGTGAGGAAAATGTGTTTTTTTAGCCAAATTTTGAGGTTTGCAAAGGATTCTGGGTAACAGAACCTGGTCAGAGCCCCACAAGTCACCCCATCTTGGATTCCCCTAGGTCTCTAGTTTAAAAAAATGCACAGGTTTGGTAGGTTTCCCTAGGTGCCGGCTGAGCTAGAGGCCAAAATCTACAGGTAGGCACTTTGCAAAAAACAGCTCTGTTTTCTGTGATGTGTCCACGTTGTGTTTTGGGGCATATCCTGTCGCGGGCGCTAGGTCTACCCACACAAGTGAGGTATCATTTTTATCGGGAGACTTGGGGAAACATAGAATAGCAAAATAAGTGTTTTTGCCACTTGTCTTTCTCTACATTTTTCCCTTCCAAATGTAAGACAGTGTGTAAAAAAGACGTCTATTTGAGAAATGCCCTGTAATTCACATGCTAGTATGGGCAACCCGGAATTCAGAGATGTGCAAATAACCACTGCTTCTCAACACCTTATCTTGTGCACATTTTGGAAATACAAAGGTTTTCTGGATAGCTATTTTTTACTCTTTATATTTCAGCAAATTAATTGCTGTATACCCGGTATAGAATGAAAACCCACTGCAGGGTGCAGGTCATTTATTGGCTCTGGGTACCAAGAGTTCTTGATGAACCTACAAGCCCTATATATCCCCGCAACCAGAAGTGTCCAGCAGAAGTAATGGTATATTGCTTTTGGAAATCTGACATTGCAGGAAAAAGTTACAGAGTAAAACGTAGAGAAAAATTGATGTTTTTTTCACCTCAATTTCAATATTTTTCTTTTTCAGTTGTTATTTTCTGTAGGAAACCCTTATAGGATCTACACAAATTACCCCTTGCTGAATTCAGAATTTTGTCTACTTTTCAGAAATGTTGCGGTTTCTGGGATCCAGCGTTGGTTTCATGTCCATTTCTGTCACTGACTGGAAGGAGGCTGAAAGCACAAAAAATCGTTAAAATGGGGTATGTCCCAGTAAAATGCCAAAATTGTGTTGAAAAATTGGGTTTTCTGATTCAAGTCTGCCTGTTCCTGAAAGCTGGGAAGCTGGTGATTTTAGCACCGCAAACCCTTTGTTGATGCCCTTTTCAGGGAAAAAACCACAAGCCTTCTTCTGCAGCCCCTTTTTCCAATTTTTTTTTAAAAAACGACATTTTCACTGTATTTTGGCTAATTTCTTGGCCTCCTTCTGGGGAACCCACAAAGTCTGGGTACCCCATAGAATCCCTAGGATGTTGGAAAAAAAGGACGCAAATTTGGCGTGGGTAGCTTATGTGAACAAAAAGTTATGAGGGCCTAAGCGCGAACTGCCCCAAATAGCCAAAAAAAGGCTCGGCACAGGAGGGGGAAAAGGCCTGGCAGCGAAGGGGTTAAAAGCGGAGGGGGCGGAGCCAAGCACCATGGAAGAGGGGGGCTCTTTTCTGGAGCAGGAACGAACGGAGACGGGGAAACAGGCCAAAAGACATTTTTCCGATCCCTAGGTATCAGGAAAAAAAGGGGGATACATGTCGGAAAACGGCAGGATAACATAGGATTCAAGATTTATGGACAAATCACTCTGTAACCGAACTAGATGCTGAAAGATACGACGATCAGTGAGACCAAAATGGCGGCGTGAACTTTGTCACAAACTCCGACTGGTAAAGTCCATTTTCTTATGTGTTCCGGAACTTAAAAACACGAGCGCTTCTTACCTTATTACATCGTGCAACATTGGAAAGGTCACGTGCTGCTTCTGGATGCTGTCCGGTCTGATTGATTCTACCGAAGTGTAGCGCGATGTGGAATACAGCAGGATACCATGCACACAGCCTAATGGTAACAAATAAGCGCGTGCGCTTTTTACCTCACTGTATCGTGCAACATCGGATTTGTCATGTGCTACTTTTGGATGCTATTCGATCTGAGTAATTATATCGTACTGTAGTGCATTGTAGAAGACGACAGGATATCATGCACTTGGCCTAGCGGAAACAATAAAACGCGATCACTCCCTACCTCATTGTGTCATGCAGCATTAGCATTGTTATGTGCTATCTTTGGATACTGTCTGGTTTGACTGATTCTACCGTAGTGTAGCACAATACGGAAGACGGTAGGATAGCATATACACAGCTTAACTGAATCAATATAATTTTGGCACCACAATCTACATGGTGGATGTCACGCTTGCTCAGGGAGATGGAAATTGAAGGAATCTATTGCTTTCTTCCTCTTTTATTATTACTCTCCATGTATATAATATGTCATCATGAAGGAAATTATATAGGAGTAGAAATGGAATATGTGCTGAAATGTAGGTATTACAACGGTGAATAAAATCAAGCTCATTGATATATTTGAAGCATTATGTGACTGAGCACCCAACTAAAAACAGAACTCTGGAAGAAGATTAAATCATTCCCTATGTCAGAACCTAAAGCAGTAAGGCAATTGTCATATAGTGCAGCTTAATTATCTAACCCTGACGCCACTGACTCCAAATGCAAAATGGCTGATTCTACTAAACTACCCTCTGCAGCTATGGATACAATTTTGAAAGAACTGTTATACATAATATCCTCCATTGCCTCTATGGACAATACAGTCTCTAGAAATACTACGGAAGTTCAAGGATTAAGGAATGAAGTTATCATATTTCAATCCTGCATACAGACAATGGATAGTCGGATTACGAATATTGAACCCCGCCTCGATAAGACACCTGACACAGGTCAGGATATTTGGTATCTGCTGCAAAAAATTATTGATTTAGAGGACCGAAGTAGGAGGAATTATCTTAGAATTATGGCCCATATTTATATTTTTTTTGCGCCTCATTTGCGTAATTTTTTTACGCAAAAGCGGCGCAAACTTACAAAATTCAATTGTATTTTGTAAGTTTGTGCCGCTTTTGCATAAAAAAATGACGCAAATGCAGCGTTAAAAAAGTATAAATATAGGCCTATAGGTCTTCCAGAATATTAGAGAAAGATAATATATTAGACTTTTTGACCACTTTAATTCCAACGTTGATGAAAATCACTTTTACAGTGCCTTTAGAATTTCAGAGAGCTCATCGTGTTCAGACATGTGTAATGGACCACTCTACAAGACCTCGACATATTCTAGCCTGCTGTTTATGACATCAACAAGCCTGTCAAATCATTAAAGCAGCAAAAAAGCACAGCCCATATGAGTACGAAAAATCACAAGTAATTATCACAGCAGATTTTTCAGCACCTACTAATCTCAAAAGGAAACAATTTTTAAATCTATGCGTTAGACTAAAGAAAAGAGACATAAAATATGGTCTTTTGGAACCGGCCACTACGATTGTAACTTTTTAAGGGAAAACCAAGGAATATTCAGATCCTCATGACTTCGAATCATTTTTGAATGATTTAGATGACATGGACCCAGGGATGGAACATAAGACTTCTTCTCCCTCGCCAACAAAAGAATCTTCCCCATCTAACACTCCAGATGATGCTGACCAAGGAGAATGGGAGACTGTTCAATGTCACTGGTCTCATGGTGGTAAACTTAAACGCTGGAAAAAATATCAAACAAGAGATAAATCTAGATCACACTTGAAACCTTGATTATGTTTGAAATATAAATCATATGCGATAATATTTAGCTTTTTCCCTTAACTTATATTTCTTCTTTATTATCCATAACTCTCTCCACATGACTATATCAGTTCATGTTATCGGATATTCTATTTTACACTTGAAATGGTACTAACACCATCTTCTCTGCTCACCGCTCCGTGACACATTTGTTTACCTCCCCAGTTTAAAGTTTTAGTTGTTAAGTGTACAGAATTGTCTTATCACCTGTGTTGGACAATTTATTTTGTATTGATAGTTCATACAAATAATCATTTCTTATTTTAATATACTATAAAATTGAATTTGATTTTATATTTCATTATTGACATTCATATGCACTGACACATTTAGAATTGTATAATTTCTTAATTTTACATTCTTTCATATCATTATAATTCAGATTGATATTGTTCTTTTCTTCTAAATATGTCCGTTTATAAGTTGAAACCCTTGAATGTTGTTTCCTTGAATGTTAATGGCTTAACACATTTTATTAAGAGAAAGAAGATAGTTAATTTTCTTGGACAACAAAAACCAGATATTGCCTTGTTACAAGAAACTCATCTTACTGAATCAGAAAGCGAAAAATTGAAAAGAGATTGGATTGGTCAAGGTATACATGCTAGCATAGCCCAGAGTAATTCTAATAATGATGATACTCCTATTCGTAAATGTGGGGTAGCTATTCTTTTTCATAAAAACCTACCATATAAAATTATTCAAACATGATTAGATGATGGTAGTAGATATGCATTTGTTAAAATCCGTGTTAGGAATTCCTTTATGGTTGTAGGTACAATATATGCACCCAATGATTCCAAAACGATCTTTATTTCTAAGATTAGTAGATTATTGTCTTCTTTCGGATCTACACGATTAATAATCGAGGGAGATTGGAATGTTACCATAGATCCATCCATTGATAGATCGGGCAAACCTGACATTCATCATACAAGTGACAGACATATCTTAAAAGATCTTATGGAAGATTCTGCATTGCATGTAGCACCTGCTACATCCAGACGACTGAGATTATACATTCACATCTTGTTCACATTTAATTCACTCTAGAATAGATTGTTTTCTAACTTCATCCACAATGTTACAATCGATAACACATGCAGTAATTATTCCATGTAGCCTTTCAGATCATGATTTAATAGACATACATATTAGTATTGGATTAACACAGCCTCCTAAACCTAATTGGAGATTCAATACCTCTTCATATAAAACACCTCAGGCCAAATTAAACTTATGTCAACATGTTGAACAATTTCTTGAAGAAAACAAGAATTCAGTTACAGATGCTGCTGTACTTTAGGGTGCTCGCAAAGCGGTAATAAGAGGACTGATTATGAGAGACTCATATATTTTAAAAAAGCAATTAAATAGTGAAAGAATATAATTGGAAAAAGGAGGTTATATTGCTCACGAATGACTAAAGCAAAACCAAATCTCCTGAGATTTTAAAAAAAACTACTTTCAGCTAAATTCAAACTAAATAATTTGTATACTTCTCATGCTGAACAATGTCTATTTTTAATTTGTCAACGTAATTATGAAAGGGGGCAAAAGCTGAAAGACTTCTAGCATATCAATGACGCCAACAAGAATCTTCCTGAACGATATCTGCTATTAAAAACTCTTCTAATGATCTATTAACACTACCAACTGATATACTGACACAATTTCAGACTTATTATGAAACAATTTATTCATCATTGAACTGTGAAGACACTAAAGATTACTTTTTTACTAATTTAAATATCCCAAAATTAACTCAAGAACAGAAAACAAGACTGGAAGGGCACATAACAACAGAAGAAATCACAAAAGCTATTGATTGTCTAGCTACAAATAAAGCTTGTGGGGAGGATGGCTTTCCTATTGAATTTTATATGATTACTAAAGCTCAAATAATTCCATTGTTACAAACTTTTTTTAACAAAGCTTTAAAAAAATGAAATTTCTCTCCAGAATTTCTGTGAGCACGTATCACTGTAATTCTTAAACCTGGCAAAGATCCATTAGAATGCTCTAGCTAAAGACCTATCTCATTAATAAATTCTGATATTAAAATTCTGGCTAAAATACTTGTGAACCATTTAAATTCAATTATTACATCACTTATCCATTCATCTCAAGTTGGTTTTGTTCTATCCTGTACCACTTCAAACCATCTTCGAACAATTTTACACTTATTATGGCAAATAAATCAGAAGAAAATGTTATACTATCCCTGGATGCAGAAAAAGCTTTTGATAGAGTGGAATGGGGATATCTATTTCGGACTATGAATAGAATGGGTATTGGCACAGATTTTATTACTTTAACCAAAGGAATGTATCAATCGCCAACTGCTGCGATTACCTGTAAAGTTTCACATCTCCCTATTTCAAACTTTTTCGTGGTACCAGGCTAGGATGTCCACTTTCTCCATTGTTGTTTCTTATTGCTTTAGAACCTTTGGCTATTGCAATTAGACAAAATATTAATATAAAAGGTATTGCTACCTCATCGGGAGAGGTAAAAGCTTTTTACTATGCAGGTGATATTTTATTAACAATATCTGACCCGGATTCTTCGGCTAAAACTCTGATCACCTTTTTAAATAAATTTTCGATATTCTTCAGGTATAACATTAATTGGTCCAAGTGTGAAGGCCTACCAATGAACAACAGTACTACACCAACCTCCCTAGGTAACTTTCCTTTTAAATGGAAATCTTCAAATCTTAAGTATTTTGGGATTCTACTCAATACTGGATTGAAGAATGTTATGATGGATAAATTGAATCCTATTATAGATAAACTTAAACGGTATTTCATAAGATGGTCTCATTTAAATCTCTCTTTATGGGGTTGAGTACAGATCATTAAAACGAATACAATCCCAAAATTCAATTATGTGTTCAGCATGTTATCACTTCCAATTACTTCTAATTTCTTCAAAAGTACTTCATCTTAGAAAGCCCGCTTAATTTGGGGAGAAAAAAAACCTTGTATAAGTAGTTCAAAATTACATTCATCCTCTTTAAAAGGAGGCTTAAGACTCCCACATTTGGAAAATTATTGGATAGCCCAACAGTTGTCGCATTCAACATACATGCTATCCACAAATTGTAGCACACCCATATGGGTGAAATTGGAACAGATCTTATTGAAAACTACTACTCCCATGGCTATTTACTATACCAAAAGTCCAAAATATTCACAATTCTCACATCCAATCATCTATTCTTCTCAATTAGCATGGGAAAAGGCCCATAAAATATTAAAATGTAACACCTATATTCACTTAAACGCTCCAATTTGGACAAATTCTGCAATTATTCATAAGAGTAGAGAGCTTAATTGGTTCATCTGGAGAAATCATAAAATTAATACCCTATCGGATTTATCGAACTTATATACACAGAGTAACTCCTTGAAATCACTTCCGCAATTGCAAGAGACATATGAACTTCCGAATTCGCAGTTTTATAATTTTATTCTCATATCGTCCATTTTAAATTCCAAAATAGAGTCATGTATAGATCCTATAATACAATCATCTATTGCTCATTATGTTTAATTATGGAAGAATTTCAAAAGTACTGTATCCAGTTTATATTCTATACTAATTAATAGATCCTTCTCAAATGATACATCTGAAAATTTAAAAACATGGTGATCCACATGACTTAATATCACTGGGCTAGAAGTTTTGAAAATTATAATGAGGGTCTCCGTGATGTAAGATTAAAATGTAATTATTTTAAAATACTTCATCATTGGCATTGGTCACCTTCTAAACTTTATTCCGCTAAACTTAATCCAAACTCTGACTGCTGGAGATGTCATCAATCCAATTGCGATATTGTACATGTCTTATGGGAATGTCCTGAGATTCAACAATTGTGGACACAAATAGCAAAATATTTAGGAATAATATCACCTAATATCACGTCTCAATCACCGTGATTGTTTTTATTACATGATACTTTTAGAATGGGAAGAGTTACTCCACAGATGTTCAGATGGTTTTCTACGGCAATTAGTCTGGCAAAAGTTAATATATTACGTTTTTGGAAATCTAATGTTTTACCAATGATCCAATCCTGACTAAAGGATATGTTTGAAGTTATGCAGTTTGAAAGAGTGATATATAAACTAAATGATAACTTAAAACAATTTGACATTACCTGGGGCTCTTTCTTAGAATAATTGTATTCTTCTTTCCTTTTTATGATGATTCATTGGAAAATCTCAGTTTTCAAATTATAATAATCAAACTGATATATACGTTTCTTATAATTTAATTGGTTGGCTATTTCTCTTTTTATATGTTTTGGAAAAATATATTCGAACAGGAAATCTTCTAAATGTATCTTATTAATTTTTATATATTTTATTTTTCTTCTTCTTATTTAATATGGAATGATTATAGAAATTCTTTTTTGGTGTACTTTTGTTTTTTTAACTATTTGATGTACGTTTTATATAGTTAATGAGCAATTTATGTTTATATTTGTTCATAAAATTAATAAAGAATTGGAACACAAAAAAAGAACATTAAAAGCAGACAGAAGTGGAATCAGAACACACTGTCTCCTTGAGGTCCCTGGTAAAGCAACAAATGTGTCAAGGATGTTTGTTTGTCTGGTATGAACATAACACCATGCTCTCTTCTCTGGCTAATTGACCTATAAATCTTAGCAATGTGAAAACAAAATGACAGCTTCTGGCATCTCAGTGGAAAGCAATGCAAAGCACACATTTGAGTTACTTAGCACCAAGGGAGTGTTACATGGGTGGTACCTGGGCCACACTTTCGTGCATAAAATGGGCCCAAAAACGTAGGCAAAAAGCAAAACAGCTTCTGGCAATAGTGACTGTAAAATTCACAAAACGCCTTAATGAAGGCATGCAGAGAGCGGTGGGAAAGAGAAGCATGCAGTGACAGAAGGCTTTAAAAATGCATTTTCATAAAGTGCTTCTCAAAAAAATTAAAAAAGACTTCCCAAAAAGCGAGCAACGGTGTAACAATTTAAGAAGCCAAAAAGAGAGATAAAGCCATGGAACAGAAGCATGCAAATGTGAATTACAAAAGGCAAAGACAATGGTAAGCAAGGGGCAGAATGTATTTCCAGGTCAGCTTCTACCATGTCTCCAATATGTCTTTGCTACCAGACAGTTGTGCTGTCTGGTAGGCTTCCACCAAAAAACAGGGCACATGTATTGCATCTATTTCAACATATTAAGTAAAGTAAACTTATTGTGAGTTGGGTAGGAGTAACCCACACCCCAGGTTAGCACTCCAGTGCAATTATGCACATAGTAACATATATTCAGAAATCCAGAGGGCCTGGAATGGGAGGCATGCTCAGTATTGGACTGTAGATGCCACAGCATATAGAGAACATAATATCCACAGCCACGAGGAAGACCACAAGTGCCATGGATATCAGTGTAACCATCCCATCAAATCCCATTTGCGCCAATGACACTGGGACTTGTCTCTTACTTCAGCTCTGAGGTAAGTAGATACTGAGGCACTAAATCTATCTTCAGCATTTCAGCATGGTAATTCAAGGTTGGGGTGCCAGGTGTGGCATATAGTTTCTTAATTGACCTGATGGTGGTTGTCTTCAGTGACAGGAATAAAATAAAGAATATCATGAACTAATGCTTGTATTTCAGGAATTGGTAGCTTCAATTTCAAGAAGCTGGCATCCATAGTAAAGGCTTTTGGCCTTTCTTGAGTGTATCAGACAGAGCACTACATCAAAACGTGGCAGGTGTCCTGTATACTGTATTTAGAGTGCCACAAACTATAATGATTTGTAATAAGGATGTGGGACATCTGCCACATTTCTAACGGAGTACACGGTCTGCCAGACTCCTAATAGGACCCCATATCTTTATCTAGGTCCCTCATTACCTAGGGGACCTAATCTCATGGGTTGTATTACATGTGGTAGGATGCCATTAAACCAATTCTGATGTTCTTGATAAGTAATCGGTATTTCAAGATACTGGTATGCTTGGTACCACTGCGGTTCGCTCACAATCCTGTATGTATGGAATGTGTATGTTCTAGGGTTTTCTTCAGGAAAGGTGACCCAGGAATAGAATATTTCTGTTTGGTAAGCTTCATTAGCTTCTACTATGAATGTGACATCCCAGCCCTCATCTCTTAAGCCATGTCCTATCAGATGTAGTGTTAATGCATTTTTGACATTCTCTGGAATGTCTATGGCGTTAGCCATATCATGAAATGGGTAAAGAGATGGAACACAAAATGGGGAGAAAGTCCTTTTACGAGTTCGAGCTCGAACAACCTACAGCCTAGATAGCGTGTTCTCTTTTCAGCTGAGGAGGATTATCCCAAAGACCACGGACGTCTCCATATAATGGTACTCAAGGTACCAGTTGTGTGTGAGACAGAGATAGTCAGGGCATCTGTGAATTAGTGCCAAAACACCATTGTTGGTGATGCCATGTCGAAGTGGGACTCTTGCTCTAAGCAAGACTGCTGGTTTAGGGATGACAGCACTTCTGTTCGTAGGCGACTAGGCCAATCCTACAGAAATCGCAACTGTCGGCCCAACCCTCCCAGCTCACAAGCAGTACCTCATCAAAAACCCAAATAGTAAGGTGATTTGTAGTAGCTTTTACGCATGGACTCAAGAGTGCGACATCTCAGGGGAGTCGTGGTTAAACTGAGATTATTGTTTTCTCACATGGGCAACAAGTCTCAGTCATGCACAGGCAATGAAAGAGATGCAGTAAAGTTTCAATAGGTTTTATTAACAAGACTGCAATCTACTGTGAAATGCATGGGCTGCAATGATTAGGATAATGAACAATGCAAGCAGCAGAATTGTAAAAACGAGAGTCGTAAATATAAAAACCCCCACCATCTTGCAATAGTATGAAATGTAAAATAGACCTTAATACCCTAGCATGCTGAACCTAATCTCTAACCTAAAGAGAGCTAGGTGTGTTAAACCTAATCTGCCAGTAGAGTGTCCGTGAGAAGCACCCCCAACCCTTGTTACCTTGAAATGAGGTCTCTAGATCAGACTCCGTGAGGACACGAAGGCTGGATCTGGATCATGGCAACATGTAGCATAGATAGCGTTGATGGCATCTAGTAGAAATCCCTCTGGTATCCTTGTCTGCGTGAGATGTATTTATACAGATCTTGTAGGACCCCTGACACAGGTATGTTCCCAACCAATAGATAAAAAGGCATGCTTGGGGCTTCAATTACATAAACAGTTCCCTTCAAAAGTACATTATGTTCCTGTCACGTGTAAGTGGGAAAGGGACGTGATGTGAGCACCTACGTCTATCACTTGTCTTTGACGCTGATGGTAAACCCTTCACAGAGTGACACTGATAACATGAAATCAAAACATCTTCCTAACTATAAACATCGCAGCCATCTTGGAAGAAATAATTACATAAAGGCACTAACACAGAGCAGGCTAAGTAGGTTAAAAGTCACTAGGTGATGGGGCACAGACCTGCAAGCCAGTAGGCTAAGCTATCTCCTGATTCCCAATAAAACTAAATAGGATCCACTACAGGATAGAATGACTTTCTCCTTAATCAAATCAGGGAAAGAAATCCACGTTTTCACTGCATACTGAGAAGAGTTGCCCTTTTTGATAATTTTTGAAAGAGGAGATGTATGCGCAAAGTACTGGGTACTAGTTGTAGTAGTATTTTGTTGTTTAAATTGATACAGTTGTTTCTATCTTGTATTATTTGTTCTACTTTTTTACCTTCACAATTGTGACAAATATAACTTAATTTACTACTTCCCTTTCATCATCACTGGAGCCTGTCTCTGCAGGGTTGATGATAACAACGGAATTACCGTAAGCAAGAGAGAAAATGGCTTCTGAATAAATCCCTTCTTGAAAGAGGATTTCTAAGGGAATCCCTGAGGAAGTATAAAATAGCCATTAAGTTAGCTAAAACAACATATTTTTCCAAAAAGATAAGAGGGGCTTTGAATGCCCCGAGGGAACTATTTAAGACAGTGCGCTCCTTAACCTCTCCTTCTGCAGCAACTACCCCTTTGGATAACTCACTGCAATTTTGTCAGTCAGTGGCGGACTTTTTCCATAATAAAATCATCAATCTGTTGAATAATTTTAGTCCCCCTCTCCCTGCTTGGACAGATGATGTGAACATAGGTTCCTTATGTACAGCTAAACCACTGAATACATTGGATAATTTTCAACCGCTTTCTGTAAACACAATTAGAGACTTTCTTTTGGCCCTTAAATCAGGGGCACCCACAGACCTTTGCCCACCACGGGTACTTAAGCTAGCTCCTCAGATGATGGCTGAGGCATTGGAACCAGTGTATGCAGAGATTCTTCAGGAAGGAATCTTTCCTGAGACCTGGAAGCAGGCCACCGTCATTCCACTCATTAAAAAATCAGGGAAAGATGTGGCGGACCTTTCCAATCTCCGCCCAATTTCGTTACTCCCAGGGTTGTCTAAAATATTAGAAAAACATCTTAATCAGGAGCTGTCTGCCTTCCTACAGGAGAATGGTGGACTAGATGCCTCACAGCATGGCTTTCGGTGATCATTGTACGGAAACGGCACCTATTTCCACCACAGATATGATTCGGAGAAGAGGCGACGGGGGCGAGGGGTCGATCTTGGTTCTACTAGATCTTTCAGCAGCATTTGACACCATCTCTCACTCTACTCTTTGTAACCGGCTGGCCCAAGCTGGAGTGAGAGGGAAGGCTTTGCAGCTTCTCAGCTCCTTCCTGTTGGACAGAACCACGACTGTAGCGTGCGGGGATTATAAGGCCCCTCCCTTCCAACTTCCTTGTGGCGTCCCGCAGGGATCTTCTCTTAGTCCGACACTTTTTAATCTTTATATGTCACCATTGGCTAACCTGGTGCGCTCATTTGGGGCTCAGATCGTCTCTTATGCAGATGATACTCAGCTGATTGAGCCCTTTTCACATAATGTGAAGGACACAAAGGAAAAGTTTCAATGCTGTATGCTAGCAATTAATAAGTGGATGACTTGCAACTGGCTGAAACTCAATGGGGACAAAACAGTGATCATGTGTTTTGGGTGTAAAGATTCCCCTGGGATAATAACTGGTGGCCGCCCGTATGTGGGGGCTGCCCAATCGCCGGTACCAGCTGCCAAAAATGTGGCCATTATGTTTGATGATTTATTGTCTTTTAAATTACAGACTAATTATCTGGTCAAGGTTTGCTTTTGGACTCTAAAAATTCTCAAAAAAATTCTTCACCTTTTGGAGGAAGACCTTAGACGCCCAGTTGTACTGGTGTTGGTTACTTCTAGACTGGACTACTGTAACTCTTTGCTGCTTAATGCTAATAAATCCTCTCTGGATAAATTGCAGTCTATTCAGAATGCGGCGGCCCGCTTAACTTTAAATATGCCCCATTTTACTTCTGCTACTAGGTGTGTGACATCTCTCCATTGGCTTCCAATTAGGAAAAGAATCATGTTTAAAACACTCTGCCTTACGCATAAAGCACTTCAGTCGTTGGGATGTGATTATCTAAAATCCACTTTTTCATTTAATCAACCCCCAAGACATCTGAGATCTGCTTCTAGATTTATGATCAAGGTCCCACGCTGTAAAAAAGCGAGATGGGGAGATCGCGCTTTTTCGGTGCAAGCATCCAGACTATGGAATGGTTTGCCTCTCTCGATGCGACAAATTCGGAACCATCTGCTTTTTAGGAAGTGCCTTAAAACCTGGCTTTTTGCAAACTAATTAGTAGTGACATTCTGGATTCGTTTTTCTGCATTTATGGTCTGCATAGCGCTTCGATGGTTCCTCCGGAACGCGCTCTACAAATAATCCAATCCAATCCAATCCAATACAATACATCAGGAGAATGCCCTCTAGTTCCTATTTCCTAGTGGCACCGTATCATCTGGAGTAGGACATGCCCGTTTATTCTAATCCTAATTGGTCTCGCCATATTTTGTGAAGACAGACTAGTCCTTTTTACACTGGCAACTGCCTGAGCTGCACTGAAAACATTTTCAGTGGATAAACTGATAGCAGGATATATTCAATAATGTATTCCAAGCCCCCTGAGTTCTGGACACTTCTCCATCTTGCCGTGCCAATATATCAAAGGCCCATCATCTATTGGATTATTTTCTTTGGCTAGGTATTCCCATCCCATCTCTCAATTGCCATTTCTGACCTTGACCTGATGAGTTTCCACCACCTCTGAAGTTATTGCAATTGCTGAGAGTTTCATAGGACAATTAAAAAGTGGGACAGCGCTACTGAAATTGATAATCATGGGGAATTTTGAACTGGATGGTGGAAGTGAGAAAAGTGGTCTGCTGCCAGAAGCTGAAGGCACCTGTGATAGTCGGTCATGGTATCGGGTGTTGGCTTATTCGTTAATCCATAGTAAGGGAATACACAATTTCACTCGTTTCCATTGATTTTGAAACCCCCAGCGCCTGATTTTTTAAAGAAAACTCGAATGCAGGCAGAATTCCCTTCAGCATAAGTCCTAGTTGTTTCTCACAGTGAGCAATGCAAGGAATGGAGAACAATGTTGCAGTCCGACACTGTATGGAGTAGGCAATGTAATTACCCTAGTGGTAATAACAGGCCTTGAAAGAAACTTCACCAGCAGGGGAGCCTCTGTGTGGCACCTCTGTGCTAGCGTATCAGGACGTTTCAGGTAAGCATTGCACACACTCTTACCTGCTTAGGAAGTTGAATTTAACTAGCACTGCCAGGGATCTGGGCAATGTAATTACCTCAATGCTAATATCATTATGGTAATTATATTTCCCGGTGACTGACAGTGCTTCTAGAAGAAATTGTGTTTGACTTATTTTTTTTGTTCACCTGTGGAGTAACCCTAAGTCTGCTCCTCAGCAAAAAAAAGTATACATGGACCATGTTAGTCCCACTAAAAGAGTTACCTGCCAAAGCCCAGTGTGAACAATTACGTTGGCGGCAGAGAGGGCCACAAGGAGCAGTGAGAGCGTTGCACATGGTCGTAGCACGAACAGCAGACCGGGCATCATGGATGGTCATTGCCGTAGTGCAAAAATCCTGTTGAGTGACGTGGACATTTGTTGCTAGATGGTCATATTGGCTGTCACCGCTGGCTGTCAATGCTGTAGCGCAAATGCAGATCTTTTGTTGCTGGTCATCACTGGTGGTCGCTATGGCATGAAGTGTCGGGTTCACCTGAGCTTCACGTTGATGGGTGGCACGAGCAGCAAGATCTTGGTGCGAACAGGCCCATTAATGGATAGAGAAAAAAAAAAAAAATTCTGCAGGGAGAGAGAGCTGATGCCATTCCAATGGTCCAGGACCTGGGGAGCACTTGTTGAGGATCAGGAAGTCACTCCACCAGAGGTCAGCAGGACTCAGGTAGTTGTAGTTGTAGGCCCAGCTCCATGTCCAGACAACAGGTCAGCTTAGAAGATGCAAGAAGCCTGTTACGTCCCTGTAGCTCTGAACAGGAGGTCAGTCAGCTGACCCTTGGTGTCACTTCAGCCTGGGATGGAGGGTCCAGATCCACTCTTCCTTCTCAGCAAGAAGGGCAGCCTCTTGCATCAGAGAAGCACCGCAGTCCTTCTGTAGTATCCACGGGTCCAGAAATGCACTGAAGAGTTGGGTCTGAGTATTTATTCTTGGTGCAAGGTACAAACCTCTGTATGCAAGGGGGGCATTCCCCCATTAGGGGGGCCGAAAACATGCCACAAAGAAATCTAAAAGGGAGCACACCATTGGTTACAATGGGCCCTTATGTACTGTTCAGTGTTAGCGTCAAAATTCTGATGCTATTGCCCCCTACCCTGTGCCATAGTGTGCCGTATTTTAAATACGGTGCACACATGGTGGTGGTAGTGGGATGCTAAAGGGTGCAAGGAAAGTGGCGCTGCACTGGGTGCAGTGCTACTTTTCTTAAATCTGCCCCTAAATGTTTATAGGATGCTAACAGCTGCACCTGCTTTCTCCATGGAGCTACAACAATCATTACATGCTAATGAATGGCTGCCACAGAGTTAGAGGCAGGGGTTGACTTCTAGTGAAGATCCTTGAACGTGACTAGTGGGCAGTGAAACAAACATATTCTTTAGAAAGGTCAGAGCTCCATCTGTCTTACTATATGAATAGTGTGCTTACGGTCTCCTCAAGTGCACTTACACCTAATGCTAGCATTGCCCTGGGTAGCTCTAGTAACACTAGTGAAATATGTTTGGTTTGGTACTTTCCTTTTTTGGCAACTGTTCACTACAAATTCCAGCAACCCCTCTCCTTTCACTTAAATAACCCAGGAGGGGTCAGCATTACAGAGAGAGAGAGCCAGGGGAGTGTACACACATCTGAGTATCATGCGAGTACAAACAGGGCTAAGGACAAAACAAGGCACTAACCAACAACAACTCAAGGATAACAGTGAGGAAAGACCCTGGGTACTAAGGATTGGCCACTTTGGAGAACAGGCCAATGGCATTTGGGGAACCAACTACTGAGTTCCAACAGCTAGTAGTTCCAGGTCATCCAGCCCTTTAAGAATTGTGGGTCACACTGTGAGTCAGGCTAGGCAGAAGCAGTATAAAGAGGATGGAAACCTTGACCATGATGCCTGGCAGCACTGTGTTTGGATTGTTGTGGCTCCTGCTTCTCACTCTTGGTCATTCACCTGCTTTGCATTTCTGCATCTTTATTGTATTGTCCCCCCCCCTTGGTTCCCTGTGTTTCCCGTTTCCAAGCTACCTCCTGCTCCTGTTTCCCTCAATGTTGCCTGTTGTGTTTGTACTGTGTTTGTCGTCCACCTTGCTCGGATTCCTGGTACTTCATGGGGTGTGTCACAGTCTGCCCATAGCTCAATCTGTTAGGTGAACACACACCCTTCATTCGACTATTATATTATTGACACTTTATGCACGAGACTGAAGTCTACTGACCACTCCAGAGTGCACCAGTTACCAGATGAGGGACAGTGAGAATTGGTATCAACAGTCGCCAACACAGTGTGCCTTCCCCCTCTACCTTTGTTTTGATCCATCTTTCACATGGGGCCTGCAGTAGTGAGCCTAGCAGTGCTTCACAGCAGTCTCTCTTAGTAGCCACCTTTCACCTGGGGCCGGCAGTAGTGAGCCTAGCAGTGCTTCACAGCAGTCTCTTGTGGAAGCCACCTTTCACCTGGGGCCAGCAGTAGTGAGCCTAGCAGTGCTTCGCAGCAGTCTCTCTTGGTAGCCACCTTTCAGCTGGGGCCAGCAGTAGCGAGCCTAGCAGTGCTTCCCAGCAGTCTCTCGTGGTACCCACCTTTCACCTGGGGCCGGCAGTAGTGAGCCTAGCAGTGCTTCGCAGCAGTCTCTCGTGGTAGCCACCTTTCACCTGGGGCCGGCAGTGGTGAGCCAAGCAGTGCTTCACAGCAGTCTCTTGTGGAAGCCACCTTTCACTGGGGCCGGCAGTGGTGGGCCTAGCAGTGCTTCACAGCAGTCTCTCTTGGAAGCCACCTTTCACCTGGGGCCAGCAGGTAGTAGTGAGCTTAGCAGTGCTTCACAGCAGTCTCTCTTGGAAGCTACCTTTCACCTGGGGCCAGCAGTAGTGAGCCTAGCAGTGCCTCACAGCAGTCTCCCTTGATAGCCACCTTTCACCTGGGGCCGGCAGTAGCGAGCCTAGCAGTGCTTTGCAGTAGTCTCTCTTGATAGCTACCTTTCACATGGGGCCGGCAGTAGTAAGCCTAGCAGTGCTTCACAGCAGTCTCTCGTGGAAGCCACCTTTCACCTGGGGCCGGCAGTAGCGAGCCTAGCAGTACTTCGCAGCAGTCTCTCTTGATAGCCACCTTTCACCTGTGGCCGGCAGTAGTAAGCCTAGCAGTGCTTCACAGCAGTCTCTCCTGGAAGCCACCTTTCACCTGGGGCCGGCAGTAGTGAGCCTAGCAGTGCTTCACAGCAGTCTCTCTTGATAGCCACCTTTCACCTGGGGCTTGCAGTAGTGAGCCTAGCAGTGCTTCACAGCAGTCTCTCGTGGAAGCCACCGTTCACCTGGGGCCGGCAGTAGTGAGCCTAGCAGTGCTTCACAGCAGTCTCCCCTGATAGCCACCTTTCACCTGGGGCCAGCAGTAGTGGGCCTAGCAGTGCTTCACATCAGTCTCCCTTGATAGCCACCTTTCACCTAGGGCCGGCAGTAGTTAGCCTAGCAGTGCTTCACAGCAGTCTCTCGGTGAAGCCACCTTTCACCTGGGGCCGGCAGTAGTGAGCTTAGCAGTGCTTCGCAGCAGTCTCTCTTGGAATCCACCTTTCACCTGGAGCCGGCAGTAGAGAGCCTAGCAGTGCTTCACCGCAGTCTCTTGTGGAAGCCACCTTTCACCAGGGCCCTTCAGTAGTGAGCCTAGCAGTGCCTCACAGCAGTCTCCCTTGATAGCCACCTTTCACCTAAGGCCGGCAGTAGTTAGCCTAGCAGTGCTTCACAGCAGTCTCTCCTGATAGGCACCTTTCACCTGGGACCGGCAGTAGCGAGCCTAGCAGTGCTTCACAGCAGTCTCTCTTGGAATCCACCTTTCACCTGGTGGCGGCAGTAGCGAGCCTAGCAGTGCTTCGCAGCAGTCTCTCTTGATAGCTACCTTTCACCTGGGGCCGGCAGTAGTAAGCCTAGCAGTGCTTCACAGCAGTCTCTCGTGGAAGCCACATTTCACCTGGGGCCAGCAGTAGTGAGCCTAACAGTGCTTCACAGCAGTCTCTCTTGGAAGCCACCTTTCACCTGGGGCCGGCAGTAGTGAGCCTAGCAGTGCTTCACAGCAGTCTCCCTTGATTGCCACCTTTCACCTGGGGCCGGCAGTAGTGAGCCTAGCAGTGCTTCGCAGCAGTCTCTCTTGATAGCCACCTTTCACCTGGGGCTGGCAGTAGCAAGCCTAGCAGTGCTTCGCAGCAGTCTCTCTTGGAAGCCACCTTTCACCTGGGACCGGCAGTAGTGAGCCTAGCAGTGCTTCACAGCAGTCTCCGGTGGAACCACCTTTCACCTGGGGCCTGCAGTAGTGAGCCTAGCAGTGCTTCACAGCAGTCTCTCTTGATAGTCACCTTTCACCTGGGGCCGGCAGTAGCGAGCCTAGCAGTGCCTCACAGCAGTATCCCTTGATAGCCACCTTTGACCTGGGGCCGGCAGTAGCGAGCCTAGCAGTGCTTTGCAGTAGTCTCTCTTGATAGCTACCTTTCACCTGGGGCCGGCAGTAGTAAGCCTAGCAGTGCTTCACAGCAGTCTCTCGTGGAAGCCACCTTTCACCTGGGGCCGGCAGTAGCGAGCCTAGCAGTACTTCGCAGCAGTCTCTCTTGATAACCACCCTTTACCTGCGGCCGGCAGTAGTGAGCCTAGCAGTGCTTCACAGCAGTCTCCCCTGATAGCCACCTTTCACCTGGGGTCAGCAGCAGTGAGCCTAGCAGTGCTTCACAGCAGTCTCTCTTGATAGCCAGCTTTCACCTGGGGCCAGCAGTAGTGAGCCTAGCAGTACTTCACAGCAGTCTCTCGGTGAAGCCACCTTTTACCTGGGGCCGGCAGTAGTGAGCTTAGCAGTGCTTCGCAGCAGTCTCTCTTGGAATCCACCTTTCACCTGGAGCCGGCAGTAGTGAGCCTAGCAGTGCTTCACAGCAGTCTCCCTTGATAGCTACCTTTCACCTGGGGCCAGCAGTAGTAAGCCTAGCAGTGTTTCACAGCAGTCTCTCTTGATAGGCACCTTTCACCTGGGACCGGCAGTAGTGAGCCTACCAGTGCTTCACAGCAGTCTCTCTTGGAATTCACCTTTCACCTGGTGGCGGCAGTAGCGAGCCTAGCAGTGCTTCGCAGCAGTCTCTCTTGATAGCCACCTTTCACCTGGGGCCGGCAGTAGTAAGCCTAGCAGTGCTTCACAGCAGTCTCTCGTGGAAGCCACCTTTCACCCAGGGCCAGCAGTAGTGAGCCTAGAAGTGCTTCACAGCAGTCTCTCTTGGAAGCCACCTTTCACCTGGGGCCGGCAGTAGTGAGCTTAGCAGTGCTTCACAGCAGTCTCCCTTGATTGCCACCTTTCACCTGGGGCCGGCAGTAGTGAGCCTAGCAGTGCTTCGCAGCAGTCTCTCTTGATAGCCACCTTTCACCTGGGGCCGGCAGTAGCGAGCCTAGCAGTGCTTCGCAGCAGTCTCTCTTGGAAGCCACCTTTCACCTGGGGCCGGCAGTAGTGAGCCTAGCAGTGCTTCACAGCAGTCTCTCGTGGAACCACCTTTCACCTGGGGCCTGCAGTAGTGAACCTATCAGTGCTTCACAGCAGTCTCCCTTGATAGCCACCTTTCACCTGGGGCCGGCAGTAGTAAGCCTAGCAGTGCTTCACAGCAGTATCTCTTGATAGCCACCTTTCACCTGGGGCCGGCAGTAGCGAGCCTAGCAGTGCTTCACAGCAGTCTCTCTTGGAAGCCACCTTTCACCTGGGGCCGGCTGTAGTGAACCTATCAGTGCTTCACAGCAGTCTCCCTTGATAGCCACCTTTCACCTGGGGCCTGCAGTAGTGAACCTATCAGTGCTTCACAGCAGTCTCCCTTGATAGCCACCTTTCACCTGGGACCTGCAGTAGTGAACCTATCAGTGCTTCACAGCAGTCTCCCTTGATAGCCACCTTTCACCTGGGGCCGGCAGTAGTAAGCCTAGCAGTGCTTCACAGCAGTCTCTCTTGATAGCCACCTTTCACCTGGGGCCGGCAGTAGCGAGCCTAGCAGTGCTTCACAGCAGTCTCTCTTGGAAGCCACCTTTCACCTGGGGCCGGCAGTAGTGAGCCTAGCAGTGCTTCACAGCAGTCTCTCTTGGACGCCACCTTTCACCGGGTGCCGGCAGTAGTGAGCCTAGCAGTGCTTCGCAGCAGTCTCTCTTGGAAGCCACCTTTCACCTGGGGCCGGCAGTAGTGAGCCTAGCAGTGCTCCAAAGCAGTCTCTCGTGGAAGCCACCTTTCACCTGGGGCCAGCAGTAGTGAGCCTAGCAGTGCTTCACAGCAGTCTCTCGTGGAAGCCACCTTTCACCTGGGGCCGGCAGTAGTGAGCCTAGTAGTGCTTCGCAGCAGTCTCTCTTGGAAGCCACCTTTCACCTGGGACCGGCAGTAGTGAGCCTAGCAGTGCTTAACAGCAGTCTCTCTTGATAGCCGCCTTTCACCTGGGGCCTGCAGTAGGGAGCCTAGCAGTGCTTCACAGCAGTCTCTCTTGGAAGCCCAGGGTTTGTGTCAAATCTGCATACCAGTTGACTCACAAACACCTATATTATTCCTGATACCATTTGATAGCTTTGATAGTTTATGTTAGTTTGCTGAGGATAGCCATCATAGTACCCCATTCCTATGTGCTGCTAATCCGAGTGCACTTGAATTAGGATTAGACTCTGGACACAGACTGGGAACACCGCTGTTTTGTGCCGAACGTGTGGGAAGAGAACACACATTTAAAATGTGTGAACCTGTGAATGGGGAATAACTAGTGACATTAGTGCATTGTTTGCCATTTAAGGGTGCACGAATCGGAATGGGCACACGTTGGACACAAAAAAATACAATACCCTGCTTTATCAGTGTTTATGGGTGTACAGTTCACACTTATTGTGCCCAACTTGCAATGGTAGCAATGGTGTTTTTTGCTACATTTCCAGGACGTGAAACACCAGCAGTGACATCCTTGAGTCACAGATTGCTGATGCTGTATACAAGCTAGGTGAGGCATGGCTTGAAGTCCTCCTGACATATGGTGGGCCACCGTGTGCACCATCTTAATCCGCATCTCCTCCCTGGGGCCCCTAGGACTCTAAAGCTGGATCGGCAGCAATGGCATGTCTCCCTCTCAAGTGGTTCCACTGGTCCACGATTCCAAGATGTTTCCCTGGCTTCCCCCCACGCAATTCAGCCTTGCATAGCTGGCGCGCTGCAGTATGGTCACGAGTCTTGTGACTGGCAAAGAAATCACAAAACAGACATATGTTATTTCTTGCAGCGCCTGAAGTACAACAGCACGCATACACAGGTTCATCACAGCCAGGCTTGTGAAACAAAAACATCTAAAATGTAGGAAAACGCTTAGAACTATCTGCAGGCCTCTGGCATATCCAGGAAAGCAATAAATAGAGGGAGACAAAGTCATAAAATCTGGAGCAATACACGACGCAGTGACACAAGCACAAGATACGCCAGAACAATAGCAAACATTTTCACGACAGGCAATTATATTGGGATTAATATTTGGGATAGCATATGACAGCATATGAATGACAGGGAAAAATGAAAAAAAATCTAAAATAATGCACGTGGCCTTCACACAAGAGAACACGCGCATGTGGACACACACACACACACTGCCTCTCTCCTTCTCTCTAAATCCCTAGCTGCCTCTAGGAGAATAGGGAGACAGAAAAATGATAGAGATCTGAAGTTACATATGCGGCCTATACACAAGGCTGCAAACACATAAAGACATAAGCAGTAAATTTGGAAAAAATGCAATAACATTGTAGTTAACGGTTGTGGACCCTAAAAGGCCACCACTATCCCCGCAGTCCCCAGCAGCAAAATTATGAAAGTGGCAAAAATTTCAAGCAAATAAATCAAGAACACACACGGTCTCCCTTTCCCTTCCATTCTCTACAGAAAATGTTTCGATATCCAGAGTGCAAAGGCATGAAGAAACTAATCACACCGTTTAGATGGCTACCTATCCTGGAGCGTGCAGCTAAACACATGAAAGACAGTGGGCCGAATTTATACTTTTTGGCGCACAACTGCGCAGTTGTGCGTCAAAAAATGTAACGCCGGCTAACGCCATTCCAAAGCACCATGCAGGCGCCTTATTTATGGAATGACGTTAGCCGGCGGAGCTGCCTGGTGTGCGTAAAAAAAAATGACTTACACCAGGCAGTGCCGGCGTTGGGGAAAATGGAGCTTGGGCGCCAAAAAATGGGGCAAGTCAGGCTGAGGCAAAATTTTCGCCTCAACCCGATTAGCGCCATTTTTTTTTACTCCCAACCTCCATTGACATGACTCCTGTCTTAGCAAAGACAGGAGTCATGCCCCCTTGCCCAATGGCCATGCCCAGGGGACTTATGTCCCCTGGGCATGGCCATTGGGCATAGTGGCATGTAGGGTGCACAAATCAGGCCCCCCTATGCCACCCAAAAAAAAAAAAAATACTTACCTGAACTTACCTTCAGTTCCCTGGAATGGGTCCCTCCATCCATGGGCGTCCTCCTGGGGTGGGCAAGGGTGGCAGGGGGTGTCCCTGGGGGCATGGGAGGGCACCTCTGGGCTCCTTCCGAGCCCACAGGTCCCTTAACGCCTGCCCTGACCAGGCGGAAAAATGACGCAAAAGCGGCTGGACGTCATTTTTTTTTACCCGCCCACTCCCGGGCGTCATTTTTGCCCGGGAGTGTAAATGCCTCGGAGTAATTTTTTAGACGGGAACGCCTACCTTGCATCTCATTAACGCAAGGAAGGTGTCCACGCTAAAAAATGACGCAAACTCCAAGATCTTTGGCGCTAGACGGGTCTAACGCCAAAGTATAAATATGGAGTTAGTTTTGCGTCGGATTTGCGTAAAAAAAAAAGGCGCAAATCCGGCGCAAACAGAGTATAAATATGCCCCAGTGAGTGCACAAAAAGTACCCGAAATTTAGAAACAAGCATTGACAATGCCAATAGTTCTGACTTTAACGGAATGCTGTATGGTAATGTGAAGTATTATTACAGTTAAATAGTATGGATATTTATTTGTGTGGAATCAAAGAACTGTAGATTAACATTGGTGTAGTTAAAAGGTCAGTTGGAAGGTGCACTGTTTTGCCAGATCTAAAAATCCATGCAGGTTAATGACTGCTCTCCTCTCATCTGTGCTACCTCCAGAGAAAAAGAACATAAATTATCTAAGACAATTTACGAACATTGCAATGTCATGTGTGTGACCCTGAAAGTTCAGCCTCAGAATAAATAAACAAAATGATCACATCGCTGTGGATGGAAAGCACTTTTGGTGGAAGTACACAACTTCTTCCCAAACAAAATACGTACTCCTGACTCCCAACATGTGGACAGAGCCAAAGTCCCCCTCTTGGTGATACTCACATAATTGTCTGGCGACATCTAGCTGTCAAACCAGACCATAAAATGAACCTAAGACCATCCAAAGCCTCCACCACCCCAGGACATCAGCAGGGCTTCTCGACAAATGATAAGGTAGTGGAATAGTTTGTGTAACTAGGGGTGGCTCCTCCACTATGGAAGAGGAGCATCACTCCCCCAGCCCACACCAGCAGCAGCAGCTGCAAAACGTTTATAGTAAAAACATAATAAATTCTGGTTATTATGTTTTTACTATTAAAGGGGTGGGGCCATGGGCATGACAGGGACAGAGGGGGAGTGCACAGCACTCCCCCTCAGTGCGCATGTATGTTTAGCCAGCCATCTCAGGCCGGCCAAACATACATGCACACTAGTCTCTCTCCAACCCGGCACTGCATTGCCGGGTTGGAGAGAGCAGGCAGAGGCTCCCACTGTGCCTCAGAGCGCCCTGGCTGGGCGCTCCGTCCAATCCAACCGCTGCTTTCATTCTGCCAGTAGCATGAAAGCAGCAGTAAGACTGGAGCAGGGCAGGCTGGAAGCCTGTGCCTGCAATGCAAGAGGGAGCAGAGCAGAGTGGATGGAGCAGTGCGGAAAAAAGGTAAGTTTTATATATTATTTTTATTTTTTCACCCTGCCACACGACGCCCCGCCCCTTTCCCTCCCGCGAGCCGCGTCTGTGTGTATCCCATGTTACAAATACGCCAAGACAAAAGCTGGAAATTGGACTAAACCAGTACAATTGATAATATGATCTGTGGGCTAAACTAGTACTCAGATAGCTTCAGAACATCAGCTGGGAGACAGGTTAAAAATTATACAAGTCTTAAATTATATATGTGACATACATATAAGGCCCCAAACATGCAAACAAAATCATTAAAATCAAGAAAAATATCTACGAACCATAAAGCCCCTAACACCACTAGAATCTCTAATTAAAAAACACAGTCACACACCTTTCACAACATGGATGCCCATTGCACTTAAACCAAGACATGTTATAGGTCCTCACTTGAGGCTGCCCTAACCTGCATGCATCCTATCTCACCGGCAACACACAAAAGTACAAAGAATTAAATAAGAAAAACATAATTGGTGCGCATAAGCCCATCAAACAAAACTATCTTACGAATTAACAGTATGAAGCAAATGCAGAATGAGTAGCCAGTGAACAAGCACAGGGGTGTCATCTGAAGGAAGGGATGAAGTTGGAGCAGAAGGTAGAAAAAGTATAGTGTTCTTCTAAAAAAATCCATAACTGGCAAGTGAAGCTTTACGAACTCTTCGCAACAGAAATCTTCTCAAATTAACCCCCCTCCAAAGTCTAAATAAATAGATGTATTTCGAAAGAAAAATGCCTCTTACGTCCATCCTGTTTCTTGAAGTTGCAAGCAGACCATTACTAGCGCAGCACATGTAGTGTACTTCTAGTTTCCTGAGTCATGTTCGCTCTGACTAAGACTTGTGAGAGAAGACCATGCAACTGGCCATGCAGACAACCTGAAGGCCTAGAAGCAGGAACTTGGCACGGCTATGCTTGCCTAATACAATCTTTAAACATCCCTGGTGTTGATGTGATGAAAGGACATGTCCTTCACCCTACCCAACGGTGTGGTAGACATTATCAGCAATTACTGGGAGGAGCACAAGGATGTCTCCTTTTCCCTTAGTTGTTTAGGGTGTTTCCGGCTAGCTGCGGATTCTCATCCAGAGTCCAGCTCAGTTTGACCCATCATCCTATGGGTTCTAGAGATCTTATGGTCAAAAGCTCTAATTTCACTATAACCACGAACCATGATTCTAAGTTGTCTCCAAGGTGTAGCAGCCAATTCAATGGCTGCTCCCAATGTCTAAAAATCAACCATTTCTGATCTAAGAGCCTCTGAACGTGGGTGACTCCCAGTGCATGTGAACTAAGAAGTATACCAGACATTCGTGACCCATGTTATCCTGTTTCCACAACTAACCAGAAATCCAGTTTATCAGCTTTATTGGGCTCACTTTAGATAGTGCTTGGGTCCGATCACAGCAGCATTAGTTCAAGGGAATAACACAGGTCACTGCAGCCCAAAGACACAAGGGGCTGCCCAACCCTTCAGGGGCCCCAACCTTTCAAGCGTCCCCCAACGAGACCAAGGACAATGAATATCTGCGACATATGGGATAGTTAGTGGCTGTCTTCACAATCTGCAGTAAGGACTCATTACTTTGCATTATGTCACGGCTAAGGTATATTGAGCTGTCTCCCCCCACCCCCCTTGAACTGTGGGATTCGATGAAACAAGGACAGCGGGCAGATACTTTGCATGCTGTCTGGCTCCTTAGTTTTGATGTGGGAACCAACAACTGTTGAAAGCTACTGACATGTAAGGGCCAGTGGTGTAGCACCAGGGGCGTAGCTTCAGGGGGGCTGCGGGGTGTTACACCTACCTAATAAATGCATTTTGTGATAAATAGTTGGGTGCAGGTGCTTTCACTCCGGTATGGTGAGGGGTCTGTCGAATTTCACCAGGAATTTTCACACACATAGACAAACACGCACACACACTCTCTTACTCTCTCTGTTTGGAAAGACTTAAAAAACTGTTAGTTATTTCTCAAAATTATGTGCTTTCTCTCACTTAGTACACCTACCAGTTCACATTCTTCTCTCTGGTTGTATGATGGAACCACGCATGCGGCAATCACGCATGCCTGAACAACGCAGTCGGAACTCCGACCACGTTGTTTCCACGCATGCCTTTACAACAATTTTTCGTTGTAAAGGCATGACTAGTAAAGGCATGTGTGGAAACGGCATGCGTGGTTGTCGCATGCCACCCCAACCCTAAAAACAGTAGTACCCCGACCTCCCTTAAAAAACCTTAAACTCTTAAAAACTAACCCGATACTCCTCACCCACCCTGAGCCCTAAAACCGACCCCACCCCAAAAAAAACTACCCAACCCCTAAAAACAAAATTACCCCAACCCCCCACCCCTGCCCCTAAAACTACCCCAACCCTGCACCTAAAAACTAAAAATACCCCGACCCCCTCACCCCGCCCCTAAAACTACCACGACCCCCACCCCTCTAAAACCTAAACTACCCCGACCCCCCCACCCCGCCCCTAAAACTACCACAACCCCCACTCCCCTAGAACCTAAACTACCCCCACCCGGCCCAAAAAACTAAAAATACCCGATCCCCCACCCCACCCCTAAAACTACCGCAACCCCCCACCCCCTCTAAAACCTAAACTACCCCGATCCCCCAACCCTAAAACTACCCCGACCCCCACCACCCCTAAAAACTAAAATTACCCTGACCACCCCACCCCACCCCTAAAACTACTGCAACCCCCTACTCCCCCTAAAACAGAAACTACCCCAACCCCTGCCCCTAAAAACTAAAAATGCCCAGACCCCCACCCCACCCCGGCCCCTAAACTTAAATTACCCCCACCCCAAAAACTAAAAATACCCCGACCCCCCAACCCCGCCCCTAAACCTAGTGACCCCCCACCTCTGCCCCTTAAACCTGCCCCTCGCCCTGAATAGAAAATTACCTCAAACCCCCACCCCACCCCTAAAAAACCAACCCCGCCCCCTAAATAGAAAAGTACCCCAACCCCCCACCCACCCCTAAAAACTAAATAACTCCGTCCCCCCATCCCCACCCCTTAAAAAAATAAAATAGCCTAACCACCCCAACCCCTTCACCCCACCCCACCCCACCCCTAAAGACTACCCCCAACCCTGCCCCAGCCCCACTTACCTGACCTGGTCCTCTCCCGATGGATCTTCCTTTTTATCTGCCTTAACCACGCACGTGCCTTGTTCGGCACTTGTGTGGTTAAGGCAGAGAAAAAGGCCTGCGTTGTTCAGGCAAGCGTCGTTCCGCTTGCGTGAACACGGAACAACGCAGGGGTGGTTCGGGACGCGTTGTTCCAGATCTTTCCCTCTCTCTTTCCTGATCTTTCCCTCTCTCTTTCCTGCTTGTCGTTCAATGTATTTGAACATCCTGTGCCAGGGTGACTGTCGGGAAATCTGATGCTAACACCCCCCCCTAGTCATACTGACCAAGCTACTCCCCTGTGTGGCAAGGGTGGAAAGCAAGGAAAACGGGTCACCTGCCCATAATACAGTATTAAAAAAAAAAAGAATCAGCCAGCCATAATTGGGGTCCAGAGGGCCCTTCGCATTACTGGCACTCTGTGCCGCTGCACCTACTGCACTGTTAATAGCTACACTCCCGTAGATGACAACCTACAAATTGCGGGGTACTTGCGTCACTCACCACAGAACTGCCTAGAAATAAGGCCTGACTTCTTTCTATGTGCAGAGTTGGTATGGGGCAGGGCACACCATCAATAGGGGTAAAGGGAAATTAACCCTTCATACAGAACTCTTCACTTCTCACAAAACGGAATGAACATATGTGGGAGAAGAACATTTTTCCTGCTTTTGAAAACTCACTCCTAATACTGCCCAAAGATGGCAGTCTCACAGAATGTTGTTTTTAGGTGAAGGGCTCCCTGTCCTTTCTGGAGGGTGAATGGAAGCATTAAGCAAACTCCCCGAACTTATTACTAATAAGGCCGCCTTAAGATTTGGACAGCTCGGTGAGAGGGCCTGACTTAAAAAGGGGCTTTGCTCTGACTTAAAACAGCTTTACCTTTGTCTTAGGTCCAACAGAATTAAGATCGTCTTAAATCAGAAAATATAATAAAACTGTCTTGTCATGCCAAAACCCTTCGTAAATCAGGCCCTTTTACTAATGATTTAAATCGGTTAACTAGTGAAGAAACAACTGTGTGCTGGCCCTAGCATCTCTAACAAACAGCAACAGAAGACACTGTAGAATGTGTCTTTGTTTTTTATGCTTAGGTTTTGAGACATATCGTGGCATCATTCCCCGGATAGCTCCATAAAAAAAGCCGTGTTAAATTGTTCCCTCTGTTCTCAGAGTTTGGCCGAGGCCTTTTCCCTCAACGTCCTTTACTGCTATACGCCGGTAGTCGTTGTGCTGCAGTGCAGGTGTGTTTTGTTACCACCAGGCACACTGGCAGACGCCTTTGCAGGGCGCGTTGTTATGCAGGATGCAGCCTGTTCATTGTATTGCAATGAGCACAGCTGCTGCCATTGTCTGAAACAAACGAGCCCGCGCTCGGGGTCTGGGCGCGAGCCCGTCAGATTGGGCTGTGTCGGAAGGAAATCAGCGCCTGGAAGGCAGCCATCCTGGGGCCCTCGCGTTGGCCTCTCTGCTTATTCCGCTGCTTGTCGGACTGATGGTGCTTCCTAGCAAGGTGCATGAGTTCCCGTCTGAGGCAACAGAAGCCTTGTTTTCTTGTGTACTGCCTGCGGCCTCAGCGTGCTGCTAAGGACAGATAAACCCAAGCCCTGCTCGCTTTCATTCCAGCAGCTAGAAGCTACCACCGTGTGCTCAGTCAGTCTTCTAGTGACTTAGCCAACCCAGGCCCGGTTCCAGGAATTTATATCTGGATTGGCCTAGGGTGCGTTTGTGTGGGCCAATGAGTGCCCAATTTTCGACAATTCTGGAGGTAGCCTACAACCTGGGCTCTGGTGCTACTGCACCTGTTGCATCATTGGCAGGTAAACCCCTGTCTCCTCTTCCCCAACACACACCTCCCGACTCCAGCTTGCCTCAGGCATGAGCTGATCTCCACCGAGCTGTTCTCTTTTTACGGGCATGCCCAGAGTTTTGTCTCAGGCAGTAGAAAAATAGGGAAAATCATCTAAAGGCGGTCTTTTTCTCCCTATAAGTACACAAGTAAAACAGCTATTATTAAAACAATGCACTATAACATGTATTCTTGAGATTTCTCATGGACCCCTGACTGATAATTAAAGTAAACAAAAGTGAAACAAAAAATCACATTTGCGACATGGAGGAAGCACTTAACAGGTGCTTTCTCTGTGACCTCTTTTGCTGTTAGTGGGAGGCCCAAAGGTAATGTTTGGGTGGGCCTAGCCCACCCGCTAGAACCCAGCCTGATCCAAGCTTTAAGGGACCGCAAGTGTCGATTTTTCCGAGTGGAGTACCCGGTTCACCATTTACATTAGGCCCGGCTCCAGGAATTTTCATCTGGATGGGCCACGGATGGGCCACGACCACAGGCGTGAAGTCACCAAAATGCAAGGGGTAGCGAAAGTGACATCACATGGCACCTGACCTTTACTGTGACACACACACATGCTTACACATACACTCGCCCGCAAGTGCACATACCACATACATTTTAAAGCTTTTTGCCTTACCTTAGCTGCCAGATAGGGTCATATTTTAACAAGTATTTTTTAATACACAAAGAATTAATATTATTATTCACTAGTTGTGTAATAAGAAACATTGACAGGAAACTAGGAAAGTGGAGTCCCAACCGTCATCCATTAGGACGAGCTACCCCTGTGTTCCAGGCAGTGATTTTGCCACCTCTGAAGCCAGGGGTCGCAAAGGTAGTGCCAGGGGTAGCAAGGAGCAAGCCAGGGCTCGCAGCTGCAACCCCCTGGCAACCCCTAAATGACGTCTATGGCCACAACTGGCCCAATTTTTGTCGACTCTGGAGCTGGCCTACAAGCCCTAGATCACATCATATCTACTTCCAACAGGCACCACGATAAAAACAGTGTATTCTTTGTGTATACAGGGCATGAGGAAGGTAGGGTAGTGGTAAATTTGAGCTAAGGTTAATTTTATGGTTTAGGTGTGGGAAATGGTACTTGGAGATGAAGGTGAATTTAGGGTTTAGGGGTGCGTAGTGGTAAATTGAGCTAAGAGTAATTCTAGGATTTAGGGGTGAGTAGTGGAAAGGGCATGAATGGATAGCTTAGGGTTTTGGGGTGGACAGTGGTAAAGGAATGCAAGCATTTTGTAAATGTGATAGTCTGAGTTTGTTTCTATTGAATTAATTAGACAAATAGCAAATACCAATGATTTGTGAGTTTAAAGTGCACGACTGGAAACAATGTCCATGTTAACATGGAGGGAAGTTGTAATCCTACACGCAGGTGATTGCTTCTGGTACCTGCAGAAAGCTTCCTAAACGGAATTGTGCCTAGGCAGAACTGCTGGGATTGAGACCGAAATAATCAGCTCTCCAGTCTACAATCCCCCTGTCCTTTGCACAGGGACCTGGGGACGTCATATTATGTGCAAGTGTTAAAACAGCATTTCTACCATCTTAGATGAATAAAAGGAGTAAGGAAGATCTGCAAGAGTAGGTTAACATATCAGAAACCTACAAGAAGTGGTGGCAAACCAGAGGATCAAAAAGTGAAGATGTGCAGAAGAAAATCCTTGAAATCAAATGTAGAGGGTCCAGAAGAAGTGAGAGAACCCAGCGTAACCACGGTCTACCTCCAAAGAGCTCCTATCCCTTGAGATTTAGGATGCCATTTAATGATAATAACAAGGTGAGGCCTCTCAAAAAGATGCCACCCTTCATTTAAGATAGACCTGAAGCTGGTTGCAGGCACCATAGTGGACAGGCATCAGATTCATGGTAGCTCAATCTAAATTAATCTCTTTTTTAGACTATTAGTGCAACTACACAAAAGACTTTGCACTGATGCGGGCTGTGGATTAAAGCCAACAGCAACTCATCAGCACAAGCACTAGGCCTGAAACTGGCTCACAGAACAGCCTACATCAACTCTAGGGTGCTTCCCTCTTTCACATTAGTTGGTTGCCGCTTGCTGCAGGAGATTAAGGGCCTCATTATGACCCTGGCGGCCAGCGGTACACTGGCGGTAACACCGCCAACAGGCTAGCGGTGTTTCACCAGTGTATTATGACCGTGGCGCATTAGCTACGGCCATAACGCCAGCCCCTCCACTTGACCGCCAGGCTTCCGCCAGGCGGTCTTAATCCCCAGGGCAGGGGATTATGAGTCCCCAACCGCCAGCCTGTCCATGGCGAAAGGCTGACAGTAAGGGGGACTTGGGGTGCCCCTGGGGGCCCCTGCACTGCGCATGCACTTCGCATGGGTAATGCAGGGGCCCACAGGCACAGCCCCATCACCCATTTCACTGCCCGAATTTCCGGCAGTGAAATGCGCGACAGGTGCTGCTGCACCCGCTGCACATCAACATAGCCGCCGGCTCTATTATGAGCTGGCTGCAATGTTGATCTGACTTTTCCGCTGGCCTAGAAGAAATGTCATAATAGGGAGCCACCAATACCGCCAGCACTGGTGGTATATTGGCACCCACGGCTTCGGCGGTCTTTTTGAAAGTCCGCCAAAGTCGTAATGAGGGCCTAAATCTTTCAGATTCGAGTGAACATCCCTGTATACAGTTACATACAAATGGTGACCACTGAAATATTTCAAGGAAACCTGGAAAAAAAGTTTGAATGGACTCACAAAGACTCCACTCCCCCTGTACTCATGCACGCATCCCTCTGTTCAGCCAGCAATCACAAATGGAAGCTGCTTCACTCACCCTACCTTCACACAAGCATACCACCCACAAGGGCACACCTCTCATCTAGTGCATTCACACCACTCACCATGCTCTCATGAAGGCATGTTACTCTGTATACCTACAGTCACACAACGCACACTTCGCTCAGACAAGCACACCATTCACAACACTCAAAATGGCATGTTCTGGACTCATATAATCTTACCACTCACTGAGGGGCCTCTCAATACTCACCCTGTACACATACATATCGCTCTCCCACACTCATTCAATCACACACCTCACTCTGCAGTCATGCAGGCACATACCTCACTGTCCACCCTGCATGCACACACCCCAAGCTGCAGCTGTGCTAAACGCTCTCTGCCCTTCACCCGCTCAAGCAGAGTCCAGTAGGAGTACTCCTAGGACCTGAGGTGTGTTGGGGAAGGGTATTTTTATGGAGGACAAGCAGAGGAACAAGTCCTGGGAACAACAAGGCTGCAGGAGGTCACGAGGACACACTAATGATGGCCCCCTGGGAAGTGCGGTTGAGGGCAGAGCAGGAATGTTCTGTGCTCTGGCAGACTCCCATCCCTCCCGACACTGCAGGAGCTTAAGCCGATTTATGATAAATGATCACTGACTAAGTAAATAAAAAGAGCACAGTCACGTTACAAATTAATACAAGTGCTCTTTGAGTACATTGTGTAGACTCCTAAAAGGAACAAATGGCCTATATTTTTACCTACCCTATGGTAAGGAGAGATATTAATAAACACGAAAGTGTCCTTCTGCAGTACTAATACTATCAACTTCTAAGCGCTATGGTAACAGGCTGCACTGTTACCAGTCTCAATGGTAGTTATTTGTCTGTGTCTGAAGTATGATTGGCGATGTTAGACCATCATATATAGACCCTTACTTGTGTTTTCCCTACTTAATGATCCTCATGTTACCTGCATTAGGAAGGATGAAAGGCTGAGTTGGCTCATCCATGATTCAGACCTATGACCAGTCACAGGCCGTTTCTTGTGCAAAACAGAGCTGTAAATGAACAGCTACATCACCTTTGCCTTAGAAACATCTTTTTATTTACATCCATGACCCTCTTGGTTTTTCAAATGTTTTACTCCAAAGTCACACAATTTCAAAAACTATATTTGTGGTTTCTAGGTTGGGGAAAGAAGAAATCTAGGGATGGTCCAGGGGTAGGAAACCCATCAGGCAGCGGACTCCTGCCAGGCATCAGGTTGTTGCAAAGACCAGTGAGAGTTCAATGAGGTTGTCAGGTGTTGTGAACATTATATCATAACAACTTTCTAATTGCATGGCCCATACAACACCAGGTTGTAGACTGCAGCTTCGAAGCGCCATACAGAGCAGCTATTTCTCTGAAGTTTACTTCATGACCTGGGGTGTGCCATGGAGCACTGGCATCTTCGGGTGGGGGAGTCACTTACCTGAGTGGAACTTTCTGCAGATCAGCATTGGATGCTCCAAGGCAAACAGCATCATGTTGGCCCGTTTACCAAGCACAGTCCAGGAGAGCGGGCCATGGAGAGAATGTGACGGCAGCCCCTCAGGTATGGAGTACACCCTTGTGGAGGAAAATATTGAAAGAAACAAAATCTAAATTAAAATATTCTAGTTTGTTGTGCTGCCTGTTTTGATAGAGTGACTTTTTAAGAGCGGCTTGTTTTTTAGGGCCTGGAGTGCTCCGTTCTCTTCTCTCCTCATATGTGCCTAATGCACTGTTGGCTCCTCCCCCAGCTCCTTCTCATCCAAACAAAAGTTTAAGGCCCATATTTATACTTTGTTAGCGCCGCATTTGCACCGCGTTTTGACGCAAAAGCGGCGCAAACATACAAACTACGATTATTTTTTTTACGTTTGTGCCGCTTTTGAGTCAAAAAATGAATCAAATGCGGCACTAAAAAGTATATATATGGGCCTAAATCCATGCCAGCATTAGGTGGGGGAGGGGCTCACACTATTGCTCTCTGTTCAAGGAGCTGTGTGGACCCCAGCCCGCCGTGCCGGGCCTCAGAACTAAGGGCCAGATGTAGCAAAGTTTTGCGAGTCGCAAATGGCCCAAATCGCAATTTGCGACCCTGCAAAATCGGAAATGGGATGCAAAAATCCCATTTCCGCAGCGCAAATTGCGATGCAAGCCATTACTGACTCGCAAAATTTGCGACTTGATTTTGCAACCCGCAAATAGGAAGTCGCAATTTGCGAGTCGCAAACCATATGAAAAAGCCACTCGCAAATTGTGACTAGTCGCAAAAAGCCCATTTTGCACACCCAAATTACCACTAACTCAGAGCAGGTGGTAACCAGAACCAAAGTATAAAAGGAGACCCAGAAGGCATCTGGGTTACTCAAAATGGCTGAAATATATGTGATAGCAAGGAGGAGGAGAGTCCACGCCGTCCGGCAGAGGAGGAGGAGGAGCCAGAGACAGGAGAGGATATACAGAACCAGGCAGACACTTTTCCAACAAACTGAGGAGGAGATTTATGACAAATACAGACTCAGCAGTGCAGCAATATTAGAATTAATTGAACTACTCAATCTGCAGTTTCAACGCCAGACTGTGCGCGGCAGCGCCATCCCCACACATGTGCAAGTGCTATGCTCACTGCACCTCTTGGCCTCAGGTAGCTATCAGGGGGTGATTGCTGTGGAGGGTGGGGTATCCCAAAGTGCATTCTCACGATTCTTCAGATGTTTCCTAGATGCCATACTTACCCACATGTCCAAATACACATACCTACCCAGGAATGAGGCAGAAATTAACAGCACCAAGTTGGAATTCTACAGAATTGCCAACTTCCCACATGTAATAGGGTGTGTAGACGGGACACATATACAAATATGCCCTCCTGCAAATCTGGAATATCTGTTCCGCAATCGGATGTGTACACACTCACTGAACATCCAGGTGGTATGTGACGCCCATTGTGTCATCACTGACATGGTAGCCAAATTTCCAGGGAGTACACATGACTCTTACATTTTCAGGCACAGTGGGATACACCAACGCCTAGAACGTGGGGAGTTTGGAGTCGGATATCTATTAGGTATTGCTGAAGACACCCTGAAGCCATACACACAGGTAACTGTAGAAACCATCCATGCCCTGCTAACATGGTTAATTTTTGCCAAACAGGTGACAGTGCATATGCTCTACGACCATGGTTACTTACTCCGTACCTAACACCCAGCAATGAGAATGAGAAGCGATATAACAGTGCACATAGGCGGACCAGAAATGTCATACAGAGGACCTTTGGACTGTTAAAGGCAAGATTCCGATGCCTCCACAGAAGTGGAGCTGCCCTCCAGTATGCCCCAATTACAGCATTCAAGATAGTTTGCGCATGCCACTTGCCTGGCCTCCAACATGTCCACAGCGTGGCTAATGCGGCCCAGTCCCCGCGCCACATCCCTTGCAAAGTGGCCCAGGTCCACCTGCAGGCTCACGGTCCGTCGTGACAGGCCTGTGGTGTTCACTGCAAGACAGACAATGGACGCTGCCATGCGGTCAAATCTCTGCACTAG
The DNA here is from genome assembly GCF_031143425.1 of Pleurodeles waltl. Taxonomy (NCBI): domain Eukaryota; kingdom Metazoa; phylum Chordata; class Amphibia; order Caudata; family Salamandridae; genus Pleurodeles; species Pleurodeles waltl. The sequence goes on from NC_090444.1 coordinate 151,405,527, forward strand.
TTGGCGCTCATGGCGCCTTGCACTTTGTCTCTCAGCCACCAGTTCCGTCACCAGTTGGCGTATTGATAGTGCTAGGTCACTGACATTGTTACTCAGTCTTGTGAACTGTGTGTTCACTTCTGCCAGGCCATGAGTGAAATTGTGTTCCATCCTCTGCATTGCCCTAGAAATAATCCTCAATTGCCTTGTTTGCAGGCGCTGACCAGATAGGAGGGATGCCTCAACTGCAGACATGGAAGCCTCCCCTAAATCCTCCTGGACCACTGCCTGGACCTTGACCTGGACTCTGCGCCTGCGACGCAGTGGTGCTTCTGGCTCTTGCTGTCTCACAGTGTGGCTGGGACCAGGTGTCGTGTCTCTTTCCTCCATGTCCACTTCTTCATCTGGAGGGAACTGTGGTGGTGTTGTGCTGGGCCCTGTATTGGCTGCTGCAGCCTCCTGCCCTGACTGAGGCCTGCTGTCTTCACCCTGGATGGTGTGGCTGGTGGGGGTGTCTTGTGGGAGACCTGTGGGACATAGGGAACACACTGTCAGTCTATGACATCTGTTGTATGCCTCATAATAAACATTTGCCTATATGCTGCCTACTGTACTACATTGCCCATATTGCACCATTCTGGTGGTTGCTAGTCTGGAGTGGAGCTAGTCTGGTTGTGCATGCTGCTGTGTACTGGGTGAGTGGGGGTATAGCATTTATAGGTGTACATGCATGTTTCATGGTACTCACTTTTGGATGTCCCTTGCGCTGACGTGTCCAGTGCTCCCATTCCTGACACTGCCTCAGGCTCCAGGGTCTGCTCCACCAATTCCTCCATGGCTGTGGGTGGTGGGATGGTGGATGGGCCTCCTCCTGTGCCCCTTATCTCCCTGAGGCGCTCTGCCACCCTCTCCTTTGTCCTGGAGCGCAGGTCATACCACCATTTTTTAATTTCTTCAATGCTTCTGTGGCTCACCCCTATGGCATTGATCCTCTCCTGGATTTCCTGCCAGATCCTCCTCTTTTCAGTGTATGGGACACTCAGGGATGCCTTTCCAAAAAGCTGGTCATGGTGCTAGCAGCATTCCTCTGTCAGCAACTCAAGTTCCTTCTCAGAGAATTTTTATTTCCTCTTCCTTCCTGCACTGCCTGTGTCTTCCATGGTAGCAGCTGTTCCTCCAGGTAGTTGCTCGGCAGTTTGAAAAGGGTGTGGTCCTCCCTCCTCCCAGGTGTATTTGATGTCTTCCTGGCTCTGATGTCATCAGCAAGAGCCAGGAAGTGTTTTTCCAACTGTTTTGCTGCACCTGCATGCAATTTGCGGCACAGTCGCAATTTGTGACACCCGACTCACTAATTGCGAGTTCGTTTTTAGCGAGGTCGCAAAAAGCGACCTCGCTAACAGCGGACTCGCAATCTGCGGTGCGACATCATTTGCGAGTCACAAATTGATGTCGCTTTTTTTTGTTGAATCCCATTTTGCGAGTCGGAAATTGCGAGTCGCAATGATTTGCAATTTCCGACTCGCAAATTTTTACCTTCCTACATCTGGCCCCATATACCTAAATGCAAGCAAATACACTTGCATTACAAAACGCCATGTCCACCAGACTTACATCACTATGCAGCCTTGTGCCTCCAGGGCCGGAAAACCCTCACCCAGCAAAGGCACATGGGCAGCTGGATTACTGCCCGAAATTGAGCATCTCCTGGGCCTATGCTAAGGCAGCTCAGTGGATTTTTTTCTGTTTTTGCTAGCAGTGCAACATCCACTCTGCCTCTTATTCCCATCCGCCCTTGCTGGTTATAGCTTAGAATAGAAGGCTCAAGGGTGTAACTCTGCAGTCTTTCAGTAGAGGTGTGCCCCAACTTCTAAGGGGCCCCTCAATCCTTCAGAGGGTCCCATTCATTCCAAGGCCAATGAATATCTGAGATATAGGCCGCTCAGGAGAACCTCATCACTTTTTGCAAGGGGGACCCATCATTTAAAGCTATGCCACTGGGAATGATATGGGTCAATCAGGGTAACGTGATCCCATCATGCCAGTCTGCCGACCCCACTGTGGTACTGATAAAGGTGCATTGTGTTTCATGTCACAAGACCTCCAGTAGTTGAGGAAGAAGTTACAGTGTTCAACTATAATATTAAACTTGAAAATAAAGCCTCACTTCCAAGAGTCTTCATTTCTGGCAACTGTCAGTGGCATAGCCAGTGAGTCATGGGCCCTAGTGCAAGAAAGAAAGTGGGTCCCCTATTTGAGTTGTGATCAGGGTTCAGTAAGCCTCCCCACCTCCAGCCTTCAGGCCCTGGTGCCACAGGACCTGCTGCACCCTGGTATCTCTTGTCTTCTGCTTATAAGGGTACCTGCCCTACCCTCACCCTAAAATCTGTAGCCTCCACCCAAAGTATTCAATCTCTCTAAAGTAGATCACTGCCTTGGTCCATATCCTACAGCTCAATATTCAGATATCTGGAGGGTGTTACATCCCACGCCTAGGGTTGCCACATAGCCGTTTCATACTGGCATGACTGAAAGTTTACTGTCCCACCAGTACAAAAATTAGTAAAATCACCTATTGTATTGTTTTGCCTTTCATACTTAAAACAGTAAATATAAGACAAATGCAATTTAAAATGTGTTCACAGTTACACATATGACCAGACTGATAATTAAAGTAAACAAAATCAGAAAGGGAATGTTCAAAATGAAAACACATTTTTTACTTTAGGTTCTATTATAGATAATGTCCAAGCCTTTGCAGAATCTCAAAACCGTGAACAACTGGTCAGTATTTTTGTATGGGAACTGTGTCAGCCCAGCCCGCACATATCCATGTACCTATGCCCCGCAACATGTTCTTACCTGCATTGAATTTTACAATCTTTTCCACACAGCAGGATCCGATAAAACAGTAGCTGCAGGGCTGATCTTGTAGCAGGGCTAATTTCTGTCCACAGGGTCTGGAGAGCCAAGGTGAGGGCCACAGTGTAGCAGGTAGGGCTGGCTTTTGGCATGGACGAGCTGGGCTCAAGCCTTGAGCACCAATTTTCAGAGGGGCAAAAAGAACTGTTTGCATAAAGGTCCTACAAACAGCAACACTGCCCACCTTGGCTCCAGTAATTCCATTTAAAGTGCTTTAAACCATTCTTAGGGTGCTACAATCAATGTTATTTAGCAACCCATCAGCCCGCTACCTTGCTCTCCCATCTGCCCATCTGTCTCTCACCCCCTGCCACCACACATCAGCACCCCCTTCACTTCCCAACAAACAATTTGGAACCGTCTGAGGAAGCTAAGTTCTGGGTGATTAAGGTTAGTTGAGGAAACTGCAGAAATGTGTGTTCTGAGGCAAGTCACCCATTTGATGTAGCTAGCCGAGGAATTACATGTGAAAAGAGCAGGCTGCCTCATTTCATTCACCAGCAGCAGGGACATTTTAAGGATTTTGGGGGCCCCAGGTCAAACATATTTTGGGGGCCCCTGTTCAGAACAGCTTTGAATTTAGGATTACAGTTCAGCTTTTTCATGCCCTCTTTGGCCACATCACTGGCAGTGCACAGGCAAACTGGTCCAAATTCTAAATGTGTTCACATCTAATATTCAGGGATCGTGATGTATGTTTTCAATACTGTAACACAGCAGCAGCTCACTAATATTACTGCAAATAATCTCTCTGACGCCCTCCCATTTCTCATATTTGAGGTCCTATTTTGATCTATGAGAAACATTTTTATGGACGTTGACTGAAACATAAACATAGCATTTCTCTGCAAAATGTCCCTAATACACCCTCACTCACCACCCACATAAAAATAACTATAACTTAAAGGGAGAAAGTGTTTAAAACAATCTGTTTGAGAATTATTCAAGGTAATCAGGGTAAGACTCTCTGCAGAACAGAGCTGGATCTATCGCAGGCCCCCTGAAAGTCCACTTTGCCCATGTCTTAAAATGCCCCTGACCAGCAGTAGCGAGGACGACATATTTATTTTTGCCCAGGGTGCAATGAAGTGAGGGCCAGCCCTGGTAGCAGACACAGCAGGATGGAGCCCCCCAACAACACTAAAAGTTGCTCTGGAGAAAATAAAAAACAGAGCAACTGGAAATCGAAATCACTCGGCACGAAGAGAGGAGAGGATTTATTTCCCTCACCATGTCTCTAATGTACCTGCACTCACAGGTGGAGAAAAAGCCCACCTCTCTAAAAGGGGATGTGTGACTGGGTCTCCTTGGAGAGAGAGACCCTGGCCCAATCACACATCTCAGGTACCAGTAAATAAGAGCTGTGAAAACACTACAAAAGTTTGGCTGACAGCACAGAGAAAGTTAGAGGAATTTAACATGTGTGTTTTGCCTTGGCTTTTATGCCATGACTTCAATATTAGTAGTATGCAACAGTGTTCCTGACATTTTCCAGGCTGATGGACAGCTCAGCTTACCAAAGTGACCCGAGCACATTTCCCACCGATTTTGATGGCATGTTTTTGATGCAGAGGAATATGAGGATCATTCCACCAAACAAGGATGCACTTCCTTCTTATAATTAATAGGAAGTACCCTTGTTTGCTGGAGATTCAACTCTTTGACTGTAGTCTCATCATCTTCTCTATGTGAGGATCCATTTTGTCACTGATTTCTGTATGAAGAAACTCGAGGAACAATCATAAGGTCAGAGGAGATATTACCTCATGGTCCTTTACGCAGCTGTAGTGTAGAGTATGCACTAGACAAAACCGAAGGGTAAAGCAATGTTATAATAGGTGTGATAAAATATCTGTTTTTGTTTAAAAACAATCTTACAAATTCACTGAAATAAAAAACGTTAAAGTAATGTTATAGTTAGGTGCGGTAAAAAGAAAGATTGTTTTTGTTTAAAAAAAACTAGAAATTTACTGAAAAAAACAAAGGTTAAAGTGACGTTATAGTTAGGAGAATATGTCAGGGACAACATTAGCATTTTAAACTCAAAAAGTCACAGAAATTCACCAGTTATATTTAGCAGAGCACTGCCTATGCACTGCTTATGACCTCACATATTACATCAATCATGACATGTTCTATGACATCACTGATGACATCTCAAATGACATCACTGATGACATCAACAAACTTCTTTTGTGAACATTACTCTATAAACTAGTATGACATTAGAGGCCTGAAAGTAAATGCAAAATAGCTTCGACTAAAATGAAGCATCATTAATGCCATCACAAACACAACTCCCTTAGGTGTAGCAAGCAGATGTTATGTGCAACATTGACCCCATACCATACACTTAACAGGTAGCCTAGTTCATATTAACAATCAACCACAGATATATGGAAACCCTTATTGCACATGGTGCTCAATATGTATATGTTAGAAATGGGGTCCTTGGTTGACAATCGGGTTACCCCTGTCCAAGCAAAAATCCTCACTCTAGTCAGGGTAAAGGAGAATCACACTCAGTTAATCCCCGCTCACCCCCTTGGTAGCTTGGCACGAGCAGGCAGGCTCAACTTCAGAAGCAAAGTGTAAAGTATGTGTACAAACACACACAGTAATACAATGAACCACTACAAAATGGCACAACACAGGTTTAGAAAAATAGGTAATATTTATCTAAGCAAGACAAGTCCAAAATGATAAAAATCCAGCATACACAAGTCAAGATATGAATTTTCAAAGGAATAAGAGTCTTAATCCTTAGAAAACAGTGAGAATGCTGTTGTTACACAAAGTACCTAATTAGCGTCAAAATTAAAGCTGCACGGGCGAGCATGCTTTGGAAAAATCAGCAATGCGTCGGTTCCTTACTCTCAAGCAAGGCCATGCGTCGTTTCCTTCTCCGGTTGGGTCGCGATGCATCGTTTTTCTCCCTTGCAAGAGAGCGATGTGTCGATTTCCGGAGGGGGGACCTCAGATCCGTGCAGAGTCGGATTGACTTTGACGCCCAGGGACGATGCGTGGACAATCCGGTCACATGGTGTTACAAAACCACGCTGTGTGTGGTTTGCATCATTATCAGCCTCTGTAAGCGGGTGCTGCACGTCATTTTTTCAGCTGCGATGTGTCGATCTCCCAACTGCAATGCAAGTGGAGCGTCGATTTCAGCCGCGAAGCAGGCGGCGATTCGTTTATCAGCAGCATTTTCAGTTCTTGTCCGCCAGCTTCACTTTTCAAGGGCCCAGGGTCTCAAGGGCACCACTTGGAAGGGCAGAAGTCTCAGCAGAGAGTCCAGGTGCTGGCAGGGGAAGTCTTTGATGGTCCTGAGACTTCAACAACAGGAGGCAAGCTCAGTTTAAGCCCTTGGAGATTCTTCTCAAGCAGGAATGCACAACAAAGTCCAGTCTTTGTCCCCTGTCACAGGGAGAAGCAGCAACTGCAGGATAGCCCAACAAAGCACAGTCACGGGCAGGGGCAGCACTTCTCCTCAGCTATTCTCCTTGGCAGAGGTTCCTCTTGATTCCAGAAGTGATCTAATTTCCATGGGTTTTTGGTCCACTATTTATACTCCTTTCTGCCTTTGAAGTAGGCAAATTTCAAAGGAAAGTCTCTCTTGTTTGTAAGATCCTGCCTTGCCCAGGCCAGGCCCCAGGCACACACCAGGGGGTTGGAGACTGCATTGTATGAGGGCAGGTATAGCCCTTTCAGGTTTGAGTGACCACTCCTCCCCTCCCTCCCATCACAGATGGCTCATCAGGATATGCAGGCTACCCCCATCCCCCTTTGTGTCACTGTCTAGAGGAGAGATGCAAACAGCACAACTGTCAAACTGACCCAGACAGGGATTCCACAAACAGGCAGAGTCACAGAATGGTTTTTTCAAACACACAATCTAAAAACAAACTTTACTAAAAGATGTATTTTTAAATTGTGAGTTCAGAGACCCTAAACTCCATATTTCTATCTACTCCCAAAGAGAATCTAAACTTTAATAATATTTAAAGGCAGCCCCCATGTTAACCTAAGAGGGAGATAGGCCTGGCACAGTGAAAAACGAATTTGGCAGTATTTCACTGTCAGGACATATAAAACACATTAGGATATGTCCTACCTTTAACATACACTGCACCCCGTCCATGGGGGCTACCTAGGGCCTACCTTAGGGGTGCCTTACATGTAAGAAAAGGGAAGGTTTAGGCCTGGCAAGTGGGTACACTTGCCAAATCGAATTGGCAGTTTAAAAACTGCACACACAGACACTACAGTGGCAGGTCTGAGCCATGTTTACAGGGCTACTAATGTGGGTGGCACAACCAGTGCTGCAGGCCCACTAGTAGTATTTCATTTACAGGCCCTGGGCACCTCTAGTGCACTGTACTAGGGACTTACTAGTAAATCAAATATGCCAATCATGGGAAGCCAATTACACATACATTTTACATAGGAGCACCTGCACTTTAGCACTGGATAGCAGTGGTAAAGTGCCTAGAGTAACGAAAACAGCAAACACAGAGTCCAGCACACATCAACAACCTGGGAAACAGAGGCAAAAAGTTAGGGGAGACCATGCCAAGGATGCCAAGTCTAACAGTATGCAGCTGTTCAGAAAAAGTTGTACTCTTCAAGATATTTAACATCTCTTACAAAATTAATACCCTAGTATGGACAGCTCTTATCTGTATCAAACCCCTCACAGTCTCTGAACCTACATTGAGAAATGAATTTGATATACGCAGAAAAGTGGGTACTGTAGACAGTGTTTACTAAATGGAGAGAGTTTGCTCTATAGCACACTGTTTGTAGATAGTGAAACGCTCATGAGAAACACACCACAGAGTAGTAAAACGTAACTATTAAAAGCAGTGTATACTCTATGTAACACTTGTCAAAAAAAGACACAATTTGCTTAAAATAGCCAATGTCTGGAGGTGTTAAAGATCATACTACTTGCAGCCTTCATACTGCAGTGAAAGCTTTACAGATAGTCCACCTTCAGGAGCAAAACAAGCACATATACATGGGTCAGTATGTTATGCAGAAATTGTCATGCTGAGACGATTCTGTCTAATAACTGAAGACTGCTTACAATACTTTGAATCAAAGAATCTTTGCCATGTTGGAAAAGTTTCTGCAGAACCAAAACACTTGTGTGGAACATACTGGACACAAGTCATCAACTGTCACCTGTACACAGAGTTACTCTTCAATACAAACATGTATATGTTTGATGCCTCTACACAGCTGTGAGGCATGAGGAGCTCATGTGTTTTGTAAACACTTACACCCATTAGCTAGACACAGGCTGTACAAAATTGGGTAGAAAAGTAATATGGTAGTTATCTGTCACTGTGTAAACTATATAACAAACTAACACGCTCATTGTATGATGTCATCAGTCATGTTATCAATGATGTAATTTGAGATGTGATAAATGATGTCATAGAACATGTCATGAATGATGTAATAAGTGAGGTCATAAGCAGTGCATGGCTGCTGTATAAGTTATAGTTAGCTATGCTAAGTATAACTGGTGAATTTCTGTCGCCAGTTGCTGATTATAAAGAAAAGACGTCAGAAATCAACTGTAATAAGTTATTGCAGTTGAGCTCTGAAAGTCACAATGCCAGTTGTCACAGCCAGCAGCAGAGGTGAAAGGCAGGTCAGGTCATGGAGCAGCTGTAAAGAACATGATTAGATTGCATTCTTTAGTTCATTATAGAAAAGTTAGAATCTTTCTGCAGGTTTCTATATATTCTGACCTATTGCAGCATTTTTTTGTTTAAAGAAACTGACTTTTATTGAACTGTTTCTAGTATATTTTTGCAACATATATCTAACAGCATCTTGAGGTGTTTAATTTTGCACCCAAGGTTCTATTTTTATTCTTCATGTCTTTAAATATGCTTCCTCTTTCATATGAAAGAGCTACGCACCAAGGTTTTAAATTGTTTGTGGAAACGGTGAAGGCGTAACTATGTACTATATGGAATAAAGCACCAACTGCCATACATGATAAGGATATTGCAAGTCACCTCGGAGATCCATAACATTATAAAGGAACTCAGCCTCCTTTCTTTATATAGATATGGAACTCCTTGGTGACTTCCAATATCCTTATGATGTATGGCAGGGGGTACCTTATCCCTTATATAAAAACCTTTTTTTAAAGTTAATTTATTTTTAAAGTAATTTAGTGCTAGATTCCCTTTAAATAGTATTGTACTTCACATAGTAAGCGTGTAAAGTGTGCATTTTTGTTGGCAATATTTTTGCAGTAATATTTTTCTACTGCAATATTTTCAACTTTAATATTTTGTGAAGAAGTGTAGTGCAACAGGCCTTCTTACCTATGCTTGCAGATGAGCAAGCGGTGTTGCCACTGTAAAGTTCTGCCCAGCCTCATGTTGCAGGGTCCTTCGCTACATACTGCATATGGGAGACATGTGCATGTAGCAGTGGTCTTTGGTAGCCTGAGGCAAAAATGTATGGGTCCTGCTTAACTGTGGCCACAATGAGATCCATCTTGGAATACAATAAATTACATGTTGTACCAAATTGGGGCAGTGGTAGCTTGCCAGACATGCAGTGTATTTCTTGCATTCCTATATTCTTTGTGTGGGAGGAAAAGAGGGAATTAGCTCCCTAGAAATGCAGAGATAGGGCTTGGTCATGTCCTGTCTTTTGTGCTTCCTTAATTATGCCCCATGGTTTGGATATCTGGAAGCAGATGGTTCTCATTACCACCCTGACTGCCTGCCATCACTAGAAGACAGTGACCGAGTATGGATACTGAAAATGGCTGATCTGGCGTCATTCGGTTCCAAAGTACAGATGAGGAAATCAATCCCCATCTAGAATATGATTATAAGAGAAGGACTAAAGTATCCAGTCATTGTTCAACAACTTTTCATTGACCGTTGAAGGTACTGCCCCGCAGGATAGTGGAAGACTCCTGGAAGACCCGGGCTGGTGTCCCAGATAGCGAGCTCTCAGGTTAGGTGAAGGTGGTCAGCAAGCCACTAATGAAGAAACAGAGGTCCTGCCTTGGATGAGAAATCTCAGTGCTGAATGGGAGAGGAGCTATGAAGGTATCCCTGGGTGAGGAGCCTGCAGCAAGGAGAGCCCAGTAACATCACTAATGGAAGAGATGCCCAGAAAGAAAGAGACACAAAACGCATACCAATGACACGAACACTGTGGCATCTTGGGGAGGAGTGGAGCTGCAGCGGCCTATGGAGAGCCTCTGTCCATGAGTGTGCATGCTCTGCTTGGTTTTAAGATGATCCCTGCCCCCTTTCTGGCCTGGGAGTGAGCAACAGGGCTTTCAGTGTGACCTGCAAGGGCACTTGACGGTGCAACACGCAATCATCTGTTTCAGGTCCTGTCTGAGCCCCGAAGCATACTACAGTTGTATTCTGTGACAAAACAGAGTTTGGTGCTTACAAGTGAACCTGTTACTTCTGACTGTGTGCCGGGGATCCTAGAGCACAGGCTCTAAGACGAATATAATCTCCTAATTGACTCCAGTTACTTAGAGCAAATCCTGTGAGTGGTTTTGATTCTTCTTTTGTGAGGTGGGTCTGTTGGGACTGTAAAACGGAGACCTGCAGCTGCTCCCTTGCACAACACCAACCATCTGTGCTAAATTCTTCCACTGAATAACTCTCAGAGACAAGCTCATCATCTCTGGTGGTTCTCAGCACACCGACAGCCAGGACATGATCAGACTGCAGACAAAGAAGTGTAAAAATGACCCTAGGCCTTTTCCAACAGTTCACAACTCAGCTTCCTCTCCCTATTGCTTGCCGACTTTGCGCTTGCCTTTGACCATGTACAGTGCTCCTTTGCATTTTGGCTTGGTTTGTGTAGAGTAAGGCTCCCTAGGGCCCTGATTCTGCCTCCATCCAGCTGTGTCGTCACAGCCTCAGATGGAGGCAGGAGGTGGGAGATATAAAAATAGACACGAAATGGAAACAGTATTATAGTACAGATATCATTGAAGGTGTAGCATGTGGCTACCTCGCACTGAGACCCAGCAATTAAAAATAAAGAAAGTCTGCAGCATTCCTCTTGTAGTGCCTTTCTATTTGCCCCAACACTGGAGACGAGAAGGTGAGCACAAGCTTATGCGGCCATCTGAGATATTTGCATACATCTCTTCCTGCGAGCTCACCGTGCTCCAATGCCGGCCGGGCCCGGGGAACCCTACGAGGCAAGCAACATTTTCTCGCCCAACGATCTGCCTCACCACCTGCATTGAGCGCACTGCACTCTGACTTCACTGCCTGCATTTAGCGCAGTGCGCTCCAACATTCACTGCCTGCATCGAGCGTGCTTCACGCTCTGACATCAGCCAGTCCCCAGGAGACTTGGGCAAGCTGCTGCAACTGCATCGCCTCCTGGCCCAAGTAAGTGCAAAAAGTGTTCCAGCACTAGAGTCCCGGCACGCAATCTTAGCAGACTCACTTGTGTGGTGCTGAGTGGCTGCTGCAAATTGTAAACACTTGCCTCAGTGCCCTGGACCTCACTCCCAGACTGGCAGCAATCTTCGGTTGGGATGTCTGCCCTGACACACTGCTCTCCTTGCCTGGAAGTGGCCATCTTGAAGTGGAGTGGCCCATTACTTTACAGCCTAAACCTGTTTCCTGCTGGTGCCCATCTTGGATTAGAAGACCCATCACCTCCCAGTCTGTATCTACTCTGAACTGTATCTCAGGCCTTATTAACTGCAGGCAGCCATCTTGGATTGGGTGGTCCATTACTTTACAGTCTGACCTGTCTACTGCTGATGGCCATCATGGATTGGGAGACCCCTCACCTCTCAATTTGTGGCTATTCTGCCTCTCTGCGGTTCAACACCCGCTATTCCTGGCACTACAGCACTTCTGGCTATTGTGCCTATTCTGAATGGCTGCTGTTCCACATTTGCCATGCTTGCCACACCAGCGCTCCTGCACTGTTAGTGCACAGTCCACTGCATGTCATCATGTCTGCTGACAGGCAACCTGCATACGATGCTGCTGCGTTTTTCAAGCCACCGCCCCATGTGATACGTCCAAGAGGGGTGCATAGGGGTGTATGGGCTGACTGAACCAAGAAATTTGACAACTTTATTGAGGCTATAAATGAGTCTTATGACACAAAGATAATTCGCTATCTCAAAAACCTTGCAGGGGGTGGCATCAAAGAAGCCCTCAAGGAAATTACCAAAGAAGAAGCCAACACCTATCGCAAGCTCAAAGACAAACTTGGACTATGAATGGTACATAATTGGCGAAGCTTGACAACAGCCAGAGGAGTCAATGGACAACTTTGTTAAGTGCCCGGAGGCCCTCATTAAACACTCTCTGAACTCTCCAAAGAATATGCATTGCGCCTTAGTATCATTGATGGCTATCAATCTGAAGCCTTCCAGAGGCGATTGCTTCAAGAAACTCGGGGGCATCACTTTTTATGACGCTCTGGTGGCACAGTGTGCAAACCCATATCTACAAAGCCATACAAAGCCACTTTGTGTGGCATTTCATGGGCTCATAGATATGGTGTAAGGCAATGCAGCACAAGTCACTGCGTTGCCTTGCACTGCGTCAGGGAGGCATTCCATGGGCATTGCGGTGGGTTTTCCCATGTAACATCCATGGGTTTAACGCATTCCCATATTTACAAGAATCTGTAAACCTAGGAATGAGTTAAAACTGTACGCCTCCCCAGGGCAGGAGAAACTAGGAGAAATATGTTTATTTCACCTCGTTGTTGTCAGGTTCTCACCTGGATTTTCCATGTGAGTGAGATGAGGTCATATTGCTAGGTCCCAACCTTCCTGACGACCGAGGCGACCCAGCAAAAGGTCAAAGTCAACCCCAACCAATGGGGAAGAGGGGAAGGGAATGTGTCTTTTGGGGGGCCATCTAAGGTTCTCCCTGTATGAATAAGAACCAAGATTTGCATCAGAGACTTTCTGCAATGTATTCCCCACCCTTCTTTTGAGGCATGTATGGTAAGTAGGAACTCAGTACCTGTATGAATCCCCTCTTCAGTCTTACAGGTAGGAAGAGCTGTGTCAACTGGTATTACCACATATCTAAATGTAAGGAAATACTGGTGGGTAGAGGAAGTACCACTGTTACTTTCCTATTATCAAGTGCACATGTACATCACACATTAGCATACATCATGCATGTAGTAATGTCGTCACATTAGTTTTAGGCTCATAATAGATGACTGGAAAACAGATACGTAAACATATATATATCTATATTCACTGAAAAAATCAAAGGTTACAGGGACGTTATAGTTAGGAAATAGAATTTTAAAAAACTTAGAAATTCACTGAAAAAACAAAGGTTACAGGGACGTTATAGTTAGGTTTTAAACTTACTCATACAAAACCATAGAAATTCACCTGTTATAGTTAGAGTTATCTGAAGTAACTATAACTCATGCCCTAAGGTAACTATAACTCAGGCAAAACACCACTCCTTCGATCGCTGAGACAAATTTGGCAGCAAGCACCTCCGTTGTCCCAAATCAGGCAATAAACCACACTATTACTTGGAAGCTGTTCTTACCACACCCAGAAGTCAGGCAGAAGTCAGCCGCCCACATCACCATCCTCTCACCCCACCATGTCACCGGATAGGTATAGTGAGGGGGATAAATACCTCCTGATGATGTCAACGTGCAAACCTGTGGCCTCCCGGCCTACTGTTGCCCTCTCCTTGAGTGGGTGACTCCTGAGCGTAATTGTCAATAGTGGCACCACCATCAATGTTATCAGCAAAGATCTCATCAGTCTCCAAGTATGTGTACAGTTGGTTGATATTCAAAGGAGGATACATGAATGGGGAGAAGATACACCCATACACTTCCTGGGGAAGTTCACGGCATCCCTTGCATACCATGAGCAAAGAAGCACTGTTACTTTCTACGTTCCGAACTGTTGAGTACTCATCCCCAGGGTCCTATGTCTGGGGACTGCCACTATCCTGGGACTCACACAAGTACATGCAGGTACCAGAATTATTAATCAGTTACACCTTCCAAACGCCTCGAACACCTGCCTGGTCATTAACCTAATTCTGAACAGACAGTCCATGCCTTTCATTACTGAAAGTTGAGTGTCGATCAATGTAATGTCCTTTGACAATTCACCACACTTGAGCCATCGCTGAAACTCGAACACTCGCCCATAAAAGTCTATACCTGGGCCACATCCAAACCATTACATGGACATGGTTCCTTCACCACAACTTTGTCACATGGCACTAAATTCATCATAGCTCCCATTCATGTGCTACAAGGCAAGACATCAGACGCTTGTCTTCTCAGCTTCGCTACGGCGGCATTAATGGGACTCATCTCCATCACTTTCCACCTTGAGACAGTCCCTGATATTACTCACCATTTCCTAACCCTCTTTACTGTCTTGGCAAACTGAAAGATAACTGTGTCCACTTTCACACAGAGAAGAGTGTCCACCCGGTGGTACGAAGACATAGGAGAGTCACATTTCATCTTCAACAAGCGGTAGAAAGAGTAATCGACAATCTCCTCAGCCTTGACATCATCAAGCCATCCGAGGGCCCCACACCATGGATGTCTCCCGACATGATTGTTCCGAAGAAGGGCAATCCAGGGGCTGTCCACATATGCGTGGATATGTGCCAGCCAAAAAAGGCAATGCAATGAGAGTGTCATCCCAGTCCGCATGTGGAAGACATGATCACCCAACTCAATGGCTCCAAAATGTTCTCCAAATCGGACCTTAAGGGCTACCATCAGATAGTGTTGGAGGAACAGTGCCGATATATCCCAACATTTACCATTCACTTGAGCCTGTTACACTACAAGAGATTACATTTTGGCATCTACAGCTGAGATTTTTCAGGAAGGCATTCATACAATCATTCAGCCTGTGACCAATGCACTCGACTACAGGGACAACATGCTAGTGTTTGGGGCCACCCATGATGCACATGGCGGTGCACAAGACAAGGTCTGTGGGCTTCTCTGGAAAACTGGTCTCACCCTCAACTCCAGCAAATGTGAATTCCACAAGACCAAGTTAAAATTGCTTGGACACCTCTTCTCAGAAAAGTATATGACACCAAACCCAGGTAAAGTCGCTGGCCTCATGTCTACCAGCCTACCAGGCGATGTCCTCATGCTCCGTTCCTTCCTGGGCATGACCAGGTAGTGTGCTAGATACATCCAACGCTATTCCACTATGAGCACCCGTTTTTGACACCTCACGAGGCAAGGGGTAGCTTTCCATTGATCTCCGGACTGTGAGCAGAGTTTCCAACAGATAAAGACTGCTCTGGCCAACGCCACTGTCATGGCTTATTTCAACCCCAAGCTACATACTGAGTGATAATTGAGGCAAGCCCAGTAGGGCTTGGTGCTATTCTAGCTCAACACCTGGCACCCAGAAGGCTCAACGTCACATAGTCACATATGCCAGCAGAAGCCTGTAAGATACTGAAAAGGCTTATTCTAAACCTCAGAAAGGAAATATTGCAGTGATATGTGTGACAAAATGTCTCTCTTGTCATGGTTAGCCCCCACTTTTTGCCTGCTTTTGATGTAGTCTCAAAATTGTTAGTGCCTAGGGCCCCTGCTAACGCGGTTCCATTGGCCAGATCTCTTTCCCTAAAACTGTTGTGATGCATTGGCACAACTGGCAACACCTTTAGCTGTCTCTATAAATCCCTATAAAGGATACTTAGGTACCCAGGGCATGCAGTACTAAGGCAAGACCCCTGAGGGCAGCAGCACAGATTGTGGCACCCTCTAGGGCCATGCATCCAGAAGCAGCCAGCACTACCATTGTAGGATGAGTGCTTTGATGCAATCCTAAAAGACAAACTCTACATGGCACACAACCTGTGTGCCCTGACCACCTCACACTGCATGCACTATAGAGCACCCCTCTGGGAGGCCTTCCAGCCCTATACTGCATGTGTGAGCATAGGTGTATGAGCAATATGCCCCTACTGTGTCATTGCCAAACCTGGGACTTAGTAAGTGAACAGGGCAGCCATTTTAATTCATGTGCTGGACACTAGTCAGTAGGAGTTTCACAGCTACACGATGGCTACTTTGAACCCCGGGTGATTTGGTATCAAACAACTCAGAATGATAAATCCAAACTGGTACCAGTGTTGGATTTATTACAAAATGTACCCGGGATCACCTTAGAGGTGCCCCCTGCAAAAGCTAACTACCCTGGCATGGTTGCTGGCCAGTCACAACTAACCACCACCAGACAAAATTATAGAACACCAGGGTGAGAGATCCTGCTCTCTGGGTCCCAGAGCAAAGCACTTCCTGGGTGAAGGTGCAAACACCTCCTCCCTCAGCAAAGTGCACTGCCTTGCTAGAGAGCTTCAAAGGGCTTGCCGCCCTTGAAACTTAACCCCCAAGCCTATTGCTAGCAGCCGATGGCCACCCCCATTGTAAACCCCCACTTTTTACAGGAGCAACGGCGGGAAACCACACAAAGGATAGGAGGAGTGGTCATCCCCAGCTTTCACCATCCCCAAGGTGTTGCATGCGAGGTGACCTCTCTGTTTCATTTCCCTCCATCTTGCATGGAAGGAAAATAGCCAATCTGGTGTATGGAAGTGAATTGGTCACTGCTAGCTACTCCCCTAAATGCCCACCTAATACATTATTTAGTGAGCATCCCTAGACCAAGAAATTAGATTCCAAGGACAAAAAGAAGACCAGCAATAAAGAAGATCCAAGGCTCGAGAACTGAAGTCCTGGTGCACAAAGAAAAGGCACCAAACCCTGCCTGCTGTACCCAGGACTCGACAATCGCCGCTGAGGGGTTGTTTGGATGTTGGACTGACTCTACAAACCCCCAGAGGACCTCCAATTTTCAAAAATCACCAAAGATCTCCCTCTAGAGTGAAGGCATCACTCCCCTGCAACCCAAGACCAAAGACCCAGTGAAGGCCAATTCACTGACTGGCTGCTGACCAAGGAACCAGACACCGCACCCAGACCAAACTCCACCCTATGGACCATGAGGACACACCCTACAAATGTGCCAAGTTTGGTGGTACTCTGCCCTCCAGTGGCCATTCCGCTTAATAGCCATAGGTACTGGTCATCTCGCATTGGACACTCAGAAGGACAGTCCATTTCGGACTGTAAAAGGACCAGGAGGAAGCCCCAGTTTAGGGACTTCAGAAACCACCAGGACCTCCCACCAGAGTGCCCCGGCTAACCTGCAAGCAACCCTCAAAGAGACCTACCTCCTGCTTCCAAGGGCACCATAGCGCATAGCTCCTGGCTCACCAATTCGCACTGCACCCGGTCACCCTGTGCCCTGCACCGAAGATCCAGCTGTTCCCTGAGGGTTCCTCACCCCTTGCAACCTCTCCACTCCAAAGGGACCCACCGGACTTACCTTTAAGTCCACCTGTGCAGTGCTTTTCCAAGTGGACACCCGCAGTGGCCTGGCACCAGCTCCAACGACTTTCTGCATCTTCTCCCTCCAAAACCGGGAGCCGCCCAAACTTCTCCCACTGGTCCATAGTGCCCACCGACAACCTCAACCTACCTGCAAAAGGAGACATTGCTAATTGCAGTGCCTGGTTTTATATATATTTTCAAAGTATTTTCTCCATTGATTCCTCTGGTGCGTAACTACGCACAAAAAGACAATTTTTATTAAAACTTACAAAATTAATAACTTAAAAAGTGCTTACCCAATTTTGATGATCTTGGTCTTAAAATGTTTGTAAAATTCTGAAGTATTTTTGTAAATTGGTCTAAAGTTATTCTTTTGAGTGTATGTCCTGCTTTATTGATTCTGAGTGTACAACAAACAGGCGCGGCTCCTCTGCAGTGGCGGAGGGGCGTCGCCCCCCTGGATAAGCCAGCAGATGAAACATAAAACAATAGCTTGCTATCATTTTATTTTTATTTTTCATCTGCTGGCTCAGCCAGCAGGTGCAGGGAGGGGCGGGGCTGGGCCAGGGGGAGGTGGGGGGTAGGAGGGGATAGTGCACTGACTGCGCAAGTGTGTTTGTCCTTTTAGGCTGGACAAATACACATGCGCACTTAGGATTCTCCAGCCCGGCTGTATATACAGCTGGGCTGGAGAAACTGCACAGACCCCAGGCTTGCGTCTGAGTGGCAGTGACTGTCTCTCAGACCAATCTTGGCGCTGCTTACATGCTATGTTTAGCATGTAAGCAGCACCAGGATTGCTGGGGAGCTTGTGCTAGTGTCCCAGCGAATGCTGGGGCACCATCAGGAGCAAAGGAGGGCGGAAGCAGGAGACAGCAATGGGAGACAGATGGCGAAAGGTAAATAGTTTCTTTTTTTTTTTTTTTTTTTAAATGTTTCCCCCATTGTTCAATGTTCCCCCTTACCCCCCTCCTTGCCACTGACAACAAATGCTTTGCACTTCTCCAAGATTAGCCTAAATGCTCGACCAAGCTACCATAAAAATTAGAGCTTTTGGTGGCCTAGTTGTTACTTCTGTAAACCAACGTGTGGTTGACGGGACCCCCTGTACAGCGCATCTAGCTTTGCACACTACATAGAGGTACAGCCTCCTACATTATGGTCTTGTGAATACTTCCATGTTTTCCTGTATGGTAAGAAATTCACAATCATCACAGATCATCAGGCTCTTCTAACTTTGGGAACACGCCAAGATGGATTCTAGGATTGAACAGTGAGAAATACCCCTCCAAGAACATAACTACCTCATCTTCTACAAGCTTGGAAACAAGCACAGTCCAGCCTACTACTTCTCCAGGCAACCTCAAGGCTCACCAAAGAGACACTCATCCATGGCTGAGGAATACCTTCAATTCACAGTCAGTACATGCATACCTGAAGTTCTCTCAATTCCTCAAATAGCAGAAGCCACAACAAACAACAGCGCTCTAAACCTCGTAATGTGTCTCATCGAACAAAACAGGTGGAAGCACAGCAAGGAGTGGAGTGATGGCTCAGAGGAAATCAGGGCATTCTACAACATCAGGCATCAACTAGGAGTCACTTGTTAGGGACTAATCCTGAGAGGGTCACAGACAGTGATCCCTAAGAAACTCTGCAAACAAGCCATTGACCTAGCCCATGAAGGACACTGAGGGTTAGTTGTCACCAAGGAGGCACTCCAAGATAGACTTCCGTTCTCTGGGCTAGACGTTATGGTCGAAACTGAACTTCCAAAATGCCACCTATGCATCTGTCTAGTGCCAGTTACGCACCCTTTGCCATTGGAGATGTCAGAGTTACCAGAAGGTGTGTGGGAGAGGGTAGCAGTCAACTTCTTTGGCTCCTAGTATTGATCGACAAATACTCCAGGTAACCACTGGTCAAGATGGTCTCCTCCACCAGCGCAGCCAAGGTCCTAAAAGTTCTGAATGGCTTATTTGCAACCTGGGGATCTCCCATGGTTGTAAACTCTGATAATGGGCCACCATTCACCAGCCAAGAATTCAAATCATTCTGAAATGCCTTGATATTAAATACCACACATAACCCCGCTTTGGCCTGAAGCGAATTGTGGAATGTTTTCTGGGAACCCTCAAACAAACTGCAAAGAGCCACCGAAGAGGGACTTGTGCTGGATGATACTCTCTGTCAGGTTCAGAGGGCATACAGGACCATCCTGCACTCAACAAAGTGAGAAAGTCCAGCCACACTCATGTTTGGGAGATCCATGTGCACCAAGTTACGCAGTGGACATCAGAGCAACATGGATGTGGTCTGGGCCACAGACAGAGAGAAGAAAAAGAACTTGAAAGTTCAGGTTGATTTCAGACTGAGGGTGCAGGACGCCCTCTTTGAACCAGGTGGCTGGGTGGTAGCCAAGCAAAAGCAACAGAAGAAAGCAGACACCCCTTTTAACATCCAACCGTTGCAAGTCACAGTGGTTAAATGGAGCATGGTCACAACGTCTTGCACTGGAAAATCCGTAACCTAAAATGTATCACATTTCCAGTCCACCAAGCACAGTCACGATCCTGATGACCTGTCACCTATGGCAGTGAGATCTGATATGCTAACTCCCGTCCTGAGTGATCAGCAGTGTATAGAGCTGACTCCTCCAACACTGACCACCCAGTATGGCAGAGTGGTGTCTAGACCTCCCAGACTTATTGAAGACATCTGATTTTGTAAGAATGTTGGGTCATGTTTAAACGGGGGAAGTGTAGAGTCGGGCTCTATAGGACCCAAACCCTACCTCCGGCTAGCTGTGTCGTCACAGCCTCGTGGGAGGCATAAAAAGAGACAGAAAATGGAAACAGTATTATAGCAGGGATTTCAGTGGAGGTGCAGTGTGTGACACACTCAGAGGTTGTAATTAAACATAAATAAAGTCTGTAGCACTCCTTGTGTTTCTATTTGCCCCAACACAAGAGTTTGCACTATAGAAATTACATATACATACATGCATGCTTAGCTCTTGACTCTTGGGGGAGGAAAGCTACCCATCCAAGGCACAATCAGGGAGCTGGTGTAGCATTAGAGACTTTGGGTCTGATTTAGAGTTTGGCAGAGGGGTTACTCCGTCACAACAGTGACATATATCCCATCCACCGAAATATAAATCCCATAGGATATATTTAGGATTTATATTTTGGTGGGAGGGATATTGTGATGGAGTAACCCCTCCGCCAAATTCTAAATCAAGCCCTTTGTGTTTTTTGGCAGTGTATTGCTTGATGGAGAAGTTGGTGTCCAGGGTAAATCCATGTGATTTGGAATTCTGTCAGCCTTGGGGTTCGAAACAGTCAAAGATCATGTCATTGAGACAGGTTTATACTGTATCTTGTTTGTTGTTCTTGGCAAATATTGTATGCTGTTCTCTGTGTTAAATACTGTTTAGTTTTTCCATGACTGCTTATGAAGGTTTGTTAAATTAATGTGAAAAATTTTGAGGCATATTGTTATCTTTGACTTTTCATGTAATGTATTGTTTTAATTTTTACATCCTTTCGCAAATGTGTGCACTGACTATCCTCTTGTTTTCTTTTCTTCACAGATGCCGACGACTGATTTATCTGTAAGGTTTAACACCCTAATATTGCCAAGGAAGACTTGGTGCCCTATCATGATGGGCAGAACGCTTGTGCTTTTTTTCCGTGCGAGGTGTCCAAAGTTTCAAGTAATTAACTCGGAGTTAATTGCATGACCGTTAAATAGAACAAGTAAAAAAATGGTGGACAGGGATTACCCCTCATTATTTCCGAATTATCCTCTTTAAAGTCCTTGCATTAACAAAGAGAAATGCCCTGGACTCTAAAGGGGATAATTTCCTGAAGGGCCCTGCTATTTCCAGGAAGCTTCACTGTCGCTGAAGAGGCATGTTATTGCTGAGGCAACAAATGGTTGAAATGTTCCATGTCAGAATCCTGGTTGCGCAGCAATTGGCATAAGCGTGGGGTACTAATATTCCAAAAATACAAAATGGGCGTCAAGATTTCTGATGTTGCAAGATTTCGGGGGAAGCTAGTGCCCAGCGTCAGAACCCCTCCAAGAGAGGGGGGCCGCTGGGGACAGTTGAAGAGCGCGTTCGCTTTTCCATGTCCATACCTTAGGTGCTCCTAGTAGGCCTTCAAATAAGCTTTCCACCCGCTCAGGAGCTTTATGGGGCCCGTCTGTCCACAGCAGATGTCTGAGAAGACCCAATTACAGGTAAATAGCAATGATGCTCCTTACCTGTGGTCCTCTGCTGCTGATGGGGTGGATCAAGATGTCCTCATCTGAGGCCTTTCGATCTTGGCATCATTCGTCACAATGGGGGGTGCTCTGCATTAGGAGATCTGCCTCCTCACCAAGATATCAGAACTCCTTTTCAGCTCTGGCACCAAACACCAATGAGCCCTTGATACACCACAATGTGAGGAAAGGATTACAGCGACTCTAATGACCAGACATGCATAGAAGGGTGGCATGTAGAAGATACCTTTAATGACAGCATTTGTTTCACACAAGATACCATCCAGACTCTCCTTCACGAAAGCCTCAGGATGCTTTGTTTAAACATTATTAAACAAAAATAAGAACACATATGGAATCACAGACGTCACCATGAATGATACAAAGGTCAACATTGCCAACATGGTATTTTTCTATCACTTGCTTCTTGAAACCATCATTGAGACCCCAGGTGTCTCCTTCTCACAAGTCTAGTGAAGTGAAGAGCAAAGAGCTGTGGTCCAGAGGATGAGGAATTCACGAGCTGGAGCTCTGTGCATCTATACAAATTCAGCCTTGGTCTTTGCAACTACTGCTCACTACTACCGGTGTTATTCCGATAGCCAGCTCCATGGATATGGCCATCAAAGAGGAAAGAAGGCGGAAGAGAAAGAAGAGAAAACTGTCACGTAGGGTGAAAGCAGGGACCGTCAAGAGTGAGATAAAGCGTCTGGGAGTGTCTGGTAGTGGATTAAAGAGTCATGAGGTGGATTCAAGATGGTGCAGCCTTGGTATCCACGCCAAAATTAAATAGCACCGGTTGTGGGCTTATAAAGCAGAGCTCTGGGCACCGGCACTCATAATTTTACAAATTAAGCACAGCATAATTCCAGTGGCCCACGTCATAATGCCACTTGGCAGACTTGTGATATGCAAAATAAAATTTAGCTCCTGACATTAATCCTTTTTTCTTGTAGGAAATCATGCGTAAACAGCCTTGTAAGTGAGAAGGCAGAGCTAACCTTTCAAATGCAAAAAGAGCATAGTGATGCTAATGGGCTACCATTAACACTCGAAACCGGCAGGGTAAAAAAAATTGTTTACCAGAATAATACAACTTAAGAGACAATAAGAAAGGAAACAGCGTGCAGACAACCCTGTTCATGAGGCGAGTTTGGTGTTATTTAGGTATCACTCCGGTAACACCCTGCCGTGAACAGGTTCAGCACGTGCTGCATCTGTTGGCCCCGAGCGCCACCGCGGCAGCCTCCGCTGCATAAGAGAAATGCATCCCACCTCCCCACTTTCATAACAAGAATGAAACTGGTGGCAATATCTTTGGACATGGACATCAAATGGGAAGCCAAACAGCCTCCTTCAAAAGGTTTGGCCATACAAAATTAAGCCTAAATAAGGTCCATCTGTGTTCATGTATTCTTGCCCTCCAAAGTGAAACATGTAACATTCCTGGTATTGCTCTGAATTGCACTTTTGCGAGAACCTCAATATCTGAAAGGGGCATTGTTACAATGTTCCTAATTTAGAGACAATACCCACATGCCTCATTTTATGTTTTTTTATAATTTAGGGGGGAAGTTAAATGGGGGCCATCAGCCAAATGTGTTTTGTAGTGTTAAAAATGTTGATTATAATTTGATGCTAGCATTTTTATCTATGGAACACTGGTACAATATAAGTTTAATTGTATTGTAATTATAAATTGTATTTCTATAGCACTTACTACTACTGACAAGACATTGAACCACTTTGGGGCAAGTAGCACTCTACACTGGAACCCAAGGTTAGAGGTTAGTAGATGAGTACATTTTTTTATTAGTTGTATTACATTTGTGCTCTTGATTTGAGTGTTTAGTAGAATAAAGAGTAGGGATAGAATGATGGGGATGGATTTGAAAGGGGAAGTAGTAGGTTGTTTTTGTAGTGGTCATGTATGCCCATTAGATGGGTATACATGACTAAAAAAGGAGATGAAAGTTTGAGAAGGATGTTTCAGGGTTCATAACAGTCACAAAGTAACACCATTCCGCAAGCATGGAGAGGCTCAATCATCACTCCTATCTTCAAAGGAGGCGCGACTAACGACCCAGCAAACTATCGACTGATTGCACTTTTTGAGGTCGAGTCCAAAATCTTTGCAGGGATTCTCTTAGAGGAATTAGAAACTTGGGCTGCTACCAATAACTTAATCCCGTTCAACCAAACCGGGTTCTCTAAAGGGGTAGGCATGACTGCCAACCTAATGGATGTAGCACTATTATTCAACCAATGTCAGCGCGCCAAGAAGTCCTTCTTCCTTTCCTTCATAGACTATAAAGCAGCGTTTGATCGAGTAAACAGAAGCAAATTATGGTCTAAGCTTGCGAAATGGGGCCTTCCAGCCCACCTGTTGAAAGCAATAGCCCTTCTCCCCACAGACACCTGAGTAAGGGTTAAATTGGGTGATGGGACGCACCACTCCAGGAAAATTCCTACCTCTCAGGGACTGTGGCAAGGATGTGTGCTTGCACCTCTTCTTTTCAAACTTTTTTTGGCCGATTTACTGGCGACACTAGACAAGGTGAATTCACACCCACCAAGGTTGTGGCAAACTTCTATAGCATGCTTGATGCACGTCAACGATCTTATTCTCTTTAGCCATACCAGAATATGTCTCCAAAGGCTCCTCAGCGCAACAGCCGAATTTTCAGAAGGAAATGCTCTTCTGATTAATCTGGACAAATCAAAAATCATGCCCTTTAGGATGACCACACGGCCGTGGCACCAATGGTACTTGGGCAACAACAAAATTGAAAAAATGTGTGAATATAAATACCTATGCCCGTATTTATACTTTTTTTGCGCTGCATTTGCGTCGTTTTCTGACGCAAAAACGGCGCAAACTTGCAAAATGCCATTGTATTTTGTAGGTTTGCGCCGTTTTGCGTCAAAAAGCGGCGCAAATGTGACGTTAAAAAAAGTATAAATACGGGCCTTAGGGGTTCTTCTTGACTGCAACGGCTCCTTTAAGTCCCACCTAGAATGCCTAAGCCAGAAATCCATCTCGCTCACATTTGCATTTGACCGCATTAAAAAAGCAACCGGCTCTTCAACCTACCTCCCACTATTAAAGGTCATCCAAGCCAAACTAATTCTAACAATCACATACGGCAGCGAAGCTTTGAGGGGCAGAGGTGAAGAGCACCTGGACAAAAGGATCATCAAGCTTTTCAAGAGGCTATTCAGCTTACCAAATTGTGCTTCACCAGCCCAGGTCTGCCAATAATTTGGCCTGGCCAGACAGTCTCTAGCAAGGAAAAGGCCATTTATTAACCTAAGCTACAAACTGAAAGCAGCAAGGGAAGGCTTGTTAAGTTCCCTTATCTGGGCCAAAATGGCTGCAGACACCAATTATGCTTCTCGTCCTTACCTTGAGGCCTCGCTGACGGCATTGGATCTGGTAGACCAATTGCCTCAACTCAGTTCGCTCCAGCTCGTCAAGCATGTGACGAAAGCAAGAGTCAAGTCTCTCTCGCAGCAACTGGACAAAGAAGTCTTATCGAAACGAAGCCACGTCTGGCTCAATTTGTCATCATGCGATACTCTTCATCCCACAATCTTACCTGGGGGTAGCACTCAACCAACGGACTCAAGCAGCTTTTGTGAAATACCAAATGGGCTGCCTTCCAACATACGCCCATCTCCCCAGGTGGTTGAAATGTAATATGACAGGCACTTGTCGACTCTCTGCAGACTGGCTCCAGAAACACTGATCCACCAGATATGTCTTTGTAAAAGTACTACGATGGACCGTAAAAAACGTTTACGACCAACTTGGCTTCAAAGAGGGCTGCGCAGGTGCAGACCAGCGATTCTGGCAGAATTCAAAGGGGATGATGTGCAGCTCAGCTGCAGGCTGGTAAAATTCCTGGATAAATTTGGGCATCTACTCCAAGAGCTTGAACGACCAGGACAAGTGTGAACAACTAGTCAGCAAGCAACTTTGTAATTCTCCGCAGTCCAGCTGAATATTTTAAACTGATCCTTTTTTCTTTTAGTCACATACCAATTGTGTAATGGTTTTAATTCACTGAACACACTAATAAATAAATAAGTAAATACATAAATAAAATAGTAGTCACAAAGGTTTGGGATGAGTCAGAGAGAGGAGGGATTGGACAAAGGTTAAAAGAAGGGAATTGTTTTTTTAATATAATACATACACAAATGCACATGACACTTTGTAACATTGTATTTGCTGGAGAAAAACCCTTTTTCATAAATAACCATATGTGCACAGAAGCATTAACATTTACTTGGTCTTATGTGTACATTTATCTTGTGGTGTAGAATGCACATTTTTTCATGACATTTCTTAAAGTTTTAGTAGCAGGCATAAACTCCTCTATATATACACCCATATGTTCATGGATTAGCAATTAGGACTTTGTCTGATATATCCATGTATCCTGTGGTGTAAAACACATTTTCACTCCTTATATGAATGTATTTGCTTATAAGATGAAGCATCGTCTAATGTACATTGACAAATGTAGCTTCATCGCTATAACATGAGAAGCATAGTTGGTCATGTCTGAGTATACTGCTGTGGTGCAGTGTTGTGTCGCAAGTACAGTTGTCATGTGGGGAAGAGCCACCCCTCAGGTAATGTTCTGAAGGTAAGGTGATTGTCAGTGAATCTTACGTGTTTAGGCAATGAATTCCATAGTTTGGCTGCTTGTAAGCATGTTACCCAGTATGAATCTGAAGCAGTCAGGGGCATATTAAAGGCCCCTGGCACCGCCGGTGCGTTACTTTTTGTAACGTCCCGGCGGTGTAGAGTGCAGACCAATACCTTTGAGGCAGCACAAAGCCACTTTGGGTGACTTTTCATGGCCTCGTAGATATAGTATAAGGCACCGCAGCACAAGTCGCTGCATTGCCGTACTATGCGTAGGGGAGATCCATGGGCATTGCAGTGGGGTTTCCCATGCAACACCTGTGGGGTTTGACGCATTCCCAGATTTATAAGGCGCTGTGAACCTGGGAGTGCGTCAAAACCGTACGCCTTCCCAGGGGAGGTGCAATGAGTAGAAATATCTTTAATTCTCCTCGGGGTTTCCTCTTTCATTATGGGCTGCCTTCTGAAAAAGCCTCTTTGAATTGTTTCATTGCAGGAAGGCGCCTCTTCCTGTACAAAAACAATCCTGCCAACGACGCAGACACCCTTGCACCTTGGTGCATCGGTGTCTGCGTTGGTGCTAGGCACCAAATTGTGCGCCGGCGCACGCTGAAAGGACAGGAATGCACCACGTATGTACGTATGTTTCGTAAATACGGTGCATTCCTGCCTTTCACATTGGCGTAGGGCAGAGCAGCAAACAGTCTTGCGTCGCTGGCCTACGCCAATTTCTCGTAAACACGCCGCTCAAAGTAGTGTAGAAATTCGATTATCTCTTCGTGGTCTGCTTTAATATATTTCAGCACACAAAGACCTTTTTCTCTTTTACACCTTCTGTGCCTCCCTGGAAACAGATGTCACCATCAGAATTACAGATCATTTCTCAGTTTCCTCCGCCGCAGCTGTGTGCAGTGCGCCAGGCAGGGCCAGGCAGCTAATGAGTGCCAAGGTCTCCTGCAGAGCAAGGGGCAACGGGCCATGGAGCCGGTTTTACCCCTGCCCGCCTAAATGATCGGATATCACTGCACGCTTTTTTACCCTTTCTCTAAAAACACCAGTCCCCGAGCCCAAGCCGTGTTCCCCTAAACAGAAGCTATTCGTAACCTTTAGTTTAAAAAAGGCTCCCTTTTAATACTCACGCGGGTGACGTATGTGCTCGGAGCCTTTGTTAAGGAGGACAGAGTTCCTGACTGCGGCTCTCTAGAGCTGCCCCTTTGTGCGGCTGTGCTAATGTGAATCCGATGTGCGTGAAAGGTGACATGCTGACACCTGATAAATGACCAGTGGGGAGGGGAATCAGCTCTTCAGAGCGAGCCACCGCTGCACTAGAGGCATCAACACACGAAGCTTCCCCCGTTTGTGCATGAACCCGCAACTATCTATCCGCCTATTCATCCATGAAGTAACCTCCCACACCTCTTCATGCATTGATTCCCTTACCCATACACCCCATCCGTGTGCATGTTTGTGTTTTGTGGGTGTGCGTGTGTGTGTGTGTGTAGGTGTGCGAGTGTGTGTGTGGCCTTTTAGGCCATGGTTGTCCGTATCTTTTTTACTGTGTGTGTTGTCTTTGTGGCCATCTTTTTTCTCTGTGTCTGTGTGTATTTATGTTGCCTTTGTGGGCATTGTGGTCTGTATCTGTTTTGTTTTCTGTATGTGTGTGTGAATGTATATTGTTTTTGTGAACATGGTCGTCTGCTTCTGTTATTTATGTTTGTGCATGTGTGTGTTTATGCTTTGTCTGTGTGGGTATGGTGTTTTGTATCTGTATTAGCCTTGTCTACATGAGTACTCTGTGTGTGTTGACTGTGCGTATATAGGTGTTGTATGTGTGCTGTGTGGACATGAGTGCCTATATGTGTGCAGCATGTTAAAGTAAAAAAGACATATTTGTCTCCATCCATGTATGCTTGTATATCCATTCGTCTGTGAACGACTGCCTTGAGGTGTGTTGTCCTATGTGCTCGCTTCTTGCATGTGTTTTACTGTGAATCTGTGTGTGCATGTGTGGAGGTACGTTATATGGGTCTCTGAGCATCCACTATAGAAAATTTAGACCTATTGACCTTGCCAATTATTTTTTTACATTAATTTAGTGTGCATGAAATGTGACACAGGAGGGGAAATTCTCTGTTAAGAGATGAAGCACAGGGAAGCAACAGTGGAAGATTCTTCAGCTGAACGTTGCTGAGAAGGCGACACGTTTTACCATGATTTTTACTGCCATGTGGAGCAGTCAGCATTTGTTGTACCCCAGAGGCTCCCTTCGGGTTACTGTCCTAGGGATAATATTCTAATACCTCTAGGCCCCATAGACATGAGTGGGAACATTCTCTTAAGCACCCATTATAATCAAGCTGGTAATCCTGATTCAGGAGCAAATATGTGTTTGCACCTGAACGGGGATTGCTAGAAGTATGCAAATTTCACACAGACCCAGCAGTTTTCCCAAACTGTGTAAGTGGGAAGAGTTGCCAAAAATGCAATTTTGATAGTAGTTTCAGTGATGAGTATATCTGCCGTTGAAAACCACATTTACCCTGATATTCTCTCATTCCGACCCAGGGATCGCACAGGGGGATGAGATAATACCCAGACCGGGGAAAATTGAACATTCTGGTATCTTAGATGGAATTGCCACCCAATAGTACCGCTGCACTCATTCCAGAGCCCCCATAACTCTGATGGAGGCGCAAACTGATGTTTGCATCCGAACAGGATTACAAGTAGTGAACTCATTTTGCACTGTTTTCCTGCACAAGTTTCTGACTGTGAAATCTGGCAAAATTTGTGCAGGGAAAACCACAATATACCAAGTTTTGCATCTTATTATAGAGGAAACCTTACAGTATTACTGTGTTATGGCTATCCTTATCTGTGGAGCTCAGAACGGGGGTAATACAGCATCTAGCAGTATTACTTCCTGGTATTACCGCTAAACCAGAAATGAGGGCTTTAGATACCTACTCAACGCTCCTTAAGGAATCACAGAGTAAAACTAGGGGCCTGGTTTATATATACGTGGGTGGTCGTTTCTCCATCACGGAGACAAAGTAAATTATTCCTTCACCCTGATGGAGGTGTTGCCCGCCTAATTTACAAATGGCCACCAAGCTGTCAGTCATTTCTAAAGCATTAGCAGGGACCGCCTTTGGTTCCTGTCAGTGCTGCCTAGAGTTTGGTGCAGGGTTCCGTCAACATGATGGAGTCCTGCACCAAACTTTTCTTTTTCATTTTCAGAAAAGAAAATCCTGAACAGGGATTTTCTTTCGGAAAATGCAAAAGGAAATGCTCCCCTCACCATGATGTTTATCTCCCATGGTGAGGGGAGCATTTAGCAGTTTTGATTGCCTCTTACTGCCAGGGTTTTCATGGAAGTGAATGGCAGTGAAAACTGACTTAAATCCACCCATGTACGTTAGGTGAGCAGAATTGGAGGTCTGCCTCCAACGGCCCTGATTCCACAGGGCCACCGGAGGGGTTTAATCATGACGGAGAAAGAGCAGTCTCTACTGTGATCAAATTTAAGGCCCTCATTATGAACATGGCGGTCCGTTCTGCTCCGCCCGGCGGTGGCGGTAGAAACCGCCAACAGAGGAGCGGGCCGGACCATCAAATAATGAACCAAACGAAACACATGCATCTCGCGCACCACCCACCGCCAGGAAAGGAGTCCCGCTGATGACGGCAGAGTCCGCCCACAGGCCGTCGGCAAGGCCCAACCCGCCCATCAAATTATGAACCATCATTCCGCCGCCAGTTCCGGGGTGGGAACCACCGCCACACAAAGCCAGGCGGAAAAGAAACAAATAGAAGGAAAGACTCACCGGAGTTCCACAAAACGTGCAGCGGCAGCCATGTACTGAGTGCTGCTGATCATGATACCGCAACCTACGACACAAGGAAGGAAAGGGCAAAATTACATACCCAACCACTCTGCAACGCCCCCCCCAACCCTCCCCAGCAGCACAAGTAAGACACCCCACACCAAGAGGGATGTACCTGACCGAATGCCACTGCAACCTGACCATAGTACATACAATAGCCCCACACCCATAAAAAATGTAAACAAACACCAGGGTGGAACCGCGTGCAGCCCAAACAGAGGCCACACAGAAACTTTAATTCGTAGTCCACTGAGCAAAACAGTGCCAACGGGGCCAATGGCCAGTCCATAAAAAGCTAATTGTCCTTGGCCACAACTGGCCACACCTGACTCCCACAAGTGCTGGGTACTCCACTGAACGGGGCGCCATATGGGGATCCAGGCACCTCATGGAAGGGGGGCAGGGGAGGTGGGGGTGGGGATTTCGGACAGGGGTGGGGCTTAGACTTGCGTGAGGAGGTTGGAGGGGGGATGGGCTTCTCCTTTGAAGGGGGTGGGGGCTGTTTGGCTCGGGTGGAGCTGGATGTATTAGGCTCTGAGCGGGCCTTCTTCTTCACCGGAGAAGGGGCACGGTAATGGGAAGGCTGGACCGGGGTGGGCTGTGATGTGGAAGGAGCGGAAAGGGCAAGGAGGTGGGCACGTTTTGGAACAAGACGGGGTGGGCCAGTGGGTTGAAACAGGTCTGCATGGGAGAGGAAAAGTTTCTTGGGGGCAATTGGGGTGGACGTGGATGAGGGCATGGGAGTGGAGGCAGAGGGAGTTGATGTATGGGGTGTAGGTGTGCGTATAGTGGGTGCAGGTGACTGCTCAGTATGCTGTGGTGTGGTGGATGTCTGATGGGTCGGTGTCTTGGTGCGTTTGTGTGTTTTGGGAGGTGGGGGGGTGGACACAGTGGGAGAAGACAGACAGCTAGTGTGGATGTATGTTGGGTGGGTGTCTGCAAGTCTGGTGAGTGTGCTGCATGTGTCAACTACAGGAGAGGTGGTGAGTGCAGGTGTGGTGTATGGGGTGCATGTATGGCTGTCTGCTATTGTGGTGAGTGCAGGAAGAGGAGCAGTAACAGTGAGTGAAGGTGCAGTGCATGAGGGTGTGGATGTAGAGGGGACAGACAGGGAGGCGGAAGAGGTGGGAAAACTGGGGGAAGTGGACGTTGTTGTGTGTGCAGGTGTCTGTTGGCTGTGTGAATGCTTGTGGTGGGAGGTGTGGTGCTTGTGTTTGGAAGTGTGCTTCTTGTATGTTGATGTGCCAGTAAGCGGGTCTGATTGTGTGCTTTGGACGGGTGAAGGGAGTGGGGTGCTGGAAGGGGTAGAGGAGGTTGGAGCGGGGATGGAATGGCCAGGGAAACTGGCTGCCGTCCAAGAGGAGGCCAGAGCCTGAAAAGATCTCTGTAGGGCAGACACGGCACCGTGAATGCCATCCAGATAGGCATTGATCTGCTGCACCTCAGAAGCCAGACCCTGGATGGCATTGACGATGGTTGTCTGCCCTACAGAGATGGTTCTCAGGAGGTCCATAGCCTCCTCTGTGAGGGCAGCAGGGCTGACTGGGGCAGGGGAGGAGGTGCCTGGGGCGAAGGAGACGCCCACCTTTTTGGGTGGGTGGCACGGGCAACTCGGTGGGGAGCCGAAGGGAGGGCGCTGATGGTATGGGTGGTGGTGGAAGATCTCACAGTAGTGGTGTGTCCGATTGTACAACGAAACAACAACTTCAAAAACAACTACTGCCTTAACAACGAGGTCGGAACACCGACCTCGTTGCTACTACTAATGATTTTACCACGAATGCCTTAACAACGATATTTCGTTGTAAAGGCATTCCTGATAAAAGCATTAGTAATAGGCACCGTTCACCCTACATCCCTCACCCCACCCCCCCAACCCCACCCCAAAACCTAAAACCCCTGACCCCCACCCCCTCCCAAAAACCAAAAACGCCTCACCCCCCCAACCCCACCCCAAAACCTAAAACCCCCTAACCCCCCACCCCCTCCCCAAAACCAAAAACGCCCCACCCCCCAACCCCACCCCAAAACCTAAAACCCCCTGACCCCCCACCCCTCCCCAAAAACACCCCACCCCCCCAACCCCACCCCAAAACCAAAAACCACCTAACCCCCACCCCCTCCCCAAAACCAAAAACGCCCCACCCCCCCAACCCCACCCCAAAACCTAAAACCCCCTGACCCCCCTCCCCTCGCCAAAACCAAAAACGCCTCACCCCCCCAACCCCACCCCAAAACCTAAAACCCCCTAACCCCCCCGCCCCCTCTCCAAAACCAAAAACGCCCCACCCCCACAACCCCACCCCAAAACCTAAAACCCCCTAACCCCCACCCACTCCGCAAAACCAAAAACGCCCCACCCCCCCAACCCCACCCCAAAACCTAAAACCCCCCACCCCCTCCCCAAAACCTAAACCCACCACTTACCTTCGCCAACTCCTTTCTTTGTACCTTAACCACGCATGTTCGTTGTTAAGAACATACGTAGTTAAGGCACAAAAAAACAGAGTCGTGGTTAAAAAAAGCGTTGTTGCGCTTTCGTTAACCACGACTTTCAGAAAAAAAAAGTTGTAAAAAAGGATGTTTCCCGGTGTGTCCACTAGGGTCCGTCACTGCCAGAGGACCCCCATCGGAGGAGTTCTCAGAGTCACTACCTCCTGTGGTAGTACCTCCCCCGTGGAAGTCCCCTCGCCCTCCCACCCACTGGTCCCCTGGGAATCCGTTGTCTCTGCCTCGGAGGATCCGTGGGCTGCTGCCTCCCCACTTGCCGGTGCCTCAGCTCCCTCACCTGATGTTGATGCTGTACCAAACAAACACAAGAGAACAGGGATGAGGAGACAAAACAGGAGAGACACTTGTAAATAGCTGAATGCTGATACACAATGGCCAGACATACACCTACCGAGCAGACACACCCAACAGGCAGCACTGTGCATTATGCCCATGGCCATGCCCCTGACTACTGAGCAGTATACTGACCTACACCCATCCCCTGAAATAGTATTGGAGCTGAGGTAGGTGAAACCTGACAGGGACACCCCTGCACCCTTTGGGGAACAGACAGTAGATGGACACCAGTCAAATTCCCTGCTCTAAGCACCATGAGCCCTATCGCACACACACTCATCCTTCCAGGCTGAAGTATGGTCTGTGAGTACTCAGCCCCTTGTGACTGCTGTGCAGCCTTCAAGCGCCCATCCAGGGCTGGGTACGCCACCGCCAGGATCCTTCGCATGAGGGGGGTCTGTGCCCGACAGGCACCCCTTCCACGTTGGGAGGACTTTCTCCAGCTGGGCCTCAGTGATCTTTCGCGCCCAGCGCCACAGGTCCTCCCACCTCTTTTGATAGTGGGTGCTCTGCCGGTTGTAGACCCCCAGGGTCCGTACCTCCATGCCGATGGCATGCCAATGTGCCCTCTTCCGGTGGGCGCTGACCTAGTCGGGTGACATAGAAATGGAACACAGAGGTCAGGCACCTGCACAATGGCAACAGCTGGCAGATTGTCAAACATAGGACAGACAGTACTCCCAGACATGCAGGACAGTGGCACGCAGCATTCCATGCACCATGGCCCATCCTGGCTCACAGGAGCACACATCTGTGCAATCCACTCCATCCATTACTCACATAGTGCCCCCCAAACCCAGACTCACCTGTACCTCTGGCCGGCCATAGAGTCTGTCGTACAGGGGCAGGACCCCTTCCACTAGTTTCTCCAGTTCTTCCTGGGTGAAGGCCGGAGCCCTTTCCCCTGCACCACGTGGAACACCCATAGCCAGAGGCAGGCCACAGCAGTACACAGAGTGGAGTACCTGTACGCACAAGATCAGGGATTCAAGTGATCAAATGATGACGAACGCGCGTACGTTCTGCGGCGGTATGCACCGTCACTGCCGGTGGCGATGATGATACGCCAGGATTCCCCATTGGCATCCATGTTAGCCAATGAGGATGTGAACAGCGGTCAACACCGCCGTACGCTGTGACGTCAACCGCTAGCGGTATTAGGTCACTTCAACAACGAAGGGGCAGAACTACAGTGGGCAGACATTTTACCATCACCTACGCATCTTGAAATTCATTAAACTCACAATGCTGGGCCTACTAGCCATATTAAGCACCTAGTCCTCTATCCATTGAGTATATAATCACACATGATTTACTCTGTTCCCTCCTAGTGATGTACATGTACATCTGTCAGGTTGCAGTTATTGTACAGATACTTCTATGAACACTGTACTGCATGTATTTAGCAAATATGCCAATGTATGTGTGCACATCACTCCTTTTTCTTACCCCTCATAGGCACCGGCCCTTGTGGTGAGGAAGGGCACCGTCGGTGTACAGACCACTTGTGGATATGGGGACCATGGTGGAGCGTCAGATCATTATCACTTACAGACTCACACGTGCAACTATTCAGGACCTATGTGCATTACTGGATCCTGCACTGACTCTGGGAAATCGTAATCAGCATGCCATTCCAACTGAGGTGCAGGTGCTCTCTGCACTCCATTTCCTGGCCACAGGCTCATTTCAAGTGACAGTGGGCATGGGTGCTGGTTTCTCACAGCCAATGTTCAGCCAGGTACTGACAAGGTTTCTGAATGCATTTGTACAACATCTGCAGTCCTATGTGCGATTCCCCCAAAGTGCTGACCTCCCTGCATCAAGTCTGACTTCTATGACTTTGCAAACATTCCCCATGTCATAGGTGCCATCGATGGCACCCACATAGCTATCATCCCCCCAAGAGTGATTGAACAGGTGTACAGAAACGGGAAGTACTTTCACTCCATGAACATCCAATTGGTATGTACTGCAGACCAGTACTTTTCCCATGTGAATGCCATGTTTCCGGGTTCAGTCCATGATTCATTTGTTTTGAGGAACAGTAGTGTGCCACAGAAGATGGAACAACTACAAGAGGACAGAGGGGTGATCATAGGTAAGTTTGCCTGTCACTAACTGACACATTGCAGAAAAACAGCCTGTCTGACTAAGGGACATTACAATGACAACTCTGTATTGACCATTTCTCTAGGTGATTCTGGCTATCCAAACTTGCGTTGGCTCCTGACACCAGTGAGGAATCCCAGGACGGATGCAGAGAGGAAATACAATGAGGCCCATGGACGTACTAGGAGGGTGATAGGGCGTACTTTAGGTCTCCTGAAGGCTAGATTCCGGTGTCTACATATCTCTGGGGGTTCCCTGGCCTATGGGTATGATAAGGTGTGTAGAATATTGGTAGCCTGCTGCATGCTGCACAACGTGGCTGTGAGACATCTGGAGGTGGAGGGTGATATAGGTATTGATCAATTACCTCAGAGAGGCGAGGAGAGTGATGGTGAGGATGAGGAAGGGGAAGGGGAAGGGGAAGATGTCAATTCCAGGAACCAACTGATACAACTCTACTTCCAATAACTGTGTGGGACTTAAGCCTGTCATTGGGGTTAGTGACTGATACTGTAAGTGTGCCATGTCATATAGGGGGGATTGGTCATGATAGGCGAGAAATGGACCTCTTCAGCATGGTACTGACAGACAATATATGCATTCCCTCCTTGCATAATTTGAAACACACATTACCACCAACAAGCACAAATTGACAATAAAGTTGTTCCCTGCCAGTTGCATCCATACTCCACTTTGTTCAGCATTGAAGACAGGGCACAGTGTTACAGGTGAGAAATGTTGTTTATTGGTCGAATACAGTGAAATGTGCTATGTACAGTGATGGAAGTCGTAAGGGTTGGGTGTCCTCTAAACCGACTTGGTGGCAGCCCTGTTGGATGTCATAGGTGGGTCCTATTTGTAGTATAGTACTTTATTTAGCCCTCAGCTAAGTGTAGTTGGTGAATGGGTGGGATGTTTGCTTTGCAGTAGTAGCAGTGCATTGTGTTCTTTCCACTGCTCCATGGCCTGTTGGTGTTGTTCCAGCTGCATCCTCTGACTTTGCTCCAGGGTGGAAACAATCTGTGACAACCTGTCTTGGGTATGTTGGTAGGCCCCCAATACCTCTGCAGTGACGTCCTGGGCTGCTGCATCCATCCGGTGCCCTACCCCCTGACCCCCTGACCCACTTCACCTTGCCCTGGCCCCCTGTGCCTGTGTCCCCTGCGCAGGTCTTGACGTGCCACTTGTACTGGGGCCCCCACCTTCCTGCATGTTGGGAGTGGGAGACTGTGGCCTCTGTAGCTGTGTTCCACCTGTCTGTGCCCTGGGTCCACTGGTATGGGTACGCCTCCCCTGGCCTGCTGGTCTTGACTGGGTGTTAGGGGTGAAAGTGTTTTCCTGGGTGGAGCTGCTGCATGGTGAGCATCCAGGGTTATGTGAGGGGCCTGCCTGCTCATCAGTGTCCAGGGGTCCTTCGCCAAGGTATTGTGATGTGCCTCTGTCTCCCTGGAGTGCTGTGGCACTCCTTGTCCCCTCCATTAGGGTTACATGGGTAGTTGCATGGGTGGTGGTGCCTGTTGGGGGACATAGACATGTCTGTTTCATATGCATGAGGGTTTGAGGTGTACAGAACAGTGCAATTTTGTGCTGGTGTGACTTTCAGCGGCCTTCCAGGGTGCCTCTGTGAGGTGGACATTGCATTTAGTGGCAGTGGTGGGGTTACATTGTGGTGAGGGTTATTATTCCATGTGGGTACGTGCAGGGGTGGGTGGCTGTGCACTGCAGGAGTGATGTGGGCCTGGTAGTGAGTTGTGGGTAATGCAGGGTGGTGGATGTGGTGGGTAATGGCTGGGTGGGGTGTGGGTCTAGGTGGGTGTGGGTGGGGTGGGGTGGTGCATGCATTCCAGATGTGTTGTATATGGGGTAATTTTAGATGACTTACCCGAGTCCATTCCTCCAGTGAGTCCAGTGAGTCCCTCTGGGTGCAGGATGGCAAGTACCTTCTCCTCCCAGTCGGTGTAGTCGGGTGGTGTTGGTGGCAGTCCTCCCCCAGTCTTCTGCACTGCGATGTGGTGCCTGGATGCCATGGCCTTGACCTTCCCCCGCAGGTCGTTCCATCTCTTGCGGATGTCGTCCCTTGTGCGTGGATGGTGTCCCACTGCATTCACCCTGTTGACAATGGTCTGCCACAGCTCCAATTTCCGCGCAATGGGTGTGTGCTGCACCTCGGACACGAATATTTGTGGCTCCACCTTCAGGATCTCATCCACCATGGTCCTTAGCTCCCTTTCGGTGAAGTGTGGATTTTTTTGGGGGGACATGGTGAGGGTGGTGGATGGCATCGGGACTGGGGACGGGGTATGGGTGCTCCTGTGTGGGTCAATATGCGTGTTCTGTCTGCTGGCGTTCTCTGGCTCTGGTGCACTCCGTCTTCTGGTCCTGGTTTCGTTGCAAGGGATTGTGGGGTGTGTCTGTGGGTGTTTTATGGTGTTCTGGATGTATGTCAGGTGTGTGGGTGATAGGCCTAGCCAATGTGTGCACTTGTTGCTGTTGGGCCCACTTGCTGCCCGTGGCGGTCGCAACCGCCAATGGTCGTCCGGCCTCCACGTTCCGCCGAGACGATTTGTGCATCATTATTTGGAGGGCGGGATGTGGGTGTGCTTGGCGGTGGCGGGGTGGGGTGGGCCGGGATTCCCGCCGACAGGGTCCTGGCGGGGAGTGGTGGTCTGGGAATTGTTGGCGGGGTTGGGTTTTTCTGTCATTATATGGCGGGTTTCCATTCGCCGCCGCCACGGCGGTCGGCGGTCTTTCCCGCCATGTTCATAATGACCGCCTAAGTCCCGCCTGTTTTGAAATTTGGTGGGTTGACATTTATGTTGGCTGCATGTATACTCCTTCGCTGTTGCAATGGAGTATACATACCACCAAGATATAAATTGAGTCATAAATCATAGCAGGCAAGGTTCCTGCACCATGACAAAAAACCTGAGCTGATTGGATGGCAAGAGTTGTGATGGTGGTTTCAGTTGAAAAGCAGCAATGTCTTTAAAAAGCAGTGTTAGTTCAACGAGGCCACCTAACACCAAATACATTATAATCACTATTCAAAATGGTTGACCCGGGTTCCAATCTGAACTGCACAATTAAGAGATGAATACACTTGCCTAGAGCTGCAATACACATGTTGACTGTATTTTAAAAAGTGTCTGGATATATTAAATAACAGATTGTAAGCTGATCTTATATAGTACATATTTATATTATATTAATGTGCCCATAGAGTGAAAATAAAAGAATGAAAAAAGAAATATGAGCATTCATGAATGTATTATATTTTGTGTATGATAGCTTGTGATGCTTCCAAAGAACTGCTATTCAATTTATATGATGCACCAGAGATTGTTCTGGGAAATTTTGGGAGCGCGACAGGGCACTGGGCATTTTTTTCCCTATACCTTAAAAATATATGTTCACTGGCATATGCAGTCATTTCTCGTGATCAGAGATTACTCCCGATTAAGCATTATAATAGTTTGTTTCCGTGATGTGTGCCAAACACACACTTCTGTGTAAAGCTACTTGGATTGTAGTTAAAAATGTAGTAAAGATAGAATGGCTGTGCTGGACAACACTCTCAAGGCCTTCTCTGCCAATAGTTTTATTTAACCTTTGGTCTTTGGTAATGCTGTCTTAGAAGATTGTAGTTTTCCAACTCCAGAACACTGCATTTGTGAAGTTAAACCACTTCTCAGCTAAGTTGTCAAACACCAGAATCCTTACAGTGTGGTGGTGAGTCCATGTCTGGTAAATGAAAAGCATCCCATTCTAGTCCAAAATAAGGACATTTGACCTGGGTGGTCTCCTCACCTTGAACTTTCTGTTTATGATACCAAGCCAACAACACGGTGATTGAGGACAAAGGCCTCTGGCATCAGTGCAAAGGTTATAGCACAAGAGACCTTCATAGCACTCAGAAGGATGAGAGGTGAGCAAACTAGAACAATGATGAGGAAAAGGAGCACTCAGTGTAATCAAAATTACCAGTCCAAAATCAAAGCATTACTACTTTATACCCGCTCAGTGTTGATACAAGATGAGGAAATGCCAAGGTAATGAATTTTTTTTTAATGGATACTCCTTAGTATCTACCTGAATATCGAGATTTAAGTATTGAGTATGAAAGTTTTGTAGCCAAACTAGCAACAACCATAAAAATGCAAAGGTAAGTATGTACAGCTAAGTATAGATTTGGTATAGTCAACTCCATATCTATATCTTTTTGCAGTTCTATGTAACTCAAACTTGGCCAAAAGGTGATTGCATCTCAGAAGGTCAGATTTGTTTTCCTTTTTAGGTACAGGAAGGGTAAGTGATTTGCCCAGAATCACAGGATGTTGATCCTCCACCGAGACTCAAACCTGGTTCCACCGTTCCAAAGCCAACAACTCTGGCCAGTGGGCCACATCTCCCTCTTTGTACCCAGCTGTTATGTACATCTTCAAGCAACATAGATGTGGAATTAAGAATAAGAAATCTATACTTATAATGCATACTTACCTCCACAATATTTTGGTAGTGAGTATTCAGGATATAACATTTTAGTAGCACTACATTTTTATGGTTCATAATCTCACATACAACCAAACCCACTGAATATAATGCAGGAGAATGACTCTAAACCTATCAGCCCAAAACCCAATTCGCAAATGAAAATCCACAACACAAAGTAAAGGGTCATTCCATCACAGCTCATGTGACAGTCCTTAACGTCACCATCCACCACATCTGCCAGGTGATTGTCCATGAGGTTATCACATCATTACTGCAGAGGTGTAACCAGTGTAGGAAATGAGGAGGAGCCAGCTGGACCCCAGATCCAGCAGTTGTTATTGAGCCAGATACCTGACAGCCCCAGTGAAATATGCTGGATTTGTCCTCTGTCATTTGCTGACACCAGGACACATTCAGCAGCACCCACATGTTGTCTCTTTCAGCAACCTGTAGGGAGCTACTGGGGCTTTCATATTTTAACTTCCAACTGGACCCAGCACAAAGGCAGTGGCGGCTCCTCTGCTATAGAGGAGGAGCATCACCCCCCCACCCCGCCAGCAGCCTCAAAAGTTGAAAAATAAAACAGGCTTATTGTAATTTTATTTTTCAAGTTCTAAGGGCCGGGCTGAGTCTCTTGGGGTGGGGCCAGGGCAGTAATAGGTACGGAGGGGGAGTGTTGTGCACTGCTATCAGTGCACATGTGGGTTTGGCAGGCCATCTTAGGATGGCCAAACTAACGTGCACTGAGCTCTCTCCAGCCCTAGCAGCGTTGCCAGGTTGGAGAGAGCAGGCACAGGCTCCTGGGCTATCTGGGAACTTAAAGCCAGGCTGCTCAGGCCAATCCTGATGCTGCTCTCATGCTGCCAGGAGCATGAGAGCAGCATCTGGATTGGCTACACTGGAGTTTGGGAGCCTGTGCTGCAGTGGAGAGGAGTAGAGGAGCATTGATGTGGCAGGTAAATTCTTTCATGTTGTTTTTTGTGTGTTGGTGTCACTCTGCCCTGACCCCAGCCACTACTGCACAAAGGCATCATTTAAAGGGACTGCAACTCTTTTTTGTTGAATTCTCATCCTGGCTGGGAGCTATCTGGATCCTTAAAGCCAGATGCCTCTACAATGGAGGGAAACAATTGCTCACAGTGTGTTTCACCTCACAAGTGCATAAGTGAAACTATGACTTGGAGGCAGGTGTAAGGGTTTGTTCAACCCCTTCATTTAACAAATATACATGCACTGTAAAAATATCAGATGTATCTTTATGAGCAGCTACACTAGTAATGATTTAAATAGCAGTTACTAATTCATTTTTTGTATTAATGTCTTTTATAGCGCTGTTTATCACACAGATAATATACGGAGACAATGACTCATGCAAGTGTGTAAACCAATATCCAGCAAATGTTAGATATAACAATGAGAGTTACAAGGTGTTGGAGTCACATATCAAACATACTGGTCGGCATTATATGGTAAGGGTGCTTGGTTTGGAGAAACACTGAGGGGCAGATTCACTAAACTGTCTCCCAACGCAGCAGCCAAAAATGCTGCTCTGCATTGCGTGACAGGGAGAGAGCAGGAGATTGCCATTTCCATAGAGATATGGCTCTCTTCTCCTCTCTCACTAGTGCCGGTGCAGATTTTAGCTGCAGAGTGCCACGTCCACACCTTTGCACCGTACTGCAATGGTGTGTGCATGAGTCTAGCATAGGTGTTGTACTGAAAGGGTGCCCTTCCCGTACAAAATACTATGCCTCGACAACTTATAAGTTGCACATGGCAGCACACATGCAAAGTGAGAAAAGAAATGAGAAATTAAAACACTTCTCCTTTTTAAACCTGATTTCAAAAGGCGTTTTTTTATGCAAAATCCTGTCTCACATTTTTAGTAGATAGGGTGTGCATCAAAAAGGGTGGGTGGTTGCATGGAAATGCCCATGTAATGCCCCCTTGATGCTTCACTCTACTTTGCGATGTTTTTAGTCAATTTCCAGCGCAAAACAAGTTTTGCGCTGGAAAGTAAATAATTAAAAAAAAACATTTTGTACTGGTT
The DNA here is from genome assembly GCF_031143425.1 of Pleurodeles waltl. Taxonomy (NCBI): domain Eukaryota; kingdom Metazoa; phylum Chordata; class Amphibia; order Caudata; family Salamandridae; genus Pleurodeles; species Pleurodeles waltl. Next base: position 151,447,168 of record NC_090444.1, read on the forward strand.
CGCACCACTTTCATGACGCAAACCCAGCACAAAATATTAGTAAATCACCCTGAGGTCAGGATTTAAAAAGTAAAGCATTGGTTCTGGTTTTCTGTACTAGTAAGGTTTTACTGCTTTCCAAAAGAACCCTCTTAGCAACCTTAGAAAAAATAAAGGTTGAGAAAAAAACAATAAGATTCTAATCCTATGCCCTGCAGTTTGTATGCAGCTACTTGATGTCACACTTACTATTTGATAAGGATTGGAACTTATAAAGTGCAAGTAACAAAATGATCTCTGTGATAAAAGCAACATTTCACTGAGCTATCTACATTGAACTACAATTTTGTGATCTGCATGTTTCTCGTTGTGGTTGGCAGCAGGCAGCCCTCTGTGCTACTTTATGATGAGTCAACACTGTAAGTAGACAGAATCTCTCCAGCAAGAGCCTTAGCACTAGAGTTATCTTGTCATTATTATATCCCTGAAAGTTGCTAGGCACAGAAAGATAGATCTCTGCAGCATGTGCCTAAACCCTATAATATATTTTAAAATGGAACCTGTTTATAACTAAGTTGATAAGCTAAAACAAATTAACTGCCACATTTGTCCTTGTGCCAACTTCTTTGTGTAAGAACTTATCTTAAAAAATGGGCCAGATGTACAAAAGTTTTAGCGGTCGCAAATGTAGAATCAGGACGTTTGTGACCACTAAAAAGCATTTCCCCATGTGCCAATCCCATATTACCAAATCGCAAAATGGGTTAGAGATTCGGTATTAGGAAGGGGCGCGCTAATAGCGATTTGCTGGGGGATGTGTGAATGTTTTGAGACCGGAATGCAGTTGCAAAACATTTGCAGTTTACCACCTACTTCAAGTAGTTCACAAACGGGAAAGGACTCCGAAGGGGGCACAAACATGGTCCCACAGACCACTACCTTTTTATTTTTGTTTTTGAAATCCATCCTGTTTTTCTTTAAGGAAAACAAAATACATTTTTTAAAAATTGCTTTTTTGAAAAAGCAATCACAGACATGGCGGTCTGTTGACTCCATCAGGCCACCATTCCTGTGACTTTTGGCCACTCCCAATGGGTCGCAAACTGCGACCTGCTTCATGAATATTGATGAGGGAGGTCCATTTGCGAGCCACTGGGAATCACAAACAGTGTCAACACACTGTAATACATCACTGTTTCCATTTCCAGCACTGCCACAAAGTGGACTACAAACTTCACCAAGTCACCAGATCATAGAATAGGGATTGAGATCGTCTGCAGGGGTGCAATGTCAAGCTGTCTCTGAAATCTCACCTCTCCTCACAAGAAAAGAAATGGAAAATGAACGCCACAGCAAATGTTACAAAGTTTACTGCTAAAACACTGCAAATCTCCACAGCAGAATAAGAAGCGTGCACACAGTGGAGAACATTACAACTCTGGCATACGTGTAGCATACATACCAACAGACTCAATTCAGGCAAAACACTCCCATATTTTGAAGCCAAAGAATGACTTTATTATGGATGGCTCCCGTCTATTTTGCCTCTGCTTCATTACTATTGGGGAAATGTATTCTCCTGATTATTTTTCAAAAATCTCCACTTTCTGCTACTGAAATGTTGCCATGTATGATGTAGCACCTTGAGGTTGGTAATCCAAGTGATGGCTAAGGAGCACATGTTTAGTTGAGAGAGGCTCACACACAGCTCAATTTCTCTGATTTCACAGAGTATGTGCAACATTCATTGCATTACCCCCTCATAGGACCTCCTCATCCCAGTCCTGACATAGTGCAAGTGGCCCTTTTCCAGAGACAGGCTTTCTGCATGTTTGTCATTTCTTTGTGTCTGTGCCCCTCTTCAAGGCTTCTCCCTGCATCCCTCCTCCAGTCATGTAAGTACCAAGTCAAAAAACTGTTGTAAAAGAAGAGGGAGGAGCGCAGACTGGGACAATGAGGACCTTACGCAAGGTAATAAATGTCGGGGCATCAGTAATCAAGGCTGCGTTTTCCTGAATCCACCCCAGGTCTCTTAAATCCACTGCAGGGTACTCCTTGCCCCTTTGTTCCACTCTTGCAGGTTTCTGTTTTCTCCCTTGGTGCATGCTTTCCGTTTTTCTCTTCTATCTTCTTTCCCACTTGCTTGTTTTTCCCTCTTCTGCAATCAGGAAATATCTGCTGAGGAAAAATAATGCCGGTTCCTAAAAATGGGTTTCAGTGGTCCCCATTGGCAACCACCAGCTCAAATTAAGCACTGCACTTGCACAGAAGATTTGTGTGCTAGTTAGAGCTGATTTGCCTAGTAATTTATGAAGGAAAGACTTAATTTTATTAAAGCCCCGTCCGGCTTGCATCAGATTCTAACACAAGATCGGGGTCTGATGCGAAGATGGTTCTGTCGTTCCAGGGATCTAAATGGTCTATCCACCATTGAAGCCCTAGTTGGGATTTTGGATCTATTTTGTTGGAATCGAAGTAAGCAAGACCTCTGCATAAGTGGTGAATCTTTAATCTTTGGAGAGTCTGATAATGGATTGGGCCCAGAAAAATGGCTTGCATGGAAGAAGACAGAACACCCATGACTCTTGCTAGAGATCTGAGAGAATTGAAAGAGCTCCAAAGAGTCTGCATAATTTTAGATTTGATGGTCTTGACTTTCGCCAAGGAAAGGTGCAAAGATGCGCTAGAAGAGTTTATCAGAAAACGTACGAATTCTATCTGTTTTGATGGGATTAGCATTGATTTCTCTGCATTGATGAGAAAGCCCAGATCTGAAAGAAGAAAACACATAAGGTGAACTTGTGCCTAGAGAATATGTACATTTTGGCACATTAGAAGAATATCGTCTGGATAAATGACAATCCTGATACCTTGAGATCTGAGAAAAGTGACCACGGGCTTCATTAGCTTTGTACAGCACCACAGTGCTGAGGAGAGCCCAAAGGGCAGAGAGGAAAAATGATAAGAAATTTCCTGTGCTCGTAATGGAGAGGAATTGTGAGCTATGCATCCTGTAAGTCCAACCAAACCATCCAATCCTGTTGCAGTAAGAACCCTTGAGATGGATGATAGTCTCCATCTTGAAATGACGATACATCTCAAACTGGTTGAAATGCCCAATCTCATCTTCTTGTTTTTCGTCTGTACTAAGAAAAGGGAACTGAGGAAACCTGAGGGATCTGAAGGAGAAATTTGAATTGCCTGTATCTGTAAAAGCGACTCTATTTCTAGAGAAATTAGATTGGACATTTCGGAATAGAATTGTGGAGGGGAAGGAAACACGGTTTGAAAAGGCCTGAAATAAAGCTCCATAGCATAACCTTGGCCGGTGTTTAAGATCCAGTGATCTGATGTTATGGATTGCCACTTTGTTAGCAACAATTGAAGACAGCCTCCTACAGAAGGGTGGCCAAAAAGGAGAATCACCTGTTTGTGTGTAATATCTGTAGCTTTTTTGTCCACATCCACAAAAGCCCCTACATCTCTGGGGTTTAAATTGAGGCTTGTATTCTTGATATTTTGAGTTGTAGGAGCCTATGAATCCCTGATTGTGGTAGTTATGGCAAGTAAAGTGGCTCCTCCCTCTACCAACACTGGCAAAAACACGTTGGTAAAAAACTTTGTTGAGCACCTGCTGAGCCTTATCAAGGGAGGCAAAAGTAGAGACGTATTTGCTAAGTTCTCTTATAAAGGAATTCCCAAACAAAAGTCCAGCTGCTTTGATTCTAGGGTCCATAGAAGGGAGGTTTGCTAGCTTGAGGTCCAGTTTCAACAAAAGGCCTTTCCCTAGTAAACAGAAGGCACTTTGGACCCACACAGAGAAGTCTTTGGGCTCAGTGGTAGAGCTGCCAAGTCTAGCAGATTCTGCTAGGTCGAAAATACAAACTAGAGGACCTAAAATATCCAATAACTTCTCCTGGCAGGTAGACCAGGCCAAATACACACTTTTGCGGGGGTCTTTCCCAAATTTAGAAACGAACATGAGCATTGAAGGGTCAATGGAAGGGGTGGGAGATATATTAGCAGGTGGTTCAGGTCTAGGGCACTCTGACTTTAATTTGGTTCTACTTTGCTTGTCCAGAGGTAGGTGAAGTCTAGAGGCAATGTATTTTAGGGTCAAACATAGGAATACTCTCAGGCCCAAATTTATACTTTTTTTGCACCGCATTTGTGTAATTTTTTGACGCAAAAGCGGCGCAAACGTACAAAATATAATTGTATTTTGTAAGTTTGCACCGCTTTTGCATAAAAAAATGACGCAAATGCGGCACAAAAAAAGTATAAATATGGGCCTCAGTGTCTAATACTGTTTTTATCCGTGACTGGCGTATGAGAGGATGAAACCACCTTGGATTTCTTAGGAGGAGAGGCAGAAAAGGATCTGCGTCCCCCATGTCCATCGTTGTCATTACCTGAATCCAGATTACCCATGTCATCATCTGTGTCAGAAATATGAGATATTAGAATAGGAGACAATTTGATATTGATATGTTTTGACTTTGCTTTTCACTTAGTAACTGTCAAACTGTCCCCCCACTTGGAAGGAAGTCTGGGAGGAACCATGTCCTCTGCTATCTGTGAGGGTACCTCATAGTCACAACCGCAGTATTAGCTTTGGCTTTTAAATTTGTTGTTGCAACAGGATACCCCATCACTTTGCGATTTCTGCTTTCCCCCACAGAATGGACCAAACTCGTCTTTGACATCAAATTAATGACCGAATTTTCTATATTCTTGGTAACTACAGCATGTTCCACAGATGAATTAATAAATTAATTTAAACTATCTTTAATACTATCCCCCTTCGTCATTTTCATGTAATAAAGGGGAGCGATCTAGCTCCATTTCTATTAATGTAAAATAATTGGCACCCAAAAAAATGGCAAAAAAGGGGTTAACTTGAAAGGAGCAGGAAAAACACTGTTTCTCTTTATGGGCGTGAACAATGCTGAGGAAAAGCCTGAGGAGAACGAGAGAAAAAAAAGGGATGGGAACATAGGCCATGCCCCTAGGAGGGACTGAGACTCTGCGTCGGAGAGAAGATGCCCACTGGAGCTCCAGCAAGAAGCCTGCTCCACACGGGAGACACAGAAAAATCCCTCAAATACAGCTAACTGTAAGCAAAGGGAAATTGCAACAAGTCCAATCCCAATGGAAGGCGCGTCTCGAACTGCAACACCAAAATAGTGAACACAGTTGGGGATGTGCCAAAGCACGTATAAAATGTAGCACTCGTGGACAATGCAGCACCATGCCGACAGGGGCTCCAAAAATGATGGAAACACCCAAAGTAAAAACAAATATAGAAAACTGAACTACCATAATATACTAATAAGTTCCAAGATAAAGTACAGTGGAGATCTCCTAGCACAGGTCACCAATGAATACAATGACCACACTGAACGAGTCAGAAATTGGTTCCTAATCAGGCCAGGAACTGCACCTCATTTACTTCTTCGTTCACTGAAGTCAGGACAGACCAGCCCAAACACTCATTTCTTGGACGACCAACCCCATGTACCTAGTAGAGTACGTACAGTGTGGTCCCATGGGGGAGTAATTCAACCAATTGTTTTATCCCCAGTTCAGTATTCCCACACCACTAAGGCCGGTGGTAAGCTTACCTGCCAAAGCATGACCTGTAAGGGCACGCAAATGATATTCCTGCAGCTACACCAATGGGTAATCCTGTCAAATTATCCACCACATGCAACTCTCTGTAAATAACTGTACACTCACCATAGCCACCCTACATGCCCCACACGATTATCAAGGACAGTTTATATACAAAGCCTTCCCCATGATACTGCTTCCCATGATAAATACATTCTAGTGGGGGTGAAACTTTAACCTTGTTCTCAATACAGTACTGGACAGATAAGCTCAAAGATCCATCTAATATGTGGCCCTCTCTCCTGAGGAGCTTAGATGGTTACCCAGTATCAGCCTGTCAGATGTCTAGAGATCTATGAATCCATCATCTAGAAACTACTCATTTTACTCAGCCACCTGACAGACATTTGCAAGGCTGGACTATTATTTAGACTCCTTCAAGGTCCAGACTGCCACCACTCCAGCGGGGATTGGGGTGTCTACTCAATCATATCACTCCGACTACCAGATCCCTCAAAACTACTAGGCCTCCCACAACTGGACACAACTGTAGTTTAACAACAACCTTCTGCAGAACAACATAATCCTAGCAGAGATACAGTAGGTGAACCAACACTTCCTACAAACTAAAAATGCCTCAGAAACTCAAATCCCTCTCCTATGGGATAAACTTAAAATAGTAGTCAGAGAAGCGTTATGGCTGTTTTCACCTAGTTCAACTAGGACAAAAGAGATAAAAGACTGAAGCTAGACAGACGAGTTAAAGGCCTTGAAGATGCCCACAAGTTCAAAGGGGAAACTAAAATATGGAGATAAGTGTGCCTGCGGTTGCAGGCAGGATTGTTTTTGTGCAGGAAGGAATACCTTCCCGCACAACAACACTCCTTAAAGGCATTTTCCTCTTTCTTTGTGTGCTCAAGAATGTGACAGGTGACTAATACTAGCCTTGCAGGAGGCTAACTTTAAAACAGTAGGTGATTTATGTGACAATGATGGGCTAATGATTTCAGAGCAAATCAAACCTGTCTATGGGACCCCATAGATAGAGAGGTGGAGCTATATGCACATTAGAAATTGGGTGTCCATTGATCTAATCTCTATTCCTGAGTCCTGACAGCTGTTTGAAGTAATGGCGGTTGTCCAGGAGTTCCTTAGGCAGTTTCTGTGAGTATAAATAGAGATAAGCATTGCACGTGCACTTGAGTGTGAAGAAACATAAAATAAAGTGATGCATGTAGGGAAGGGATGTAGTTCGGGAGAGAGTGTGGTGTTGTAAATTGGTCTGAATTTGAATCTATATACTATGTGGCTTTTTATTTGTCAATTTGTAAGGACCACAGTCATTCGAGACATGACAAGAAGGGTTTGCGTTGTGTGATTCCACTTATGCTTGCTGATCTTAATGTGATACAAAGCTGTTCTCTAAGGTGTTATCAAAATCTGTGATCTCGAGATGGTGTGTTGAATTATCTGCTAAAAGTTGAGGTATAATGTGAAGAGCTACAGGCACACCAGGATAGGGATGTGATATCAGAATGTTGTATATATGTGTGTGCTAACCTGGATCGGTGCCAGTTTATTCTTCGGTGCATAAGAGTAATGTTGTGGATTCATTTTAGGTTACTTGGGTATAGGAGTTTAGCTTAGCCTCGGCTTGCAGGCTTGTGCCCTTTTACCTAGATACACATGTCCTGTTTTATTGTTTCTTTTTATTCATTTTTGCAGTATTTGCAGTTCTTGCATTTTACAAGAAAAGTTTTTATGTTATAATCAGTTAACATTCCATGAAAGCGTCATTATCAGTAATGTACGTATTGGACTGTCATCATGTCCCTGTGTTTCACAGAATATGATCATGTCAGGAATTTTTGTTCTGGTATTGATGATACAAGTTGGTGCACACAATCTAACGCTTAGGTACATACCCACGTCAGGATGTCTGCACAAACAATAACATGGGCCTTATAAAAACACTCTGTGAGCCCAAGGTCATTAGAGGGGGTTCCACCCAGGGTATTCCATCCATACTGCAAATCACTTTGCAGCAGAACTCAGCCCCATGATTAGGAGACTGGCGGCCGACCTTGTTCTAAGGTAACGGGGGTTGGGAAGCTTCTCATGGACATGGCTTGGGCAGATTAGGTTTATCATGCCTTGCTCTCTTTGGGGTAGACAATACGCTTTAGGGAGGAATTTGTGTATTCATGTTTTTGCAAAATGTTGGGATTGTTCATATTCACATCGCTTATCCTCACAATCCTGATTTTGTCTTGTGTCATTATCCTAATCACTGTAGCTCATGTATTTTAAATCACATTTACTGTTTATGTTTTGGTAAGGTGCTGCTAGAAAGTTGGAAGGGTTGGGCCGACAGCTGCCAGCTGGCATGGGAGTGACTCAGTAGCCTACAATCAGAGGTGCTGCCTCCCCCAATCCAGCAGTTTTGTAGAGCTACAACAGTAACCCGTTGATTGCATGGGTTGAGAGTTTGCTGCTGAGACAATGAGAGTGCCATAAAAAGCACAACCAGAGACATGTCAGCACTGAAATGGTTATATGCATGTATGTTGCTTATTATGAAAGAAAGACACAGAGAAAGATGGGGATATGCAATTCCCTTCACACAGCACTTTTCTTACAAACAATCTTGAGACTCTGAGGTGAGGAAAAGAATGTATGAGATGAAACCCCAACCCAGATCTGCTCAATTCGAGACTTTAAATATTTAGGACCAGGTAGCATACATGAAAGCATGTGAGAGAGATAAGATTCAGACACAAAATGAAAATTAGCAATTGGTTAGAGGCACAATGCTATTAGAGCCAAAGGATCTGGCATGAAACTATAATGGATGCAGTACACGTTAACCCTGCAATTATAAATTAAACTTCAAAACAGGAGAACTCTCCCACCAAGAAAAAGTAGGAGGATGACACAGGGACTTAAAGTGATGAGGATGATTAATTTTTGGATGATCTGTTGAGGTCAAGCCCACCATCTTACAATTTAGTTCCACCTAGAGTGCAACACCAGGAGAGACACCAAGAAGGAAGACCAGTGACAGGCCTCCCTGTAGATGTAAGTGCACCCCAATATATGCAGATACCAGTGTTCCCCAAACAACAGCAGTCCAAAATGCACCCCTGATGCCAGCAGCCCCAGACACTCCCCAAACCTTAGCAAGCACAAGCATTTCTCTGATGCAAGTAATTACAAGTGCTCCCCAGGGGCTAGCAATTGTGAGAGCCCCATATACATCAGCAGGCATAGGTGTCACCTTGCAATTAGGACCCCAGCGAGAGAGTCTACTTATGGTTTTAGCAAAGATATGACAACTGCAGCTGCAACACCTGAATCATCACCTAAGCCGAAAGATAATGTCTCACAAAAGATTTTGAAGGGGAATTTTGACATAGAGTTACTGAAACACTATTGTAAGAGTGAATTGGTGTATATAAGCAAGGAAGCTGCTAGAGTAGTGTGTGAGGCATGTGCAAGAACAGGGGCTTTAGCTGAGAATTTTCGCTTTGATATATAGCAAAGAAAAAATGTTACAGAAGAACTTAAGAATGATAGTGAGTAACAAGGATTTAAGGGCAATGAAAATGCATGTGAAGGTGTTCGTAGATAGTATCACAAATTGGGGACATTTAGAAAAAATGTGAGTACCCTTTCACTGAGGTACAGGGAGGAGCATGCATGCATTTCCCATGGTCTTGAGCAGACCTTCTCCATTTCACAAGCACTCTTCCAAAGTTGAGAGAGAACCCTGACAAATGATACACCCACGAAGGTATCATTGTCTTGTGGGATGATCTAGAAATGCTCTTTGAAGTAATGGTCCCGACGGATTTGTGGAGAGTCTAAGAAAGCTATAGATTGGCCTACCAAAAGACCTATGCTAGTAGCAAATACCAATGTCCCTTCTCCCCTGATCAAGGTTAAATATGATGCTCTGAATGCACATTTGAGAACAAAGGTACCATAGAAGGAAGTAAATTGGCCAAGACTTTTGAGGAAAATGGAGGAACCGAAAGAGTCGGTGCACACTTTCTTTGAGAGAATGATGAAGGTGTACAGAGAACATAGTGGAATTGAAGATCTGCATATAATTTAAGCAGATTTGTCTTGACTTTAGTTCTTGATTTGCACCTATAAATTAGCACTCAGACACAACAGAATGTGATTTGTTATCTAACAAAGTCTCTCAATGAGCTCCTTCAGCATGCAAAATACTGCAATGATACGCATGATGCAAAACAGAGGAAATTGAAGAAGAGGTACATGATAGCTTAAGCAAAATTTGCACAAAATAGTGGTCCAAGAGGTTCAGTGATAATGGATTCAGGTCAATATAATATATTGATCCTGCACTTGGTGTGGATGCAAGCATGCAAGGAGTAAGTGCAAGTATGTAGTTTCACAGGGGAGAGGCAGAGGAAATGCTGGTGGCACCAATATTAGTGCTTTGAAGAAGATTATCCCTAGCCACTTCTGCAGTAAGGTCAACTATTGGAAGAGAGAATGCAGATTGACTCCTGACAGAGTGCAATTTGATGGTTATATACAGATTGTCATGCCACAAGATGGGGTGATGCAAGAGTCACAGAACTGAAAGTCCCCATGCACAACATGCATCACCAGAGATGCATGAGGCCAAACTTGCCCAAAGGCCCCATAGAACAAACGCAAATGTAAAATGGAGGGTCAAACTTCTAGTCACATCCCAGAGTTCAGCAGTATTCATACATGAGTAACAATCATGCGTCTCAGATCCCCATAATGTTCAAGAGACCAGTGGGAGACTCATTGGGAGTTTGAGTAACCCTCCAGTAATGGCCCGTCAGAAACCAAATAAAAAATAGAGATTAGTTGACCACCTTTGAAAAATAAACCAAATTTGTCCTTTCAGACTGTCCAATGGGAGTGAATCCTGCTGTTATCCTTTTCTAGATTTGCCCGGATGCTGAGTAGTAGCATCACTGATTTGTTTCTGGCATTCTTTTCAATTCCTCTCCATGAGGACAACCAATACCTTTTCACATTCAGATTCCGAGATAAAACTGTTAAGTGGGTTTGCGCTTCTCAGGGGTGTACAGAAAGCCCCTCAGTCTTTTTTTAAAAATTAGGTTTTTATTAAAATGAAGTAAAAGAGAAGAAAGCATGTTCCACTGTATCGCATTACATCAAGTACAATGGTACAATCAAGCATGGATACAGAGCATCAGTGAGGAAAACAACATTTCATAAATGAACAAATGTCAACAATAGAGTGATTTCATTGATTGGCATGAGAGGACTCCTATGATAGCAAGCACACAGGCTGTTCATGGAAGGAGGCCTCAACTGCTGGCAGTAGGTAGGATGGAATGGGGCCCAAATGTCTTTAGGGTAAGCAGCGAGGTGTAGAGTCTCCACATACTGTTCCGTCATGTGGTGGCAGTAACATTCTGAAGCCATTGAGTCATTGTATGTGGCCTCCTCTGCACCCATACCATGGCCACAGGCCTCTTGGCTAGGACAAGAGTCATGGGTGCCAAGCACAAGGTCGTTGTAGGCAGGGCAGACGTGGAGGAGAGGGGTCCATTGGGGTCTCAAGCATGTCACTCACAATATCAAACATGCCTTACCAACACAGCAGAACCTTCAGGCCACACCAAGACATATGTAGGAAGGGGGCATTTGCCAAGCCACATTGTTTACATAAACACGGATCACCGCCATTAAATGTAGACAATTGTTCGGGACCGTAATAGTATTGGTGTAAGTATTTAAACTGTTTCAATATATGCTTATAATTGAATTGTGTCTCTTCTTGGCGCAACAATATGCCCAGGTCTTGCTGTGTATTTGATAGCCTAGATAAGGGGTCTCCAACCTTTTCTGTAATAAGAGCTACTTCTGTTTGACAAAAATCCTCCCAAGCTACTAATATTAGTAGAGATGTAGTAGTAACCACATCAGGCAAGATTACGTTAGTAGCCACCATATGCATGATTACTAGTAGTGAGCACCTTCGTGCATCAGGCACACTTGCCACCCATAATGTGAAAAAAATGCTTTGTCAATGTGAGATGCCTCTATATGGGTAACACATAACCGCCATAGCTGCTGTGCCCCAGAACCAAGTTAATAATATTAGTAATATTCTACTGTGCATTGTTTGATTTTTATTGCTCAAATATCGGCTTTAACTATATTTACAGACATTTTAGTTTAAAATCCATACTTTTCCATTTTGGTATATGTATATTAATTCAACCAAGTAAAAGCTGCTAATGTAGCTCACTGGGTTGCACACAGGAGAGTTACTTACAGATAGTTGATGCGCTACCAGTAGCTCACGAGCTACCAGTAGCTCACGAGCTACTCGTTGGAGAAGACTGTCCTAGAGAGCCCTCCCACCTGCTCTTGGACTTTGGGGGCGTGTCGACAATACAGGACATGAAGGTGGAGTATAAAAAGGATATTGATTGGCTTGCACTAGCTATAGGGCAAATCAGGGCGCAAATCAGGGCGGGTTTTAAATAAAGAACACACATCCCACACAATGGACCTTATAAGAAATAGGACTCAACCCTACTTAAATCAGAGCAGCGCCCCTAGAAATATAACCCATCTATCCGGCGGTGTTTTATCTCCCTCTTTATCAAAGGACCAGTACGGTATTCCTAAACAGAAAGCGGAGATAGCTTTACTGTTTTGGAACATTGCAGGTCTAACCAACAAGATAGACAATGAGACCTGGGTGAACTTTATAGAAGAATATTCATGTATCTGTCTCCAAGAGACGTGGCTATTAAGTCCTCTCCACATTAACGGCTATAAAACATTTCACTCACCAGCTGCTCAGTCCAGGTACGGTAGACCAAAAGGGGGGCTATGCACATATATTTCCAACAAGTTACGTCTGCAGAACCTAGAGATGAAATTTACGAGTTCGTTCTATCAAACGATAGAGAGTAACTTGGATCATAAGACCCATCTAGTCATTATTAATTTTTATAATAATGCAGCCCCTGGAGAGCTTCCCAATATTCTAATGGAGATGGGAAATGACATAAAATAAATAAGTGCAAATAATAACCGCGAGACCTTCATGATCTGGGGCGGCGATTTTAACGTCCACCCTTGTAAAGAAACCTCAGATAAGGTATGTGGCTGGGATCCTGAAGGTGTTGGCTTAAGACTTCACTTTGCACATAACACCCAAGGAGACGCAATGAATTTACTGGCTCAAACCCATAACCTATCCTTTGTAAACGAATTATATTCGGATGAAACACAGTTTAAACCAACTTACAATGGAAGGGGTGCGAATACTGTGATTGATTATGTTTTAATGTCAACCCACTTTGCACACTACCTTATGAATTATACTCTGCATGACATCGCACTTAGCGACCATTATCCCCAGAGCCTGCACCTCTCACTAACTCCCCTTATAACAGACAGGGATGACAGGGACACTCTGGTAGATGACATTGAATTAGTGCAGCGTAATGGATATACCCTGAAATGGTCTCAGACAGACCCCAAGTCTCTGTTGAAACAGTTATTATGTGACTGCAAGCACGCTTTTGCAGACTGTTTAAGTGAGAATCTAGATCCAGGGCGATGCTTAAGTGCTTTTACACTGATTATGCAAACCATAAAGGAAGCCCTTACTATCAGAGGTGGTAAGTCGGGGCAAAAAAGGGCCACTGGATGGTTTGACTATAACTGCTCACAAGCACATAGGAAACTGAAAAAGGCTCTAAGAGCCCCAAAAAGATCTTCAACTGATATACGCAAGTGTAGACAAGAATACAAAGCAGCAATGAAGGAAAGGAAATTGACCTTAAAAAGAACTCTGTGGGAAACTTTACATATAGCGAGCTGTACGAAAGATAATATCCTCTTCTGGAAAACAATCAATTCTCCTGTGTTTGGGGACAGAGACTCCCCCAGGATGGAAATAGCGATTTCCAAAGAGGATTGAACTGCACACTTTTCTAAAATATACTCGCTGGCTAGCGACTTGAAGCCTACAGTTCCTGTATACGATCAAGGTCTCCAGGAAGGTCCACGTCTGACCATAACCCCTCAATTTAGCCTTGAGGAGGTAGAGGAAGCCATAACTCTAAGTAAATCAGGGAAAGCTCCGGGCCCCGATGGCGTTCCGATTGATTTATACAAGGCCAATATTCAGCTATGGGGGCCTATACTGATGCAGACATTGAGGGCCATTTGCATACGAGGTCCCTTACCATCCTGGCGAGACTCCAATATCATTCCAATATATAAAAAAGGTGATCGCCTTAATCCAGCCTGTTACAGGCCAATCTCCTTGCTGGATACAACGGCTAAACTAGCAGGGAGAATTATTTTGAATAGGTTGCAAATATGGGCGGAAGAAAAGAGTGCTTTATCTTCTGTCCAGTATGGATTCCAGAAAGGAATCGGGACAGTGGAGCAAAGCCTGAACTTAAGTATTATTATTGGAAAGTATACAAAGATTAGAGAAGGTAACCTGCATCTGGCTTTTATTGACCTATCATCAGCATTTGACTGTGTACTACACGATAAGTTATGGGATATCCTAAGCAGCATGGGGGTAGAACCAGCCATAATTCAGTTTATACGAGAAATGTACACAGGGTGCAGAGCAAGAGTGAGGTATGGGCTAAAAGGGGAATGTACTCGCCCTTTTGGCCTACATAGAGGTGTGCGCCAAGGTTGTGTTCTTGCCCCATTCTTGTTCTCAATGTACATAAATAACTTAGAAAATGTATTGGTTAGTAACTGCAAAGATCTACCCCAAATAGGTAATCGCGCTGTCCCGGTATTACTCTACGCAGACGATGCAGTTTTAATGGCCAGGACCCCGTTAGCTCTTCAAAAACTTTTAACTACTTGCATTACATTTATGTCACAATTGGGACTCACTGTCAATCGCTCAAAAACGTTTATTATGAACTGTGGCGGGAAACGCGGCAAGATCTATAATATCAGTACCGCGGATGGGAGGGTAGAAACCGCGCGAACCTTCTCTTATCTGGGCATAATGTTTGACAAACAGGGCTCCTGGGTTAACTGTAGGAAATGAAAAAAGCCCAGCTTATTAAAACAACGGTGGCCTTAAGGCTTTTTTCCAAAAGGATAGTGGGGATTACCCCGCCGAACATGATAACAATTTACAAAGCCGAATGCACCCTGGCTGTCATGTACGGGTCTGGAATTTGGGGATATACTAACTGTAACCCGGTACAGATGGTGGAAAATGATTTGTTAAGACATCTACTGATGGTACCAAATGGTACATCATCATACATTATCCACTCTGAACTGGGGCTCCCCTTTATTGCAGACTTGGTAAAGATTCAACCATTATTGTTATGGCACAAAGTTTGGACCTCGGAATATACTGAATTAAACAAGGCCATCTTGACTGACTGCATGGAGTCTACATACGCAGCAAGGGTGACCTGGTTAAGATACATTATGACCTTCTTTGAAAACATGGGTAACAAAGTTTATTACACAAACCCAGCTTCGCTGGGAAAAATCTCTACGAAGGACCTGAGTGTTCTGGCATTAAAATATTTAGAAGATTCACGATGGGAGATTGAATCAAAAAAGCCCACCGTCATTCACAATCAAATAATTTTGTCGACGGAGGGCATACAGCCTTATTTGACGAATGTGGTAAACCCCCGCCACTGCTTTGTTCTCACCAGACTGAGGCTAGATATATTTAATCGTTTAGGAACCTTTCCAACTATGAACGATTGGAGCACCACGCTGAAGGCCTGTCCCTGTGATGAAAAGGCACCCCAAACTACAATTCACGTGGTCTTATTCTGTAAATTCAATGCCAAGCAGAGAAAGCGCTTAGTAGCCCCTCTTTTAAGGGTAATCAACTTGCCCCAGTGTCGTATCGCGTACGCCAACCTCCAGGTGTTATCCTCTATTGAGATGTGTGGAACCTTGGCTAATTTTTTATGCTCCGTATTAAATACAAGAAAGCGTATGGGGGTAGCGATGTAATTTTATCTAGTCATGTAATGGTTCGCACTAGGAAATTTTAAAGATATTTTAAATACTCTGTTTGTACGTATCCTTTTATTATTTTAATTTATTTAAATCTTATCTTATTTATTGTATACTGAAATGTATAATATTTGATACTTTTATGACTTGTTGAAAGTCGAATAAAGTTTGTATTACTTACTTACTTACTTACTACTAGCTATAGTAATGTATGCAGTAAGAAGTTACATTTCAGGCGGTGTACTGGGGAGTGTGGAAATCCCTTCCCTGGAAGGTGAGTGCAAGAGGTGTGGCGGCATTGTGACTTAAGAAAGTCTGCAGTGAAGAAAGATCACTGAGGGTTCACATCCCACCTTTGAGGAACAACTCCTTCACCACTATTTCCCTGGTGGGTGGGAGTAGTGGAGTATCAGAAAAAGGCAGCAGGGGAGAGTATGGAATATCAAGTGTGAGCAATTTGCTAAGGCCTACCAGCCCAACAGGTTGGTGATATTGCATCCACATCATTCCTCACCGCAAGTGGGTGAGTGCTAACTGTCCCCAAAACTGAGTGTGGGCAATGGTGCATTCAACATTGACAAGCACCGCAGCTAGTTGGAATGGCGTCAAGTATTTCAAATAGTGTGATTGTGGAACTAGGTAATATACATACAAGTCTGGTACAGCAAGATCACCTTCCCTTTAGGGTCACATGAGCACCTCCCATCAAACTCTTGGTTGGCCCCCGACCCATATCAGCCGGTGAATGACGTGCCTTAGCTGTTTAAAGAGGTGTGCCGCAAGGGGTACCGGAATGTTAGGAAATGGATATAGGAATTTCAGTAACACTACCATTTTGATTAGGGAAATCTGCCCTATCACAGAGAAGGGGGATAGGCAGATCCATCTATTGACACACGTATTCCAATCGTTTAAGCGCTGTGCTGAAATTACCCTTTTAAGATCATCAAGGTCATGGGTGACCCATATTTCCAAGTTTTTAACACCATCTATTGTCGATGTTATTCACTTTTCTTTCTCTGACTACAAAGTAAGAGAATTTTCATATTTGCCAATCTCCCTGAAGTGCAGGGAATGAGAAAAGAAAGACTGCAGAAGATCATTTTGTTTTCTAATGCACAACATAATGTAAATGCTTGTAAATAACTGTACAAATATTTCAGAATGCATAAGCAGTTGTGGAAACACAAATGAGGCACTTTTCATTTTTTAGTTCTGAAGTGAGATAGAAACAAACATTTAAATAAGATCAAAACAAATCTTGGTAAAGCACAAATGATAAATATTGTATTGTATTGTTCCATTTGTATAGTGCTTAAGCGGGGCACTGAAGGGTTACCTACATCATAAGCACACTATGCCATATAAGGTGTGTGGTTGGAAGGGTGTTGTCTTTGTTTTGTGATCCTATGTCATGAGTGATGACCACAGAGGTGCAGTTATCATGTTATGGAATGCAGCTCGTAGTAATATGGTGGATGAAGAGATGTGAGAGACACAGACCCAAAATATATAGTTTTTCAGTACTCTGGCAGCTTTGAAGAGCTCTGCAGGTCACTTTATGGTATTTCTTCGGATTGTAGTCTGCCTAGCTTGTTACTGCACTGGGTTGTCCAATCAGAAATTATGTGTACAGTTGTGGGCCTGAGCTGGCATGGTTGGAAGTAGAAGTGGTGAGATCTGCTGGGATGAGCATTATTACTATCTTCCCATATCTGAGTGTCATTTGTGAGATGTAAAGATGAGGTTAGTGTACAAATATTTGGGACCTGGGGTGGACAGTGGTTCCCAACCTATGGTCTGGGGACCCCTGGGGGTCCATGAAGCCTCCTCACGGGATCCGCGACTACTTAGAAAATTAAATCATATTGAAAGATTAGGTCCTCAGCTTTTAGTATTGACTCACTGAGGGGTCCCTGGGTTCCAAAATGATCCAGTGGGGGTCCCCGGGATCCAGTAATGATAAAATGGGGGTCCACAGAAATCAGAAGGTTAGGAACCACTGGACTAGATTAAAGTCCTCTGATTTACCTGCAGTGTGTGGCAGAGCTTTTCAGTTTTTCCATGCCCATTCATTTAGTGGTAGCTGGTTTATTGGCTTCACAGGACTTGTGATGGACAACCCTTGTAGCAGATACATCTTACATGAATGTAAGAGGTGTAAATTACAGTTGGCAGACAAGTGTGCAGTGTTAAGGTATTAGTATTAGAGTGGGCCAGAAATTCTGCATATGAAATTACATACCTTTATAATACCCCAGCGAACCATAGGTCAAAGTCGAAAGTATTTGCTGGTTGGGTTGTTTCCAATCTGTGGATTGTAAGATGTAGATTGAGCTTGTTGGTGCCACTGTCTTTCTGGAATCTGTTGTTGGGATGTGGGTGGTGTAGTTCTCTTGGAAACAGATATGTTTTTAACTTTCTTCTGAAGTGAGTGTATATGCTCCTGGATGATTTGAATACTGGCTGGTAGCGAGTTCCAGACCTTGGTGGCTTGTACTGAGAAAGTAGTATTTCACACAGATTTCCTATGGTAAAGTGGCCTGGTGATAAGTGGTGCAAGCCTGGAGCACAGTGTCCTATTTTGTTTGTATTACATTCATTTAACTTGTAGCTATATGTAGCCAATGGAGTGAATGCAAACTTGCAGACATGTTCTCTTGGATGAAGGCAGAGAAGAAGTCTTGCGGCTGCCTTTTGGATGAGTTGTATTTTGCGTATGATGAATGTGAGTGTACCAAAGTGTAGACCGTTGACATACACAAGCTTGGAGATTATGAGTGTGAGGATTGCTTGCAGTTTCTGTTGGTATCCAAGATATGGTAAAATGTAATGTAGTGTTTTCATTGAGAAGAAGGTACTCTGTGTGACATTGTTAAGATGTGGTAAAAGTATAGGTATAAATCCATGGTTACCCCTCCTTTTTCTGACTTCTCTTGATATTGTTAGAGGGGCTTCAAGGTCCTTAGGCCATATGGTGGCAGGCTGGTATTTTTGCAATGACTGTAGGTCATAAGCTCTGTCTTTGCTGTATTGAACTTTAAATGGTTATTAATCATCCATGTGTTTATGGCCCAAATGCAGTCATCAAGTTTTCAATTGTAGAGGTCTACCTGGCCATTGATTTTTAAATTACTTTTTTAGTGTTATCTACATACTTGTAACAGGCGAGAATGGCTGATTTAATCAAGTTTGGTAAGGTGGCTGGGTAGGTGTTGAATAATAGAGGGGATATAATGGACCCCTCAGGATGCCACAGTGTTGTGTGTAAGAAGCTGAGGTGAAAGGTAGTACTAATACTAGTTTGCAGTCACAGCTGAGAGGCCAAGAATTTAATGGGCATAAGCTGAACTCCCTTCTCACCTTTCACACATGGTATGTCAAACAATCATTTTCTGTGTTAAAGGATTAAACAACTGTGCAAGACATTGAGTTATGTTGTTTTTAATCCCGCAATTTTCATGACCTATATTGCGGAAATCATAAATAGAGCATCTGAGGCTGAAAGCATTTGTATTATAATTCACCTCTCCTGACCCCTCCACACATTGACTAACATTTTCTAATTTGTATATATTGTAATCTCAGATCTATGTAGCATGAATCCGCTTTTAGAAATGTAATGACTCCTTTGCAATTCTGCTTTATCTTTATCTAATTTATGGTTATAACAAATAAATTGCTCTTATGACATCCTATGTAATTAATGTACTAAATGCATAATTCTTGGTAAACAATTGTCAGACATTCTGGAATTTTCCTTCACAGACATATGAGGGGAATCTGTGAGTTAGCCAACGTTTGGTGTTTGCAGGCCATTCTGGGTAGGAAAAGGTATTGGGATCCATGCAATCCACACCACCCTAGAGCCTAGGTGCCTTGTTTTCAGGGTTGTTTGGGCCTGGCAGGTTTCCTTGGGTGCCGACCGAGCCTGGGCCTAAATACAGCAGCTACCCACCTAGCCAAAATGGGCCAATTTGCAAAAACTTGATATTTTCTTCTTGTGTTTGGGATCTTTACTTTCATGGGCAATAGCCCAGCCACATAAGTTATTCAGAAAAGAGTAGCAACGCTGTGTGGTAGAACATTTGTGGATTCCATTAGCGCGGTCTGCTTTCACTTTTGTTTTGCTGTGACATCAGTACACACAGTGTGCTACAAAATCAGCAAAACAAAACAAACTTTGGTCCTGGCTTTGATTTTGGAAAATAAAATGTTTCTGGTGTTTTTACCAGAAACATTTTCTTTTTCAGTACTGTGCATGACACACTGGAGTCCACCTCTCTGTGAAGGTAGTGTGGTGGACATCAATGGGTTGACCACTGCCCTAAAGACAGAAAACCCACCAATGTTATACAGCCTGATGTCTTGTCCAACATGAATAGACAAGTAACTGCAGGGATATGTTGGCCACATTGTACTAAATTCTTTGTTCCATGGTTTTAGGGGACTTCTCCAGTTCCAGAAGGCCCACCAAGATGGTAGCTTCCAGGAAGTCTACTGCATGTGATTCCAGAAGTGAAGGACTCTGCAGCATCCAATTGGGAGGTACCGCGAAAGCAGCCTCAAAGAAAGAGGTTATCAAAGAACAGAATCCTATATGCAAACCATAAAACCTCTATCCAGAGCCTTAGAGGCAGGGCTGCAGCCTGCTCATCTACGGCTCCTCTAACTGAGATGAAACTAGTGTCCTCAGCTAAGCCACAGGCCTCAAATGGACCCATCTTAGGGTCACACAATCATCTATCCTTTACCATGACTACCTGTCTTGTTGGTCGATTTCTGACAAATCTCATTTTGTACAGCACCTTTTGCACAAATTGCCTGCAGCTATGAGAAGTATATGCCAATATTGAAGCCTGCTTCAAGTCCATGCAGTTTTGACTGATATTTCTGAACAAACTAATTGAACTACCCATCTTCTGTTACAACCTTATCCTCTAAAATGACATGTAACTTCTATTACTTCTTACCATTGTTGCAGTTCCAAATGTTTAAAACACACTGTTCACAACTACTTTTCCGAAATGCCCCTAATAGATATATTTCAAGCCCTCTGTAAAGTTATATTAAATTAGTGGTGAGTTAAATTAAAACTTCCACTTACGAAGTTGGGCAGAATTAGGAAACTCCACATTTTAGGGAGCAGATTGAGGGGCATATTTTCAAGCCCGTTGTGCCACCAGTGCGTCACTTTTTTATGGCACTCCTGCGGCACAGAGTGCAGATCCATATCTACGAGGCCACGCAAAGCCACTTTGCATTGGTTTTCATGTCCGTATAGATATGGTGTAAGGCAATGCAGTGCAAGTCACTAGGTTGCATTACACTGCACCAGGGAGGCGTTCCATTGCCGTTGCAGTGAGTGTTCCCACTCAACACCCATGGGTTTTGATGCATTTCCAGATTTACAAGGATCTGTAAACCTGGGAATGCATCAAAACTGTAACCTCCCCAGGGCAGGTGCAACGAGGTGAAATATATTTATTTCTCCTTGTTGTTTTCTCTTTATGTGTGTGCTGCATTTTGAAAAACACCTCTCCTGATTGTTTTGGTGCAGAAAGGTGTCCTTTCCTGCACAAAAACAATTCTGCCAACAACGAAGACACCCTTGCACCATGGTAGACCATGGTGCAAGGGTGCCTCCATTGGCGCTAGGCAGCAAGTTGTGTGCAAGTGCAGGGGGACAGGACAGAAATGCACTGTATCTTGTAAATACGGTGCATTTCTGCCCTTTCAAATTGACATAGGGCAGTACAGCAAAAAGACTTGAGGCGCTGCGCTACGTCAATTCCTTGAAAGTATGCCCCTACGTTACCTGACTTTACCTGAGGTAAGATTTATCCCTCTGTGCCTTCCAGTTGCGATGGCTTCCTGATGCAGAATGTCCCAGGTAAGATATTTCCCAGCAAAAATGTTGAGTGTGGAAGCTGGACATTCACCACCTCTGGAAAGAGGTGCATGAGAAAGGGCTCTGAGCCAAGGCTAGCTTTTTTTTTTTTTTAAAGAACTTCATAAGCTTTGCATTTCATGAAGTTTGAACAGTTTATAAAATATACAAATACAAAAGGTTACAAGGCAACTGACTTTACAGCTTTACACCCCTTACTTTAAATCCCATCTAATTGATAGTTTGTAAAGTTGGATTATGGAAAGTTGATTGAGTGTGCTTTAATAAGTACTGTTAGTAATGGGGTCTCTAGATGGCAGTGGTTTGCACCCTGTCCAAGTAGGGACCCTTAATCTAGTCAGGGTAAGGGAGACCATGCCCAGAAGCCAGCTGCCCACATTACCATCCTCTCACTCCACTATATGACCAGCTAGTTAAAGCAAGCAGGATAGATACCTCCTCATGATGTCAATGTGCAGACCCATGGCCTCGCAGCCTACCATTGTCTTCTCCTTGAATGGGTGACTCCTGAATTTCATTGTCAATAGTGCGCCTCCATCATTGTCATCAGCCTCCAAGGCTGTGTACAGTTGGTTGATACTCAAAGGAGAATACATGTATGGGAAGAAGATACATCCATACACTGCCTGGGGAAGTTCATGGCATCCCTCACATACGTGAGCAAAGTAGCACTGTTACTTTCTACGTTCCGGACTGTCGAGTACCCATTGCCACTGTCCTATGTTTCGATACTGCCACCAGCCTGGGACTCATATAAGTACATGCAGGTCCCAAAATTATTCATCAGGTACACTGTTAGAATTGTGGTCTCCAGTTGGCAGTGGTTGCACCCTAGCCAAGTAGGGACCCTCACTCTAGTCAGGGTAGGGGAGCCACTTAGCTAAGATAGCCCCTGCTCACCCCCTTGGTAGCTTGGCACAAGCAGTCAGGCTCATCTCAGAGACAATGTGTAACATATTTATACACACACACACACACACACACACACAATAAAACAGTTAAAACACCACAAAAGTACTCCGCACAAGTTTAGAAGAATAGCCAATATTTATCTGAGTAAAACAAGACCAAAACAACAAAAATACAATATACAGAAGCAAATACAATTAGTATTTTAGATTAAATTTCAATAAAGCGCTTAGAAACACAATAGCTTCAACTAGGGCTATCACGACATTCCCAACGGTGCAACGGTATTAGCAAGGGAGTGCAGGCTGGTCACAGGGTCACAGAGACCCCAGGCACAGTACCTTTGAAAACAATGAGGAAACAAATATGATGCACAAAGTCGGGGAGGTGAGGTGTCTCTGGAGCCAGTGCGGCAACGATTCCTTACTGCTACCAGGGAGGTGAGGCATTGGTTCCGTACTGCGGGGAGATGAGGTGTCAGTTCCTTACGGTTGCAGGGGAGATGATGCAGTGTCTGTGGCGAGGCATCAGTATTCTCCAATCTGGTGGGGTCAATGAATCCAGCAGGTCAAGACGAGAGGCATCGGCTTTGCGGTGTCGCAATCACACCACCAGGCCCCAGGTGCTGTGGCAGAGTCGGAGTCAGATTTTCTGGACGTCGGGGACACGGCACTCAGGGCTCACGCTGTGGCGGGACTTCGGAGGCACTACAGTGGCGTGGGGCCTAAGGCATCGGTCGCGGTTGTTGCACTCAGCAGTGACCACAGCTCCGGTGCAGGCAGTGGTGTGGGGTTGGACATCAGTGCTGCTTCAGAAGTCACTCTGGAGTCGATGTACTTGGTTTCTTTTTGATTACACCAAAACCCACTCCCTAGGGCCCGAGGACTGGATTTGGCACCACTTGGCAAGTCAGGACTCTCAGCAAGAGAGCCTAGGTGCTGGCAGATGAAGTCTTTGATGTCCATAAGACTTTTAAAAGAAGGCAAGCTCAGTCCAAGCCCTTGGAGAACCTTTGGAAGCAGGATGCAGAAAGCAAAGTTCAGCCCTTTCACTCCCAGGACAGAAGAAGCAAGCAGCAGACCAGCACAGCAAAGCAACAGGCAGAATGGTAGTCCCTCGCACAGCATCTAACCCTTCTTCCTGGCAGAATGTCCTCAGTCAACAAGGATTCTAAAGTTGTGGTCTCAGAGGTCCAATTTTATACTCATTTCTGCCTTTAAAGTAGGCAAACTTCAAAGGAAAGAATTTGTAGTGCACAAGACCCTGCTTTTCCTGCCCTGGCCCCAGACACACTCCAGGGGATTGCAGACTGCTTTGTGTAAAGACAGGTACAGCTCTCTTCAGGTGCAAGTATCAGCTCCTCCCACCACTCTATCCCAGGAAAACCCATCAGGA
Source organism: Pleurodeles waltl (assembly GCF_031143425.1). Lineage (NCBI taxonomy): Eukaryota > Metazoa > Chordata > Amphibia > Caudata > Salamandridae > Pleurodeles > Pleurodeles waltl. The sequence goes on from NC_090444.1 coordinate 151,471,007, forward strand.
TTTGCAGGGCACACCTCAGCTCCCTTTGTGTGACTGTCTAGAGTGAATATACAAACAGCCTAACTGTCATTGTGACCCAGGCGTGTATTCCACAGCCAGGGAGAGGCACAGAATGGTTAAGCAAGAAAATGCCCACTTTCTAAATGTGGCAATTTCAAACTTACAATTTAAAAAACAACTTCACCAAAAAATGTATTTTTACATTGTGAGTTCAGAGACCCCAAACTCCAGAGCTCTATCTGCTCCCAATGGGAAATTACACTTGAAAGATATTTCAAGGCAATCCCCATGTTATCCTATCAGAGAGAAAGGCCTTGCAATAGTGAAAAAAGGATTTAGCAGTACTTCACTACCAGGACATGTAAAACACACCAGTACCTTTTAAATACACTGCATCCTGCCCATGGGACTGCCTTGGGCCTACCTTAGGGGTGACTTTTATGTAGTAAAAGGGACGGTTTGGGCCTGACAAGTGCGTGAACTTGCCAGGTCAAACTGGCAGTTAAAACTGCACACACAGACACTGCAGTGACAGGTCTGAGACATGTTTACAAGGCTACTCTTGTGGGTGGCACAATCAGTGCTGCATGTCCACTAGTAGCATCTGATTTACAGGCCCTGGGCACACATGGTGCACTATGCTAGGGACTTACTAGCAAATCAAATATGCCAATCAAGGATAAAGCAATCACCATTACAATTTAGAGAGAAAACTCGTGCCCAGAGTCCTAAAGCCAGCAAATACTAAATTTACCACACAATCAAAAAAACAGGCAGTCAGAAGCCAAAAAGACAGGCGAATCCCTGCAGAAAGGGTAATTTCCAACAAAAAATCTACAAATTCCTTCCCCTTGTATCACATGATGTGCACCCTGAGTATCGAAACCAGAATATCGATGGCACAGAACATTGAGGACAGAATATGAAATCCAAAATAGCAAAAGGGATGTAAGGATAGATTTTTTATTTCTTACTCCACATATATGTACCTACACAATATAAATATATTCAAGTTATGTAGATGTAGAGTTAGGGATAGTAAATCTATATTTCCCTATATCCCCATACCTTTCGATATTCTGTCCTCAGTATTCTTGTACCACGATATTCTGGATATTTAGTAGCACATCCAATCAAACCAATAATAAAAAGCACCAAAAAACTAATGTATGCTCTATAAGCTTGCACACTGTACCTTACTGTACCTTGTTCCCTACACATATTTAGGAAGAATGCTCCTGTAGAGCACAGCTTTAATGTTTGGTCATATCAGAGGGCTATGCCTCCTCTTAAAATATGCTTCTGGCTGTGGGGCTAATTATCCACTCATTGTGTTGATCAAGCATTCAATTGAAATCCTCTTGACCCACACTTGAACTTAATACATGATGAGTAGCCGCCTTACTAAGTATGAGCAGGTGATTTTGATAGCTGAGAATGTGTCAGTCAGTAAGGGAATGTTATGTACTCAACCCTGCCACACTTTTGGCCATTCTTGACGGTGATTCTGAAGAGGATTAGTTTGACCGTAGTTGTGTCGATGTAACAGAGTTGTGTGCAATGCTGAGAACACACATTCTGGATGTACCACTCAAAGAATCTGTTCACACACCATTTGTAGGTGCCTCTAGTTGTAATAGCAGCATATGCCGTTTGCACCACAAATGGCATTGTGGAAGCATGTTACTTGTACAATGTAACTTCTGCATACTAATTGCATCAACAAGAGCATGCTGCATGTCTGGTGGGCTGAGGGTTACCATTTATACTGACAGCCAGTATGGATTTGGCATGGTGCATAACTTCGGGAAGCTGTAGCTGTGGTCACAGAGAGGGTGGTTGACCTCCTTTTCCCATATACAAAACATTGTGTATGTATTGAGGTAAATAACAGTTGTGAAGTGTGCTGCCCACAAACTAGAGATAATTTGGTCACGACCGGTCATCATTAGGCAGATGAGATTGTCCAGTATTGTGCTCTTGAGTCCAGCACATTTCATTTCGATGAACCACGCAATGATGAAAATTAAATTGTCCCAAACATGTTATTAAACACTGTGCAGAACTTTGGTGAGCCACAAGAGCTTCAAAACAAGGTGCACAAGATTGAGGAACAAAAAATGGGAAAGGGCAGGGTGTGTGAGAAATGCCAGTGATATCTGAGTGTCTAGTGATGGGAAACCAGTTCCATGTTCCAAGCTATGTTTCAGCATTTACATGGCCCAACCCATGCCTTCAGAGGTTGAATGGTACAGACTTTGAAAAGGTATTGGTACAACCCATACATTCGTGCCATGGCTGCAAATTTTTGTCAAAGATGCACTGAGTGTCAGAACGTAAATGCAGAGTGAAAGACTATTGTGACCAAGAGTCACATAGGGAATTCAGATGGCCAATTCACTGGCCTTCAAATTGATTTTCTGGAAATGCCTCACTGTAACCAGCTATGGTATGTTCTAGTAGTTGTGTGCTTGTTCTCACACTGGGTTGAGGCACAACCAGCTGGGAGATGCGCTAGTCTGACCGTGGCCAAACAACTTTTGAGGGCGTTAATCCAGAGGTTTGGCTGGTCTGTTTATCTTGAGTCAGATCAAGGCAATCATTTTAAAAGTGAGTGTTATGCACAGCTTTAGACATTGAACAGACGTTTAACTGCAGTTATAGGCCAGAAGCATCCGGAGTGGTAGTGAGAGTCAACAGGACAATTAAACTCTGCTGGCAAAGGCATGCACCCCTACATCTCTAAAATGGCCTGACGCACTCACTCCCAGTGGTTCTTGTGAGCATCCAGAGTACCCCGTGCAAAAGAACAGGACTCTCCCCTCACAAAATCCCAACTGGGACAGCTATAAGAATTCCTTCTGTTCCTGCAGCTGCACATGTGAATATTACAGATTACATAAATATTACAGATTGCATAGTTTTTGACTATTACAAAGGGCTTGCTGATGTGGCACATTCTATCTCTCATCAGGTTGACTTGGCGATTCCAGCAGTGAGGACCGAACCTTCACACAAACTGAACCCAGATGATTGGGTTCTCATGAGAATCATGTGTACATATCATGTTTGCAAGTCCACTGGAGAGGACCTCATCAAGTAATCCTTATGAGGAATACTGCAGTGAAATGTGCAGGCCTACCAAACTGTATGCATGCCTCGCATACAAAGAGAGTGGGACAAGCGGATGAAGAAGTGAGGTAACATTTGCTGATTCACTTAGTCCAGCTCATTTTGAAGTTTCAGAAAAGTCAGAGGAAGAAGGGGCAGAAAAGGTGAAACCTGAGAGTCCTCAGCACCTGGACATCAGCCAGAGCCGAGCCCATAAAAGTCCCCCGGTCTCCAGCTCAGGGAGAAGCTCGGAGACCTGGACTGAAATTTTTCATCCACTGAGTCTCCAACGAGCTCTGGAGAAAAGAGAACAATCAAGAAGGAACCTGTGTACAGCCAGTTGAAGATGCTATAGGAGAAGGATCAAGGGTAAATTCAGACTCTGAAGGTGACAATGTGCTCTATGAGTCGGAAGTGACAAGTATCTCAAAGAAAAGAGTACATCATGAAGACAAATGACCAGGGAATGAAGTTACGAAAAGCAGAGTGCTGACAAGATTAAGAAGGACAGAGACCATTAGAGAGGAAAGAGAGCTAGAAGACCAAAAAGTTATAGAACGGGTAGAGCTTAGTGGTAGCAACAGTGAGCATCCAAAGTCAAGAGACCAAAAAAATTCAAAACACTGAACAAGAAGTACTCATGCCCTGAATGGACTTACTTTGTGAGAAGTGATGCTGATGAATGACTATCAGATTGTCTTTGAGGAGCCCCGTGAAATCTAGAGATTGTAGTCAAGATGAAAGAATTATGTCAAATGATTTTTTAACTTGCAAAAACAACCTTAAAGGAGAAAAGATTTTTTAAATTGTACCTTAGGCTAACAGTTGAAGGACTCTAAAGCCCATAGGTATCCAGCTGAAGAAGATGATGGCCAGTTTAGATATCTAAATAAAGAGTGTAATATGAAGTGTGGCAGAACTGAAAAAAATCAAAAACATGAACTGATACTGAACATTGATGAGATCAAAGTACAAGTTATCATTTTTCCTTCTTTTAGATATGAAGATACTAGCATGGTGTGTACGGCTCAAGTGTGCAGCAAAATTATTCTCGTAGTCTTGCCGATTGCCTTTATACCTTCTGTAGTTGGCTTGTTGTTAGACCTGTATTCTCTGGATTGATATGCCTCACCTAACGGTAAGGTAAGTCAGATGGTAGTAAACCATCAAGAAAAATTAGAACCGAGAGTAACACATAAGGCTAACTCTGAAAGTATCCTTAGCTAAAATGTTTATTATCAAATGTTAGCAGAGTATGTAAAGTTAATGACATTAGAAAACTGTTATGTATGTTCTTATTTGCCTGCCTCTGCAGCTGATGGATCTACTGATTTTCATCTTATTTTGTCCTATTATTTCTCCTTTAAGTATTTTTTTGAGGGGGCGGACAGGCCCAGGGAACCCACTCTCCACGAGGCCCTCTTCTCCATTATGGGAGCATACCACCACTCCCAGGAGACGATGGCAACGGTACTGGCCAAGTTTCAGGAGATCCAGCGTCTGCAGGAGGAACAGTATATGGGCTTCAGGGAGGAACTCAGAACCATCAATTCCACCCTGGGCACCATCGTAGGGGTGCTGAAGGAAGTACTCAACACCAGGAGGGACACTGTGGCTCTACAAGGGGCCCCTGACACTAGCCTGGACGATGAACTGCCTACCACCTCCGCCGGCGCTAGTGGACAGGAGGCACTGCCACAGGACCACCACACCAGCACCCCACGCCATGCAGAGGGACAACCACCTTGCAAACGGTCCCTGAGATCCAGGAACAAGACAGAGAACAATGCCAAGACCCCCGCCAAGAAATGAGACCACCCTGATTGTCATCCTACTGTCCCACTTTGTCACCCTGTCCATCCTTAAACTCCCCAGCTCCACTTCCTATGCCCATTTGGGCAATGCACCTGTGAGACTAATAGACTGGACTCTGCCATGGACATTCCTCTGCCATCACCCCTCACCATTTTGCTACCCCCTCCAACTTTGAGCACTAAAATAAACACCCTTAAAGCACAAAACAATCTGGAGACTGTCTGTGATTTCAGAATACTGTATTAGCAATAACTGTGGCAAAAAGCTCTTTCATTTGTTATGTCAACATACCTATGTCACACAGCTCTAGTCCATGAGGAATCAAAGCAGATGTCACACTGTGGGACCCACATCTGTGAAATTGTAAGGGAAAGTGACAACTCAGTGCCATACACTGGGTGAAAAAGACAGACAGTAAAGAGGTAGTAGTGTCAAAGTACATGTAGTAGGCAGGTTTGTATTCTTACCTGTGTCTCACTGGAAATATTGCTGGATCACTGAGTCCCTGTTGTCCATGTCTTCTTCCTCTGCTTCCTCGTCTTCACTGTCCACAGGCTCCACAGCTGCAACAACACCGCCATCTGGACCATCCTCCTGCAGAAAGGGCACCTGTCGTCGCAAAGCCAAGTTGTGAAGCATACAGTAGGCCACGATGATCTGGCACACCTTCTTTGGTGAGTAGAATAGGGATCCACCTGTCATATGGAGGCACCTGAACCTCGCCTTCAGGAAGCTGAAGGTGCGTTCGATCACCCTCCTAGTTCGCCCATGGCCTCATTGTAGCGTTCCTCTGCCTTTGTCCTGGGATTCCTCACTCCGCATGTGTTTCAGTAGGGCAGACAACACCCTTGACAACACGTTGGAAAACATAGGCTGGGTCATCCCTGATGCTATGGCCACTGTTGTTTGAAATGACCCACTTGCAAGGAAATGGAGCACTGACAGCACCTGCACTTGAGGGGGGATTCCTGTGGGATGGCGGATAGCTGACATCAGGTCTGGCTCCAGCTGGGTACACAGTTCCTGGATTGTGGCACGGTCAAGCCTGTATGTGATTATCATGTGTCTTTCCTCCATTGTCGACAGGTCCACCAACGGTCGGTACACCGGAGGATGCCGCCATCTCCTCACATGTCCCAGCGGACAGTGCCTATGAAGGACAACAGCGAGCACAGAGTCAAACAACTCAGAGGTACGTACTCACAGCTTACACAGAACATCATTCATACATAAAAAGTGGCCTGTATGTGTGTTGAGTCTAGGCCTAGGTATGTGTGACGCACTTAAAAATTAAGTCATGTGGGCCCCTGAAATGGCGGCTGCCTGACCTCTAAAGTGGGACAATGGGATGTGAGGTAACTGCGCTGGCGTTGTACACCGTCGCGTTAGGCGGTCGAAGACCGCGGCGCAATGCTGCATTGGTGAACATTGGACCCTATGGGTCCCAGGAGCCAATGACGATGTACGCCGGCGGTTGACGGTACGCACCGCCACTGACGTGACCGCCAATTTCTATCTGTTCAATCACTCGATACCTGATCTACGACAGGAGAGGACCTACACTGCAAGTGCTGCTGTGACCTCGGTCTGGAAGAGACAATGGCTCGAGTGTCTGGGGAAAGGGCCCCTGCCTTCACATCGGAGGAGTTGGAGAAACTCGTGGATGGGGTCCTCCCCCAGTAAACGCTACTCTACGGTCCTCCAGATAAACAGGTAAGTACACTGGGAGCATGCTGTATGGGCTATGCCTGTGTGGAGTGGGGTGGATGTAAGAAGGAAGGGGGGAGAGTGCGGCGTGCATGAAACGACGGTGAGTGCATATGCCACATGGCAAGGGTAGGGATGGGAGCCAATCACTTTGACGGTGCAGTTGGTAATTACTTTCTCTTCCCCCTGTACAAATCATGTAGGTCAGCGCCCACCAGAAAAAATATATTTGACGTGCCATCGCCAAGGATGTTCGGACCCAGGGGGTCTACCACAGACGGAGCACCCTCTGCCGGAAAATATGGGAGGACATTCTCCGCTGGAGCAAGAAGACGGCGGAGTCTCAGCTGGGGATGGCCTCCCAACGTGGGAGGGGTGCCCGTCGCACCATGACCCCCCTGATGTTCAGGATCCTGGCGGTGGCGGGGTCTGGGTGGGGGAGGTGGGCTGTGGGTTTCCCTAGGCCAGGGCGAGTTCCGTAGGCAAGGTCCCTCCGTAAGGCAGGCCATGTTGCACCCCAGCCCACCTCTGTAGAGTGCCAAGTACACCTAGTCATGCCCCTGTGTCATCTATGTGTACAGATGTCGTCCATAGCCTTGTAGGCCATTTCCCAGGAATTGAACAGTGGAGCCCAAGAGCGCGGCATAGTGCAGGGGGCTTCTGTGTCTGTCGTGTCCGCCAACGGTAGCGGTAATGCATGCACTCAACATGTCTTTCTTCTGTCGCCCCCCCCTTTTTGTGGTCTCCCTGTTCTTGTTTGCATTAGCAGCACCAGGCGGAGGAGCAGTGGCACCGGAGCACGAGGGAGCTGCATCCCACATGGCCATGGAGGGCCACACTACGGACTCGGAGTTCACCAGTGGGACGGAGGGCGAGGGGAGCTCCACGGGGGGGACAGGAGCTGAGACCAGTGACACGGACTCGTCCTCTGATGGGAGCTCCCTTGTGGTGGGGGCAACATCTGTGCCCCCCCATCTACAGGTACAGCCGCCACCCCCCTTCCAGCACCGCCCTCCCAGCAGCCCATCAGCCTTCGCCCCCGTGCCCGCTCACCCGGGAGGGTGGGCACCACCTTCGCCCCAGGCACTTCAGGCCCTGCTGCCCCAGTCACCCCTGCTGCCCTCAGTGAGGAGGCCATTGACCTCCTCAAGTCCCTCACTGTTGGGCAGTCTACCATTTTGAATGCCATCCAGGGTGTAGAAAGGCAGTTGCAACAAACAAATGCATTCCTGGAGGGCATTCATTCTGGTCAGGCGGCCCTTCAGCGAGCTTTTCAGACTCTGGCCTCAGCACTGATGGCAGCCATTGTCCCTGTGTCTAGCCTCCCCCCTCCAACTTCCTCCAACCCGACCCAATCCCCTGTACCTCAGCCTATCCCAATCCTAATCCTATCCTAATGCCCCTGCAGTGTTCGCCCATACCGTGTGGGCCCAGTGTTCCACGGACTTAATTGGAGCACTACCTGGACTACTATGCTTGGTATATATTTTGTAAATGGTGTATATGTATATTTTTGCCTACTTGATTTGAATATATTACAATGGTTACACTAATTTTCTATTGTCTTTGCATTCTTCCGGGGGGTTTGGGGGGTGTAACTGTGATGTATTGATATGCATTAGTGTGTGTGTTGTAGTGGATGAGGGTGGGGGTGGAGGTGTTGCGTGTGCATGTCCCTGTTTTTTCCCTCCCCCTCCCCTGTGTCGTAGGTGCAGTACTCACCGTGGTCTTCGCCGCCGGCGTTCGTGCTCCTGGTAGAGGAGCAGGAAGACTATCACAGGTAGAATTTGGAGTTCCGGGTCCATGGTGTCCTCGTTCCTCGTGGGGTGTGTAGAGGTGAGCGTCTTCCCTTCGAAATTCCTGTTTCTGCCGTGTTTTTATCCGCGGGGAATCCACCCCGGAAAAGGTGGCAGATTGGCCTGTCACAATAGTGTGGGCGGTACATTGTCTCCTGCCTGTCTGTTGGCGGTGACTGCCGCGCTGTTTGTTTTTACCGCCGTGGCAGTCGGAGTGTTAAGGTGGCTGTCTTTGTGGCGGGGTCCGCCACGGTCGTTATTGCAAAATTTTTACCGCCGGCCTGTTGGCGGTCTTACCGCCGCTTTAACACTGTCCGCCAGGGTTGTAATGACTACCTATGTCTTCAAACATACACGTCTGTATGACTAACCCTATTTCTCGATTCTCAAACAAATATGGAAAGCGGTGGGACAAATTGTGAGAAGAAGAAGTTGGCTGTAACAAGCAGAAGAAAAAGGAAAGGAGGTGCCATAAAATTAAAAGTACTCCAAAGTCAATTGTATGATGAGATGAGGGAACTAGAAGAGTCCAGACGTAAAAATCCCAAACTGACAACAGCTATTTGTGAACGTTCTGTTTAGAAGGGCAAGATGTGATGATTCTAGTGAATAATCAGAGAGGGGACAGTGACCTTCCCAATAATATTAAATTGCTTTCTTGGCATACTTGACCATGTTCAAGGTTTCACCTGGCTGTCTTAGCAGAATCACAGAGAATGTAGCAAATCTGTTCTAGAACAGGTGGGGTCTATGAGAAGCTCCATGTTGTAGAATTATGAGAGACTTTCAAAATGTATTTTCTAGGAATTATTTCCTTGTAGTTAATTCTAATTGGTTTATTTTCTGGGAATAGTGTACATGAGTAGTGAATGTATAAAATCCTTTGTTCAGAACCATGTAAAAGTGTTTTCTTTTTTAATGTGCTAAAGAGCCTTTTCTTACTGACCTTAACAGGCGAATCCAAGCCAGTTTGCTCTCCTATTACATACTTTGTGTTTTTCTGACCTGAAGTTTACTAAGCTTTTGACTGATTCTCTACTGAGCTTTACAATTGGTTTTGACTATATTACTTGATTTCTGTACAACTATAATCTGAAAATAAACCTTTAGGGTTTAAACCTTCCCTGTCTGTCATTCTTTTAGAACCAAATGAGTTCTTTGTATCTAAACTGAAATTGTCTCTTAGAGTGCTTCATAAAGAAACAATTGCAGCAAGGAGCACCAAAATTCGATAAGGGTCTAACATCGATCCTCTCGCTTTATCAGTCATACAAGAAAGCGAGGTGGAGCGTGATATCACACATCCCATTTCTCTCTTGTTATATGGCCTTTTCTTGAGTCCTTTAACCCTGATACCTCTTTTCTTCCTTCCTCTCTACCCACTGCTCTCACTGTCTGTCCTAACCCCACCAGCCAATGGCTGTAGGTGGATATTTGTGTTGCAGTATTTAAAATAAATAAACAGATTTGATCCATAGCACTGGTGGAAAACCAATGCAATCAGGATATTGTATGGTATCTCAATTTTAGATACAGTATATGGCACCACAGGGGAGGGGGGGTTTCAAGAAAAAATGCTTTGAAGGGCCAATAAAGCAGATAAAGTCTTATAAATTGCAACAATGGTCAGATAACATATAAATGATATGGTACCTCAAATTGGAAAGGCGGTAACAATGGATTTAGGCTCTGATTAAAAATCTTGGCGAAATTCTGATCCCAATTTGAACTATGAGTTGTGTTATAATGATCAGATCCTTGCAGTTTTGCCCTCATAGATTCTTGCAGGTAAAACCTGCCAAAGATTATTGTGGGGGGGAAATGCCAGGAAAAAAGGCATAGCATGCCGATTCAGATTTAGATTAGATTTATTTTGTATTTAGTGAACATCATTACAATGAAACAAATGAAATTTAAGAATTACAGATATCTTTAAAATATTATAAGATTACATAAATGCACTCACTTCATACCCATTTGTGCGTAATAAAAAATAAGCAACAATCATACAGGCATAATTTAGCTTTTAATAAGTTAGGCAATAATTATATAGTCTCAATAAACTTCAGAGTTCTACCAAAGAGCAACACTACCTCTCAAAACATTCTTTACAGCACCTGAAACACTCCAAATGTTAAATGTTTTAGCTACCAATACCTTGTCTCCAGTTAAAACACCCGGGCACATACAAAGGGCATTGGACAATATTTCCATCTTAAAGACACAGAGCCCCAGATTTACCAATCCTTTGTGTTGCTTCCACTATGCAAGGATAATCCAAAGGCTACAGTAATTTCTGCAAGGGGTGTTTCGTGCTGCCTTGTGTGATTTTGAAAGAAATGTAACGCAACTCAGCAGTTTGTGCTGCATTATGGTACATTTCAAGCTGGGAGGCGTTCCATGGGTTCAGCATGGGCGTTACCATGTATCCACTCACAGATTTTGGCGCATTCCCAGGTTTACTAAAGCTAGTGAACCTGAGAATGGGTCTAAATGCTACCCCTTCCCCAATGAGCCATAGCGAGGAGAAATATTTGTATTTCTCTTCGTTATTTCCTCTTTCCATGGGCCTAATTTGACTGGCTCATTAAACTCTGTTGCATGCGTAAACTTTTGGTTTTATTTAACGCATCCACTAATTATTAGATGTGTTAGATAACCCAACGTTTGTTACATTTTGGCAGCTCAAACCTGCCGAACTTTAACAGGGGAAAGCATACAGTATTCATGCGGATTTTGGTGCATTAAACACCAAACTCAGCACGTGATTCCCCATAAACTCATAATAACTGTTATTTATTGCAGCTGATAAATTACATACCCTGTGGTATTGCTATTTATCAGAGGCGAGAAATAACGCCTCAAGTCATAATCAGGACTCATGTATGCTGCATTTTGCAGCACAAACAGAAAGAGGAATATGCCTCTAAGGCTTGTTTTATGCAGGAAGGTGTCCCTTCCTGCACAAAAGTAATCCTGCCCCTTACACAGGCAGACCTGCATTGGCGCTAGGCAGCACACAGTGTGCAGCGCAAAGAGAGCCAAAATGCTCAATAACTTTGTAAATATGGAGGATTTCTGCTCTCTCCCTTTTACACAAAGCAGCGCACGAGCTTGATTGCAGCCCTGTGGTGGGTGGAAGACTAGTAAATATATCCCAGAGTCCCGTTTGGCCCTCAAATATTGTTCATTGTCAATGACCTGCATATTTCAAAATTGAAGTGCACATGAAACGAATCCTAAGGAATTTATGCTGACTCATGCAGAATTCAGTGTGTTAAAAAACAATTCTGCATACCGTGCCTCATTGACATACAGTATAGAAAACACGGAATCTGAAGTATTTACCACCTCCAGTATGTACTTTATACTGTGGTATTTTTTTTCTAGTATGGGAAATATCATACCGTATTCTGCATTACTTGTAATTGGGACCTCACACAAAGCCACCCTTTTCAATACTTTTAACAACAGCTTCATGAAAAAGAGCTCTTGTACAACAAGGCAAAAATAGCTCACCTGATGAAAGCCCCACTACCCAAGCTTCTCTCAGAACAGATGAAGAACTGAGGCCTGATTACGAGTTCATCTGGATGGGGATGTATTTACCATATGTGGTAAATACCGTTACCCCAGGGCTAATTATTTAACATGTGTGTTAAATACCTCCTATTCTGAGTTTTTAAAAGGAAATGCTGCATAACACGCAGAACTGTTTTTTCCAGGCCTCCCCCAACCCCCTGCATACATTCCAGCTGGTTTCACCTACTCGGAGAGCGTGATGATTATCACAAAACTCGTAATTCAGATACCTGTGCAAACACATATTTGCACAAGTATTGGCATTTAGCCTTTTCTGTTTAATAAGGGCCCAGGGGCCAGATGTAGCAAACCATTTGCGACTCGCAAACGGCGAAAATCGCCGTTTGCGAGTCGCAAACGTGGATTTGCCATGCAGAAATGCATATTGCGAGTCGTTACCGACTCGCAATATGCATTTCCGACTCGCAAATAGGAAGGGGTGTTCCCTTCCTATTTGCGAGTCGCAGCGGGATGCAATACCATTTGCGACCGCGTACGCGGTCGCAAATGGCATCGCAGTTACCATCCACTTCAAGTGGATGGTAACCCACTCGCAAATTGGAAGGGGTCCCCATGGGACCCCTTCCAGTTTGTGACTGGACCCAAAAATATTTTTTCAGGGCAGGGAGTGGTCCAAGGGACCACTCCCTGCCCTGAAAAAATACCGTAACTAAAGGTTTCGGTTTTTTTTTAAGTGCAGCTTGTTTTCCTGTAAGGAAAACGGGCTACACTTAAAAAAAAAAAAACTGCTTTATTTAAAAGCAGGTCACGAACATGGAGGTCTGCTGACGTCAGCAGGCCTCCATGTTAGCGAGTGCCTATACTCGCTATGGGGCCGCAATTTGCGACCCACCTCATGAATATTCATGAGGTGGGTCATTGCGACCCCATAGCGAGTCGCAGTCGGTGTCTGAGACACCGTACTGCATAGCAATGTGCGACTTGCAAATTGCGAGTCGCAGGGACTCGCAATTTGCAAGTCGCAAATTGCCGATTTGCTACATCTGGCCCCAGGTGTGCTGCTCTACAAAAAGATGAAAACGAAAACCATTAAAACCTCACAGCAGCAAACGTTCGAGGCCTGCTTGGCTTTCTGTTGCCTTTCTCTATAGTATTTCCAGGCTCTCTCACCCTTACTACGCTGACTCAGCTCTACAGCTCGTTCAGGCAATAGGTGTGGGTAGCTCTCTCATGCTGGAAGCCCGGATGCCAGTTACATCAAATCCCTGGAAGGACCTCTACACAATTCTGCTCCTGATGGTTAAAACTGCTGCCTTATAATGTCTGCTTAGATCATAGTCTTCAGTCTGCCTGGATCAATCGGGTTTTATCAGAGGATGACAGGGTGGCAATAACACTAAACAAGCATTTGCAATGCTACGGGTCTTGCATTTCTCCGAGTTAGAGCTATTAGCAGTTGTAAACTCCCAACCGGACTTTTCTTGCCACATTAAACGGAGAAAAAAAGAGCGCGATGGCCCGGCTACAGTTCACTCGTAGTGAAACCTATTGGCAAAAGTGCAATTATCCACGTAACCGGCAAAAGTGCAATTAACTATGTAACAGGGTCGATGTCATGCAAAGCGCTCAACTTCTGCCAAGCAAGATCGCGCTGCGAAAAAACATAAAAAGTAGTCCACAATCCGGACGGAAAACAGCGAGCCTCGCATGTTTTTAATACTTGGTCGCTGTGCTCGAGGAGGGCTAACAACTGAAAAAAACATGACGTATGCATGCCTTCCACTAATGAAAGCAAGCAGATTTTAAAAGGCAAGCCCACAAACCGATGAATGACACTGACGTGACATGGAGGGGGCTCCGAGCCCTTTTCTAACTACTAAAGCGTCTCGCAAGCGATACGCATGTGCAAGCGCATGCGACGCAGGCTCGACCCTAAAAACTGCGTATTGACATACAACATGGGTAGGCCAGGGAAACTGGCGATCCTCCAAAGCCTTGAAGCAGAGAGAGCATTTAAATGCATAGATTGGGGCCTTACATGAAAAGTCCTGGACCTCATTGGCAAATGGGATGCCTTTCAACCATGGCTACAAATGAGCTATCAAACCCCGCTGGCAAATGCTGGAGTGACTAGACATCAGTTGGACCTGGTCACGATATCTAGAGGGGTGCCTTCTGTCGCCACTACTGCTAGCCTTGACATAAGGAGGCACTGGCATAGATCATCTAAGACGCAGAGGATCTAAATCAGTGCATTCATCCAAGGCCTCAGAATTGGTCAAAATACATTTAAATCACTCCATATTAGGACAATATAAGTGTCTTGTTGTCCAAAACTGACTTGTCATTACCAACATTAATTAAGGGTTGAATTGATACAGCTAAGTTTCAGGGTTTAAAATCAATCATGTGTCTCAATGGCCGCGAAGATGCACTAACTATACAATAAAGATTCTGTGGATGCAATATGTGCTTTCACATTTCCCTAAGCCCACTATGAACCATACAAAATGTTGGTTAGATGTAGACCCAAAGAAAGAGGAATGGAACAATAGAGAGAAACGGTGACAGGATATTGTCACAGCAAGGCTTGACCTGCAGAAGAGTTGATATTTAAAGATAAAGGTGATTTTTAGCAGTCCTTTTCTTTAAATATAACATATACTATATCTTTTGACAATCTCTGTATTTCACCCTGTCTGGTTGATTGAAGCACTGTGTGTATAATGTATACAAATAATAATATTCTGACCTCCTATGTTTTGCTTATTAAAGATAAGCACCCTCAAAATTATGCAATAAAGTTCTAAGGTTTGAATTCTTTTCAGCTAGACTGGTTCATAAACTGTAACTAAATACATGTACATTAATATCTCATAGTTTGCCTAACAACTCAATAATGTTTCCATCAAATTAAATAACAATGTCATACATCTCCAAGAAGGTTTATCAAATTCTGTGCAAGATGAATAATAAATTAGTGAAGGAATACCAGTTTGTAATACTTAATGAAAAACTCCACGTAGAAACAAACAAGTGTAAATGCAGAATTCATAATTTTGAATGGAAGAGTCCTGAAAATAGTGTTCAAGGCCAAGTCTATATACTTTAACACAAA
This sequence comes from Pleurodeles waltl, assembly GCF_031143425.1. Taxonomy (NCBI): domain Eukaryota; kingdom Metazoa; phylum Chordata; class Amphibia; order Caudata; family Salamandridae; genus Pleurodeles; species Pleurodeles waltl. The sequence continues at coordinate 151,486,097 of NC_090444.1, forward strand.
TGTTGTGCTAGAATCGTTCACTGATTTCAATTCTGTCTTCAGTTGACTTCCAAGCAATACATGATTCAAGGTTCCATAAATCCAACAATAAAGGGGCTGATTTAGAGTATGGTGGCTGGAGGCCACTCCACTAGGACGGCGGAGGATATTACTCCCCGCCATCCCAAGGATCTCCACCCAACATATTTTGAGTTGTCCAACAGCCCACAGACAACTCTAAACACTGGCAGGAACTGCCAGCAAGGCATTTCCTGCAAACATTGTAAAGGTTTGACAGATGACTCTGGCAAACAGAACTATCTGACACAGTTTTACAAAGTTTTAATTTTTATGAAAACAAACTCCCAAAGCAGGAGGTTTTTTTGGGGGGGAAAAGTAAAACTAATATCTCCTACATTATGGGAGATTTCTCCCATGGTGTGGGGACATTATTTTTATTTTTTACTGTTGCTTAAGGCTAGGTATTACCTGGAAGTGACAGCAACAAAAGGGCATCCAACTCTAATTTGGGTGGGTGGTCGGATGGCTAACCTATGACAGACCATACTCATGTGGGCTGTCAAAGGAATACGCTGTGTAATATTGATTTATAAAGCACACTGATCACCCAAGTGGATATCCAGGTGCTGGGGCAAGTGTGTAGTTTTGTAGTCCCCAAGGTGCTTATACGAAGAGCCAAGTATTCAGCTTCTTGCGGAACTCAAGAAATGAAAAGGAGGCTCTAATGTGGAGAGGGCAGTTGTTCCATGTCTTGGGTGTGATGTAGGAGAATGAGCGACCTCCAGTTTTGATTTTGCAGATGGGGAAATGTGTGCAAGTGAGGGTGAGGCAGAACTTAGGTGTCTCATGGGATGGTGAAAGTGTATGTGGCTGTTCAGGTATTCTGGTTCTGTGCTGTGTAGGACTTTGTATGTGTGCATGGAAAAAATGGATTTGCTGTGCTTGTGAATGGGGAGTCAGCGAAGCTTCCTGAGGTGCAGTACGATGAGTGTGTGACATGGGAAGTCAAGTATGAGTCTTGCAGTGGTGTTCTGTACAGTCTAGAGGCTGTGTCTGCGTTGTTTGGAGATTTTGGCATAGAGAATGTTGCCGTAGTCTAGCCTGCTGGTGATGAGCGATTGTGTGATGCTCTGTCTGGTGTTCTGAGGCAACCATTTGAAGATTTTTTGCTGCATGTGTAGGATGAGGAAGCAGGAGGTGTACACTGTATTGACTTGAGGTGTCATGTATAGCTTGTCATTTAGAATGATCCCTAGAGTCTTTGCGTGGTCTGTGGGTGTTGGTCCTAGCTCAGACGACCACCAGGTAGAGTCACATGGGGATGTCTTGTTGCTGAAGATCAGTACTTCTGTCTTGTCAGGGTTGAACTGCAGGCAGTTGGTTCGCATCCAGTCTGCTACGATTGTCATGCAGTTGATGAAGTTGGTTCTGGTGGTGGTTGTTTTGTCCGTCAGGCAGACGATAAATTGGGTGTCATCAGTATAGGAGATGACGGTGATGTCTTGTGATCAGATGATGTTGGTGAGCGTGTCATGTATATGTTGAAAAGAGTGGGGCATAGGACTCCATATATCAATTTCTTGGTCTCTGATGTGAAGGGTTAATCAATCAGAGTTTCATAAAGCGCAGCTACTCACCCGTTAGGGTCTCAAGGTGCTGGGGGGACGAGTGCAGCAAGTACCGGAGGTGGATTAAAAAAGCTATGTCTTCAGTTCCTTCGTGGAGCTGGGGAGGGAGGTGGTTTGTCTGATGTGGATGGGTAGGGCGTTCCAGGTGGTGGCGGCAAGGTAGGAGAAGGAGCGTCCTCCTGTTCTGGTTTTCCGGATGCGGGTTACTTCTGTGAGAGAGAGCTGGGCTGAGCGTAGGGTCCTGTGGGGTACGTGGAAGTTGAGTTGCTGGTTAAGGTCGGCAGGTCCGGTGTTGTGGAGGGCTTTGTATGTGTAGGTGAGGATTTTGAAAGAGATTCTTTTCTCGATGGGGAGCCAGTGCAGTGTGCGTGTTGTGAGATGTGGCAGTATCGGGGTAGGTCGAGGCTCAATCTGGTGACCGCGTTCTAGATGTTTTGCAATTTGCAGGTTAGTTTTTTGTTGATTCCGGCGTAGAGTGGCAGCCTGACTCTTTGGGTTCTTCCCATGAGGAAGGAACAGATCTATTTGAGAGTGGATCCTTGTATGCTAACCTCATGAAGTCTTCTGATGAGGTTGCTATGGGAGACAGTGTTGAGGGCTGCGAAGAGGTAGAGCAGGATGAGGGCTGTTGTTTCTCCTCAGTCCAGAACGATTCCATAGTCATTGGTGGCCGTGATGAGTGCTGTTTTGGTGCTTTGGTTCTTTTTGAATCCTAATTTGGCGTTGTCTAGAAGATGGTGAATTTTAAGGGTGGTTGTGAGTTGCTTGTTGATGTCCTTCTCAATAACTTTGGCTGGATAGGGAAGCAGGGAGATGTTTGGAAATTGTTCAGTTGATTCAGGTCAGCTGTGGGCTTCTTCAGGAGGGTGATGATTTCTGAAAAGCTTCTATTCATCCCGGAAAGTGGCGGACGTGATGGAGGTGTTGATGATGTGGGTCAGGGTGGTGCTGATCGGTGATGTTCTCAGGTTGTAGATATGGCGGGGGCATGGGTCTACTGGGAGCTCTGAGTGGATGATCTGCATGATTCCTACTGTGACGTTTCTGGTGAGGGCTGTCCTTTCAGTCAGGTGACCATCTTGGTTGGTGGTGGGTAGTTTAGCAACAAGTTCTCTGGGTTTGGGTTGGTGTGTTAAGTTGCTGTAGAAGTTTGTGATTTTGCTGTGGAAAAAAGTTGGATAAGTTGTCACAGAGTTGCAGGGAGGAAGCGATATTAGTGAGAGTGCTGAGGGCAGGGTGAAATCCTTCACGACTGAGAAGATGTCCTTGCAGCTGTTGGAGCTTCCTTCGATGCAGTGATTTTTCCTTGGTGTCTCTTATTTGCTGGTGATAGCGTCTGAGTGCAGCCTTGTAGTTAGTTGTGGTAGAGGTAGGCTCCATCGTCAACATATTTTCAGCCTACCTGCCTCTAAATGAGAGAAGTCAAACTTTAAATCAGCCCCTTAGTCCAGTTACAACCATAATGAATCACAATTGCCTAAAAAATACGCTATTGACAAAAGGAGCTTATAAGTATTCAGGAAGGTCAGCACCATTTGCAAATCTTGTGAGAGTCTCCCCCGGGCACATGTAGTCATAGGGGGTCATTCTGACCCTGGCGGCCGGTGGCCGCCAGGGCCACCGACCACGGGAGCACCGCCAACAGGCTGGCGGTGCTCCCACGAGCATTCTGACCGCGGCGGTTCAGCCGCGGTCAGAAGCGGAAAGTCGGCGGTCTCCCGCCGACTTTCCGCTGCTCGGGGGAATCCTCCATGGCGGCGGAGCGCGCTCCGCCGCCATGGGGATTCAGACACCCCCTACCGCCATCCTGTTCATGGCGGGAAACCCGGCATGAACAGGATGGCGGTAGGGGGTGCCGCGGGGCCCCTGGGGGCCCCTGCAGTGCCCATGACAATGGCATGGGCATTGCAGGGGCCCCCGTAAGAGGGCCCCGCAAAGTATTTCAGTGTCTGCCTTGCAGACACTGAAATACGCGACGGGTGCAACTGCACCCGTCGCACCCCTGCAACTACGCCGGCTCAATTCTGAGCCGGCGTCCTCGTTGCAGGGGCATTTCCTCTGGGCCGGCGGGCGCTCTTTTGGAGAGCGCCCGCCGGCCCAGAGGAAATGTCTGAATGGCCGCCGCGGTCTTCTGACCGCGGTGCGGTCATTTGGCGGCTCCCGCCGCCCGCCGGGCTCAGAATGAGCCCCATAGTCTGTTTTGTCTTCCCAAACGTGTTAGTGAAGAGCATCTATCAGCGATGTGAAGCCCCTTTCCATGTGGATCCCACACCATGTGCACCCTGCCAGCCTCTTCTGCTCCTAAAGACAAGTGTGTTCAAGAGGTTTGAAATAAGGTGTCTCTAGGTAGGTCCTGTGCACCAAAGTGAAGGCGCCTCATGAATCATGACAGTTCCTCCCTCTAGGACTGACATTTTGGAGACTGAACACCAGGTTATTGTAGAAATCGCAATGCAGACAAGGTGCATGAACACTCAGGGCCAGTTCCGACATTCGTTCCTCCAATTAAATTAATACTTGAAATTGTTTACTAACAACTCTTGCATCCAAAATATTATGTACTTCATATTCTTTTTGAGCATTCAACTGAATTGGTGCAGGACTTTTATTAGGACGTGTTTTTGAAGAAGGGGATTTCAACAAGGATATGTAAAATACAGAATGTATTTTCATAGACTGGGGCACTTTTAACCATACAGTTTTAGGATTCACAATACATGATATGAGCATAGAGTTAAGAGAAGGGGACTGGACATCTATATTGGGTAACTGCAGAAGAGTTACACGTAATGCAAGATTGAAACGTATACGTTATAAATGTGTACATAGGGATTACATCACGCCACAGTGACCGCACAGACTAGATTCCTCCAGATCAGAACAATGCGCCAAATGCAGAAAAACAAAGGGAACCTACTTTCACATGTGGTGGACATGCCCGGATGTGAGTGCTCTTCGGGGTGAAGTAATTCAGACTTTAGGAATACTAACTGAATCGCAAATACAACCAACGATTCAGATTTGCTTACTGGGACTAATCATCTGTTATAAACACACTAAATAGGTGGAGAAGGTATTGGAACTTGGATTCACTGTTGCAAAGAAGTGCATAGCACTAAGATAGGTGTCCAAGTGACTACTCACACGAGAGCAATGTTTATGGGAATTTGCAAGATGGGTACGAGCCGAATGTGGGGTACACCACCGGTTGGTTTACAACAGGGTGCAACAGGGAGGAAAGATGGAATGGGACTTAGTAGAAGTCCAGATACGACAGGAAATGGGAGATCCTGAACTGGGACAAAATGTGTAGGGGACAGTTGATTAATATGATATGTTTGTGATGCTCGTCTGTTGTAATTTGATGCAATAGAACCAATTATGCTGTTTAAGTGACCAAAGGTTATGTATGGAGTTATATTTATTTGCACACGGTGTGACTCACATCTCTCTCCTTGTTTAGGGGTTGGGGAGGGTGATTGGGAAAAGTTAATGAATTGAAATATTGTTTTGTTTTTAAAATCAATAATTTTTTAAGGAAAAAATGGAAATTGACAAGGCACTATGTCTAAAACCTTTGTAATGGTAAGAACTATACAGTGGTGGTGGATGCGAGTGTTTACAGTTTGGGGGCTATGTTAGGCCAGGTGGATGAAACTAATGAATGGGCTGCAGCATATGGTTCCCATGCTTTGCAGTTGGTGGAAAAAATATTCTGTCATCGAATGAGAAATGCTAGTGTGTGCTTAGGCTGTAGACCTTATCCTGACATATTTGTGGGGAAAGGTTTATGATCAATTCAAAGTACAAACTGTGTTCTGTACTTTGAATTGATCATAAACCGTTGGTACATTATTTGGCTCCAGGGGAAGGAAAGTTGTTGTTACCAAGATTAGGAAAATTAGCATCCAAGTTGTAGGCGTACTATTAGTCAGTGGAGTATGTACCTGGAAAATAAATAAGCAGGCTGATGGGAGTGTCCAAATTGCCATTATGGGGGTATGAAGATATTGATGTTGAAGGTGATAAAGAATTTCAGGTAGCTGCCACATATGTGGATGTGGAAGGAGAGTTTTTTGGTATGTCAGTGTGTTATCAGAAGAGGAGTCGGAGAAGGTAATGGTGATGGACCATGAGATAAATTTGGTAAAACAGTTTCTGGTTACTAGTTGGCCCTGTGAGAAGAAGCTGTGCAGGGAATGCGTTGCTTTCAAGAAGGTGATGAATAAAATGGCACTTCAAGGAAAAGTGTTGACAAGGGCAGATATGTTAGTGCCCCTGGGTGGATAAAACATTAATAAGTATAGCACAAGAGTGTCATTGTAGGATGTTTGGAACTTCTGGTGGCTAGTAATGGATGCCAGGATAGATAGATGGATGAGGGAGTGGCATACATGTTGTCTTGTGTGTTACCAACTCCAGTGTGCATGGCTGACTCGCTGAACGTACCTTCGAGGCAAGTGACTGTGGATAATCTGAGTCCTTTTATGTTTTTGGCTCAAAGAAAGTCTTGTGTTGATTCTAGTTGATTATTTTTCCAAATGGCCAGTGGTGCGTCCGGAGGGTAGTGTAATCACAGATAACGTCAGTGAATGTTTGTAAGATATTTTGTGACACACAATTATGTTCTCACTCAGTAGTACGGCAAAGGGAAAAGATCTGTTGCATATTTTTCTGAAACCCCATATCCTGTAGTGATTTCTCTTCCTCTAGGTTTACGATTGGGTGCAGCTACTGCTGTAGCCATCACCCAAAGTGATTTAGTGGTGCTGAGTCATATGTTATTTGTGTTTGTGCCACTCTCAGGAGACACTTTTGACCCGAAGCAGGACCCAACATCTAACTAATTGTAGATTAACCAAGTTTGAGCTAATAATTTTCTCAGCCCCAAATGTGCCAGTCAGAAGATGTGGTACCTTAACTCCTGCTATTCTTTTGCCACTTCAGAAAGTAGAGAATGATATTGACGATGATGATGAAGAACATGATTCTTTTGAAGTCACAGAATTGTGCATAAAACCCAGACCTAACAGGCAAGCTAATTTGGTCCTTTTCGGCTGCAGCTCTTGTTTAAAACACATTGGATGCAATTTGGGTGCAGCATATGATGTTTGCATATAACATACATTTTTGAAGTATTGTATTTGTGCAATGTGTTTTCTGCCCAGGTTGCCAAGCTGAGTGGTGCTGTTAGAGCCTGTTCTATTGCTTGTGCACAGTGTTACAATTTAGACTGGTGGTCAATATACCTTTTGAGTTGTGACACATGGGTCTGAGGCGGAAAGTTGTAATAATAGAGTAGCAGGAAAGGAGGGGAAGAGCGGAGCTGATTGAGGAGATAGGGAAGAGACAGTAGTACATGCGAGTTGTGGTGAGCGGGACTGGTGGATGGAGGTGATGGCAGGGCAGAAGACGCAGGAGAGGCATATGGGTGCAAGAGTGTGAGGAGAAGTGCAGAGGTGCAGAGCACGGGAGCAAGGGATCTCGCCACCGAGGAGCACTGAGGAGTGCATCAACACAAGCGCCCTGAGGAGCCTCCCAGTTTGCTTCACGTTTGCCACTTTACCACCTACTGCCCTCATTTACCTGCCCTGCTTTCTCCCACCTGCCTCCGTGCCTTGGTCACAGCACTCGGTCACACAACAGAGGTCACATCATGGAGCCTACAAGGCCACCCCAGCCCTTTCTCAGCCCCCACCCCTGACCTAAAGTGACAGCAATTGAGTGTACTTGGTACTAGGTACTGAGAGTAGCTCCGGGGGAGTGACAGTATTGATGCGGAGGCGGATGGTTTAGGGTCCGGTGCAGCATGCACCATTACCGAACCTTGTCTGGCCTCATCGGCCTCACCCCTGCCCTTCTCCCCCCCCACAGGAAGATGGCACAGCGAGAAGAGGAACTGAAGGATCACACAATCTTCACCTACTACCACACATTCGGCTCTACTGATCTCTCTGAAGTGACTCTTCAGCAACAGACTCATTGGTATTGAGTCAGCACCAGCAGCACCAGGAGGATGTATTAAAAACGAGCAAGAGCCCAGCTGACTGATCACCAAACTAGAGCTGAATTCAGCAGTAGATCTTCAATACTGAAACTAACTTCAAAACTAAGTACAACTACACAAGCAGTGGTCTTTATTGAGCAAGTTGATAAAGATACAGAATGGTAATAAGCCGAATTCCCAAAAACAAAGTACAGTGCCCAAACAAACCAACACCATTTGAATGCAACTGGATATCATCCCATAAAGTTTTCTTGATGAGGCGCAACCAAAAAATATATAATAATAAATCAGGAGGACAGGCAAACAAATAATAACTTTGCAACAGGGAAATCACTACCTTGCAACCAATGGTAGTATCACTATTCGAAAGTCACATACAATGAACTCCATACTGGAACAGGTTCCCCCCGTTGGAGACAACCAATTGAATAATCCAGGGTCCACATTAGCCTGAATAAGAGCAGAGTCCCATAAGAGGATCTGTGCACCCATAGTAAATACAATTGATACATACTACTGAGTAATGGAGTACAGAACGACGATAAAAAAGGACTACAATAGTGCCCATAGCACCCACAGAAAAAACAAGCACGAACAGAGAGGGCTTATATTCTCCACAGGACAACAAACAATAAGAGCAAAGGTTCACGTCTGCAGGGAAGAATTAGGGAAACTACCAGATTTATCAGCCATCGAAATATTTTCTACTTCAACTCAGGCTGGGAAAATCCTAAATGGCAGCATAAACCACTCTGGTAGTTTTGTGTTAAGTGAAGCTGAGATCATATTACTGGATGAAACAGAAGTATCATTACTAAAGGAAGGAGGGGTGATCTCACTGCAAACGATAAATTTAACTAGTAACTACCCGGCAGGGACAACAATATTAGCATCTATCAACTCAACTCTGCTGGCAGCAATGAACGCACTTTCCTGGCAGTAACAAAAGTTTGAACTACAGGTGGGCTTGCTCCAATCCCTGGCATTCAGTAGCTCCGAGTTCAAAACAAAAATTAGGACTCTCAAATTGGCAAAGAAACAACAGGCAGAGTAGGATCCTGTGCAGGCAGTCCAATAGTAGATAAACTATGCACAATTCCGGTGGACTGCATGAAGCATGTGAAACCCCACCTTGCAGACAGGACAATGAGAGAGCTGACAACCTCTACAGATATTTTAACTAGCCCAGAATGGTGCTCAACAAGACCTATTTCAGACATGATAGCTATTGACAAGTTCCCACCGACAGACAAGAGGCCCTCTGCTTCCAATGAAATAATAAACAAGAATAAAAATCAAAAGCAAGTAGGAGCAGAAGTTCTCTAACACAGGAAGAAACATTAGAACCTACTCATACAGAAATCAACATAATGACTTAACATGAACATACGCAAACTATGGAGCCCCTCTCAATTGGATCACTCTAAGAACCCTCCTGTTGACCTAAGGAGAAAAGAATCATTTTGCTTTAAAGAACTGTCACCCACCAGGGGTACCCCTGGGTGGCATGCTTCATCATAAAGTTCCTTACCGTTCCGTTGTGCAACGAGGAGTGCTACAACCAATGAGATGCACAGGAACACTTTGTTGGAAAAAGAATAGGGTAGTGAGTGGAGGTAGGGTTACTCTTTCAAAATACCTTCCTGGTAGCCCTAACTTTTTAATCTGGGCACTAGCCGGTGTTGGACCTGGCTTTTTGACAGGGACATCCCCAAACTTTTTGCCTCCTTCCTCCTATTTTTTCTGACCTGTTGTTGTTGGCTTTTGACCTCTGGGCACTTTACCACTGCTAATCAGTGCTAAAGTGCATATGCTCTCTGTGTAAATTGTACTACTGATTGGTTTATCCATGATTGACTATTTAATTTACTTGTAAGTCCCTGGTAGAGTGCACTACATGTGCCTAGGGCAGGTAGATTAAATGCTACTAGTGGGCCTGCAGCACTGGTTGTGCCACCCGCCTCAGTAGCCCCTTAACCTTGTCTCAGGCCTGCCATTGCAAGGCCTGTGTGTGCAGTTTCACTGCCACTTCGACTTGGCATTTAAAGGTACTTGTCAAGCCTAGAACTCCCCTTTTTCTATACATAAGTCACCCCTAATGTGTGCCCTAGGTAACCCCTAGAGCAGGGTGCTGTGTGGGTAAAAGGCAGGACATGTACTTGTGTGGTTGTATGTCCTGGTAGTGTAAAACTCCTAAATTCGTTTTTACACTACTGTGAGGCCTGCTCCCTTCATAGGCTAACATTGGGGCTGCTCTCATACATTGTTGAAGTGGCAGCTGCTAATCTGAAAGGAGCAGGAAGGTCATATTTAGTATGGCCAGAATGGTAATATAAAATCCTGCTGACTGGTGAAGTCGGATTTAATATTACTATTCTAGAAATGCCACTTTTAGAAAGTGAGCATTTCTTTGCACTAAAATCTTGTTGTGCCCTTCAATCCATGTCTGGCTAGGTTTAGTTGACAGCTCCTTGTGCATTCACTCAGACACACCCCAAACACAGGGTACTCAGCCTCACTTGCATACATCTGCATTTTGAATGGGTCTTCCTGGGCTGGGAGGGTGGAGGGCCTGCCCTCACACAAAGGACTGCCACACCCCCTACTGGGACTCTGGCAGACAGGATTGAACTGAAAGGGGGCTTGGTGCATTTCTTAGACACTCTTTGAAGTCACCCCCACTTCAAAGGCACAACTTAGTATAAAACAGGGCCTCTGCCCTACCTCATCAGACACTTGCTGGAGAAGAAACCCGAACCAGAAACTACATCCTGCCAAGAAGAACTGCCTGGCTGCTCAAAGGACTCACCTGTCTGCTTTTCTACAAAGGACTGCTGCCTTGCTGTTGGCCTGCTGCCTTGCTGAACTGCCTGGCTGCTCAAAGGACTCACCTGTCTGCTTTTCTACAAAGGACTGCTGCCTTGCTGTTGGCCTGCTGCCTTGCTGAACTCTTGTCTGGCTGTAAAAGTGCTCTCCAAGGGCTTGGATAGAGCTTGCCTCCTGTTCCCTGAAGTCTCAGGACCAAAAAGACTTCTCTCTTCCTCTTGGACGCTCCGTGCGCCAAACTTTTCGACGCACAGCTTGTTCCGCGGCAAGAAAAACGCCGCACACCGACGCTGATCGACGCGACGCCTTCGGGACGACCGAAACTTTGACGCACGGCCTCGCAAGGACAACGCCGCCCGACTTCCCGGGAGAAATCGACGCGACGCCTGCCGTGAGATCGAAACTTTGACGCACGGCCTCGCAAGGACAACGCCGCCCGACTCCGCAGGAGAAATCGACGCGACGCCTGCCGTGAGATTGAAACTTCGACGCGCAGCCCGCAGAACGACGCGCAGCCAGAAAACAAGCAGGAAAATCCACGCACAGACCCGGGACATCTGGTACTCCCCGCAAACCACAGTAAGAGACTGTCCGCGCGCCGGAAAACGACGCCCGACTCCCCGCGTGGAAAATAACGACGCAAGTCTGTGTGTGCTGAGGAGAAATCGACGCACACAACAGTTTTCCACGTACCTCTTCTCCTGTGGCCCGCTGAGGAGATTTTCCACCAGAAACCAGGTACTTTGTGTTTGAAAGAGACTTTGTTTACTTTCTAAAGACTTAAGACACTTTATATCACTTTTCAGTGATATCTTTACAAATTCGTATTGCAACTTTGATCGTTTTGACCTGAAGATACCCAGATAAATATTATATATTTTTCTAAACACTGTGTGGTGTATTTTTGTGGTGTTATGCTATGGTGTTGTATGATTTATTGCACAAATGCTTTACACATTGCCTTCTAAGTTAAGCCTGACTGCTTGTGCCAAGCTACCGGAGGGTGAGCACAGGCTGATTTTGGATTGTGTGTGACTTACCCTGACTAGAGTGAGGGTTCTTGCTTGGACAGAGGACAACCTGACTGCCAACCAAAAACCCAATTTCTAACATTGGTGATCAGCGGTGAGGATAGGACTTGTGTTTGTGCAGTGACATACAGTAGCTAAGTATTTCACTACCTACCCACAGTTGAAGGTCAACTTGATTTTTCATCTTTTTTGGCTTTTGATTCTCTGATGTCCTCCTGGATATACTATTGATATTTTGGACTTTGGATTTTGGTTTTTGCTGGTAAGATCTTATCAGAATGGGATTGCTTACCTACTCATTCTTTGTTCGTACTGACCACCTCACTAAAGCTGACCTAAGGAAGCTTTGCAGAAAATGGGGCCTTCCTGTAGCAAGGAGATCTACTAAGGCGGAGATGCTACATAACTACATAGTCTGGGGGGAGGAAAGATGGGCAGAGAGAGAGGCAGCAAGAAACCAAATGACTAAGTACCCCTCAGATGAGGAGGAGGACTACGCACATGAGGAGGAAGACTGCTCACATGAGGAGGAAGACTACTCAGATGAGGAAAGAGACCCAGAGATAGATGAATGGCTCCGAAGTCAAAGGCGATAGGAGCAACAATTAGAGGAGTATCTTGCAGAGGTTGAGGCAAAAAGACTCTTAGCCCTGGAAGAAGAAAAGATTGCAGCTCAAGAGCTGAGCTGTAAAGAGCTGAAACTGGAGGCCGGAAGGGCTGAGTCCAGTTCAGATGGTGGCAGCAAAAATCTTGCATCTAGTACTGCTGAAGAAGGGCACAAGCCCAGAGATGTGGTGCCCAACTTGAAGAAGGGAGTTGACACACCCCAGGCGGTTCAAGGGTATGAGGTAGCTCCCGTTATGCACAGGGTCCCTGAGAAGGATTGGGGAACTGGCACAGGGAGTCATATTCCTACTGGGGGGAGGGACACTTTACTGACTCTAGCAGAGAGTGACAGAGAAAAGGGTTCCCCCCTGGTGGACGTCCTGGATATAGAGTGTAGACACATCCCAGAAGAGTATGGGTTGAGTGTCAGGGACAGACAGATACTGTCTCACCAGTCTCAGGAGGGTGAGGTAGAGTGCTTTTCCAAGGTTGAGTTACTGGCTGGTTGGGTGAAGGGTACTGTGGTTAATACATGTGAAGGGCAGAATGATGTAATTGCTGGAGAGCATATGTCTGGTCCTTATTTTCCAGAGCTACGCCAACACCAGGTGGAGTGTGAGTTCTCTGACCCCAGGGAACTTACAATGGAGGCAGACTTCTGGGTGAGTACCAGAGAGTCTGAAGAGGCATTTGGGGGTGCTTCTGAAGGGAGTGGTCTAGGTGGTTCCCAACCGAGTGAGGTGGGAAAGGATTGTAGTGTCCCAGGTAGGTCCCAGGTCCTAGAGGGTTCCATGAGGGAACACCAGGAGGGAAGCCTAGCCTGTACCGTAGGGCCACCTTTTGAGGGAAGCCCCGCAGTGTCAGAAGAACTTGGGGGGGTGACTGTAGCCAGCATCGCAACAGTTCTGGTGTCTGGCAGTACCCCTCCTAGTGAGGGGGTGCAGAAGTCCAGACATAGGGTTGAGAGGGGGTTGCAGACCCCAGTGGAGGACCTTGAGAGTCAGGGGACAGCTCTGAGAGCAGAGCCCCCCAGGAATGACCCAGGTGAAACCGTTTCTGGTTTGGGGGAAACCCAGACTCTGCCGGATGGGCAGAGGTCGGGAGACCTGCGCCAACCAGACTCTTGTGTGGCCCTTGGGGACGGTGTGTCCCTTGTGGGGGGTGAGAGTGCCCCCCAGGAAGTCCTGGCATGCCAGGCAAAGATTCAACCTCAGGGTGGTGACTCTGGGTTGGATACCCAGGTTCAGAGGTTAAACTCTGACCTGGTGGGAGGTAGATGTGCCTCCCAAGAAGTCCTGCTGTGCCAGGCAATTGTCCAACCTCAGGGTGTTGACTCTGGGTTGGATGACCAGGTTCAGAGGTTAAACTCTGACCTGGTGGGGGGTAGGTGTGCCCCCCAGAAAGTCCTGGCGTGCCAGGCAATTGCCCAACCTCAGGGTGGTGACCCTGGGTTGGGGAACCAGGCTCAGAGGTTAAACTCTGACCTGGTGGGAGGTAGGTGTGCCTCCCTGGAAGTCCTGGCCTGCCAGGCAATGGTTCAACCTCAGGATGTTGACTCTGGGTTGGATAACCAGGTTCAGAGGTTAAACTCTGACCTGGTGGAGGGTACTAGTGCCCCCCAGAAAGTCCTGGTGTACCAGGCAGTTGTCCAACCTCAGGGTGCTGACTCTGGGTTGGATAACCGGGTTCAGAGGTTAAACTCTGACCTGGTGGGGGGTAGGTGTGCCCCCCAGAAAGTCCTGGCGTGCCAGGCAATTCTTCAACCTCAGGGTGGTGACCCTGGGTTGGAGAACCAGGTTCAGAGGTTAACCTCTGACCTGGTGGGAGGTAGGTGTGCCTCCCAGAAAGTCCTGGTGTGCCAGGCAGTTGCCCAACCTCAGGGTGGTGACCCTAGGTTGGAGAACCAGGTTCAGAGGTTAAACTCTGACCTGGTGGAGGGTCAGTGTGCCCTCCAGGAAGTCCTGGCGTGCCAGGCAATTGTTCAACTTCAGGGTGGTGACTCTGAGTTGAATGGTCAGGTGCAGAGGTTAAACTCTAACCTGGTGGGGGGTAGGTGTGCCTCCCAGAAAGTCCTGGTTTGCCAGGCAGTGATCCAGTCTGAGGGTACAGACCCTGGGCTGGAAGACCAGGTTCAGGGTGTCCCCCCGGACCTGGAGGGAGGGGCTACTGATAACAGTGCCCCTACCATGTTGTCTTCTGAGGAGGCCACTCCTAGTTGGAGGGTGCTGGACCCCAGAAGGGAGGGCAGGGGGAGGGAAGCCTCACCCCTTGCCCTAGTCCAACCTGAAGGTACAGACCCCAGGTTGGAGGGCCAGTTGCAGGTTAACAGCCCTGCACTGGTGGAGGAATGGTACAGGGCGACTTCTGTAAGCACCCTGACCATGTTGGACTCTGGGGGTACCGCTCCAGGAGGGAGGGTACAGAGCCCCAGAGGGGAGGACCAGGTTCAGGCTGTCATCCCTGACCTGGTGGAAGGGAGAGTGGTTAAAGGGTGCCCAGCACCTGGGGCTACCGCCCCCCACTCTCCACAGCCACAGTGGTTGGAGAGCTTTGAGAGGCCTGGGGCCTGGCTCTCATCCCTGGCAGCTGTCAGTAATCACTGTGGCTTGCTGTCCGGGTGGACAGAGTTATCCCTGGGGAGGGGACAAGTGTCACACCCCGGGGGTAGAGTGGGCAACACCACTGTGTTGGTCATGGTGGTACTATCCTGCTCCTGGGATACATCTGTGAGCAAAGTAAGGATAGGTGCTGCACAGATGGGATCCGCAGGTAAGGAGAAAGGTTCCCCATGGGTTGGCTTAGTGGGCCCTGAGAGTATGGACAGGGGGATCCAATTGGAGTCAGGAAGGCGAAGAACTGGAGCATGCCCCTGCTGTTGTGGGCCTGGGTCCTTGTTCTGTCGCCTCAAACAGGGGAGTACATCAGGATAGTGATTGTTCTCCCCTGGCTTTAGGCTGGTAGGGGGTCATGTTGGACCTGGCTTTTTGACAGGGACATCCCCAAACTTTTTGCCTCCTTCCTCCTATTTTTTCTGACCTGTTGTTGTTGGCTTTTGACCTCTGGGCACTTTACCACTGCTAACCAGTGCTAAAGTGCATATGCTCTCTGTGTAAATTGTACTACTGATTGGTTTATCCATGATTGACTATTTAATTTACTTGTAAGTCCCTGGTAGAGTGCACTACATGTGCCTAGGGCAGGTAGAATAAATGCTACTAGTGGGCCTGCAGCACTAGTTGTGCCACCCACCTCAGTAGCCCCTTAACCTTGTCTCAGGCCTGCCATTGCAAGGCCTGTGTGTGCAGTTTCACTGCCACATCGACTTGGCATTTAAAGGTACTTGCCAAGCCTAGAACTCCTCTTTTTCTATACATAAGTCACCCCTAATGTGTGCCCTAGGTAACCCCTAGAGCAGGGTGCTGTGTGGGTAAAAGGCAGGACATGTACTTGTGTGGTTATATGTCCTGGTAGTGTAAAACTCCTAAATTTGTTTTTACACTACTGTGAGGCCTGCTCCCTTCATAGGCTAACATTGGGGCTGCTCTCATACATTGTTGAAGTGGCAGCTGCTGATCTGAAAGGAGCAGGAGGGTCATATTTAGTATGGCCAGAATGGTAATATAAAATCCTGCTGACTGGTGAAGTCGGATTTAATATTACTATTCTAGAAATGCCACTTTTAGAAAGTGAGCATTTCTTTGCACTAAAATCTTGTTGTGCCCTTCAATCCACGTCTGGCTAGGTTTAGTTGACAGCTCCTTGTGCATTCAGTCAGACACACCCCAAACACAGGGTACTCAGCCTCACTTGCATACATCTGCATTTTGAATGGGTCTTCCTGGGCTGGGAGGGTGGAGGGCCTGCCCTCACACAAAGGACTGCCACACCCCCTACTGGGACTCTGGCAGACAGGATTGAACTGAAAGGGGGCTTGGTGCATTTCTTAGACACTCTTTGAAGTCACCCCCACTTCAAAGGCACAACTTAGTATAAAACAGGGCCTCTGCCCTACCTCATCAGACACTTGCTGGAGAAGAAACCTGAACCAGAAACTACATCCTGCCAAGAAGAACTGCCTGGCTGCTCAAAGGACTCACCTGTCTGCTTTTCTACAAAGGACTGCTGCCTTGATGTTGGCCTGCTGCCTTGCTGAACTGCCTGGCTGCTCAAAGGACTCACCTGTCTGCTTTTCTACAAAGGACTGCTGCCTTGCTGTTGGCCTGCTGCCTTGCTGAACTCTTGTCTGGCTGTAAAAGTGCTCTCCAAGGGCTTGGATAGAGCTTGCCTCCTGTTCCCTGAAGTCTCAGGACCAAAAAGACTTCTCTCTTCCTCTTGGACGCTCCGTGCGCGAACTTTTCGACGAACAGCTTGTTCCGCGGCAAGAAAAACGCCGCACACCGACGCTGATCGACGCGACGCCTTCGGGACGACCGAAACTTTGACGCACGGCCTCGCAAGGACAACGCCGCCCGACTTCCCGGGAGAAATCAACGCGACGCCTGCCGTGAGATCGAAACTTTGACGCACGGCCCGCAAGGACAACGCCGCCCGACTTCTCAGGAGAAATCGACGCGACGCCTGCCGTGAGATCAAAACTTTGACGCACGGCCTCGCAAGGACAACGCCGCCCGACTCCGCAGGAGAAATCGACGCGACGCCCGCCGTGAGATCGAAACTTCGACGCGCAGCCCGCAGAACGACGCGCAGCCGGAAAACAAGCAGGAAAATCCACGCACAGACCCGGGACATCTGGTACTCCCCGCAAACCACAGTAAGAGACTGTCCGCGCGCCGGAAAACGACGCCCGACTCCCCGCGTGGAAAATAACGACGCAAGTCCGTGTGTGCTGAGGAGAAATCGACACACACACCAGTTTTCCACGTACCTCTTCTCCTGTGGCCCGCTGAGGAGATTTTCCACCAGAAACCAGGTACTTTGTGTTTGAAAGAGACTTTGTTTACTTTCTAAAGACTTAAGACACTTTATATCACTTTTCAGTGATATCTTTACAAATTCGTATTGCAACTTTGATCGTTTTGACCTGAAGATACCCAGATAAATATTATATATTTTTCTAAACACTGTGTGGTGTATTTTTGTGGTGTTATGCTATGGTGTTGTATGATTTATTGCACAAATGCTTTACACATTGCCTTCTAAGTTAAGCCTGACTGCTCGTGCCAAGCTACCGGAGGGTGAGCACAGGCTGATTTTGGATTGTGTGTGACTTACCCTGACTAGAGTGAGGGTTCTTGCTTGGACAGAGGGCAACCTGACTGCCAACCAAAAACCCCATTTCTAACAGCCGGTATGATTAAAAATGGGAAAAGTTAGGAAGTTCCGGGGCTCTAGTTACCCCTACTTCCTCTTAGGGTCAAAATGTTTCTGCAACTTATGTTTCCAAATGCTCCTGGCTTCCATTAGGACCGATTATACTATCACAATCCACATCTATTCCATAATGTTGAAATTACTGGTGAGTTTCCAATCCATATGTTAAGCACACTTAAACCACCTTCTAGGTGTCCATGCATGGGTATCTGAAAAAAGAGAAAACAAACAGCAATGTTGAAGGGTTATGCACAGAGACTGCAAGGGGGTAGACAAATTAATTAAGGAATTGGAGAGTAACAATTGAGAGCAACAACAAAGGGATAAAGGGAAGCTCTTTGTAAGTAGTTATTTTGTTTCCTGTGGCTCTCTCCACCATTTTGACTGTGTATAATTAGGTTTCTATTAATCCTCAATTCAGTGGTGGGTTTTGGCAACATAGTTATGGCTTAGATTGGTTTAGGCTCTCACAGGAATCTTTTAACTTTAGTATTGAGATGTACTCAGTGAGAGGGGGGCCTTCCCAAGGTGTTATGCCATGAGGAAGACTGTGGGAGTTCTCCATGGGTTTGGGGAACGGAGGGGAAAGAGGTAAGGGTGGGGATGAGGGCACTGGGTGGGAAGCATGTGGATAAAAAACAAAAAACAATGTCCTCAGGAACCTATGAAACATTTAGGTGCATATTTAAGAGCCCCTTGCACCTCCTTGCACCACATTAGCACCATTTGTTTTTACTAATGTGGCCCAACGCTGTCAACATCACTGTGCCAGATTTACAAAGTGGTGCAATGCATGTAACCCCTTAAACCACATTATGCCTGCGCCAGCCAGATTGTATGCAATGGGGGTGTTCCCCGGTTATGGGGGCTGAAAAAACGGTGAAAAGAAATCTAAAAGATTTATTCGCGTAATTTTGTTACGCATTTTTAACGCCTGTTCAGAGCAGGCGTTAAAAGGGGGTACAGCATTGGTTACAATGGCCCCCTATGTACTGTTCAGGGTTAGCACCAACATTTTGGAGCTAACCCTGAACAGTACATCAACAGCATCTGAAATTCTGACGCTATTGCCCCCTACCCTGTACCATGGTGCTCCGTATTTTAAATACAGCGCAAACATGGTTACAGTAGGGGGACGCAAGGGACTGAAGGAAAAGTGGCGCTACATGTATTGTAGTGCCATTTTTCTTAAATCTTGCCCTTAGAGTGCTAAAAATGTCAAGGTCTGTTACTGGAACGCATGGGAGACAGTCAAGGCGTGCAAGATGGGATAAATGGGGAGTACTCTCCCTTTTAAAATTTTATCCTGTCATATCAATGGGCTACAGGTAAAAAATAGGTGGGTAATGTTGTTGCAGTATCTATTGGACTCCCCAGTGAATCTGAGTGTATTGATCTGTTCAAGCTGTTAAAGTGGGTACAACAAGTGGACTGTACGTGTCAAAAGGTGGGAACAAAAGGCGTTGCTATCGTGCTCAAGAAACACCCAAAAATTTTGACTGGGGAAAGCTTTGCAGATAAGTGAGGGAGGTGGATAATTTCGAAATCGACAGTACATGACCATGCATATACTCTCACAGGTTATTATGGGCCGACTGTTGATGACACTTGTCCTTTCACTGACATGTTTCAGCATTTGCTGCAATTTCCTGACCCTATTACTATTATTCTGATGGGGTACTTTAATGTATTGATGAATTATGATTTGGATAGATTGTCAGGGTGTAAGTCGAGAGCTAATGAAAAGATACGGTCCCAGATAAAATAAAGGATGAGACTGCTGGGGTTATGTGATGTGTGGAGAGAAAGGATGGGGCTGCTGCAAGGGTACACTTTTAGTAATACAAAATACAGGCACTAGTCGAGGATTAACAATTTTTTAGTTGATTGGAGGCTAAGGGAGTTAGTTCAGGATGTTTGTCATGTGGAGGTCAGACTTTCTAAGGGGTAGACTTATCAGGCTGGCTTCTTTTAAGAGAAAGACTTACAGCATGGAGATAAATGAGCTGGAGTTAAGAATGCAGGAGGAGGAGGAAAAGTTGTCTTGGCGAGGAATTGGTCCTGGGGAGACAGAGCACCTGAAGAACCTCCTTTAATCATCAAAGGACAGGCTGGCAGCTGTGGTGGAAAGAAGAGTCAGGAAGATGTGAGGCTAACAGACTAGCTCTTTTTGAGGGAAAAACTGTGGAAAGCTTCTGGCCTGGAAACTAAAATTGTATCTGGCTAGAATAACTATAAGTGAAGTAGGCTGTAGGAGAACAGGCGCCATCTTAAGTAGTAGTAAACATATTGAAAACACCTTTAAGGGTTTTTTCGAGGACCTATATCTCAGAGGATTTGAGGGTCACAGAGGAGATGGTGAGGAGCTGGATCAAGGACAAAGACTTGGGTGCGATATGTCATGAGCAGAATATGCTACTTAATGTTTAAATTGAATGTCTGAATTGGAGAAGGGAATCAAGACTAGTAAGGTGGGCAAAGCTCCAGGCCCAGACGGCCTTTCTTTGGAAGTTTATAAGGCCCTGGGTGATAGTATAACACCGATTATGACCAAACCTTTTGGTGCGATCTTGGAATCAGGCAACTCGCTACCCCTATCTTGTAATGAAACTATTGTTACTTTGATCTTAAAACCTGGGAAGTGCCCAAGGAGCTGTGATTCATATAGCCTAATATCACTTTTAAATTGCCATTATAGATCTTTGCTAAAGTATTGTCCATTGGACTAGGCAGTGTTGTTGGTGGGCTTTTGCATGATGACCAAAAAGGTTTCCTAAAGGGTAGGTTTATGCATGAGGTAACATATGGTCTGATTTGTTCAATAGATTTAGCTTTGGCATGTGATGGTTCCACTGGCCGTAGGTATGTTAGTTGCTACAAAGGCGTTTGATAGAGTTCACTGGACGTACCTAAATACCTTGTGTAAGATCATTAATTTAGGGGAGAATTTTTGCCAAGTACTACAAAGTATCTATCAGAATTCCCAGGTAAGAGTCCTGGTGAATGGCTGACTGACTTTACCTTCTAAAATACCAAGGGGAATGAGGCACGAGTGTCCGTTATCACCTTTATTATTTAAATTGTATATAGAGCCCTTTGCTTGTAAAATCAGAAAAGAGAAGGGTATGGTACTATTTAGGTGTAATAGCTCACAAATGAAGGTCGCACTTTATGCCAATCATTTAATGGTATACACATCTGACTTAAGGGGTGCACTACCGGCTCTGGAGAGGCTGAGTTTGGAAGGGTGGCAGGGTACTTGATCCATAATGCCAAGACTGAAGTTATGGTTTGGAATATGTCAAGGGAGTGTGCATTAATTAAATTTGAAATGAGGTATTTGGGGGTACTGATTACCTATGACAGCGTTAAGCTTCCAGAAGCAAATTTTGCCAAGGTTATGAGTGACTCCTGTAGGTTAATGAAGAGCTGGGAACACCCCCCCCTTACCATTTTAGGGAGAGTTAATTTGATCAAAATGTGCATTTTGCCTAAATTTTTGTTTGTATTTAACTTGATGCCATTGATGCCCAGGTAAGAATGGTTTGATAAATTGCAGGGCAAGATAAACAGTTTCATCTGGGCTTCAAAGTGGGTGCGTATTGTTTGGGAAGAAACTGAGGAGAAAAAAGAACTAGGGGGGTTTGACACTTCCTGATTTTCAGTATTATGTGTGGGTATTTTTATTGGAAAATGGCAAGTTATTGTGGAGTAGCCCAGGGAATTCAGGGGTGTGGGCTGTATATAGAGCCATGCTAAAATAACATTTGAGGTGCTGATTTTGGTTTTATGTATAAATTTACCAACCCTAAGTTTTTTAAAAAGGTGAGGCTTAAGTTATTACAAAATCTGGAGGGCTTTGGTTTCAAATTAGGAAGGCCACCAATCTCCCATATTGTATCACACATGCACGCATTTGGGACTCCCCAGGCTCCCAGCAATGGGTCAAAGATAATCTGGCTTCCCACTTGAGGGAAAGAAAAAGATGAAAGGTAGAGACAAATTTAAACCTAAGTTGTAAGAACAGTCCTACATTCTGTTACTTCTGAGTTTATTTCTTTCTCAAATTTATTTCAAACAAATTTTTTCAAATAGCAAAAAGGATCTATGGTAATATAAAACTTATGTACATTGCAACGATAACTATAAACAAAATATTGCTTCACAAAACACACACAATAGACCACATCTAAGATTTAACAATATAAAAACCCTCTTAGGATAATGCCCTATGTATTTGAATGGTGGTCACTGTTGTAACTCCACATGTGATCCACTTCTATTTGCTAAGAAACTGGGCTTTTTCATGCAATCAATTATCAACGTGTTGTGCATTTCTTTCACACAAGCGTGATATAGTGCATCTCAAGTCTTTACAATATAATCTAAGCGTGAAGTCGCTTAGTAACGATTCCAACACGGAAGAGGCGTTTTTCAGTATACGCGCTGAAGTGCTAGCTCCATTTTTGATGCGCTGAACACGGGAGCTGATATTAGCAGCATTGTTTTTACTTCGGATGGGCGTATATAAGCAGCTGGGTCCATCGCTTAAGTTAACTGAAGATGATATACAGGATTTCTGTTTCCCGTTTTTATCTCTATAACTAAGAACTACTATTGCCCTTCTCCAGTCCTGATGAGGCCCTAAATCAGTAGGCCGAAACGCGTTGACTTCTTTGTATTGCAAGTTTATTGGGCTTGTCAAATAATGGATTATATTGTAAAGACTTGAGATGCACTATATCACGCTTGTGTGAAAGAAATGCACAACACGTTGATAATTGATTGCACGAAAAAGCCCAGTTTCTTAGCAAATAGAAGTGGATCACATGTGGAGTTACAACAGTGACCACCATTCAAATACATAGGGCATTATCCTAAGAGGGTTTTTATATTGTTAAAGCTTAGATGTGGTCTATTGTGTGTGTTTTGTGAAGCAATATTTTGTTTATAGTTATCGTTGTAATGTACATAAGTTTTATATTACCATAGATCCTTTTTGCTATTTGAAAAAAATTGTTTGAAATAAATTTGAGAAAGAAATAAACTCAGAAGTAACAGAATGTAGGACTGTTCTTACAACTTAGGTTTAAATTTGTCTCTACCTGCCATCTTTTTCTTTGTCGATGTTATATTTACCCTGGGCAGGGTAGAGTTATAGGGTTCCCCCTGGTTTTGTGCAGTTCCCACTTGAGGGAGGCAGGTTTTCAGGAGTACAGCCAGTTTTGTCAAGATGGGGCATTGTTGTTATGGGAGGATTTGCAGGTAGAAGTGGGCGGGAAAGCATCTATGTTTAAGTATCTCAAAGTCCAAAGTTGGGTGCATAGTATGGGCAGTTAGGTGGGAGGTTTGAATGAGCAGGAAGAGCTATTATACCAGGCTGCTTTGATGAAGAAGAAAGTTACAAGATGGTATTGGTTTGGTGGTGGACCTAACAGATGAAGACTTTTTGCTACCAGAGGAACTATGGGGAGAATGCTTGCCGGGGATGCAGTTAAGAGACCTATGGCAAGTATCTACAAATCTTTTGTACATCACAGTCAAACCTGCCTATTTAAGGATAAACCACCTGTTTTTCATTCACATGGCTTTTTGTAACCCAGAAAGATAATTGAAAATGAAGACAGGTGGTATGGTTAGCTGCGAGCAGTATGGGCTTGGAGGTGCTAATGATTTGCATATGTTTGTGGACTGCCAGTAATCAGCAACTTCTGGGAAGATGTGCGCAATGCAGTAGGTGAAATACTTTCTATACAATTCCATGTAAGCCCATCTTGTTATCTTTGGAACCCTGCATGAACAAGGCAAGTTAAACAATGACAGCACTAAATTGCTGTTCAATATGATTCTCTCAGCTCGAAGGGAGATATGTAGAAAGTGGCTCAGCAGTCTTTCACCATCCTATTCAGACTGGAAAGGGTCGCTCATCTACAATTAGAATTTGGATTTAAAAACGTAGAAAATAGAAGGTATAAGTTTTGGTTGCCACTAATGAAATGGCTGGAAGGATAAGATATTGAATAGCCAGGGTAAGCCCCCAATGAGAACTTAATGAGGTGTGCGTCTTAGTTGAATCGTCCTATGATTATACCTAAGAGCCGCCGTGGCTCTTTGATACCAGGCCGAAGGGCAATGGTGCATCAGTGAATTTGGGCTATACCAGGAAAGGAGGAGTCTTCCCCGTGAGAGATCTGAGACAAGGGTGGTTCCGTTTAAAGATTTCTATGGAGAACACCTGGAGGTGAATTAGGACTAAAAAAAAAAGGAGCAAGAATACTAACTAGGAGGGCAAAAAAAGACTAAAAAAAAGCAAGAAAATGTGATCTAGATATCAACTATAAATTAACTGAGAGAGCCAAGATGGCAACAAGGGGGAACGAAAAGATGAACATCTACCCAATCTGCAAGGAGGGGAAGGGGAATGAGGAGCCGCAAGCAAAGATAAGCATCAGAGGCATCCTAAACAGTGAAACAGATAGTTAAAGATGGTGCTGCCCCACTTCCAACCCAAACTAATCATAAAATGGGAACAGCAAAATTCATACTGACCCAGGGGAAAGAGTAAAAAATTTCAACTCTACAATAAACTTACCAGTAGGTCACACTACAAATACGAAGAAGATCATGGATGACCCCCTTCACAAACATGCAAAGAAGATCCTTAAAAAGGAGAATGCAGAGGAAGAGTCTCCAGTCTTAACTCGGCTGCTAAAGTAAAATAACTAGGAAGATAAAAATCAGCATCAGTATGAACCAGGTATGAATATATGGACCAGTGAGTATCTCCAACAATCAGGCAACTAACAATCAGGATCTTTCTAAAACAAATCGACAACTGAGTCATGAAATATCAAAACAAAATATTAACATGAGCTCATTCAACAACTTGGGGACTAGACCACATCCAACACAGGAAAGGCCAGGTCACAACTTGATCGAATATTCATACCAACATACATCTCATGAGGGTGACAAGATATACTATACAGGTCCAACATACTATGGTTATGCCACCGTATATACACACACTAATTTACTTGAAATTGAAGAATATAACAAGAATTAGATTTTTCCCCGCCAAAGACATGTCTGGTACAGAAACAGTAATAAACATGTAAACAAGCAATGTTTCAACTTTTTAGAAGGCAATAACTTGCATCGTAGGACTCAGTCAGGCTTTCGTCTATCTTACAGCATTAAATCTGCCCTACTACTGGTCACTGAATCTGTGCGGTATATCTTGGACTCAGATGATTTTGTGGCAGTTATAATGTTAGATCTCAGTGCTGCTTTAGACACAGTAGCTCATTACATCCTATTACAGGAACTGTGGGATGGCGGGATCGGCAATGAAGCTTTCCTTTGGCTTGCCTCTTTTTGCAAAGCAGAACGCTTCAGGTTTCCCAAAAAACATTCCACTCAAAAACATTTGCACTGAGCCAAGGAGTGCCTCAGTGATCTTCCCTGAGTCCAACCCTTTTTAATGTTTGCATCTGCCCCTTGGCCGATGTCATTGAACATTTTGGCTTTACTACTATACAAAAATGTTTTGGGTTATTGAAAATCTTTAAGAAGATCTGGGATTTCTACCTTTGTCAGCCCAAAAAACTGTTATTCACGCTATGCTTATTTCTAGGCTGGATTACTGCAACAACCTTTATCTTGGGCTTTCGCAATCATGACTCAAAATATTATAACTCATTCAAAATTCTGCTGTGCGTCTGTTGTTGAAAATTCCCATAAGCACCTCCATTGGGATTGGTTTGAGTAAACTGCGCTGGTTCCCTATTAAGAAGAGAATTGCCCTTAAAGTTGGACCGCTGTACCTTAAAGCTTTGATTAAACCTTATGTCCCAGTTAGAATTTAAGATCATCTCATGCCAGGCTAGCTCTGGTTCTAAAATTTCAAAATGTTAGAATGAGATGCAGCTCTTTAATTTCTCTGGCTCCTAAGATCTGGAACTCCCTGTCTTGAAAAATGTGGCAGCTACTATCTGAAGCTTCCTTCAGGAATCAGTTAAAAACTTGGGGCCTGATTTAGATATTGGTGAATGAGTTACTCCGTCATCAACAGTGACGGATATCCAGTCTGCCGAAATGGAAATCCCATTATATCCAATGGGATTTAGATTTTGGCAGATGTGATATCTATCATTGTTGTGACAGAGTAACTTGTCCGCCAATATCTAAATCAGGCCTCTGGGTTTTTCAACTCATGTCATTAAACTCTTTGTTCCTTCTTGGAGCTGAGGCTTAGCTCTGGCACACTTCGATGAAGTAGTCATGAACCCTACAAATCTGCTTTATTATTATTATTATTATTATTATTATTATTATTATTATTATTATTATAACCATTGTAGGAAAGTGGAGATTTATGTGGTGTGGAGGTTAGTCTCACCATGCAATACTCTCACAATACCCTAGTAAATCCTTAGTTCAGTCCTGGTAGTCTTGCAAAGAGCAGCCAGGCTTTACTTAGGGGAACATGTGCTAAGCATTTAACATCACAAACATGGACCATAAGTAATTGGCACAACTCCAAAGAAATCTGACACTAATTTATAAAAACAGAGTTTAGACACCAAAACAAACGGTGTAGGTTCAGGAGAACGGAAGATGTTGATTTTAGAAGCAATAGAAAATCACTGCAGATATGGCATTTAAATGTTGCATTAAAGTCAAAGGGAAAATGTCACATGTGGCAAAAATGCGTTTAAAACACGAGTTGATTTGAACCCTTGGGGGGTTAAGCTAGTGCAGTCCCTAGGACCAGAACACGACATTCAGAGTAGTTTTACCTGGCCCGTGGAGTCCGGGTGCAGAGTTGTTCTGCAGAACGGGTCTCGTGTTAAAGACAATAGCAGGGATGGCACTGGTGACAAACAACCACTTGGAGGTTGAGATGGGGGAACCCTTGCAGGGTTAACCTAGTTTGGGCCCTGGAACGAGGCCACAACAGTCACTTCACTTCTACCAGGTCAGTGGGGTCCAGGTACAGAGTTGTCCTGGCTGTCCATGGTGCTGAACGGGGCTTGCACTGGTGCTGATTTTACCACTGGCCCAATGATACTGACAAGGAGATGCAAAATCTCAGCTGGGTTGCAGATGCTGGATGCAGCTGCACGCTGTGTCCTGCATCTGCAGCATCGAGCGAAGGGGTTAGTTACCAGGCTGGCAACTTGCAAGCCTTGGCTGCGGTAAGCATGCTGACATCCTTTGGGAAGTTACAGGGGTCCGAGGGAGTGAGGTAGAGGCCTGAAACTTGGAGGTAGGCTGGACTACGACTCCCAGAAGACACTGGGCCACCTGGTTTTTGATGATACCATGGCGGGCCGAATGGCTGGTGAAACTTTGGATTCAGCAGTCATTTTTACTTGCAGATTGAAGGGGAATGGTGCCACCAGTCCAGGAGAGGCTGAAGGTCCTTTGAGCCTCCACAGGTGTCCCTCTCAGAGGGAGTGATGAGTTTCAGCCAAGGACGAAGGTCGATCATACAGTTCCCAGTCTTTTGCCTCTGGGACAGAGTTTCCCCTTTTGCTTTGCAGCAGTAGGCAGAGTCTAGTTGTCAGTAATGCAGAACTTCTTCGGGTCCTTCCTTGAAGTTGGTTGATCAGATCTGAGTTTCTGGTGTCAGGGGTGTCCCTTAAATCCGAGATTTAGAGGTGTTAGGGGTGTGGCCAATGGACAGCTAGCCCCTACAGCTAATCGGTACCTGAGGTGACCACATCTGGTGGGACAGGTCACCTTTAGCTACCCAGAATCCTTTATTCTGCCACTCCTAAGATGTCAGAAACTAAAATTTTGTGCACAGTCTGGGCTGCTCACCCTAGAGGTGTGGTCAACCTGCTGGGGGTGTGCATAGTCCTGCATACCTAATTTTCCATCTGTCCATGAGCAAATGTACTGGGGGCAGGGGGAGGGCTGTTTCCTTGATGGAGGACAGCACTGATGGCTATCAGGGGTGGTGAGGCATTTGAAGCTCACCACCCTGATGGCTCTATTCACTAACCCAGCTGAGGGGCAGGAGGTGTGACCTCCTTCCTGCCCCAGCTCTTTGTACTGACCTCTGGGAGCACCCAGGCTGCCTGGCAGGAGGTCAGAACTCTGTCTTGGTGGCAGCACGTGTGGGAAAAAGCACGGGCTCTCCGCCAGAGCACAAAGGAAGGTGGCAAAACAGGTGGGCAACTGCTAGTGTGCCACTTGGGTGCTTGCAGCTGTCCCTCGACACAAGATTTGTGTTAGGAGAGAGAAGGCAAGTTGTTTGATAACAAACTTGGCATATCTAGGTGGTACGATTATGGAGCTAGCAGCCCTGGTCAATCGGGGCTTAAGTCCCATGTCATCCGATGGATCCACCTGCACTTATAGTGTACCTTAATGGAAAGGATGCTTTAGAGACATTTGAGCTGGAGCTTATATGTCTGCACCTTAAGTATAATGCACCCTGCCTCCTGGATCACAGAGGACTACCTTAGGCATGTCTGACATACATGTAAGGCAGTTCATGGGAATATGGGAGGGTCACCCAGAGTGAAACAAACGTGTGCTGCAGCCCTTGGGACTCCTTTACCACCTATGCCCTGGGAACCCTGGATACCATCTAGTAGGGCCTTATAATGGGGTAAAGTCTTGCCAATAAGGTAATCAGCAAGTCGACATAACAATTTAGGGAGAGAGCATAGGCACTGGGGCCTGGATAGCAGGCTTCCAGTGCACTAACAGAGTTATACACATCAGCATTAGAGGCAAAAAGTGGGCAGTGACCATACCAAAAGGGGCACTTTCCTACAACCACTATTATAAATCTGCTTTATTATTTGTATTATTATGAACCACTATAGAATCCTGGGTGTTGGACCTGGCCCTTTTTGCGGGGTCATCCCCAAACATTTTGCCTCCTTCCTCCTATTTTTCCTGACCTGTTTTTGTTGGCTTTAGAACTCTGAGCACCTTACCACTGCTAACCAGTGCTAAAGTGCATATGCTCTCTGTGTAAATTGTACTGATGATTGGTTTATCCATGACTGGCATATTTGATTTACTGGTAAGTCCCTAGTAAAGTGCACTAGAGGTGCCCAGGGCCTGAAAATCAATTGCTACTAGTAGGCCTGCAGCACTGGTTGTGCCACCCACATAAGTAACCCTGTAATCATGTCTCAGACCTGCCACTGCAGTATCTGTGTGTGCAGTTTTAAACTGTGAATTCGACTTGGCAAGTGTCCCTGCTTTCCAGGCCTAACCCTTCCCTTTTCCTACATATAAGACACCCCTAAGGTAGGCCCTAGGTAGCCCTATGGGCAGGGTGCAGTGTATGGTAAAGGTAGGACATATACTAATATGTTTTATATGTCCTGAAAGTGAAATACTGCCAAATTCTGTTTTCACTGTTGCAAGGCCTATCTCTCTCATAGGTTAACCTGGGGGCTGCCTTTAAACGCGATTAAAGTGTAGATTCCCTTTGGGAGCAGATAGACATGTGGAGTTTGGGACCTCTGAACTCACAATTTAAAAAAACATCTTTTAGTAAAGTTGGTTTTGAGATTGTCTGTTTGAAAATGCCACTTTTAGGAAGTGGGCATTTTCTTACTTAAACTATTTTTGTGACTCTGCCTGTTTGTGGATTCCCTGTCTGGGTTAGTTTGACAGTTGGACTGTTTGCACCTCTCTCAAGACAGTGACACAAATGGGGCTGGGGTGTATAAGGACACTCTAGAATTCATAAAATCTGGAGATATAATTTGTATTCAAGAAGTGTGGAGTACATGCTCATTACCAATAGGTGGAGACAAGGAAGTGTATTATACAGCAGATAAAACAACAAGTATGGTAGACCACTGGGAGGGCTGGCAATCTTTGTAGCCATAACCATAAATGCAAGGTTAACAGTAGTGAGGTAAAAGTCAACATATCAAGCTATATTTTTTAAACAACACAATCTTGGCATAGTAAATAAATTAATGCTTGGAATCAACACATATCTGAATCCATTTAAGAAATCTCATGATGAAACCCTAGAGAGAATCTACAAATCAGCGAAAGTATTACTCTCTGCATCCCTCACATATAAGGTCTTACTCTTAGGTGATTTCAAAATAAAAAACTTGCTTACTCTATAAATACGTCTGGTTGCTCTGATAAAAAGCCAAATAAATTACAAAATATTCTTCATGGTGTGGATCCATACTGAACCCAATCCACAAGAAAGGGAGCTCAAAAGATCCTGCAAATATCAGTTGATAGCTTTACTCGACATAGAGGCCAAGGTATACACAAATATCCTCTTAAAAGATCTAGAAAGCTAAGCAGAGGAAGAAAAGTTGATTCCCTACTACCAAACTGGATTTAGGCATAAAGCCTTGACTGCAGACAATAATGGAATAAGCTGGCTGATTGGGGTATTTCTCCAAGATCTGCTGAAAGCAGTTGTGTCACTCTACTCAAACACCTGGGTATGAATAAAACTGGGCCAAGGGAAGAGGACCACAAAATAATCATCACTAATAAAGGCTTGAAACAGGGCTGTGTTCTCGCTTCAGTTCTGTTTAAATTTATATACTGCTGATCTAGGGATCACAATAAAGAAGGCCAAATCAAACCATACACTTCCACCTCAGAATAGGACAATACAAGATACCGATCCTAAAATATGCAGATAATTTTTTTAATGTGTTAACTTAACATTTTATTCAAACATGACAAAACGCCCAGTAGGTCACAAACGTAAAAATGACATGGAATGGATAGCGCGTATTCAGCTGGAGTTTGACGATACAACATTATTAAAGTCCGGTACCAATGAGATCCCATTCACAGCCAACATATCATTCTCTCCCCCCCAACAGGCCTGTCCTTCTCCCTCTATCCTCTCCATCCAAAATGGCATAATATTTCCGGCACGGTCACCAGATCTTTAAAAAAATCTTGGGCCATTCTCTGGATTTATATGTCACTTTCTCAGCTGCCATACTGAGATCCATTCATGCCTTCCATTCCTTCATGTTGGCACCTCTGATGCAGCCCAGTATTTTGCCACATCCCTCTTGGCCACCGCAAGTCTTAAGTTGCTAAAGAGGTGTTTAGGCCACGGGAGGTCAACATCAGTTCGGATACCCAGACGCACGTATTTGGGATCTGGAGGAATCGTGGCCCCAAGTTTCTTCTCCAATGTCTTTAAGAGTTTAAACCAGTAGGGCTGGATTCTGGGACATTCCCATAGTGTGTGTACGAATGTCCCTCTCTGTGTTACAAACCTCAAACATCCAGGCGACACAGTCCTCCCACACCTGTGCAGGCGTACTTTATCGTAATAGGCTCTGTGAAGGATTTTAGACTATATCAGTTCTAGATGGGATTTAATCGCCACCTCCTGCGGGTGCATCAGGGCACCCTCCCAGTCAGTATCGTCCAGTGTTCCTAAGTCCCGTTCCCATCTTTCTCCCAAGCTCTCTAGCTTGTCTGGCATATTATTATTGATGGTACTGTACATCCAAAAAATCACTTTCTGCTCCAGTTGCCCCAGCAGTAACCTCCCTTAGTGGGGCATACTCAGGAAGTTTTAACACATCCAACCTCTTGGCATTCCAGGCATGTGTGAATTGTAGGTATTTGTAGTGTTGTGTACGGGCATTCAGTGCTCTGTTCGCAGGGTGTCAAATGAATTGAGTTCTCCATTATCTTTCATGTCACCCAACCAGGAAATCCCAATCGTGTCCCAGGACCCAAAACTCTTAAGTTTCCCAATTTTCTTCAACTGTGTACCATCCCAGAGATGGGTTTCTCTTGTGTGTTTTGCATGCCATCCTTTCCATTTGCTAGTTTTCTGCCAGTCCTCTATTGTCAGTTGTGTTGGCAGCAGTAGCCCCCGAGTGCCCTTCCCCCCATAGATGTATTGAAGGAATGATCTCCTCGAACTGACTTTTTTCCAATAACTACGTGGGGTGATCCCTTGGGGCGTATGCCCAGTCGTTTATCACTACAAGGTGTGCCACCCAGTGATAAGCCCTCACATCTGAGAGAGCGATCCCCCTGTTGTAGGAGTGTTTGCAGGGAGACACAAGGATGTTTCCCATTCCAAAGAAATTTGTGAATCTCTCCCTTTAGTCTGATGAAGACATCCTCTGGAATCCTGGTATATGTGTTTTGTAGGGCATACAGTAAATTTGGCAGGACTATCATCTTGTATAGGTCTGCCCTGCTATGCAGTGTTAAAGGTAGACTTTCCCACCTTTTCATATCCTTGTGGGTGTTCGCCATGTCAGTACGAATGTTCCAATCAAGAGATTGTTTTTGACGTACTGTCACATAGACCCCCAGGTATTTAGATTCCTCCTCTACCATCCTCAGGTTACAAGGGAGTTCTAACTATCCTATTTCCACCCCCTCACACACTGGGTATACGCTTGATTTGGACCAATTAATCTTGTACCCTGAGTACATGCCAAACTGTTCAAAAGTGTGCAATATCTGGGGGAGTGATTCCCTAGGTTTGTAGTAGTTTGCAGCAGGACATTGTCGGCATGTAGCGATATCCTTTCATCCTCACCTCTTCCTTCTTGGATTTGGAAGCTTGTCATTTCTAGGTGAGATCGAACAATGCGTGCCAGGGGTTCTAGCACCAGGGCGAACAACAAAGGAGAAAGGGGACAACCCCGTCCCGTTCCTCTCTCTATGTGAAATTCAGTGGATGTGTCCCCGTTAACACGGTCAGCCACCACTGGGTCAGTGTACCACAGAGTTATTCAACCCAAGAACTGGGGTCCGAACCCAAATCTCTCCAACACCTGCCTTATGTATAGCCAGTTGACCGTGTCAATGCCTTCTTGGCGTCTAGTGACAAAACCATGTGGGGTGTCTGCCTCTGATTGACGTTGGCCAGCCATTTGTGCAACCTCTGGAAGTTAAGCCTTGTGGACCTCCTCGGCATGAAGCCTGACTGGTCCAGATGAATAAGTGGGGTTGCAACAGTTATGAGTCACGTTGCCATATTGTTGCTAAGATTTTTGATTCTATGTTCAGGAGGGATATTGGGCAGTAACAGCTGCACTCTGAGGGGGGTTTCCGGCTTTCGGGATCACCACTATCGTTGCTCTTCTCAGATCCCAGGGGAGGCAGCCCTTTTCCCTAACTTCATTAAAGATGCGGAGAAGTTACAGACTCATGATGTCAGCGTTTTCTAAAGAGTTCTACGGAAAGCCCATAGGCCTGGTTATTTTTCCAGACTTCAATTTCCCCATGGCATCTCTGATTTCTGATGACTCCAACTCCCTATCCAACAGATCTCACCCCTCTTGGGACAAGAGTGGGAGTTGTACTTCATTAAAGTAGTCACTAATTTGGGCTGTGTCAGCCAGTTTGCACTGCCAATATAAATTCTCATAAAATTGAGCTAATTCTGTGGCTATTCCTTGGTCAGTGGTATGAACTTCGGTGCCAGACCCCCTTATTTGGCTACCCAAAGTGCCTCTCTCTCCCTACTGCTTAGCCATGCCAAAAGTTTGCCTGCTGTCTCCTCTGCCTCGTATAGGCAGTGCTGTGTAGCCAGTTGCAACGCTCAGGCTTCCCTCTGTGGTAATGCCTGATATTCCTTATGTAGCTTTGTAATTCTACAGAGGAGGGTGCCATCTTTGTTTGCCAGCAACCTCTCCTTCAGCTCAAGTATCTGGAGTTCCAGAGACTCTATTTCCTGTTTCTCCCTTTTCTTTTTGTGTGTGAATATGTTATGGGCTCTATCTCTAAGTACTGTTTTGTAGGCTTCCCAAACTGTAACTGCAGACACACCAGTGCTTAATTTGTGCTTGTTGTTTCCGGTGCTGAGCACCAGCACTTGTTCTTGAGGGCCGGCGCTTATTCTTCTGCCCCAAGCATTTGCTGCGAGCAAAAGACACATACGGGAAAGACGGTGCAAGAGAAAAACGAAAAAGCGTCACAATGGGAGAAACTAGAAAGCGGCAAGAGTGAGCTGAAGTGGCAGGGGTAGCTTTAAATGGTTCGTAGAGGCACAAGATGGTTTCAGTATTACGCTGTCTTAGTATTCAGTGCTCGTACATTTAATTGCAGCATCCACGTGTTTAAGAGAGCACTGGCACATTTTTATTTATAAATTAACCACTGAGACACACTGAGTCCTTATTTTCCTTAAAGCATAGCTCAGTCTCAGCCCTTAGTTCCCTAGCTACCCTGTCATCGTTCAGTTCCCATGCGCTCAATCTCCAGCTGTCCCTCTTCTGCCTAGACAGAAGTCTTAGCACTAACCAAGGGGGGGAATGGTCCGACAGCCCCCTTGCTAGGTATTTCGCCTCTATGATCTCCTACACTTCACCTGCAGGTGCTAGTATGTAATTAAGGCAAGAAAAAACTCAATGTTCCCCTGAGAAGTGTGAGTACTGTCTGGTGTCTGGGTGGCAACGCCACCAGAGATCTGTCAGCCCCAGGGTTCCCACCCATTCCTCCAAGGGGGTATCTCTCAAGTGTGTCGGGGGGGACTCGAGAGGTCCATAGCTGGATTGATTACGCTGTTAAAATCCCTCCCTATGAGGTGTACGGTCATCTCGGATTCCAAGAGAATCTTTGCAATTATAGCGTATGTTTGTTGCTTAAGAGGAGGTTGGTGCATGCCAAGGTGACCACCCGTCTTCCCCACCTTCTCCTGACTGTTACCTGTGTACCTTAAGGATCTCTCCAGAGTATCTCTGTCATAAATGGGGGTGATTTCCTTATCAGTATTGCCACCCCTCTGGAGCCTAAGGTGAACCCTGCATGTGCTATCAGTGTGCATGCCCCCCTACTGAGGAAACTGCACTATGTGCCCCTCAGATGTGTTTCTTGGAGTAATACAATGTTGGGTTTATTCTGTTTTTTGTATGTTGCCACCAGGCCCCGTTTCACCTTACTGACTACACCACACATATTCCAGGACAATACTGTCTATCTATAGTTGTCTCCTGTTGTGTCTGTAGTCATTATTACTGCTGTCTAACCTATGACGTTTGGCGTCAGTATGAGTGCCCCTTCTCGCATAGTGTCTGCGCCATGATCCATTCCGTGCAATACTTAGTGCAACCTGTAACTTGGAACGTTCCCTTCCCCCCCAGCTCCCCTCTTCGCATCCTCCAGATAGCCCAGTGAGCATGACTATCCCAAAACATTATAACCGCTCAACAGAGACATCAATGAGGTCTGTAGTCCTCCCTCCCAATCTCAGTGCCCCTACAACTTCCAACGTTGACCAACCAGTAGGGTGAAGTAGGGTGAAGTGCCCCGAAACTTGGAACTCAGTACCAGCAAATATAAGAGGTTTTCCCTTCCATCTGTTCCCCTTGGTTTTTTGTTGTGTTTCGGTGATCTACTATGTCTGAAGTTCATCAGATATAATGTGGCCTGGTGGTGAAGTCTCTTCTGCCATTGGCATGTCCTTCAGATTGTCTATAGCCACTACCAAGGGGTGCTGGGAATCCACCATATCTTCCTGCTCAGTGCTGGGGTGCTCTCTGGATGATGACCATGATTTAATAGCAACTTTACTTCTTTTGCTGTTGATTGAGCATTCCTCCTCTGAGTCGGACGCAGATGAGGTGTGCCTCCACAGTGACTGGGATGAGCACCCCTCACCATGACCCCTGTTTGCGGATGACTGCTGTTCTGCTTCTGGGGCGAATTTCTTCCGTGGCCTCATGCTCTCATGTCTTCATTCCCTCAAGGGGACGTTCTAACCACTCCCAGGCCTCCTCAGGTATTTGAAAGAAATGGGCCTTGCCTCAATGTAGGACTTTTAGTTTGGCTAGGAATAATAGCCTAAAATGCAGCTGAAGGGCCCTTAGTTTTGTTTTGACTGCATCAAATTTGAGTCTTTGGCACTGGACCTCTCAAGTGTAACCGGGGAATATTTGGATTAAGGCATGGTCATGGCGGATTTCTTTCATTTTCGTGGATTCTGAGAGGATCAAGGCCCTCAATATGACATTAGCAGTCTTTTCAGAAGACCGTTGTGGTGACGGCTGCCAACAGACCACAATGGAGGAGGCAATCCACCTGCCAAATAATGACACATAAACACAAACCCACCAGGAAGCAGCCAAAACAGCAATTCCGCCAGAAGAGGGTGTAAAACAGTTGGTCTCACCACCCTCCCCGCCACGCCTGCAACACACCGCCCTCCAAATAATGACCCACGAATCACCACAGTGGTCACTCAACAGCGGTTAGCCATTGGTGGTGCATACTGGCGCGGTCGATTTGGCCACTCCACACCAACGGAAGCCAGCATTGGGCAGATTGAAAAACCCACACCTGACACATATACACACACCGTACACACGCACCAACAGCACTAAAATACATACCACCATACAAACCACAAGTCTTTGTAAACACGAAAACCCAGCGACACGTTGCCAGCCCAAACATTTACAGAATTGTACACACAAACCACAACCACCTATACGCCCATCCGCATCACAGACCACACACCATACCTCAACACTTAACACACAACAACACTGGACACAATCACTACTCCACTGCATCCCACATACACACACACCCTGCATCCCGACAAAACATTCCACCCTCTGCACAACATACACACAACACCCACTACACAATAGGCATGTCCCCACAAAAGAACCCCTGTTTCACTGATGAGGAGTTGCGAGTCATGGTAGATGAAATCATAAGGGTTGAGAAACAGCTGTTCGGTGCACAGGTCCAATAGATATCCATTGCCAGAAAGATGGAGCTATGGCAGAGGATCGTGGACAAGTTGAACTCTGTGGACCTATGCATGCACAAGGGACGACATAAAAAAGAGGTGGAACGACCTATGGGGAAGGTGCGTGCAATGCATGGCATCCAGGCAACACATTGCTGTCTTTAAGACTGGCGGTGGACTCCCCCTCCTCCCCCACATTTGTGAACGTGGGAGGAGAAAGTCATGGCTATCCTGTACCCAGAGGGCCTCACTGGAATCACTGGAGGGCTGGACACTGGGAAGTCATCATTACTACCCCACCACCACTTACACCTGCATGCCATGTAACCACGTCACCCTGACTCCCTTCACCCCACTCCATCTCAAACACAGAACCACCCCCATAACCACCCTTAACTGTGTACCCCTGCATGTCCTACTCAGTGAAAGCAGAGCCCTCCACGCTCAGCATGCACACACATAGTAATGCATTGGCAGCAAGTAGCACTTCCAATCCCACAAGCCATCACCATACACAAACCAAAGGTGGAAGAACAACACCCATCCCATAGGGAAAGCCAGAAATGTTGAATATGTAACTGACAATGATTGTAACAAATCTCATACATGTCCACAGGTACCCCAGCCAATGTCAGCGGGCAGCATGTGCCACGTCAACCCAGTCCTCCAAAAGAAGAAGGCAACAGTGATGAAAGCAACTCTGCATGCCTGGATCTGGATGAACTCCCCGGCCCATCTGGAACACCACAACCAACACCCAGTCCACCACAGGGCACCCCACATCGGACTCCAATGCCACAGCAGCCACCCAACGTCTCCAAACCTCTATCCCCAGGACACGTTAATCAACAGTGTGCCCACCTGTACAATGACCTGAGTCAACACCACAGAGGCAAGACGATGAAGGTCCTGGTGTCAGTGGGAGTGGGCACACAGTTCAGGGGACACAGGCACAGGGCCCAGGGCCAGTAGGAGGATAGCTGTGCGTCACAGGGTGGCCCAACCCAGGGAACCGACTACCTCACTCCTGTCCTGGGAGCATACCAGAAATCCCAGGACAGGATGGGCCAGGTACTTACCATCTTGCAGGAGAACCAGAAGCTGCAGGGGGAACACCACCAGGAGGTCATGCAGCGGTTGCAGGCCTTAAATACTAACATGGCCACCATTGCAGGGTACTGAGTGACATGGCTACCATCATGCATGAGTACACAACAAACTAGCAGGCCCCTTCCACTAGCCAGTGTACTGACCAGCCCTCCACATCTGCTGCAGATAGTGGACAGGATGACCTGCCACAGGACTCACAGGCCACCAGCACCCCTCCCTCTGCAGCACAAGAACCACCCCGCAAACGTTCCCTGCGACCCAGACAGACACCAGAGACTGTAGCCAAGAGCAAAACCATTGTCAGGAAGTGAGCCACTCCTAAGTGTCTCCCTTGTGTGCCACTGAGACACCTAGTTTACTTTGGACTGCCATTGCTCCTTTCCTTATGGCCCCAGGGATACTGGACCTGTGCTACAAACCAACTGGGCCACTACACTGAAGATGTCTTCCACCATCACCCCACTCTATTGCACTATCCCTTCCTTTTTGTCAATTCAGTAAAGACACTTTAACACAACTGAAAGCTTTGTGCTTTAATTACAACAATATGCAATGTCTTGGCATGTATTATACTGTGCATATGTAACATAAAGTGTGAATCCATCCAAAGGACAGTCAGTTTGGGGTACACATAACCAGTGTGAGAGCATACCACAAGTCACCATCCACCAAACTGTGTTTGGCCTCAGATGGGTTCACAGTAGGGACCACACCAACATCTGCAAAAAGGGAAACCATTAGTGGCATTCAAATAAGAAGTAAAGGAAGTAGAGCAGCATGATCCCTGTAACATAACAGCCTACATTCATCTGGTCACTTCAACTTAGAAATTTGCACAGCAATTGACTCCAAACACCATAAGTGAGGAGAAACAATTCACCTCAGGCCCTCACACAAGATACCACAGTATTAGCTATGCCATGTAGTCAGTATGCCAATCCCTCCTCTGGACCACCTAGTCTGGGCCACACTGTCAGGGAAAATGAAGTCACAAAGCGGTTGTGTGGGCACATTGTAGCTCACATAACATTCCCGGCAACAAATGCTAAATACTGTATGGAATGAGGACACAGTTTGCAGTGGGCATGTATTTGAAGATGCTAAACTACTGATACATTGCATCGGCTGTATAAGCTTGATCACTATCACCATGACACTGGCACGACTGACCACAGATGGAATAGTGTCAGGTCAAATAATGCACACATTTGTGCTTGACACAACACAGTACTATGTTGTAATGGAGTAATGAACAGAACTACAGTCTTACCTGAGTCTCATTGAAAGTACTGGTGTATCAGATGAGTCCTTTGTCCACATCTTCCTCCTCCCCATCCTCATCACTATCTTCAGGGTCCTCTGCTGCCACAGGTGCATTGTCTCCCCCCTCATCCTGCAGGATTGTCACATGGCGTATGAGGGCCAAATTGTGCAGCATGCAGCAGGCCACCACTATCTGGCAGACCTTCCCAGGGGCGTAGAGTGATGATCCACCAGAAATATGGAGGCACCTGAACCTGGCTTTCAGTAGGCCAAAGTCCTTTTGATTACTGTTCTGGTCCGACCATGTGCTTCATTGTAACGATCCTCTGGCCCTGTCCTCGGATTCCTCACTGGTGTCAACAGCCAAGATAAGTTTGGGTAGCCAGAGTCACCTGGAAGTAGTGAGAGACACACATTACTCATGCACAATAGCACAGAGAAAAACTCCAGTTGGCATACAGTGACATACATTGGGTGAAACCTCAAGCTCACCTATGAGCCACACTTTCTCTCTCTGTAGTTGTGCCATCATCTGTGAGACGCTGCTATTCCTCAATACATAGACATCATGCACAGATCCTGGAAACTTGGCAGTAACATGGGAAATGTACTGATCAGCAAGGCACACCATCTGGACATTTATTGAATGGTAATTCTTCCTATTTCTGTAGACCTGCTCATTTGTCCTAGGAGGGACCAAGGCAATATGGGTCCCGTCAATGGCCCCAATCACATGTGGTATATGTCTACAATAATGTGGGGGTAAACCTAAAGTGTCACAGCGCTCCTACTTTCCCAAATCCAAATCACCAATTTAATTACAACACACGGTGCCAAATACTGGGGTTATACCCTCCAATATCCCCAAACAGTAGCCCAAGGTTACCACAATATAAAATTGAATATTCGCACATGTGTAATCCTAATATAGCATGTTAATCCATGCCAATAGACATAATATATCTCCTCTCCCTAATATATTAATTTAATACAAATCACAATAATACATAATCTACCAAAAAATCAATTGTCCAAATTCCAGATACAGATAAGTTTATACATAATTTCAATTGTCCATGAAATCAGTGTCCATCTCAAAGTAATCCTTGTAAATTTAAGCATACAAAACAAAGTTCATTTCAAATTTCATCCTCTTGAATCATGTTCGTCCTGTTGTCCTAAAGTCTGTCAACACGTCTTTCATCCTGGGAGTACCCTTGGATTTCGTCAGGACCTCCTATAACAATAAGTATATATATGCTATTGTAACAAACTAAATAAATGCCTAATTTCATAACAAATAAATGTTAAATGTGATTATATACACATATCACAAACAAATATATGAAATGTGCGGTGGGAATCCATAATATTCAATCTTAATTGTGCCAATAAAAATATAACTGAAATATCCTAAATTACATGTGCTAAAGTTATTGAGTGAATGTTAGCACACCATCCTTATGTGCCATTCATTTACACACCATCACCTCAGTGAACCCCTATTTGTTTTAATACCGCTCTTAAATCTTGTGGTCTATAATATTGATTCACCTCCTACCTGAAAATATATGTCCTTATTCTTATAAATAACTCTTATTTGGAGTATACTATCTGCTTTCAGGAACTCTGCCCGAGAAAGATTAATTACAATTAGACACTGGAACCAATATAACTAAATCTAGCATATTCGTTGCATTAGACTAGTATTTCCAACTAAAGTGCTCACCGTGTAAATCTCTTCGAATCTCTCCAAAACGCGAGTACGCTTGCGGCTCGTATTTCTCCGAAGCCGAAGCTTAACTATTAGCCGCGTTATAAAGCGTCCACTTCGAGCTAAACATAGAAAACGGACCGCTGCACTAACAGCGTCCGTGTTTACTCGATAATGGGAATGAAAACGAAAAGCGGACTGAATACGTCCGAGATTATTAAGCTTTAACGAGTATATTTTTAATCATATATTTCCTAATTCTTCTATGTCCTCCTATCTTCAAGTCAATATGCGCACCCATAATATATTTATAATTAGATTTTGGTTAGTAAGACTATGAAACTTTTCACGAGTATATTTAGTCTATTTTTCGAGCTAAACATAGAAAACGGATCGCTGCAATAGTAACGTCCGTGTTTACTCGATGGTGGGAATAAAAATGAAAAGCGGACTGAATACGTCCGAGATTATTTGGCTTAAATGAGTATATTAGATCATGTATTTCCTAATTCTTATGTGTCATCATGTCTTCAGAGGCAGTATGTGAACCCATAATATATTTATAATAAGATCTTAGTTTATATTACTACGATACTTTGCACAAGTATATTTAGTCTATTTCATATATACCTCAAACATGTTCAACATCCAAAACTCCAATAGTACCTCGTATTATGTGCAGCTCAATTTTTGTGTATTCATAGATCTGTATTCTTATTCACTATATTTCTCCTACATTATACTTGTTATCCAAACGCAAACTTCTCCTTCAGAACATCTAATACATTTCTATAAACCTACAAATAAACATAGATCAACATTGAGAGCGGACTAGCACATTCCCTAGTTATCATTCTGAAATTAGGTTATTTTCTTCTTCCGAAACCCTCAGTACCAATGTCTAAACTTAACAAATTATAACATTATAAGTGCAACACATTATTTATATGATAGTGATACCTTATACAATAATAACTGCTACTCATATATTTATACTGTAAATCGCCACATTTGAACTTTTACCGTCTTCATACATTTATGCTAATTAAATCACACTGCCTGATTATAATGTGCGGTGTAATTACAGTATACATTATAGCTTAAGATTTTCTGACATCCAGTTCCCTGTTCATGTATACATAAATTACTTATCGCCCAAATAATATTCCATTTCATATTCCGTATTAAGACCATGTTCCACAGCTTGTAATTGTAAAATCCACTGAGATTCTTTTCTCCTGAGGGTGAGCTCCCTATTTCCGCCCCTAGGATTGGCCAAACAGTGATCAAAACCAAAAAATTTAAATGTTTTGTATTGGGTCTGTGCATTACAAATCTTCATATGGGACGCTATAGGATAACGATCATCCCCCACATTTATGGCCCTCCAGTGTTCCAAAATTCTAACCTTCAATGGCCTTATTGTACTGCCTATGTATATCTTGTTACATTTACATATAATCATGTAAACTACAAATCCTGTGTTGCAATCTATATGTGAATTAATGAGTGCTATTTTACCCCTGCCAATCGTAAACTCTTTCTTGGGTTGCAATGCCCATTTACATACTGTACATGAACCGCACTTAAAGAAACCTATATTTCGTTTGTCTAACCAATTCAAATCCTTACTCTCTATTGGGTCCCGTCAATGGCCCCAATCACATGTGGTATATGTCCCATGGTGTAGAATACAGCCTTCACAGTGGGTAAATCATCACTATGGGGGAATGAGATATAACCACTTATCTGTTTCAGCAAGGCAGCCAAAACTCTACTCAGCACATTTGAAAACATTGGCTGTGACGTACCTGCAGCCAAGCCCACAGTCATCTGGAAAGAACCACTGGCCAAGAAGTGGAGCACTGACAGCAACTGTACTGCAGGGGATATTGCTGTAGTACTACGAATAGCAGGAATTAGATCTTACTCCAATTGTTGACACAGTTCAATGATTGTGGCCCTGTCCGGAGGATATGTGAATATAATGTGGCGTTCCTCCAGTGTAGCTAAGTCGAGCAGGGGTCTGTACACAGTGCATGCCTCCTCCTCCACAGTGGTTGGTATCTAATTAAACCAAACATCAGAAGTTGTGACAACAGGAAGGATGGACACACAACATCACAGTACACAGAGCAGTCACATCCAATTCACGCAAACAATGATTGTAATTTACACCAGTGTCCTCTACATGCAAATGGACTACTTCGTTGATACATACTATTTATTTGCCATTGTGTCTCACTGATGTAGTCGGAGTCGAGTGTCGTGATTTGTAGCATCCCTTTGTACATGTTCTGTCAAATACTCATCTGAAAGCAGTGCACTGGTATAAGATCTTCCACTGGTATGAGATCTAATGTGAGTGCCAGAGTCTACAACCAAACCAAAGTATGTAGCGGATTTGAATTGCCTTGGTGTGTACCAACGGTACCCATGAGGCACATTGAATTAACCGCCATGAGTACCAGCATCAGGAAATGGTAACCACTTGTCCTGCATGCAAGGACAGGTGGAAGTGACCTCACTCCGCTGGCGTTTGGTGTCATGGCGGAGGATGGTCTGCACTGCCGTACACCTCCTCATTGGTTAACATGGAAGTCTGTGGAGCACAGGGGCCAATGATAATCACCGCCGGGGGTGACGGTGTTTACCGGCCCTGATGTGACCGTCATTTTCTGTATCCCACTTCACTTGATTCCTGACTCTCACCATAACAACACCTCCACTGCGTGTGCTGCTGTGTCCAGTGTCTGGAACCCACAGTGACCCATGCTACAGGGGATAGGGCCCTAGCCTTCACATCTGAAGAACTTGAGAAGCTTGTGGATGGGGCCCTACCCTTGTATGGACAGTTCTATAGGCCTCCAGATCAACAGGTGAGCACCTTTTGGGTACTTTGAATGTGACATGCCTATATGTAGATGAATGTGTGTGCAGGCAGTGTGTCATTAGGTGAGTGTATTTATGCTGCATGCAATGTGTATGCAGAGGTATGAGTAATGTGTAAGGTTAATGTGGGAGCTATGCAGTGTGTAAGCCATTACTGTAACGGAAATGTGGTGTAGAGTTCATGGTGTCCTTCTTTCTGTGTTCCCTTTGCAGGTCAGCGCCCATCAGATGAAAGGGTTATGGCATGCCATCGCCAAGGACATGCGAACCCTGGGGGTACTTATCCGGTGGAGCACCCACTTCAGAAAGAGGTGGGAGGACCTGCGATGCTGGACCCGGACGACCGCGGAGGCCCAGCTGGGGACGTCCTCACAACGAGGGATGGGTGCCCGTTGGACCCTGACCCCGCTAATGGCCCACATACTGGTGGTGGCCAATCCAGAGTTGGGTGGCCGCTTGAAGGCAGCACAGCAGCCACAAGGGGGTGAGTACACACTGTGTTGAATTCTTTCCTGCTGCCTGCCATGGTGTTTGGGTGCAAGGT
Organism: Pleurodeles waltl; assembly: GCF_031143425.1. Lineage (NCBI taxonomy): Eukaryota > Metazoa > Chordata > Amphibia > Caudata > Salamandridae > Pleurodeles > Pleurodeles waltl. Next base: position 151,529,758 of record NC_090444.1, read on the forward strand.
TGTAGTCAGTGTATAGCCCTAAATGTCAGAGTGGCTAATCTTGTAAAGTCCTGCTTGGCAGTGGTGAGTGGTATGTACATTTGGTATTGGCAATTAGCTAGTATTCCATCTTCATCTGAGACCTACATCCTGACTCACTGGTGTTGTTGTGATGCGCTGATGTCCACTGCCTAGGTGGTGTGACCTGGCAATTGCACATTGTGCAGTCACTTGGTCTGAATTGTCAAGCTGTGCCTTTGTCAATAGGCAGACATGGCTTAGTGAGCCCCAGTTGGTTTGCAGATGGTAGTATTTGAGTAAATTTCAGCTGTTGTTCCCAGGCAGCGGTTTGGTATTGTGGTTATTGCTGCACAGTGTTAGTTCCAATGAGTCATTGTGATGTGTATGCCATATGTGCTGTTATTGCCGTGATTGACCCTGTGCTCCCTTTCTTCCCCCCACCCTCTCTCCTTTTCTTCTCCTGTCCTTATGTGCATTAGCATCATCTGGTGAAGGAGCAGGGGCACCGGTGAGTGGGGGAGCTGCAGCCCACGGGACCCATAAGGCAGTGTCAACTAATGCTGAGCGGACCAGTGGGTTGGAGGGTGAGGGGAGCACCACGGGGGAGAAGGAGCTACAACTATTGACTCAGATACCTCCTCCGATGGAAGCTCCCTGGTGGTAGCAGACCCCCTCTGGGACAACCCCAGCTACATCATCTTCTGCCACCCCATTACCAGCACCGCACTCCCAGTAACCCCCCACCCAGTTGCCCATGCCCGCTCACCTAGCAGGCTGGGCGTCTCTTTCACTGCAGGCACCTCAGCCCCTGCCCCGGTTAGCCCTGCTGCCCTTACCGAGGAGGCTATTGACCTCCTGAGATCCATCTCTGTAGGGCAGTCAACCATAGTGAATGCCATCCAGGGGCTGGCATCCCATATGCAGCAATGCAATGCCTACCTAGAGGGCATTTGTGGTGGCTTTGCTGCCCTACAGAGATCATTTCAGGCTCTGGCCTCCTCTTTGACGGCGGCCAGTGTCCCTGGTTCTTCTGTCCCCCCTCCAACTACCTGTTCCCAGTCCCAGAGCCCTCTCCCCCACCCATCCCAAACACACATTTAGGCCAGCATGCATCCAGGATAACAGACAGGACTCACAAAGACAAGCACAAGCACTATAGATCACACCACAAGCATACACACAGCCAACATACAGAAGCACACACAACAACAGCCACTGCCTCCACTGTCTCTCCCTCCACCTCCTCCCTCACAGTCACATCAGTACTCACACCTGCAATAACTGCATCCTCAGTTCCAGATTCTCCCACCTGTAAGCCTTACCCATAGTCACCACAATAGCAGACACTCAGACTAGCACCCCATTTGCCACATGTTCAGTCACCACTACCACCATCACAGCCACATGCAGCACACCCACCTCACTTGCAGACACTACCACAACATACATGCACACAACCTGTTTGTCCTCTCCCACCCTGCCTGCCCCCAAAGAAACAAAAATGCTCCCACTCAGACACTCAACAGCCACCCACCTCACACATGCACCTGCAACACAGTCCAGCACACCTACTCCTCCTACAACCACTCCCTCTACCTCCACTCCCAAACCCCACTGTACCTAAGAAACCTTTCCTTCCCTGCCTTGACCTCTTCCCTCCTCCTGACCCATCCCGTCTTGTCTGGAAAAGGAAATTCCCACTCCCCCAGCCCAGTACTTCCAGATCCCAATCCCCTCATGGCCCCCCTTGGTGTTATACATCTCCCTCTCCCACTAAGACAACTCCCACTACGGGCCACAGGACAGCCACTCTGACCCCTCGCTCCAAGCACACTCCTCTGGCCCCTAAACAGAGGAGAAAAGGCCCGTCCTCCCAAATCCAAATCCAAGGGCCCCCTTTCCAAGAAAAGCCACCCCTCACCCTCTCCACCCTCCTCCCTGCCCCCCGAGGTACCTGCCTTCCACATCGATTTCCCTGCCCAGTGGAGTCACTTGGTCTGTCAGGAGTCAAGTTGGGCCTCTTGTGTTGCCATGTGTAGTGGCATGGACACTTTTTGACTGGCCAATGGTCCTTTGTGTATATAGTTTGATTTAGTTATTGTGATCGATATTCCCGCCGGATTACAATGGTTGGACCAAAGATATTTGTCCTGGCATCTTTTTTACTTCTGGCTTCTATTGTTGTACTTTTCAGCGGATTGTTCTCCATGTGTGGTATGTGTGTTGTGTGTGTGGGTGTGTTACTCTTCCCTCCCTCCTTTGTGTGCTAGGCGTCTGTACTCACCGTCCTCGTCTTCGTCGGCATTGCTGCTCCTGAACTCCCATTGCGTGGTACAGCATCGGCAGGACTTCCAGTTCAGGTTCCATGGCAGCCGCTGACTCTTCTGTGTCCCTGGAGGTGAGTGGCTCCTTTTATATGGGTTGTTTCCGCCAGGCTTTTCATGGTCGGTGGTCCTGCCCCGGAAATCCTGGTGGTCTGCTATGTCGTAATATGGTGGGTGGTGGGTGGTGAATGGTGTTCTGCCAGCCTGTAGGTGGCAACCGCCGTGGTCGGTGGCCGGACGGCACTGGCAGTTCAGGCAGTGTGTTGGCTGTATATGGGAGGGATCACCGCTGTGGTCATAATATGGCAGTCTTCACCCCCAGCCTGGCAGTGGTACTGCTGCCATCGCCGGCATGGTGGTCAGCTAACCGCCAATGTCATAATGAGGGTCCAAGTCTCTATCTTGTTAGTTTAAGAATCTTGCTATGACTGGTCAGCGAAGGGCCCCCGGTGGAGATTTGTTACTCAGTGTCCAATGGGCCCGGACTACCACAAAGCAGGGTGAAAATCTGTCTTTCGGGAATGTTCCTGTAAGCCACTCCTCCATAAAGTGTTACATGTTTGGGCTCTCCACCCCTTCAGAGAACCCTACAAAAAGCAGATTGTTCCGCTGTGCTCGGTTTTTTGTATCTTCCACTCTCCACACAATGTCCTTGGAGACCGAGTGCATGTTTAACATCTCCTTCCTGAGTGTCTAAACTGTGTCTTCTAGCTCTGAAACTCGGGGCTCAGTAGGGGTGACCTTCTGCCATGTTCCATTATCCTGGTGAAGGAGGGCAACCTCAAACTTTACCTCTCCCAGTCCACCCTCCAGGGCTGTTTGTGAGGCCTGTATTGCTTATAGTAACATTGCGTTATCGGGCCCAGTCTGTATTGGTTGTGTCGCTGCTTCCTCTGCAGAGGTGGGTGAGCACTCTGGCATATTTATCAAGGTTCCCCTGACGGGCTGGCCGCTGGTCCCTTTCCCCCATCATCATGGCACAGTAACTGGCAGTACACCCAGGGAGCTCCTGCATGTACTGGGTCTGGGCCCATAGTTATGTGTCCTCTCCCCTCTTCCTTTACTCGAATTATTACTTTCTATATGCGGTAGTGTGGGCTACTTCTCCTCACCTGCCAGCCGTCGCCCCCCAGCCCAGGGATGCCGGTCCGGATTTCGTCCTGCAGGCGCTTCCCATGTGCCTCTCGCCCTCTCCACCCAGGGGTGCTAGGGTCTCTGTTTTTGTTGGGGGCATCTCCTGTGCCCTTTTTGTGTGCTTCTGCCTTTCAACTTGTCTTAGTAGCTGTCTGCAATGTTCTTTAAATATACCTCTTTTCCTTTGCTATTGGTCTATGGGATTTCTAGGTGTTCCCTGCATTGTTCCCCCCCCCCCGGTCCGACCACGCTATGGCAAATCCACCCACAGGAGTCCCCCTTAGTTTCAGGCCATCCCTACGGCCTCTTCCGCCCCTCTGGCCATGTGTTCCTCACCTCCTGTGCTGTGGCAGTCGTGTGGAAATCCCTGTGTGCAGGTATTTACGGCACGATCCCAGAGGTCCCGTAGCTCCTCCACCAAAAGGCTGCCTGGTACACTCAGGGCCTCAGGTGGAACCCAGCGAGGCTCCTCAATCTACCGTATCTGGTACTCGCGGCAGAGGCACCAGAGGACCCCCGTCACCCTCCACGGGTTCGGCCACCACAACACATCTGCACCCTCCCCCCCCCGGGACACGCTCATGGGTCTATCGCTTGCCGTCCACCGGTGGATGCAGTCTCTCTGCCACTGAGGTCTCACACCAGCCTCTCCTCTCTCTGCATCTCCAGGAGAGCGGGTCTCTCTGTCGATCTCCGTCTCAGTCTTCTCCGGTGCTGCCGGCTCGTGGCTACTCCCAGCACGGCCTGGCTCAGCCTCCTCTACCTCTTGTGAGGTCCACCAGCGATCACCACTTGACCACATCAGGGGACGGCCCAGGGAGTCCCACAGGCTCACTCTCGTTGGCCGCAGGGCCCTTAATCCTGTCTGCTCCTTTTCCCCTCAGGGCATACCAGCCCGCTTCACCTGCTGCAGATTCCAGCGCGGCCTTCACCACTCGGCCATCTCCCAGAGCTCTGGGTCACCTCAGGTCGGTTGACTGGTTGAGGCAGCACCCGCCTCTTGTTGTAATGCAGGTTTTACTCCCAATCCACTAGGCTCATTGCGGCTTCATGATCACACAATTACACACCGGATTAACAGGATTCGTTGGGGCTTTTCACGGAGCTCTTCACTGAGCGTCCGATCCAGTCACCATCTTGTCCACGACCCCAAATGTTGTCATTTTAGATCATACGTGTAGGCATGTATCCTCTGTTTGGTATGGTTACCCCCACTTTTTGCCTGATGTCGTGCTTTTTGGGGGAGATGTGTGCGGATAGAAAACTGAAGACAGGGAGAAATCTAATAAGAGTCTGCTTCTAGGCCTGCTCCTCCAAGATGATCATGCTCGTGGCCAGGAGAAGGAAGAAGTAGAATCTGTCACCTCTCAGTGCTAGAGAGAGTAGATTTAGACACTGAGGTGGGTCAGGAAGTATGCAGGGAGGGTCAGAGAGAATCTAGAAGCACTCACAGTCCTGTTAGGAGCACTACTGGTAGTGGAAGGGGGGGGGCATACAAGCAGGCCGCCTTTGTCCCTGGTTGAGAGGGTTTCAAAGAATAGGAACAGATCCTCCTCTGCCCATTCTCATGTCTCCTCAGCCTCTGGGGGGACCCACTGCCCAACTTCAGGTTAGGATTCCCTAGATAGGGAGCTCAGGCGACTGAGCCTAGAGGAGGCAAAGCTGAGGCTGCAGCAGCATCAGTTGGCCCCAGACAGGGAGGCCTTGGCAGTGGAGAGAGAGTGGCAGGGTATGGGGTTAGCACCCTATGGCAGCTGTTTTAGTTTCAAGGACACTAGGATCAGGGAGGACTCTTTTGATTCCAGAAACTAGAACAAGGTAGTTCCCCCTTACAAAGTGGAAATTGACATTTACAAGTGGTTTACTGCTTTGGAGAGGGCCTGGAAAGTACAGGGGGTACCCCAAAGGCAGTGGGCAGTACTTTTGTGGCTCTCCTTCTGTGACAAGGGTAGGGACATGCTCATTACTGTCAGAGAAGAGGATGCAGACAACTACACAGTTCTCAAGCCAGCACTTTTAGATGGGTTTGGTCTCACTACTGAACAATACATAGTCAAGTTCAGAGAGACCAGGAAAGAGTCCTCCCAAGATTGGTTAGATTTTGTGGACTGTTCTGTAAATGTTCTGGACGGCTGGTTTCATGGGAGCAAAGTGAGTGATTTACAGGGCTTGTACAACCTAATCTTAAGAGCACATTTTGAATACCTGTGTGCCTGACTTTTTGCATCAGTACCTGGTGGACTCTGATCTGACCTTTAACCAAGGATTGGGAAAGAAAGCTGACAAGTGAGTAGGAAAATTCACACAGGGGATGACCACAAAAAGGAAGAAGCAGGTAAGCATCAGAATAAGGGTGGGGACAAAGATAAATCAAAAGAGTCTTCATCAGGCCCACAAAACTCTTCTGGGGGTGGGACTAAATCCTCTTCCTCAAATCTTAAAAAGCCTTGGTGCTATATTTGTAAAAACAAAGGCCATAGGCCAGGAGACAGCTCCTGTCCTAAGAAAGGCACCAAGCCAACCACCACTATTAACCCCACTTCTACTCCTAGTGCCCTTAGCAATAGCAGTAGTGGTGGGACTACTAACAGTAGTTAGTCCAAGGGTGTAGCTAAGCTCACTTTAGGGACTGTAGTAGGGTCTGGGTTGGTTAGAGAGACCACTGAGGCAGTGTTACTCTCTGATGGGGGCATTGACTTTGCCACCCTTGCTACCTGTCCCCTTAACATGGGTACGTACAGGCAGCATCCCCTGATAAATGGTGTTGAGGCTGAGGACTATAAGGACACAGGTGCCAGTGTCACTATGGTGACTGAAAAACTGGTGTCCACTGAGCAACACCTATGTGGACACACGTACCAAGTGACTAATGCTCATAGTAACACTTTGTGCCACCCCATGACAGGTATTGATTTCAGCTGGGGGGGGGGGGTTACTGGTCCTAAAACTTTGGGGTTTCTTCAGACCTACCAGTACAGTATCTACTAGGGAATAACTTGGAGACTTCAGCTTGGGCTGAAGTGGAACTGGAGGCCCATGCAGCAATGCGGGGCATCCCAGGGCATATCTTTGCCCTCACAAGAGCACTGGCAAAGAAACAGAAGGAACAAGGAACCTTGGAGCCTGCAACAATGGATCAAGAGCTTCCTCAACCAAAAAGCAGGAAGGGTAAGAAAGCATCCCCTTATCCAACCTCCAGTGAACATTCAACACCTGAGAGGTAAGAGTCCACTCCTTGTGTGGAACCTACACCAGAGGAGCTGCAAGCTGACACAGCTGAGCTTTTGGGTACAGGGTGGCCTGCCAGGGAGGAATTCACTAGGGAACAACAAACTTGTCCCACACTGGGGAGCTTAAGGCAGCAATCTGCAGCTCAAGAGGCAGGGGATATCAGTGGCACCAATAAGGTGTACTGGGGGGATAGTTTCCTATATTCAGAGCCAAGGGACCCCAAACCTGGTGCCACCAGGAGGTTGGTGATCCCTGTGAAGTATAGAGAGTTTCTTGGTATTTTCTCAAGGGTGGGTTTTCCTAAAGAGGTGGAATCAGACAGAGGTGCAAACTTGTATGCTTACCTGAAAGCCATGTGGAAGGAATGTGGTGTAACTTACAAGTTCACCACTCCTTCTTGCCCCAAACAAATGGCTTAGTAGAGAGGTTTAACAAAAGTCTCAAGGGGATGATAATGGGACTCTGAAAAACTCAGGAGGAGATGGGTTGTCCTGTTACCATGCCTCCTCTTCGCCTCTAGGGAAGTCCCTCAGAAGGGTGTGGGCTACAGTCCATTTGAACTTCTGTCAGGGCACCCTGTTAGGTGTTCTCTTGCTCTTGTTAGAGAAGGCTGGAAGCAACCTCTCAAGCCTGCCCACAAACAAGACATAGTGGATTATGTGCTTGGTCTCAGATCAAGGATGGTCACTAAAAACCTTCAGGCCAGCCAGGAGTTACAGAAACAATGGCATGACCAGAAGGCTGTACTGACTCTATTCCAGCCAGGACAGAAAATGTGGGTCCTGGAGCCTGTGGCTCCCAGGGCACTCCAAGACAATTAGAGTGGTCCCCACACCATTGTGGAGAAAAAGGGTGAAGTTACCTATCTGATAGACCTTGGCACTCCCAGAAGCCCCCTCAGGGTACTTCATGTGAAATGCCTTAAGCCCTACTATGACAGGGCTGATATGGCCCTGCTCATGGTAAATGATGAAGGACAAGAAGAAGAGAGTGACCCTCTTCCTGACCTCTTCTCCCACATTGCAGCTGATGGCTCAGTTGATGGGGTATTACTTGCTGACTGCCTCTCTGAATGCCAAAAGGATGACTGCAGAAATCTCCTAGGACAGTTTTCACAACTGTTCTCCTTGACACCTGGTCAAACCACATGGTGTGAACAATCCATTGACACAGGGAAGAGCTGCCTATTAAAAGTAAAAATTGACAGGCAACCTGACCATGTCAGAGACTGCATCAAGGCGGAAGTTCAGAAAATTCTAGACCTATGAGTCAGAGAGCCCTCAGATAGCCCTTGGGCTAGCACTGTGGTACTTGTCCCAAATCCCCACTCCCAGAATGGAAAAAGGGAGATTAAGTTTTGTGTAGACTACAGGGGTCTCAATACTGTTACCAAAACAGATGCTCATCCTATCCCTAGGGCAGATGAGCTTATAGATACACTTGCATCTGCCGAGTATCTAATCACATTTGATCTGACTGCTGGATATTGGCAGATCAAGCTATCAAATAATGCTAAACCAAAGACAGCATTTTCTACCACTGGTGGGCACTATCACTTCACAGTGATGCCATTTGGGCTGAAAAATGCACCTGCCACATTCCAAAGGCTGGTGAATACAGTTCTCCAATGATTGGAAGACTATAGTGCAGCTTATCTTGATGATATAGCTGTCTTTAGCTTCACCTGGGAAGATCACCTGGTCCACCTGTGGAATGTTTTAGAGGCCCTGAAAAAATCAGGCTTTACTATCAAGGCCTCTAAGTGCCAGATAGGGCAGGGGAGGGTGGTATATCTGGGCCACGTGGTAGGTGGAGTCCAGATTCAGCCACTACAGGGGAAGATCCAAACTATTTTAGATTGGATTGCCCCTACTACACAGACACAGTTTAGAGCCTTTTTAGGCCTCACTGGGTACTACAGGAGGTTCATTAAGTACTATGGCTCCATTGTAGCCTCTCTTAATGACATCACCTCCAAAAAGATGCCCAGTAAAGTTTTATGGACAGTTAGCTGCCAGAAAGCTTTTAAGGAACTCAAACAAGGCATGTGCTCTGCTCCTATTTTAAGAAGCCCTGACTCCAAGCAGTTCATAGCACAGACAGATGCTTCTGAGGTAGGCTTTGGGGCAGTCCCATCTCAACTTAATGCAGAGGGCCAGGATCAACCTGCAGCTTTTATAAGCAGAAGGTTGACCCTCAGGAAAAAGTGTTGGTCAGCCATAGAAAGGGAGGCATTTGCTGTGGTTTGGGCTTTGAAGAAGCTGAGGCCATACTTGTTTGGCACTCACTTCCTTGTTCAGACAGACCACAAGCCCCTTCTATGGTTAAAACAAATGAAAGGTGAAAATCCCAAAACGTTTGAGGTGGTCTATATCCCTAAAGGGAATGGACTATAGACTTGTGAGTAACCACTCCAGTGGAAATGGACTCTCCAGATATTTCCACTTAGGCAATGAGAACTCATCTGGATAGGTTTAGCCTTATTGTCCGTTGTTTGAGGGAGGGAGGTATGTAGGAAAGTACCCTCTTTTTGGCATGGTTACCCCCACTTTTTGCCTGATGTCAGTATGTTTTGACTGTGTTCACTGGGATCCTGCTAACCAGGACCCCAATGACTTTGCTCTCTCCCTCTAAATTTGGTTGCTGGGACTTCACACACACCACATTTGGCATACTGGTGCCCCCATATAAGTCTCTAGTACATGATATCCAGGTACACAGGACATTGGGGCACTAGAGGTTCCCCATGGGCTGCAGCATGTATTATGCCATCCATGGGAGCCCATGTAAAATATGTTTGCAGGCTTGCCATTGCAGCCTGCGTGAAAAGGTGCATTCACCCTCTGCGTGATTCTCCTGTGACGTAGGACTCCTTTCTAGGTGTGCTGCATGGGCCTCACCTTGACTCCTGTGCTTGCTGCCTGGCCTGTGGGTCGCCTGTGGGGGCTGCCTCCTCTTCTTGTACCTCTCATCACTGCTGAGGGCCACCCAGGACTCCCCTCCATGGGTTGAGTCCCCCTGGACCTTGCTTGTTCCCGGCAGCTCCACTTTTCTTCATCCACGACATTTGTCTTTGCCAAGGCTTGTTGGTGGTTTTTCCACACCACTGACTGACTGCAATCCTTCTTCCAACGTGGTACATCCACTGCATCACTCCAGGAACTCTTCAGCTGCTCCAGTGCTGCACTACAGACTGTCTTTGTCCACCGTCGACCTGGTCCTACATCCACAGATGGGTGGGTAGTGGCTCCTGCCACCACCGGACACTCCAATGTGAACTGGAGTTGATCCCCTTCCTTTCCAGGTCTTTCTCTTCCAGGATCCACCTTTGGTTGCTTGTAGTCTTGTCTGGGTCTTGCAATATCTTTCTCTGAATTCCTTCTGGTGGGTTTGGGGAGAACCAGTTACTTGCCTCTTTTCTCCCGGTTGTCTGGGGGGCACTCTGGTGCTTACCTTGTGAGTTCCCTAACTCCTCCAGCTCCCCTCTACCGATTCCACTTCCTTTGGTCGGGCCCCGACTTTCACATTCCACTTTCTTAATATATGGTTTGGTCCCTCCCAGGCCTTCAGTATTGTCTATTGCTTTTACTGTTTTCTATAACCTTTTTATGCTAATTCCTAACTGCTACTGTACATATAATAGTGTGTTTACTTACCTCTTGTTGAGTTATGGCCTATATAGTATTTTAATATTTGTGTCACTAAAATAAAGCACTTTTATTTTTGTAACGCTGTGTCATTTTTTCATGTGTGGCAGTACTGTCTTATTACAGTGGTATTGCATAAGCTTTGCATGTCTCCTAGATAAGTCTTGGCTGCTCAACCACAGCTCCCTCTAGAGAGCCTGGCTTCCTAGGCAGTGACTACACCTCACTAATAATTTATTTTTATTTATATTCATTCGGTCTAAAAATTTAGACCATTAAGATACATAAAAACAATCTTACATAATAAAGTATTACATAATACAATTTGAACCATTTGAACATAGGTAGTACTATTAAAACATGGAACCTGCAATCATATAAATATCGACAGTGTGCTCCTTGGCACTAAAACCTTAAGCGTACTTAAAAACAGTAAAAACAATATAATAAATGCTTAAATAATAAGCTTTTGTATAAGATATCATAACAATTCGACTAAAAGACCATCTCTATAAACTTGTAAGGTCTCATCTTTTCCTATACGGGGACACAGGTTCGTAAAAAAGAGATTCCTGGAGAAACCTCATAAAAGTTAGATAGAGTTCGCTTCAATGACATAGTACCTATAGTGTCTGAAGATTTAAAAGTTAAACATCAAAAATATAAATTTCATGTTAAAACCACCTTCTATACGCAAAAGAGCTGACTCAGGAACCCGTGGCTGATATGTACCTACGGCGAATAGACCAGGCTTCGGTTAGATATTTGGAGACTGAGCTAACTACCAGTGTAGAAGTATCGTATCTGCATATTCTGGTAGCGTTAGCTCGGTCCTGCAGTAATAAGTTTTTACAAAGAAGAATGATCCACCTCCCTCTAGGGCTCTTGTAAAGGGGGCAGAAAAACAGCATATGCTCAGTTGTTTCCTTGCAATGGTGGCAAAGTATACATCTGTCAGTCAGAGAAATACTTGATGACCAACAAGCCGTGAAACTATTAATTGGCAGGATACCATATCTTAGCTGGAGAAATAAAGTTCGAGCATATGCAGGTATAGGGAGATCCATGAAGCTCTCGGGCCGGGGTTCGTGTTTGAGCTGGAGGAATTCTGATGTTAGCCTGCCCGCCCTGTTGCGGTGCAGAAGATCCTCATTAGTTTTCTCCCAATATCTTCTTTTGACAAGTTGTCTTGCGTTAAAGGGAATCAACTTGGGATGTTTCCAATAGAGGGGAAATCCTAGGTTGTCCCAGGCAGCTTTCATCTCCTTCAGCCATGGGATTTTCTTCAGTCCTTGGGGCGATGCTAAGAGTTCTCTTAACGCCACCCTGAATGGTTCAAGTTCGGTAGTTTTCCATAGGCGAATCCAGTAGGAAAGGGGTCTCAGGGCTGCTGTGTTTTTAATACTATTTAATCCAAGGTCAAGCCTGAGAGGGGTCATTGGTGTGCCTTTTCCTAACCTAGAAACCTGTCTAAGGAAATGATTTTCTTTGGTTTGTAGAGAGTCCAATTTTCTATCTGAGCCCCAAAGTTCCGCTCCATACAGGGCAGCCGCACGGATTTGTACATTATAAATCTCAGCAATTGTATTCAGGGGTGGACTCGATGCCTTTCTAGCTCTACGAGCTAGTGCCCCACCTCTTTGGCATATAATAAGTGATCCTTTGTCAATAGCTGCCTCCCAGCTACCTGTATTAGAAAGCCTGATACCTAGATAGTCAAATTCTTCCACTTTTTCCAACGGAATTGAATTCATTACTATTCTTGCAGGGGATTTTTTCCTTGAGGTGCTGAAAATCATAAATTTTGTTTTCTTAACGTTGACATCCAACCCATAGTCTCTGCAAAAATCACAAAATTGATTGACCAAATTTTGGATTCCTATTGGAAATTTAGCTAGGAGAATTGTATCCTCTGCACAGAGCAGACACGGAATTTTCATTCCAGCCAATTTGGGCGAGTCATTAATACAATTTTCTAGGTAGTGGATGCAGTTGTTAATATAAAGCAAAAAGAGAGTGGGGGCCAAAACACAGCCCTGTCTAACACCTCTTTTAATAGCTACACGGTCTGTCAGTTCACCATCCTTACCGCACCTGATTTGTGCATAAGTGTTATCATGTAATCTAACAATGAGTTTCAAAAGACCAGATGGGACCTGTCAACACCAGAACAGTACGCGCTCTATTGGCGTAAAAAAATGCAAAAAAACATCACTTTCAAAATAACATGATTCATGCATTGTGCTGATATGTTGTATTTTACCCTTTTGCATTGCAGAGTTCAATCCTAAACACTTATTCTTAATATGTTTACAAATACTGTTTCTTTGCAAGGTATTGCTACAGGTTTTCAGAGTGGGTTAGGGTGTGGCCTCTTTCCAGGGCCTTCCAGAGGCTTTCCCTGCAACATGCCTGGGCGTGGTTCTGGGCTGGGCCAAGACTCTATATAAGGAGAGTCAGTGCTCACTATTCAGAGGTTCCAGTGCAGAAGGGCAGCTATTTCCAGAACTTCAGTTCCAGTGGCCTTTTTGATCACCCAGTTCTGCTTTGAAATCTTCATTGGTGCATCTTGTTCCTGGGTGGTAAGACGGTAGTTGGGTTTATTCCCAATACCATTTATTTTATCTAGAATTATCTCATTCTAAGATCTGATCGTTTATTTATGTTAACAATTTGTTTTAAGGTCATAGTCATAAAAAGTGCACTCGAGTATTTTTGTTAAAGTGTGTACATGGATGTTTATGAATCGGCAAGAAGCGCGATTCGTTTATAGTTTTGAAACTCATGTTACATTGCGCACCAGTGTTTATTGACATACACGTGGATATTTATGAATCAGCAGGAGGCGCGATTCGTTTGAAAAGCTTTGAACTCTTGAGTTGCATTGCGCGCTGGCATTTATTGACACATACATGATTGATCACGAATCGGCAAGAGGCGCGGTTCGTTTATGAAGCTTTAAAAGCTTGTGGTACATTGTGTGTTACTATTTATTGACATTTAAAAGAAGGTTTTGAAGTGGCACGATGTATAATTCAATTTAAGATAATTTCAAAACCTGTCGCTATTTATTGTGCAACCATTTCTTGGCTTTGCATGGTGGCATTCGAGTCAGCAGGACATGCAATTTTTTACTAGAGTTTATTTATGTTGTGAACTGCATATTACCATTCCAGGATAATTGCTTGGTACAATTCGAGTTGACAAGTATGGGAAATATTTCTTAAACTATTGAACCCATTGAAAAATATTTCTTCTCTAGTGTTTTAAGAGTGTAATCTGTGTTGAAAACATTTCAAGGAAAATATATATAGGATCAGAAGTTCTAGATGCAATATTATATGCTCCTATTATGCATATTCTTGTTATTCTAATTCATGCTTGAATAAGAAAAGTTTTATTTCAATTAATCTTGATTCCATTACAGGTATCTGATCATCACAAAATCTGTTCATTTTTAAAACTGCAATTCAAGATTGCTCATATTTTCAGAAAGACTATGTTTTATTAATATTTACTTCAGGTTATATTGTGTTCTAACCTTTTTTCCCATTAAAGGTCTCCTTCCCAGCAGTACCCTTCCTAATCCCCTCTTCCCCTCTTGAACTCTCACAGCCTCTGTGAATTGTCTATCAGAGTCTTGGAGTTGTTCATTAGAGGACGTGTTGGGAACGTGCGCAAACCCCGAGGATCTGGTGACTCTGACAGAATAGTGAGCCCACGAATTATTATCCTCCTGGTTTGTGTATGTTCTCAGCATGGCCACGCTAGACGAGTTAGTTAAGGCTATCACCCAGCTCCAAGCAGAGGTGGTATCATCCAAAGAATTGACAACCAGCTTAGCAGAGAGAGTGAGTCAGTTGCAAGATAAAGTAGAGAAGAAGGAGCAAAATCCCACAGGGGTGTTTTGGCCAGGTACTTCTTCTCAGGCTTCTGGAAGTAGTCCAATTTCCCTAAATGTTCCTGCTGCTATTCCTTTAGCTCCCCCAAAATGTTTCTCAGGTGACCCATTGAAAGCGCAATCTTTCCTGGTTCAAGTGGAACTACACTTCACCTGCAGACCAAATACCTTTCCTGATGCCCAGTCCAAAGTAGCTTTCTTGTTATCATATCTGGCTGGAGATGCAGCTACTTGGTCAATTCCTATTGTGCGTAAAAATAGTCCCTTGTTGTATAATTGGAGAAATTTTGTTCGTGAATTTGAGAGAGTTTTTGATCGTAGAACTGTAACACAGTCAGCAGATCATGAATTATTAAACTTACGCCAAGGAAATCAAGACCTAGTGTCGTATTTAGCCAACTTTAACCGGCTGGTTGCCGAGACTTCCTGGCCTGAAGAAAAACAAGCAGTCTTGTTTTACAAGGGACTCAAAGAGGAATTAAAAGATATCCTAGCGCAAATCGATCCACAACCTACAGACTGTCAAGAGTTAATAAATCTTGTCCTGAGACTTGACCATCGTTTAGCAGAACGTAAAGGAACGCACAAAAAGATTGAAAAATATTCATGGCGCGTTCATGATAACAGAGATTCAAGAACTCCGAAAGAAAGAACGTCGGAACCGATGGAAATTGGAACCATCAGAAGACCTTTGACTAAAGATGAAAAGGACTTACGCAGAAAAAATGGACAATGTCTTTATTGTGGGCGAAAAGGTCATTTTGCCAAAGATTGTCCCATCAAACCAAAGAACAAGCAAGGTCCAGTTCAGAAGGTCGCAGCCAATGCACCAGTCGAGTTGGAAAACTAAACCACCTGAGATGCAGAGAAGGGTTGCTCTTGGGTGTCACTGTGGACCCTTCACAATCTAGACATCTTAAACTGGAAATAAGAGTTCAGGTCAAGAAAGAGATCTATTTCAAAAAAGCTCTAGTCGATTCTGGAGCTACTGGGAATTTTGTTGATGTCCAATTGGTTCGTGCATGGGGGATCCCATGTATTGAAAAGAAAAACCCAGAAATCATCCAGGCAGTCGATGGAAAACTCTTGACTGGTGGTCCGGTAACTCTTCAGACTATCCCCTTGTCAATGATTTGTGAAGATAAGATTCTAAGAAAGAAACATGAAGAGAAAACCATTCTAGATGTGATCCATGCTCCCCAATATGGGATTATCCTCGGCTTGCCATGGTTAACTCATCACAATCCAGAAATCAATTGGGCAGAACGACAAATCGTGTTCTCATCTGCGCTATGTAATGAACAATGTCTCCAAAAAAATAAAGTACCAACAGTTTGCAACTCTAACATAGCTACTGCTGTGGAGAAAGAAACTCAGTTGCCCAAACAGTATTCATCGTACAAAGATGTATTTGATGAGAAAGGAGCAGAGACTCTACCTCCTCATAGATCTTATGACTGTCAAATTGACCTAGCCCCAGGTGCGACACTTCCCAACTGTCGTGTATATGCTCTGTCAGAACATGAAAACCAACATTTACGAAAATACCTAGATACATTTTTGGAGAATGGCTTCATTCGCCCCTCTAAGTCTCCTGCAGCTTCGCCTTTATTTTTTGTTCCAAAAGCTAATGGAGAACTTCGAACTTGCATTGACTATAGAAGTTTAAACAAAGTCACCATCAAGAATAAATATCCTTTACCCCTAATTCCGGTTTTATTGGAACAAGTAAAGAGAGCAAAGATCTACGCGAAGCTTGATCTTCGAGGTGCTTATCATTTGGTCAGAATGAGAGAGGGTGACGAATGGAAAACAGCGTTCAAGACAAGATATGGCCTTTTTGAATATACCGTCATGCCTTTTGGTCTGTGTAACGCTCCAGCAGCTTTTCAATTTTTCTTGAATGACGTTCTTAGAGAGTACCTCGACATATTTGCCATAGTCTACATCGATGACATTTTGATCTACTCAGACAATGAAAACGAACATGTACAACATGTAAAGAAAATTCTTGCAGCCCTTCGAAAACACCATTTATATTGTAAACTAACCAAGTGTGAGTTTCATGTTACCACAGTTGAGTTTTTGGGGGTTATTCTTACCCCTCAAGGTATGGTGATGGCAGAAAAGAAAGTAAAAGCTGTATCTGAGTGGCCCATTCCAAAAACTGTTCGTGATGTACAGTGCTTCCTGGGGTTTGCAAATTTTTACCAGAGGTTCATAAGTTATTTCTCCCAGACAGTGGCTCCAATCACTAAGCTACTAAGAAAGAAAGAAAAGTTTGTATGGTCCCCAGAAGCTGATCAAGCCTTCTCGACTTTAAAGAAAGCTTTCTCCACTGCCCCTGTTTTAACTCATCCTGATGCGAATCAATCTTTTATAGTGGAAGCTGATGCTTCAGATGTAGCAATAGGAGCCGTCTTATCACAACGAAATAAAGACACTGGTCAACTTCATCCTGTAGCTTATATGTCTCGGAAGTTGAACGAAGCCGAACAAAACTATGTCATTGCTGAAAAAGAACTTCTGGCAATTCGGGACGCCTTTAAAGAATGGAGACATCATTTATTGAGTGCCAAATACACTGTTACAGTATATACTGATCATCGTAATCTTCAATTCATGAGTTCTGCCAGACTTTTGACCCCAAGGCAATTACGATGGATGCTTTTTTTTGCCGAATTTGATTTTGTAGTAACCTTCCGGCCTGGTAAAGATAATCGCAAGGCTGACGCCTTGTCCCGTCAAGAGTCTACCACGTTGCCTGCATTTCAAGCCTCCAGAGCTATCATTGCTCCAGACAAGGTTCTATGTATCATAAAAACTGAAGATTTCTTTGAAGAAATTCGCAATTCCTTCACTGTTGAAAAATGGCAAACATGGGCCCAAGCTGATCCCAAAATGTCAATCAAACAAGGTTTACCCTTTCATGACGCTCGTTTATTCATACCCACTATCAAACTTCGCAAGATAGTGTTTCATTGGTTACATGTTATACCTACGGCAGGTCATCCAGGTATTCCTAAAACTCTTGAACTGATCCAGCGTTATTTTTGGTGGCCTACCCTAACAAAAGATGTAAAAGCAATGGTAAACAACTGTGAAGTTTGTGCTCGCATTAAAACAAGTCATTCTAAACCAAAAGGATTATTACATCCACTTCCAACTCCAAGTCGTCCATGGGAACACATTTCATTAGACTTTATTACAGGTCTGCCAGTGGTTCAACAGCATTCAGTCATTCTGGTGGTAGTAGATAGTCTCACAAAATATGGTCATTTTATTGCCTGTAAAAAATTGCCCACTTCTAGTGAATTGGCAAACATTTTACTGAACAGATTGGTTCGTTATCATGGACTACCAAAGGTTATCCTCTCCGATCGGGGGTCACAATTTTCCTCCAATTTCTGGAAGACATGGTGTAAAACACTCCAAGTGACATCTACACTATCTACTAGTCACCATCCTCAAACAGATGGTCAAACAGAAAGACTAAATCAGACAGGACCCCCATGTTTAAAAGAGTTAACCAAAGCATATTCCTGGGGATCAAATCAAAAGCGGCTCTAAGGTCGATGAAAATCACATACAAATTCCCCCCCCCCACCAGGTCCACATTCTTCCATTTGATTGCCAGGAATCTTAGGGCTTGGTCTATGGTGCTAACCGCTGGTCTAAACCCCGCTTGTAAATCAGATAAGACTTCAAACTCCGAGATCCATTTGTCTAAGTGGGACAAGAGCTGTTTTGCATAAATCTTTTGGGAGTTGTCAAGTAAACATATCGGTCGATAATTAGTAGGATTGTTGGGGCAGCCTTTCTTGAAAATGGGAACTATCTCAGCCCCTTTCCAAGAAGATGGAGCAGGAGCTCCCGCTGCAACTGCATTGCAGATTAAGTTGAGATAAGGTGCCCAAATATCAGGTCTTGTCTTGTATAGATCGCCCGGGATCTTATCAGGGCCGGGGGCCTTTCCCCATTTAAATGAATCAATTGCAGCTCTAGTTTCATCAAGAGTAAATTTAATCGGGGGGGCTCCTTGGGTTATTGCAACGTCGCGGGTCTTAACAGATACTTCAGATGGACCGTCATTTAATTGGCCGAAATGCTCCGCCCATACTGCAGAAAGAATTGTAGAGCCGGGTAAAGAAGCTGGATCGCTACAGTCATCTGCTATCAATTTCCAAAACTTGGAAGTGTCATTTGTTTTGGCAGTCTCCAAGATAGCTGCCCATCCGGCCTCTTCCCAGGTTCTTCGCGCCTTAAGACATTCCTGTTTATAATCCTTTCTAGCTATTCTTATGAGCTCTGGGTGGTCTTCTTTTAATGATCTCAATAAGTTAAGCTGTGCTTTCCTACATGAGTTACTAAACCACTGTGCACAGCCCTTTTTCTTGGGTTTGCTAATAATCTCTTTTGTAAAGAGAAGCTTTAAAGAATTAAACAGTTCAGTGTGGGCTAATAATATCCCCTCAACATCATCGTCCTCATTATATGGAATCATATGTTGCATTTGATCAGCTAATAAATTATATATTAATGAGAGGTGCTCGGGGGATGAAACAACAGAGTCCCATTTTACATTACGTCTGTTATTTGATAAGACGAGCTGTTGTGCATATGCCTTTGAATGAGGAGATTCAAGCGAGGAGAAAAGGCCTCTGGTTGTTAAAATCAATGGATCGTGGTCACTCTCTTCGTGCTCATGTACCCTCATGTCAAACATGTGACCCCACAGACGGATGTCAAGGAGTATGTAGTCAATCTGGCTCCTGTGCTCTCCACGCCTAAAGGTGGGGTGCAAGTTAATATCAGAGCGAGAGCGACCATTACAAGCTCGAAGACCGTGTGTTAATGTAATATCGGCCACTAGGTGCGCTGTTTTGTTCAATCTCGGTTTTTTGCTTGCAGTTAACTGGGGGATGCCCCAATAGGCGTCCTCTTCTTTGTATAGCTCTTGGACCAGGGTATTGGGCTCAAATGAAACATTAAAGTCCCCTGCAATCAGTATGAAATGGGATGAAATATTGTTGTGAAGAAGGGTGTCCAATGAAGAAAGAGCATCAGAGTCGTAAAGGCTGCCTGCACTTCTATTGTAGATATTAATTATTAATAGGGATCTATCCTCAAGATTAGAAACTAGTAAAGCCTGTAGATCCGGGCAGCCCGTATCTATGTCTTCGACCTTACACCTGAGGGAACTACTTAGCCATATTAATAGCCCTCCCGATGGTCTCCCAGTGGGCGTCTTACGTGCTGCCACCCAATAGCTTTTAAAGCCTGGTCTATGTTTGGGTCCCAGTTCCCAAGTTTCTTGAAATAGACAGATCTGATATTCGTCAATAAATTGGCCCCATCCAGGACTTTGCAATTTGCTCTCCAGCCCAGCTATATTCCAGCTAAGAACCGTGGTAAGGAAATTTGTTTTAACATGACTGGCTTCTCTCTGGGAATGTACCCTAAGAGGAGAAGTATAATCAGCAGCCTTACTGTTCCCCGCAAACATGTGATAACCCTTTTTTCTGTTACCCTGTAAATTAATCGCCCCATTGCGTGCTAAGCCAGACAAATTCATATCTGTCGAATTGATAGAGGGGATAAGCCCCAAGTTGTTAGTGGCAATTGACGTGAGTGAATCTCCCTCCTCAGTGGGTGGGGGTATGGTACTCTTGGGGATTCCCAGATTGACTTGGTCTATCAAGGACAGTAGTGAAGATGGCGTAAAGGCACTGGGGGCCAGGTAAGCAGTGTGCTCAGTTTCGTAGCTACTCATAACCGCTCCACTTGATCCGTCAATTAGTCAATCTATCTCAGAGAGACGGGTCAGAGAGCATCGCGGGTCTGCTTCAGAATTAGACTGTGGCTGGGAGACGGGGGGGACTCTGTGCACCAATGGCAGCTTACTATATGCAAAAGTCGAGGGTGGTGGATAAAACACGTGTAATCTGCTTAGGGAAACAGCCCCTGGTAAAGGATAGGGTCTATTTGCATTTGAAAAGAGCAGTTGAACAAGACCAGGAGAATTGAAGTTGATGACAATGCAATCCCCTGAACCAATCTTTTCCAAAGAGCCCACCCACCCCACCCTTCTCACCATTAGTATAGAGGGTATCATAGAAAATGCAAACCCCGCGTTTACATATAGCCAATGTGTAACCTTATTTTTTAGTTCAATAAAAGATTCCGGGGATTTGGTTTTAAGTTCAGGAACGTTAGTAATAATAAGGACATAAGGGCTGGCGTCCGGAGGAAGATGCAGAACTCTCAGATCAGACCTAACTTTCGTCTGGGCCTTCTTCAAAGGGCTCACTAATAAGTGGATACCTGGACCTGGTATAAGGTGATTACACCAGAGATGCTCATCACTCACCGGGCCAGCTTCCTACAATACGAAAATAGGATTACAGCACTCTCTTGATGAGCTATATATATACAACCTAAGCAATAAGTTGGAGGCAAACAGAAGTCAAACAACAGGAACGATATTCGGGAAATAGAAGAGGAAAGTGTTGAAACTCAACCCTGCGAAGATAGACTACACTAATACTTGAAAGTACCTGGGAATATGTCTAACTGACACAACTGGAAGGGCATTGTCTGACCAACAAATGTCATCTTTATTTACCAGAGTACCCCTATTCTGCTGGATACTTCTATCTGGTATAAAATGGTCAGTTTTAAAGTTGATACTAGGTCTGACAGCAAGCATTATCAGTTGAACTTGACATTGTCTTAATTGATGTTAAAAGTATCATTAGATTCCTCTAGGATTGTTCACCCTGTCAGTCAAGTTGAGAATAATCATAGGTTCGTGAAGTTGCCCAGAATCGCAGAAAATAAGGACACAGTAGCTCTAATGCTCGAGAGCTTTCATAATGTTTTTGACCCCTTACATTAATTGTCTGGTAGACCAGATCCCATTAGTTCACAAGATTCACAAGCGATTATTTTGCCAAATTAAAAGAACATTTTGGGAAGTTAATTTGTCCAAAGACCTCCAGAAATAAAGGCTCCTCTATGGTTTAGCCAGGAGTGCTGCAAGGCTGAATCTACATTTAAAAAGCTGTTAATCAAGCCAGTCCTGGGTGAGTTAAACTTGTTAGTGACAATTACTATAAAATCATGTACTCTGGCACATATAATTGGGAGGAAGATAACCAGTAAGACTAGTTTGAGGCCCCTAAACATAGGGTTTTAGTGTTATTTTGGCACATTATTGCCCATGACAGTACTAGGGGTTTTACCACAACTGTATATCACATTGAACCATCCAATTTTAAGCATCATTTTGACAATTATATTCTGTGGTTAAATTACCACTGGCTACTGCTTCCCAGGGCACTACCCATCAAGAAGAAGGCGGTAAACTTTCACATCCCTTGCACACAGATTTTTTCTCTGTGATCGAAATCCTGGCTGCCATAAAGAGTTTAAAACCACGCAGGACCCCCGGCCCTGACAAAATACCTGGAGACTTATTTCAATCGGAACCAACAATTGATGTACCTTACATCAAAACGTTGTCTAATTGTATTGTTGCAGGTGCCCAAGTCATTGACCATCTTAATGGCTGTTTTAGGGGCTGAAATAATTCCAGCCTATAAAAAAGGTGTCAAAAAAATCCCTCAAACTATAGGCATATAAGCCTTTTGGATAACCTTCAAAAGGCTTTTACTCACCAGCTCCGTAATAAATTGGAGGATTAGATGTTGCTGAGCAGCATATTGCCACCCTGCCAAGCAGGCTTTAGAGCAAAAATAGGGATGATCCATCAAATCTTCCATTTGACATTAATCTTATGGAAGGGTATTAAATTAACAAAGGAACATTTATACATTGCCCTCATTGATTTAAGAGCAGCATTTGATCTTGTTCCAAGATCTCTCCTATGGGAAACACTTGGGTCCATAGGAGTTGCACCTTCCCTTTTTAATATCATAGTGAGGCTTCACAGGGAAAATTACGCCCAGGTCAGGTGGGGCAGAAATTGTGAACTTAAGGAACGCATCCCTGTCAGGAGGGGGTGAGACAAGGGTTTGTCCTGGTCCTTACGCCTGTTTAATTTTACATAAGTGATGTAATTGGCCATCTTAATGGCTGTGCCAATGAATCACCTAAATTATATGGTTCTTGTTTTTGTTCTCCGGAACCCCTAGGGTCTAGAAAATGTATTGGCCTCTTTTCAATCATATTGTACAATGAAAGGTTTGGAAATAAATATCTTTAAGTCAAAGATGATGATTTTCTACCCACATAAGAGCTACAAAGGGAAAATCAAACTGGGAGATACCGTGCTAGACAGAGTTGCTAGTTCCGAGTATCTGGGACTCAAGCTTGATGACAGACATTTTTGGCGAACACACCTAAAAACGAGCTAGGGCACACTCACCCACATGGAGCTGCTATTCTGGCCGGCTCACAAGGTGTTGAAGTCCACTGAGCCAAAGGCCAAACAGCAGCAATTTATGTGGATGAAATCTGGGGGGTACTCATCTGTAACCTATCTCGCTGTTCAGGAAAATAATGTCATAAAATCATTAGGTAATATTCCCCAGAGAATCCCTTTAATTCCCTTATTCCTGGACATCCCCCTCAAAAGTATTGAGTTTTGGGCCGCTCTGCGACCTCTCTTATTTTAGGTTAGTTTATGGGCCTCTGAGGAGCTGCATGTGTATAGGGAAACCTTAAAGGAGATACTGTCTTTGGTCGGTACTGCTGATTTTCCATGGTTCCAACACATTTGTCAATGGTATGGGATAGTGAAAGAAGCATTTTGGGAATTTATTCAAATTGTCCTGCATAGATACACCTTTCTGGGCACCTTCACCATCAGGCTCATTCTTCATAAACCATTTCCTAGGCATGAAGCATACATAGATTATTTTCAAACACATTGGGTAGGTCCTTCTTTCTGAAGCTGTAGTTTGGAGTCCTTAAAATCAATAGGCATGCAGCCGAGTAGAAAATGAGTTCCAATAATGGGGCCTTATGTGAACTGTGCACTAACTGCGCGGTTGAAAATTTCAAACATGTTCTATTATTTTGGCCAATGTATGCAAAACCTAGGCGCAAATGTATTGGACCTTTTTAGCACATGCTAGAGTCATTGAATTGAATTTTTTTGTTATGTACATATTAGTTTAGATTATGAATGCAATTTCTGATTACTTTTATTCTAAGTGATTTGTGCTGTATACAGCTCGATGCATCATTACTGATTGATTATCATATACTTATGTTTGGTCACAAGGGGTGTACCCTCAATGACATTAGATCTAAATGTTATATGAGTGGATTTTTAAGCATCGTCAGATGACATAGCGGACTGGTTTTTAGGGCTGTGCTTTAACACAAATTCTCCAGTGAGTTTTTCTTTTTCTTGACCCCCCTCTGTTAAGATGCATTTTGTTAATACTATGACAATGAATTGTGTGATATTGTATGTTTTATTTATGTACAGCTTTTTAAAGTACTTTGATGATGATGATGAAGATGACACAACTAAACCACAATTTCACAATGAGTTCACTGGAAAATAAAGTTTGCAAGTTAATATTTGCACTATGTCATCTTAACACAAATTTCTATAGGCCATCTGGTGAAGCTATCATAAGGGTAATAAAAGCATACTGGTACCAATTATTTCATATAGTCATAAAGCGTTTCTACGGAAAATGGCAGCATTATTAGACAAGACGCAATGCATCACTTAAAGACGAGTATTCCAGCTAATGTAGTATATCCCTTGAGCATAGATATGCCTGGAATTTGATCTACAAAAACAAGACCTAATTTGCAAATCTCAATTTCTCAGCTATTACTACCAGATTTTACATGCGAAGGAGGGCTCATTAAAAATGGTACTGCAAGACATTTGTAGTACCTCAGACAATAACACCATAAGATGCTTAAAGCAAGCCAGTGTTGTTTTAGAGATAAATCTAGATACACTTAGAAAAAGCAGCGTCTCACACACAACTTTGAATGAAATAATAAAAAAACAGGTATTTCAAGATCTAGATCAACAGACAAAGAATCGCTATGCACATGCAAACTTTACCAGGCTATTCTACCATCTTTGGAAGCCCTACACCCCCAGTACTGACTCAAAGAAGCTTCAAGTCATGACTGTAGGAGAATTGCTCTTGGGGTTTTTAATATTAGTGATTGATGGACAACGACCAAGTTGGAACAATAGAGTCAGCACTATTATAGATTTTGCACATGGAAAAAGGAGCCATCTACACATCTACAAATCTACTATGATGCTGTCCTGAATTAGGGTTTGATGCTGTACCCTTTCAAAAACTGTGCTCTTAGCATAACTTCACCTATGCTGATAGAACAGTTCTGGCCCAATATGGGACCTTTTTAATATAATGCTGAGAACGTTAAAAGCTTGGAGCCAATTAAAACAGTTTTAAAGAACTTGACAACTACAACACTTTTAAAGAACTTGTATTGATTATTTAGAAGCCAGCAGAAGGGCCTTGGATTTACTATGCAAACACCCTCTAAGACTGGCCTCAAGGCTAAAGTAATGCGAAATTTATAGGTGGAATCAAACATTTTGGATCAATCATGTGTTTGTTTGGATTTTAATATTGATGGTCTATTTTTGTCATGTTTTTATTTACTCTTATACAATAAAATCTTACTTCTACTACCTCTGGAGTTGTGCACGATTCTGGACAGTTGTGGTAGCATGGTTTCATGACTTCTCCTGGACCGCAAATTCTTGATTTTCTGGTGCAGCACATGGATGTGGGAGTAATGATGTCACTAAGGCGGTCATTCTGACCGCGGCGGTCGTCGGTCGCCGCTCGCCAAGCGGTTCCCGCCGAAAGACCGCTCCGCCGTCAAAAGACCGCGGCGGCCATTCTGGCTTTCCCGCTGGGCCGGCGGGCGACCGCCAGAAGACCGCCGGCCGGCCCAGCGGGAAAGCCCCTTCAACAATGAAGCTGGCTCGGAATGGAGCCGGCGGAGTTGCAGGGGTGCGACGGGTGCAGTGGCACCCGTCGCGATTTTCACTGTCTGCAAAGCAGACAGTGAAAATCTTTGTGGGGCCCTGTTAGGGGGCCCCTGCACTGCCCATGCCAGTGGCATGGGCAGTGCAGGGGCCCCCAGGGGCCCCACGGCACCCGTTCCCGCCATCCTGGTTCTGGCAGTGGACACCGCCAGAAACAGGCTGGCGGGAAGGCGGTCGGAATCCCCATGGCGGTGCTGCAAGCAGCGCCGCCATGGCGGATACCCTGGGCCAGCGGGAAACCGGCGGGAAACCGCCGGCTCCCCTTTTCTGACCGCGGCTTTACCGCCGCGGTCAGAATCGCCCAGGAAGCACCGCCAGCCTGTTGGCGGTGCTTCCGCCGCCCTCCGCCATGGCGGTCATGGACCGCCAGGGTCAGAATGACCCCCTAAATGACATAATTATGCAGATGCAGTTTAACCTTATTATGCAGCACTGAGTAATGAGTTGGCAATGCGGGTTGATAATTATTGGTTGATAGTACCAAATATGATGAATTAGATGTTAGAAATAATGATGAAAAGGATTATTAAGGCCACAATTTCACTTTTCTGCTGGATTCATCACCTCTGAGGTGGGACTTCATCCCCTAAGGGGGCTGCATTGTAGGAGGTGGGACCAGTCAAGAACTGAGCTATAAAGCGCTTGGCCACACTACACAGGACACAATTTCACTTTCCTGCTGCATTCACCACACTTGGGGTGGGACGTCACCCCCCCCCCTGGGGGCTGCATTGCAGGAGGTGGTACTCAGTCAAGAACCGAGCTATAAAGCGCTTGGGTGCACTCGGCATCACAGGAAGTGTGCGGGGCGCGCCCAGACCCATTCCCGGGTGAAGACCAGGCTAAAAGCGGACCCATCTGCAACCCTCCGCTGGGTCCCCATCTTGGTCCTGTGATAAGATAAGGTTTCAGCAGGCCACAATAGCATTTGTCAAATTGGCCTTACTTCGCCCCTTTCAATAAACTGAGACTAGTTGATCATTCTATTTCAGTCGCTAACTTCTCCCCTTTTCTCATATGGGGAAGAAGAAATCAGCAGCCCACACCTGATTGAGCACAAAGGGGACTGATTCCCCTGTAATTACCTGGTACTTGTCATCTGCTATCGGGCCATATCCACAGAACTAGAATTAGTGGAGACACGAATAGATGAAGTCCAGAAAATGATAAATGTCCCTGACGGTACCCCCGTGGACATTCCATTGACTGCTGAAAATGCCGTTCCATCTGCTAATTCAGGGGGTGTGGCTCAGCGAACAACCCCAGCTGTATTCAACAATCCCTGTGTTCGTCATAATTCTGCAGACGGAAATTTGATCGTTGATCTAGACTCTCCAGTTAATGTGCTTAAATCTCCACCACCCAAACGCAGGTGCAAGGAGGGGAAACTCCAGCAAGGGGCCGTCAAAGCTAGAAAATCAAGAACTAGGGGCCACAGGGGCCAGATGTAGCAAAGGGTTTTACCCATTTTGTGTCTATGGGAAAATGTGTTCGTACATATGGCCCCAGATGTACGACCTTTTGCTTTGCGACTCGCAATCTGTGGTCCGTTTGCGAACCGTCGTAAAAAAAAATGTACAGCAATGTGAAACACACTTTGATTCCCAAATGGGTCGCAAGGGACCAGCCTCATTAATATTCATCAGGAGGTCGCAATTTGCGACCTATTTGGGAATGGCCGCACTCACAGGGATGATGGTCTGCTGGGCTCAGCAGACCACAATGACTGCTTTTCAATAAAGCAGTTTTTGGGGGGAAATGCAGCCCATTTTCCTTAAAGAAAAATGGGATGCATTTCAAAAAGAAAAATGAAAAGTTTCATTTTGGGACCACTGCATGCTCTCAAAAAACAGAGGGAATGAGGTAAGTGCTGTAAAGCCCAGACAGCACCAGGATATTTGTCCCCACGTAAATCTTTTTGCTCCACTATCTAGCCTTTCTGATATTGATTGTCTCTCTTCTAATTATCCAATTGATCTGATTCATGATAAGGACAAATTTACTTCTGAGTTTCTGGAGAAATACCCTGGTAGGGTCTATGTAATCTGGTGTGGGGGCTTTAATATAATGAAGTGCTCCCTACAGGTGACCGGGTCTGTGGTTTGACTGACTGGACAGGGGGTGATGTGACCCACTTTATACTTAATGCTTATAGAAAGGTCTTGAACCATCTTATCCTTAAGTATGGTCTTCTGTTTAACATAGATGTGATGCCTCAGAAACTTTTGATCCCCCCTATATTTACTGGGAGAGGAGCAGGATCCACTATAAATTTTATTTAATTTTCTCGTTGTTATCGCCTCTGGTTTTAGACAGTATGATTTTGCCATCTGGCCTGAGTGATGATAGCTTAGTTATTCTACAACATGGGCTCCCTGGTATGAATCCACCTGTCTCACAGGGCCTTGTGTCTTTGCATTCCAATGAAAACAAAGGAATTTGCGTCAGATGGAAAAATATTGATCATGAGAAATTTCTCGCAGACTATGTATAGCTGCAAATAGAGATGGCTTGATGAACTGCCTCTCAGTTATAAATGACCCACAATCTGTACCGGGCAGCTTTGATTCTCTTTGCAAAACCATGTCTAACCTCTTGAGGATCAAAAAGACCTCTGTGGAATCCCCTCTTTGAAGATCGTTTAAACCTCATAAGAATTTGAAAGTGGACACTAAGGGCTAGATTTATGCTGGCATTGCGCCATTCCAATGCCACATTAGTGTAATTTTTTACACTAATGTGGTGTTGGAAGGGAAAAATCGCCATGCCATATTTACAAAGTGGTGCAATGCTTGAATTGTGCCACTTTGTAACCCTTAGCGCCACATTATGCCTATGCCAGGCATAATGTACGCAAGGGGGGCGTTCCAGTGCTAGGGGGCCGAAGAAATGGCACAAAGGAATATCTGAGATTCCTTTGCGCCATTTTTATCAGCATTTTTTAATGCCTGCTAAGTGCAGGCATTAAAAAGAGGCAGCCACTGATTACAATGAGCCTCTGGGTGCTTTGCAGGATTAGCCTGATAATTTTTGATGCTAATCCTGCAAACTGCCAGACTAGCGTAAAAAATGATGACGCTAATCACCCTAACTACTGCCATGGTGCGCCATATTTTAAATACGGCACTACCATGGTGGCGTTAGGGGGGCACTAAGGGGCGCAGGAAAAGTGGCGCCACTTTTGATAAATCTGCCCCTAAGTCTTCTCCTAGAAACTTGGATAATATTAGGTCATCTAGAAGACTATAAGCAAGCCCTCGAAAATAGAAAGAGAGAAATTTTGGATAAGTCCTGGGATGACCTCCTATCCGCTGCACATTTTAGGAACTCAAAAGCTTTTTGGGAGGTGATAAATCATCTTTATTTTCAAGAGGAAAAAAAACGCAAGACTGATACTCATGTCCCCCCGGACATCTGGCCAGCTAATTTTTCTAACATTCTTGAAGATAGTTTGCCTATTCTGCAGATTCCTGGTTCTTTGGACTGTCATGCAGCAGCTGGGCCGATTTCACCACCCATTCAAGTGTCAACAGCTCATGCTCTGTTACAATTGATGTCAATGATGTCTCATTGGCAATTTTGAGGCGCACACCAGGAAAAGTCCCTGGCCCTGATGGGGTTCTGGTTGATGTCTTTGGACAAAATGTGGGGCTCTGGGCCCCTTTGTTGACAACCATGCTTGGATCTGTTCTTAGAGTGGAGATTCCCTGTTCATGGAGAAACTCAGCCATTGTCCACATTTTCAAAAAGGGTGATTGAGGAGATCCATCCTGCTATCGTCCGATTTCATTATAGGACTCCTCTGTCAAGATCCTGGGTAGGGAGCTCCTTCAAAAACTAGAAGGTTGGGCAGAAGAGAGGGGATTTCTCTTGGATGCCCAGTTCAACTTTATGCGAGGTGTAGGCACAGTGGAGCAGTCTCTCAACCTGCTCCTAATCTCCGAAAAGTATGTCCAGGCCATTAAAAATGTGCTACATCTTCCCTTCATGGACCTTTCTAGTGCTTTTGTTTTGGTGGACAGGGGGTGAGTTGTGTGACCTAAAGACAACTGCAGGGGTGGATTCTCTATTGATTGATATTTTAAAAAGTTTACATTGGGACACTCTGGCCCAAATGCGTTATTCTAAGGATGATTGATGTACACCCTGTTGTAAGGTGGGCAAACGAGTCAGACAGGGCTGTATTTTAGGTCCCTTTTTGTTTTTGTTTTATATAAATGCACTTGATCAATCCTTACAAAATAAAGGGCAAGATCATCCTACGGTTGGGAGGCGACTGGTGCAAGTCTTACTTTACGCAGACAATGTGATGCTTCTATCTCAGACCACCAATGGACTCCAGTCTCTCCTCCACCCTTTTAACACATTTATTGGGGACTTACAACTGAAGATAAGTCACAAGAAATCTTTTGTGATAATTCTCAGCCCGAAACAACATGTTCTAAGAGATTTTGGCCCTCAATATAACCCTGGCGGTCAGTCATGGTGACGGTTTCACCATCAACAGGCTGACGGTGAAGAGCGTCACATTATGAGTGTGGCGGGTTGGCCTCTCCAATCATACCGTCAGGGCAGTCGGACCCGCTGGGCCGGAGATGAGCATCTCCGATCTGGTGGTCCACAGCAGCCGCCGGTGGTATTAAGAGCCGCCTTTCCACCAGGGTTTCCACGGCAGTAGCACCACCATGAAAACCCTGGCGGAAAGGCTACCGGTGACAGGGAATTTCTTCCATGTCACTGGCAGATGACTCCCCCACCCCCTTCAGCAAGCAAGATACCTGGACACCACGCTCCACCTGCCTCCCACCCCCCTCCTGGTACAGTGGCCCCTCTCCTCACCCCCCACATACAGCACCCCCCTCCCCGCATACATGCACACGCACACAGA
Source organism: Pleurodeles waltl (assembly GCF_031143425.1). Classification (NCBI taxonomy): domain Eukaryota; kingdom Metazoa; phylum Chordata; class Amphibia; order Caudata; family Salamandridae; genus Pleurodeles; species Pleurodeles waltl. Next base: position 151,559,912 of record NC_090444.1, read on the forward strand.
CCCCCACATGCACCTCGCATACACTCATTCACCAACACTGACATACATGCATTCGCTCACATCCATCCATACACGCATTCACTTCAACACTCATACTCGCATGCAGCACAACACTCATACTCGCATTCACCACAAAACCCATACTCGCATACACACACTCATTCATACACGCTTACACACACCCATTCATATACGCTTACACACATGCATACACATTTACATTCATACATGCAGACAACACCCACTCACACACGCACACACAACACCCCCATCCTCCCACCACTCTCCCCTGCTGAACGATCAACATACCTGGTCCGGAGGGGAAGTCCTCCGGCAGGGAATGGGCGCTACCACCTCTGGCAGTGCCCTGCTGCTAGGCCGTATTACAGGTCATAATACGGCGAGAGGAGACCTTTTTGCGGGGCGGGCCGGTGGTGGTACCGCCCAAGTGCCTCCAAGCACCAGCACTACTACTGGAATTCTGCCCAAAATATGGCAGAAATCCAGCAGTACTCGTAATATGGTGGGTGGAAGACCGCCAGCGCTGACGGTCTTATGGCACTCGTGGCTTTGGCGGTGTTGCAAAAAGACCGCCAAAGTCATTAGGGCCTTTCTATCAATGAGGTCCCAATCACCAAAGCGCAAAATTTTTATTATTTAGGAATCCTGTTTGAAAGAAACCTCAAATGGGACAAGCCATTGCCCGAGAGAAGATTAAAGATGGAAACAGCGGTTGTTGCAGTTTTTCAATTTGCTATTAAATTGAAACAGAAACCAATCAACATACATATATCCCTGTATAGATCAAATTGTCTTTCTTTGGGTCTGTATGGGGTTGGAGTTTGGGGCTATATGGATTGCCAGCTCTTGCAGGTGGTAAAGAACAGATTTCCTGCCAGATTACTGTTGGTCCCAAATAGTACTGCCATATTATTACTCATTCAGAAGATGGATTGCCCTATATAAGGGACTTGTTCCAGTTAGCTCCACTTCTGCTCTGGGTAAAAATCTGGCGTTCTCCTCACACAGAATTTCCCGGTATATTTTGAAAGATTGTATGAATTTAGATAATGGGGCTTGGTTATCCTTTACCAGAAACTCATTTTTAGACCTGGACTTACCCCACTCACCTGAGACAATTGTTGCCAATTTAAAGGTCCTTATTCGAAATTTGTTTTTAAACAGTATGGACCTAAAAAGGGCTGGTAAGTCCCAGCGTCTGGAGACCGTTGTCCTGCATAAACAAATAACATCTCTTAATAGCATTGAGCCTTACTTGCTTTTGGTCCCAAATCATGAACATAGGTTTTATTTTTGCCCGCTTCAGGCTGTCAATGTCACATTTTGTGGTAGCATAGCCTGTCCATGGCTGTTGGTTTTCCTCTCTCCTCTGTTGTCCCTATGATCAGAGTAGCCAACAATCTTTTAATCAATTTATCTTTTTTTTGTAAATTGTATTCTTTACCGAGAGTCAAATGCTTACGTCCTATTCTTCTCACTTTTAATTCAAGATATGCAAGCCTGAAACTTCTCTGGCATTTGGACAGTCTGTTTATTTGTCATTATGTTATCAGTCATATTAGATGCTCTCTTAGGAAAAGGACTTCTTTGGGGGCGCTGTAAATGCCTCATTTTAAATTAGAGTTTGTTTTTAGGTATTTCTTTATGAATGGAATTGCTTATGTATCTTATGTTTCATAACTATGTTTGTTGCTAATTTTATTATGTCTTTCTATGGCTAAAATGTAGCCAAATAAAAGTTTTAACTGACTTATTATTAAGAAAGTACCTACATGGTATTTTTAGAGAATTATAGAGATCATAAATGTTACTGATTGCTATATTTGTACGCATCTCCCTACTTCTGTTTTTTAAGCTGTGGCTTTCATGCAATTACGTTTGTCCTATGCTCTGTCCTGTTCAGTATAGTACTCAATAGGAATACATCAGAGTCTCTTAGAGGAAGTTAATACAGATTGTAATGTTCATTGCCAGCTATTGCAAACGTTGGGGGAGTTGAGCTCATGTCGGTTGTTATAAGTCACAGTGCCAATGTAAAAAGTGCTAATGTGAAGTATGTTTCTTTTCCAGATATAGGTGTCTGCAAACTAATGTAATCGGAGCATTGTTTTATTAGAAAGTATGATACTCAAAACAGGATGTTAAACATACAGGTTCTTGAATGTTGAGATTTAATTCTAAAGAAAAAGCTGTATTTAACAAGTCACAAATAAATCCTATTTATAAAGAAGAACACATGTATGATGTGTGATGAGGAAAATGGTAAAGTACAAAATAAGATATGTATATATACTTGGGATGTTAACAGGCATCACATTTTAGGTGTTAGTCCTAACTCTAAAGGTATTTATCATGCTTATTTCACACCTCCAGTGTGCTGGACGGGTACTTGTTATTTAGCTTTATTGTTCCCTAAAATCTGTCATCTGAATAGCTTAAAAGATGTGCACCATAATGGAGAGAGGCATGATAGTGGAGGGCAAAAGATTCTGGATGTTTTCTCTCCCTTGATTCCTCCTATAGTGATTGCTTTAAAAGATGTGAAGATTAGAAAGTTGTCTACTTTAATAGGACATTTAACGAATAACTTGACTGGTCCTTTAGGTAGTATTTTTTTAAAGATGCTTGCAATTAGGAGCATGGTAATTCAGAATAAAATAGTTTTAGATATGTTTTAGCAAAAGAGGGACTTGTTTGAAAGGTGATTATGACTCAGTGCTGTACATATGTGCCAGATAACTCTTAGCATATGAATAGGGACATTACAAATTTGATTAATATTGCACAAGGAGTTCACCCATATGCAGAACCTGGAATCTTGGTTCAGATTGGTTCATGGTTAGGTGGCTGGGGGTTGTTAAAAGTATAATATTGTTAGTTGTATTAGCTGTTTATCTAACCTTTATAGTTTGTGGAATTACTGATAGCATGTGTTTGAAAATGAAGTGCAGAGACAAGAAGAAGACAAAAAGTGCCATCAAAGAAGAAATCAAATTAGATCGGAGAAAAGCTGAAGAATATGATAGACTGAAAAGTGTAACTATGAAAGATTACAAAGGGTCAGATATGATAACAACAATGTTGTAAGTTTGTGATGCTGTGATAATTTCCAATTATAAGAGGGAGGAATTGAGAATGATTAATTAACAAATTAAAAATGTATTGGACATAATTGTTTAGTTGCTAAAACAGTAGGCCTTAAATGTGCAGTACAAATAAATGATCATGACTTACTTTTTCCGTAAAATAGAAATATATTGTGAGTTAGTTGAAACTACTGGGCTTGCTGTTCGGTTGGATCTGTTCATGGATAGCAGATGTACAACTACAAGAACACTGTCTGCAGAGTTTTTTGGCAGAAGTGCAAATGTTCTCATAATGTAATATTTTACATAGTGCTTCTTTTCATCCTGAAGTACATTCAAGACAAGGTTGGACAAATATAAGATACATTTTGAAGATGTGATTTTCCTTCTGGTGGAAAGTTATGTGAATGTAATGAATGGCCAAACATAAAATCGTGTGTGGTGTATTGCATTTTAAAAAGATACCAGTGTCCAGATAGAAAGCAATGAAAACTAATTTAATTGTCATGTAACATTGCTGATGTTGGTTCCTGTTGCTGACAGAATTTTATGTATTGAATGTGTCACAAATATTTTTAGTTCTGTATACATGAATTGTTCACATTGTTGTAAGCCCTATAAGAAGATTTTGTTTGGCAAGTAGCACACATTCATGCACACTTTTACACACATAGATCTTGTGCGGAGCACTATATTGCTCAGTCTAATGATTTGACTATGCTCTACTTATTTAGCTTGCATTTATTTTTTTACGTAATTTATGTGCAGTGAGCATACTATTTTACTGATGATTGATACTGATTTTGCTAGTTACGTTACTACTGCAATGTTAATTGTATATTTAATGAGTGAGTGCCTTTGGTAAAATTAGTTTGCTGTGGAGTTTCTGAGTCTAACTTGCCTCCCATTGATGGTGCATACCGGACATTCTTGGTAGGAAAGAAGAATCAACACCGACAAGTCGCCATTTGAGTTGCTGAGAGGGACGAAAAACAATGATAAAATGGCACCAGGGTGGTAGATTCTGTTGCAAAAATATGGGGTTTAACACTATTCAGGAAAATGGAGGTAGAGGATCTTTTAATGATAATCATTCACCATTGATAATTGCTCAATTTGTGTGCGTTAGAAACAGGCAGACTTCTTTCATCATGTCACACTTAATTTATTTGATCAAAAAACTATTTTTACATTTCAGATATGCAGGCCAGGTTGTTGGCTACTACAGTAATAGGTTTTTTACTTTACAACATTAACACATACAAGACTTACTACAAAGGAGCACTATATATTTGAGAAATGGGGTTGTTGTTGGGGGGGTGAAACCCTAGTCAAGCAACAGCCACAAAAAGTCACTAAATTAACCTGTGCTTAACTCTCTTGTAGCTTGGCACAAAAGAATGCAGGCTTACTTTAGAGACAATGTGTACAGTATTTATGCAGCACCTAAACAGAAATAAAATGAAAATACAACACAATACAAACACCACACCACTTTAGAAACTTTACGTGAATTTAAATGAATTATTTGACTACAGAACAACAGTAATCCAATCAGTAGAACCAGAATTATGAATTTTTAAAGTTTAATGTGAAAAATAACACCAAAAATATCAAAGCAGCAACTGCAGACATCTGGTCGTGCAAGACTGGAGCAAAATAGACAGTTACGGATGACCGTGATGGAGTGTAGTTCAGATACACAAAGTGGATTGGGCCTGGTCTCTGCTTTCATTCAAACTTAGAAAAATGTTATACCTGGTGCCAGTTTTGAAGTGGAAGAAACGTTTAGAGTTTTCTTGCCAACAATGGTATTGGAATTTCTTTTCTCCCTGCTCTGGTCCCAGAAAGTCTGGTGACCGAAAAGGCTAGGGTGAAGTTCTTTGAGTGTGAGCTAAGGCAGCTGCTTTGAAGTGTAGGTGGAGCTGTGCACAGCTCCGCACTGCCTTTCTGCCAAGATGACCCATCCTTTCAACAACAGTACCTCTGTTGTGTGGTTGTCTGGGAGGATTACACAAAGGCTAACTGCTACCTAAACCTAGGGGTTTATTTTGCCAGGTTGAATTGGCAGTTTAAAACCACGCAGGCCACAATGGTAGGCCTGAGACGTGTTTTAAGGGGCCATGTAAGTGGGTGGCACAATAAGCGCTGCAGGCCCACAAGTAGTGTTTAATTTACCAGACCTGGGTATATGGTATACTAGGGACTTAGAAGTAAATTAATTAAATATGCCAATCAGATATAAGCCAATGTCATCATATTTTAGGGAGTGAGCACAAGCACTTTAGCACTGGTTAGCAGTGGTAATGTGCACAGAGTCCTCAGGCCAACAAAAACAAATTCAGCAGAATAGGAGGCAAGAAGGCTAAAGGTTTGGGGAAGACCACCCTAAAGCTTACAGGTCTAACAATGTACATTTAACAAGAGTGGTTTCATGTATTTTAAAATAGGGTACAAATCCAGTTTGTCTTATTCACAACTTTTGTTTTTCAAGAGGTTGCTATACAAGAGATTGTCCATTGTGGTGTGATCCTCTACTTGGATGCTTTCTTGTGTCCTTGAGTCTAATGTATGGTTACTGTCCATTTCATATAAGGCACCAAAGCCTTCCATTTGAATGCCGACGAGTTTTGATCTCATAGGGACTATAAGTTTACAAGATCTTCTTCAGGGCTTCAACATCCTTTTTAGAGAGTCAAAGTGTCTGGAATGGATCAAAACGTCACCTGTAAAAGACACCTAAAGTTTTGTACATTGTACATTGTCTGTCCCTTTAGAAATACATGTCTACCTACCAGCAACTTAGTTGTTTACTGGATATTTCTCAGGGGTGGGAGAATGAAAAAAAAGAAATAGAAAAGTGATTTTTGTCAGTTTTCTTAATGTGAAACCTAGCCCTTCACCTACCACCACTGGTTCTACACATGTGTTGTCTCACTTGCTGATTATTGTTTAAGTCACTTGTAGAAACTAAGAATGGAGATAAATACAACTCAGTTCTAACAGGTGTTTAAGTTTTAAAGGTACACATAACGTTCCCTGTGTCTGCATATAAGTTATGGCCTTACCTGTAGCTGCTTTGCGTCTCCATGCCCTGCAGCGTATCTTGGTATGATTCTCTGTCATCCACGGATAGCGCCTTCATTGCTACTGGCATTCTCTCTTCCATTCAATAGTTGGCAGTGTCTCTTCCTTACCACTACTATCCCTGGTGAGTGCTTCATTCCTTCAGCATCACATTATTTGTGCATGTAAGCGTCCACACTTTTTCAAGGTCTGTTGAGTCCAATCATTTGGTCTTGAGGATCTATGGGAAATATGATTTTGTTTTCGAAGGTGTGGTGGGGTTAAACTTATTTACCTCTGTTTTTGGTAGTTTTTCCAATTGCAGCCTGACCCATGCCATTGTAAAAACGGTAGTGTATTGCTGTATCCTGCAGTTATTTCTTTTAATAGCCCAAAACAGAGTTACATTGTTATGTGCTCAGATTCCAGTATTTGTAGTCATTTTTGTACAGTTATGTGTCTGTTTTGCTGCTTGTTTTTGGCAGTTCATCACATCATCTATAGCCTTTTCCAGTTAAATTAGGACTGCTGTGGTGCATTGCTGATCACTTCAGTTATTTGTTGGGAATTACACAGCTTGTCACTCAATTGTTTTTAAATTTTGAAGTTGTGTTCAAGCGCTTCATGTATATGTGATGGTTTACTTTCTTGTTTACATCAAACATTTAAGAAGGGAATAACATGTCCAGAAAACCTGCAATGTACCATCATGCAGAGAGTGCGCTCATGTTTTCTTGTGCTTGATTTTTGGCATGTGTACTAATGTTAGCTACATTGTCTTGTCTGACCTGTGTGTTCTATGCATATATTGTTGATTTCTGACATTTCTTTGAGACCAGTCTCTGTTTAAGGATCATCCTGGCTTCAACTTTAATAAGGGTTGTTTCAATATCATTGCCTCTTGATACCACATATGTTAATATACACCACAACACATTGTTTTCAGAATGGTGGTATTCCATTTAGTGTTGCACTAGAAAGATTTGTGATGGATTACCCATTTTCTAACTTCCTGTGATGTTGTCCCAACATATGCCTTGTTGCAGGGACATTTAATGACTTTGACCATGTTTTTAGTATTGCAATTTGTAAATTTGAGGTTTTTGATTTTGAATTGGTTGCATGCTGTTTCTGTACCTTCGATTGGTTGAAGGTCTGTCATGAATCCCAGAGAGGAGTTTCTTTTCTTTTTTCCATGTTGGAATGAACTACTAAATCTCTGATGTTTCTATTTCGATCAGGAATTTGTTAGTTGATACTAACATAGACACTACTATTGAGGCTAAGGGCCCCTGGGGTGATATTAATATTGGTAACTATGGTATGTTAGCTGACCCTGGAGCACTCATCAACATTATTTCAGACACTTTGGGGGTCACTACGAGTTTGACGGTCTTTTTGACCACTGCGGTGGCAGCCGCCAGAAGACCGCCATGTTGGTGGTAGTCCGACCCCCACATTCAGAGTTACTTTGTGAAGTTCGCCGAAAAACAGCCACTGTTTTGAAAACATCATGATACTGGATGACGGAAAAGAGGAGGTTCCACCACCAGCACCGCCAGCCCGAAAAAATTCTCCCATCAGTTTACGATCCACAAATCACGACAGTGGTTCTTCCATTGCGGAAAACCATTGTCGGTGCAAACCTTGGCGATATGAACTCACATCACACTGAACACAACACCACTTTGGATAGTTTGAAAATCCCATATCTGACACACATCTACACACACGACACACCTACACACTCCACTATCATAACACACACCTACACAACCAACAATCTTTTGTAAAAAATGTCACACAGCCGCAGAAGAGCAATAACCAACGCAGGGTTCCTAAACCAACTACTGGGACCTATATACATTTCATCACGCATACACCTGCACAACACACAATTTACTTTTACCCACAACACAAAACAACCGTCACCCATTCACATCACAGCACCTACACCTCATCACTTACATTTTTCTCAGCCTTTTTCTTCTAACACTACCTCACCGTTTTCACCACCACTACCATGTACCCACAAAAACACCCATGTTTCACTGATGATGAGTTGAGGGTCACGCTGGACGAAATTGTCAGGGTAGAGCCACACATGTTCAGAGCACAGGTCCAGCAAACATCAATAGCCAGGAAAATGTAGTTGTGGCAAAGAACATCTGGCACCACAGCCCTTGGAAATGGCATGTGAAGTACTGGGAACTGATAGCACTACAATTCCCAGAAGGCAATATCCCGCCATTATGGAAAGTGCAACAAAAGTGAGATGTCATGCATGTGAAACTAACTACCAATCTAACCCATTATGAATGTCCATCTGTGAAACAGTTTATGGCAATGGCAGCAATGCAAAGGTCCACTCTTACTATCATTACAAGCAAAACATAGCTACAGCTGAGTGCCCCATCAAACTGCCCTTATAAAAAATATTCACAAGATTGAAATGTTCTCACCTGGGGTGGAAATCTAGATGCCAAAATGGATGTCCATGCAGTACATCCAGATAGAGGTCAATATCTATTGCTACTGTGTCCCTACTCTGACATTATTGTTCATTGTCTAGCTTTTTTGTGCCATGTATCTTGAAGACACTTCACTAGGCAACCAAGGTGAACACTCATGTCAATAGTCAGACAACATAAGATTGTATCAGCAGTCTAATGACTACCAACATAGTTTAACATCTTTAAGCATGGTGTATGGTACTGGAATAACATAGTTGCAGTATGTAAGATTTTGCAGCAGCTGTCATTGTCATTTATGGGGATCATGTTAAGGCACTGTGTGCATCTCACACAACATCACTAATACTCTAAATGAAACATCACTTGTTATATAACTTACAGCAACTCTGTGTTCCACTTCTTCCACAGGTAACCTTGCCACTGCCGCCATGGAGAGGATACCTGAGACTGCCACTACCCCTCTGGATGAAGGCCCCAGTGAGGATAACACTCCTGGATGTGTGGACACTGAGGACCAAGCTGGCCCATCAGGGAAACCTGGTCAGTCAACAATTGTCAGCCTCACCCTGCCCACATCGATTCCTCCCAGGTCTGTTGCATCAACATCACAGGCAACCATTCGCCCCCAAACCTGTGTCCCAAGGACTGTTTCATGTATTGTGAACCCCCGAGTACAGGTACTTGAGTCTCACCTTGTCACCCCTGACAATGATGGTCCTGCCACCACTGGGAGAGGGCACACTGTGCCAGGGACACAGGCATGTGGGGGTAGGGTGCGTGGGAGGGATGGTGAGGGCCAGAGGATGGGGTCTTCAAGGGACAATACTGACCAGGAAACCATCTCCAAAGTCTTGGGAGCCTGCCAAAATTCACAAGGCATGATGGGCCAGGTAGTCATCATGATGGGGGGAATGCAACAGCTGCAGAGGGACAACCACCAGGAAGTTATGCAGCAGTGGCTGTCACAAAATACCATTTTGGCTTCCATTACTGGGGTGCTGAGAGACATTAATACTACCCTGAGTAGGTCTGCCACAAAACATCATATCTCTTCCACTAGTAATGACTCTTCAGGCCCTACAACATCTGGGGCTGCTAGTTGAATGGAGGCTCTGCCAGAGGAAGGACATGCCTCAGACACCCCACCCTCTGTAGCAGAGGACCTCCCCCTCCGGCAAATGTGGACGTCCACCCAGACACCCAGGAGGAGCAGATGCCAAGATAAAACCAACTGCCAGGAAGTAAACCTCTCCTGACTGGTTCCCCTTGTGTGCCACAGATACACCCTGTTGACTGTTATGGAACCTAACTCCATTTTCCTTTGGTGCAAGGACACTGGACTTGTGTTTCCTAATGGTGTAGCAGCTACCCTGATGATTTCAGCTACCATGACTGAACACTTCACTGTTTATTTGTGTTTTTTGGTTACTATTCACACATATTGTTTTGCACTCCCCAATAAATAACACTTTGACAGGTCCTGTGTAAGTGTCATTTACAACCATGTACAACTGTCATGTATCCCAACTCTAGTATCTATATGTCCCTCTGTATTGTACAACCTTTATTATGAACATCACACATGTACTCTATCACCAGGAGACTCATTTCATTGGGATTATAACATGGACAGAAACCCACACAGCTGTATTTTACATTTCCACACATTTATTGCTAGATTTGCAAACAGCAGACAGAATAGTACTGCTAGTGACTTATGATTGTCAGCTTAGGTGGTCATACACGACTAGCCCACAGGATAGAGAAGTTAGGGACATATCAGTCTTTCTACAAGCCTGGAGACAGACCAATTGGTCCTTTATAACACCATGTGAAGCCTTATCACATACCCATACCTTAGCTTCATAATAATCATACCCCATGATACAGACAGAGATCAGTCCTGATCACTTACATTGGTCATGAACCTGTAGGCTTGCCACTCACCTATGTCAGTCCACAGAGACATGCACATTGGTCTGGCAAGTAGGAAAACACTGACAGCTATGTTACAGGTATGTCACATATAATAGAAACCATTATGATGATTGTTAGAAATGGGGTCTCTAGTTGGCAGTTGATTTGAACCCTGTCCAAGTAGGGACTCTCACTCTAGTCAGGATAAGGGAGATACCCGCTCAGATAAGCCATGCTCACCCCCTTGGTAGCTTGGCACAAGCAGTCAGGTTTATCTCAGAAGCAATGTGTAAAGCATTTGCACATAACACACAGTAATAAGTGAAAACACTACATAAGGACACCACACCAGTTTTAGAAAAATAGCCAATATTTATCTGTGTAAAACAAGACCAAAACGATCAGAATCCAACACACAGTAATAAAGATGTGAATTTTGCAAGATTTATTAAAAAAAATACAGTTCCTTGAAGTCGATAGGCCAGCTACGATGTTGGGAAGGCCCGCAAACAGTACCTTGGATTTGCAGGGCGTCGTGATCCTTGCGGTGAGCTCTAGAGAGCGGTGTCACTGGCGTTGCAATGTCAGTTCCGGAGTCGGTGCGGGAGTCGTCGGGCTCTTAAAGTCACACGTGTTGCAGATCGAACTCTGGGCTGATGAGATCAGGAGCGCTGGCGTAGATGGCGTAGGGGCTGCGGTGTGAAGCGGGACAATGCGACGTGCAGTGCCCACAGGTCACGGTGCAGGCAGCGGCTCGGTGCTGGCGTCCAGCGGCATCGGTGAGACTAGGGCTGCGGTGTGAAGCATGGCAGTGCAACGTGCAGTGTCCACAGGTCACGGTGTAGGCAACGGCGTCGTCGTTGCTGAAGTGATGTCGTTGGTAGGCCCAAGCCAGCGGTGCGGGATGGGAAGGTGCTTTGTGACCCTCATGAGCGGTGTCCACAGGCCACAGTGCAGGCAGGGATGCCTGGTGACGTCACTGGAGTTGATGGTGCTGACGTTGGTGGACTGGGGCTGCGGTGCAGGACGGGACAGTGCTTTGTGCGCCTTACGAGCGGTGTCCACAGGCCACAGTGCAGGCAACGGGGTCATCACCAGCAGGAGTGGCGTCATCGGGGTTGCCCAGGCTGCAGGGTAAGCAGGCGATGCCGGAGAGAGGGGCCCACAGGTCGCAGTGCAAGTAGAGGCTCGGTGAAGTCGTCCGATGACGGCATCGGTGAGACGAGGGTCGCAGTGCGAAGCCGGGCAATGTGACTCTGTGCGGTGTCGGTGTAGGCCAGCGACGGCGTCGCTGTGGTTTCTCCTCTTGAACAGCACAAAACACACAGTTCCCAGTGCTGCAGTTGAGGAAACTGACGTCTTTCCTGAGACTTCCAACAGGAGGCAAGCTCTACTCCAAGCCCTTGGAGCCCTTTCTCAAGCAGGACACATAACAAAGTTCACCCTTACGCACTCCTTTCAGGCAGAAGCAGCAACTGCAAGCCTGTCCAGCAAAGCAACACAGCAAAGGTTCAGTACTCCTGCTCCAACTCTTCAGCTCTTCTCCTTGGCAGAGGTTCCTCTTGATTCCAGAACGATTCTAAAAGTCTGGGGTATTGGGTCTTCTTCTTATATCCCTTTCTACCTTTGAAGTTGGCAAACTTCAAAGCAAAGTCTCAAGTGTTTGGAAGATCCTTCCTTGTCCAAGCCAGGCCCCAGACACACACCAGGAGGTCGGAGACTGCATTGTGTGGGGGCAGGCACAGTCCTTTCAGGTGTGAGTGACCACTAATCCCCTCCCTTCCAGCACAGATGGCTCAACAGGATATGCAGGCTACACCCCAGCCCCCTTCGTGTCACTGTCTGGAGAAGAGGTGTGAACAGACCAACTGTCAAACTGACCCAGTCAAACAGGCAGAGTCACAGAATGGATTAAGAAAGAAAATGCCTACTTTCTAAAAGTGACATTTTCAAACTAACAATCTAAAAACCAACTTCACTAACAGATGTATTTTTAAATTGTGAGTTCAGAGACCCTAAACTCCATATTTCTATCTGCTCCCAAAGGGAATCTGTGTTTAAAGTTATTTATAGGCAGCCTCAATGTTAACCTATGAGAAAGATAGGCATTACAACAGTGAAAACCGAATTTGGCAGTATTTCACTGTTAGGACATGTAAAACACACAAGTACATGTCCTACCTTAAACATACACTGCACCCTGCCCATGGGGCTACCTAGGGCCTACCTCAGGGATGCCTTATATGTATACAAAGGGAAGGTTTAGGCCTCGCAAGTGAGTACACTTGCCAAGTCAAATTGGCAGTTTAAAACTTCACACACAAACATTGCCGTGGCAGGTCTGAGCCATGGTTACAGGGCTTCTAATGTGGGTGGCACAACCAATGCTGCCGGTCCACTAGTAGCATTTGATTTACAGGCCCTGGGCACCTCTAGTGCACTTTAAAAGGGACTTACCAGTAAATCAAATATGCCAATCATGGATAAACCAATCAACATTACAATTTCTATAGGGAGCACTTTAGCACTGATTAGCAGTGGTAAAGTGTGCAGAGACAATAAACCAGCAAAAACAGACCTGAAAAAATAGGAGGAAGAAGGCAAAACGTTTGGGGATAACCCTGCAAAAAGGGCCATTTCCAACAATGATAGAGTTCTGGTTCAACATTTTCACATGTCAGACACATATGGACGCACACATGACACCATTTGACCACCTCCAGCACTAAACAGGTCTTGGTGGGAAAACACACTTCCACCCCAGTGTCCTAACAGTCTGGCCATATTAGTTGCACTCCACATACTCATGCCAATCAGTACCTTGTTTCATCCATGTCCACTTCACATGTCTACCTGCAATTCCCATCTGCCTCTGACACTGTCTTTGACTTGCCAACGATGAAGAGCCAAACAGAAACTCAGCAAATCTGAGGTTGACAGAGATAAGGGGTAGGACATAGCTATAAACATACATAAATTCTGACAAGTCATTTTCACAAGCGTGACTTTGCATGTGCAGTAACAAATCAGGACCCTGCATACCACTCTGTTCTGTACACAATACCAAATAACAAACTGCATGCACAACTGACTCATTAGCTACCTAAGACCTCATAGATGATGCTAAATAGGAGGTGACATGCCAGCCGTTAATTCTAGGTTACAAACCCTATTTTCTCTAATTCTAGGTTACAAACCCTATTTACCATCATTTATGAGCGGCTCATAGAGATCTCATAAGATCTCATAGATGATGGGAAATAGGAAGTGACATGCCAGCCGTCATTTCTAGGTTACAAAATGAAATCTCACCATTAAGAAGACATCACATACCTTGAGTAATTTGATGTACTGATTAATGAGATCTGCCCTGAAGTCTCCAGATTCATCTTCATCTGGCTCATCATAACTTGGCAAATCGGTATTTCCACCCACAGGTTCTGCTGCCTCCCCCTCATCTGGTCTGAATGGTATCTGACATCTCAGGGCAAGGTTGTGGAGCATGCAGCAGGCAACAATTATTTGACATACCTTGTTGGGTGAGTAGAGGAGGGCTCCTCCAGATATGTCCAGGCAGCAAAATCTTGCCTTCAGGAGCCCAAACGTCCGCCCAACGATACGCCTTGTCCTTCCGTGGGCCTCATTGTAGCGGACTTCCCCTGGCATAGTTGGGTACCTCACTGGTGTCAACAACCAAGGACGGTTTGGATAGCCTGAGTGCCCTGTAAGGAATAGGCAAGACAACACAAACATATATCTAGGACATGCACATTTGTGACAGCAAGAGATAAACTTTGCAAACACACGTCAAATGTGACTTACCAACCAGCAAATGTGAAATGTATTGGTCTGCCAAACACACCACTTGGACGTTAATGGAGTGGTAGTTTTTCCTGTTCCTGTATACCTGTGCATTGGCACTGAGGGGGGGGGCAAGGCAACATGTGGCAATCACATATGGAATGTGCCTCATGGCTTAAAACTCTGCCTTCACATAGGCCAGTTCCACACGTTGGGGAAACCTGATGTAGCTGTCCAAGTGTTTCAACAATGCACACAGTACATTCTTCAAAACTAGACTGAACATGGCCTGAGACATCACTGCAGTTAGGGCCATGTATTCTGAAAGGACTCAGTGGCCAGGAAGTGTAGCACTGACATGACTTGAACAATGGGAGGTATGCTATTGGGATTGCGAATGGCAGGCATCAGATTTGGCTCCAACTGATCACAAAGATCCATGATTGCCTATTCAGGCGATAGATCTGTATTAAATGTCTGTCCTCCATAGTGTGCAGATCTACTAGTGGGTGGTACACTGGAGGTTGTCTTCCTCTCCTCATACCAGGGTAACTATGTGGAAAAACAAAAAACAAATAGATTGTAGGTGGCTTTTACAATCTACACATTATGAATATGTTCATATATAAGTCAGACATATCTGCTGTCGATGTCAGATACCAGATATGACATCTAAAGTACAGCATCTTGCTATGCATCCTATGACACTCCCATTGGTTCACATTCCCTGGATCTTCTAATGTACTATACATGCATATTTATCTGTGACTGTCACTGTTTGATAGTCCAACTTAGTTTACATGTGAAATATAACTGTTGCACCTATGCTACATTACTGACGCACATAGGATGTTGATAATAGGTGTACATTTCCATTACCACCAATCCCTCTGTAACACAGCTTTTACTACTCACATGCACAATAAGACTACTAAATGAAGGCACCACTTACTGATATTTTACACAATATAGGGAATTGTTAATGAAGCAGATTTCAATACTTTTCCATATATATGTTTGCATCAAAATGGAAGCTGCCTGACCTACTGTACTGGACATGAGGAAGTGACCTAACTCGCCGGCGGATGACATCATGGCAGATACAACTGCAGTGAACATTGCCATTGGAACACATTGCTGCCTTTGACAGACTTGGGCCAATGGCGATGTCTGCCGGCGGTGACGGTCCTGTACTTGGCGGATGTAACCACCACCTTCTGCAGTGCTGCTCACTTGACTCCTGACACTGCTGCCAGCAAGACCGCCACTACCTGAGCTGCTGTGTACTACCTCTGGGAGCTATCATGCCACGTCATGCAGGTGATAGGGCCCCAGCCTTCACCCCAGAAGAGCTGGACATGCTAGTGGAGGAGGTCCTACCCCGTATGAAAAGCTATATGTTGCACGAGAGGAGCAGGTGAGTCCAATGGTATACCAATGTGTGAAAGGTGGAATATATGATGGTGTACATGAAATGTGAAGTAGTGAAGCTTTCACCACTCCTGTCTGGGTGGATGGAAATATGTACATGTGCATAGGCAGACATACAGTAGTATCACATGGTAGATATTGTGTAATCTAACTTCCTTCATTCACAGCATGGATTGCAGCATGGACAACAATGATGGTGTGAGAAATGTTTTTGTAGACACTCCATGTTATGGACATTCATGTGGCTCGGTCATATGTGTGT
Source organism: Pleurodeles waltl (assembly GCF_031143425.1). Lineage (NCBI taxonomy): Eukaryota > Metazoa > Chordata > Amphibia > Caudata > Salamandridae > Pleurodeles > Pleurodeles waltl. The sequence goes on from NC_090444.1 coordinate 151,575,970, forward strand.
AGCCAATACCAGGTACTGACCATGCATGTTGTATGGGATACTCCACTTCGCACACAGGTTGCCTGCAGATGCTAAATTGTGAAGGAGTTTGAACTTAGAGGATGGGAATGTTTGCCTACTTGCTGTGACTGAAGTGTTCAGACCACTTGTGGTGTCATGGTGCATGTGGACATAACTTTCTCTTTTTCTCTGTGTCGTCCATGCAGGTCAACACCCATCAAAAAAAGGGAATCTGGCATGCCATTGCCAAGCAAGTGCTGACCCTGGGGGTCCACAGCCTGCAGAGCACCCACTGTAGGAAGTGGTGGGAGGACCTGTGACGCTGAGCACGGAAGACTGCAGAGGCCCAGCTGAGGATGTCCTCCCCACGAGGGAGGGGTGCTCATTGGACCTTGCCCCCTCTAATGGCCCATCATTTTGGACTGGCCTACCCTGAGTTGGATGGGCATTTGAGGGCAGCAGATCAGCCACAAGGGGCTAAGTACTGACTACACACATTTCAATCCCTCTGCCAGTTCAGTGTCTAATGTGTAAGTATCTAAAACACAACAATGTGGTATGTGCTAAAGGTAAAGGCTCTCGTAGGAATACATAGAAGTACAGTTGCTACCAATGATACACAGGTGTGGACATGGTATTGTGTATAGGGAAATATAATTCACCTATGTTAAGCCTATTGTGTAACAGCATGTGGTGATGCACGTGTGACTGTGTCATATGTGTACCTCTACAGTGCTATACATATATGTAACCTGCTGTGTCATCCTTCCCACCTACTGACCCATAGTCCAGATAACCTGTTGGCAAGTTGTCCAGATCTTTGGAGTCCATTCCTATTCCATTGGATCTAGCTCTATGTGCAACATAGGGTCTCACAGGTGAGAAACAGGCCACATATTTGTGAGTTGTGAAATGGATGTAAACTTCAAGTGAGGGTGTTATCTCATTTATAAATGTCACATGGCAAACTTGCTACACTTACTCAGAGGTGTAAGGAGGTGTCCCCATTGTTAAGTGTGGACTGTAAATAGGAAAATGTGATGTTTGATCATGGTGGACATCCTACATGATGAAAAGCATGGTGGTAATGATATCTTCCTAATGCAAGACATGTCATGGACATATGAGTTCAGACTATCTGTACCATGTACATGTGATTGAGAAGGTAAGTGGATAGCCTGCTATTCACTTAGCCAATGTATTCTGCCCATGCTACATAGGGCAGGTCGTCTCCTATTTAGGTATAACATACACTGTTCTTTGCCAACAGCATGTGTACATTGGTACTTCCTGACATTTTTTAAAGATTTCAGATTAAGGTTTGGCATACGTGTGCTGTTCTGATTCTGTTTTGAAGTATTTTAGTATGGATAAGCTAATTTAACCATGACTTCATAATGTTGCAGGGGTTGTATTTGACAGTTACATGTTGGTTGAATGGTATATGTTGTCAGTCTAATTGCTGGCCTCTAGGTGTATGTGTCAATCATGTTTACTTTAGAAGTGGTTTATGGCAGTGTAACTGTACTCCAAAGATGTAAGGTGACTCCTGTCTGAATTGTTGAGAGTGATGTTGGTCTTTTGATCTTGTTATATTGAGGATGCTACTCAGCATGATTAGTGGAATTGTATGTGGCCTTCATGCACACAGCAGGTGTCTATTTTATTGAAGGTGTTGTTATGCTTCCTGTGGTAGTCTGTGGGTGTATCCTGTGTGCTAAGTAGACCCCTTTTGATGTACATGACTTTGTTTTCTATGTGAGAATGACAAAGATGGCTAGGTCCAGAATGTCTGTGTAATCCTTTGAAAAAACACAGTTAATACATGTATTGCTGAAATGGATTAGGAGTTTATTATACATCAGAATTGGTTATATTTTACATTTTAGAGAGTTGATAGCTAAGCAACATGCTGTGTTGTAATTGGAATGTGATGAGATAACTTTCATAGAACTTGACATCTGGCAATAGACTGAGCAAGCCAGCTTTGTAGTAGGTATGAATTTGAAATCACAGTTAACACTGATTTCCAATAATGGATTGTTGTTTCACAGTTATGCTCTGTGACACACTATTTTTGTTGACAAATCATCTTGTGCAGGAATAGTTTGTGTTTTAGCTGTACTGATAGGATGGTGATGTAGTGGTCAGATAGTAGGCTTACTTTGGGTGTGACATTGTTGTAATTGCATGTTGTTGTTGAAACTTGATGTTGGCTCAAAATGGTTTCTACCTGGGGGTGTTTTACACATAGATGTGATGTTACTGTAGAGTATGGAGTAATGTACGTGGTATGTGAAGAATGTGATGACCCTACCTTTCTCTCTCTGTTTCTCTGCATCAGCATTGGCAGGCGAAGGAGACGGGGCACAGCCAAGTGGGGAAATTGCTGGCCATGGGGCCCGCAGTCATGATACCATCGACACCGAGGGACACAGGCCCTGATTCTAAGCTTGGCGGGCGGCGGTAGCCGCCCGCCAAGCGGGAACCACCAGAAGACCGTACCGCGGTCAAAAGACAGCGGCGGTCATTCTGGGTTTCCCACTGGGCTGGCGGGCGACCGCCGAAAGTCCGCCCGCCAGCCCAGCGGGTAACACCCTTCCCACGAGGAAGCCGGCTCAGAATGGAGACGGCGGAGTGGGAAGGTGCGACGGGTGCAGTTGCACCCGTCGCGAATTTCAGTGTCTGCAAAGCAGACACTGAAATTCTGTGTGGGGCCCTCTTACGGGGGCCCCTGCAGTGCCCATGCCATTGCAGGGGCCCCCAGGGGCCCCACGACACCCCATACCGCCATCCTGTTCCTGGCGGGCGAACCGCCAGGAACAGGATGGCGGTATGGGGTGTCAGAATCCCCATGGCGGCGCAGCAAGCTGCGCCGCCATGGCGGATTCCCATGGGCAGCGGAAAGTCGGCGGTACACCGCCGGCTTTCCGCTTCTGGCCGCAGCTGTACCGCCGCGGTCAGAATGCCCGGCGGAGCACCACCAGCCTGTTGGCGGTGCTACCGCCAACCTCCGCCATGGCGGTATTTACCGCCAGGGTCAGAATGACCCCCACAGTGTCCCGGAGGGTGAGGAGAGTGCCACGAAGGAGACAGGATCCAGTTCTTCATCTTTGAAATCCTCCTCCAGTGGACACTGCATGGCAGTGGCAGACCCATTTGGGACCATCCCAGCCCCATCTCAGTCCACCACCCCCTTTTCTACCACTGCCCTCCCTGTAGCTCCCCACCCAGTTCGCTGTGCCCGCTCACCTAAGAGGGTGGGCGTCTCCTTTGCCGCAGGCACCTCTGCCCCTGCCCTGTCAGCCCTGCTGCCCTCAGTGAGGAGGCTATTGACCTTCTGAGGACCATCTCTGTGGATAAGTCAAAAATCATGAATGCCATCCAGGGACCTGCAACTCAGATCCAATAGAGTAATGCATTCCTGGAGGGCATTCACAGTGCACTGGCTGACCTTCAGAGGATCTGGCCTCCACACTTATGGCAGACAATCACTCTTTGTCTCCCGTTCCTCCTCCACCTTCCTCTTCCCAATCCCAAACCCCTCTTCCCTGACCCTGTGACACCGTGGGGATCCACGGCGTCCCCCTCGCGGACCGTGGTCGGAGAAGCAGTCCGCGTTTCGGGCAGCCGGTCCTGCCGTGGGCCGCTTTTTGGGCTGCAACCTGTTTTCCCAACCCCTGCGTGGCTCAGGAGTCCTCTCTTGGGCTCTAGGTTGCGCTGCGTTCCCTTGATGCCCCCGTAATTTTTATTACCTACTTGCTGGGCTTCTTTTTTCCTTTTTCTTTCTTCTTTTTTCCTTTTTCTTCTTGTGGCCATATTTTCTTCTTCCTAGGTGTCTGTGTTTCCTTTCCTGCATGCATTGCACTACCTTTTCTACAATGGCACTTTTTTCATTCACCTGTATGTGGCTTTCCCAATCCAAGATGGCACCTTTAGTTCTTCCTGCACGTCACTTCCTGTTTGTTAGTATATAGGCAAAGAAGGTCTTCTTTTCATTGCGTTGCAAACCCTTCTGTCCTGGTGGTGCTCTTCACTCCTGCTTCCCGTGTTTTTGGACCTATCCTGTTTTTTTGCCTGCAGTTTTTGTTGTTCCTGATTCCTTATTCTTGTCAGCTTCTCTTTTTTGCTTATTTTCAGGAGTTCCTGTAATCTGAGGTTTTTTCCAATCTTGGGTTTTTCCTCTGTGACTTCTTCTGGAGGTTACGGCCTGCTTGGCATTGTATTGTCAGCAGCACCGTGGCTACTGGAAAGGGTCGCCCTTACCTTGGTCAATCCAGAACAAGCAAGAAACCAGGTGGTGCCCCAAAATTGGCAGACTACAGCTGTAAGAAGTGTGCAAACCGTGACAGATTGCAACACTCAAAGATTCAACGTTGCTCCGGAACTATGGAAGAACCTCCCGAAAATGTTGTGGAAACTGCGCAATCTATGCTTCATACCGTACAACCACAAGCCCAAGACTTACAACAACTGCGTGCTGAAAATACAGCACTGAGACAAGCCTTGGTTTCTCGGTCCATTGATATACCTACTGTCTGTGCCTCAACCCCACGTTATTCAGGAGATCTAAACAAGTTAAAGGAATTCCTAGATTCCTTAACGGTATATTTTGCATTTCGACCCTCTCAGTTTACACAAGATAAGACCAAAGTGGGTTATCTGATCAGTGCCCAGTCTGGCCCAGCCCTAGCTTGGGCAACCCCCTTGGTAGCTGCTGATGACTCTTTATTGTCAAACTATACAGCCTTTATTAAAGCCTTTAAACAGATGTTTGAATGACCTGGACTGGAGGCCGCGGCTGAAGAAGCTTTATGCGAAATACAACAGGGCAATCAGGATGTCCTGAATTATATACCCGTTTCAAACAGCTAGCAGCTGAAACCACTTGGGTTGTACGTACTTTTGTAACTCTCTTCTGTTGAGGACTACGAGACGAGATAAAGGATGAATTGGTGCATTCCACTCAGGTAGAATCTTTGAAAGAACTGATGGATCTGGCACTAAACATAGAGGGCTAGATGTAGCAAAGGATTTGCGCGTCGCAAACGGCGAAAATCGCCGTTTGCGAGGCGCAAATGCCTCTTTGCTATGCAGAAATGCATATTGCGAGTCGGGACCGACTCGCAATATGCATTTCAGAATCGCAAATATGAAGGGGTGTTCCCTTCCTATTTGCGATTCGGAGTGGCATGCAATACCATTTGCGACCGCATATGCGGTCACAAAGGGTGTCGCAGTTACCATCCACTTTAAGTGGATGGTAACCCACTCGCAAATTGGAAGGGGTCCCCATGGGACCCCTTCCCCTTTGCGAATGGACCCTATACTATTTTTTCAGGGCAGGTAGTGGTCCAAGGGACCACTACCTGCCCTGAAAAAATACCGAAACTAAAGGTTTCGGTTTTTTTTTTAAGTGCAGCTCGTTTTCCTTTAAGGAAAACGGGCTACACTTAAAAAAAAAAAAACTGCTTTATTGAGAAAGCAGTCACGAACATGGAGGTCTGCTGACGACAGCAGGCCTCCATGCTTGCGAGTGCCTAGACTCGCTATGGGGCCGCAATTTGCGACCCACCTTATTAATATTAATGAGGTGGGTCATTGCGACCCCATAGCGACTCGCAGACGGTGTCTGAGACACCGTACTGCATATCAATTTGCGAGTTGCAAATTGCGAGTCGCATGGACTCGCAATTTGCAACTCGCAAATTTTCTTTTTGCTACATCTGGCCCAGAGTACCGTTTACAAGAACGTAAGTTGGAGAAACAAAAGACCAGGGTGCAGTCCCAGTCAGGAGCATTTTGCCCCTCAGTACGTCACCCTGATGAAAATCAGTCAGAGAACCCAGTTTCTACAGAAGAAGAACCCATGCAAATAGATATTGCTTGTGGACCTTTATCTGAATCAGAGCGAGAAAACAGACAACGCAAAGGCCTGTGTCTTTACTGTAGCAATGCGGATCACTTGATTCAAATGTGTCCTATTCGTTCCTCCAGACCTTTGGGAAATGCCAACTCCCGTACCCTGTGAGAAGGAAGGGGACTGGAGGTGTTGAGATACCTTCTATCTGCTCTTCAAAAGAAACTACTACAGCTCTCTTTATATTGTCTGTAATCCTACAGTGCCCTAATAATCAAGAAGAATAAGTATTTGCGTTACTGGATTGTGGAACAAGTAGGATTTTTTTAGATGAGAAATGGGCTGAAGAGAAAGGAATCTCTTGTGTCCCTAAAGAGAAACCAGAGCATGTCCTAACTGCTGATTGCACTCTTTTAACCTCTGGACCAGTGGTCGATACCACTCCTACTCTTTTCTTGCAATTCAGATGACATCAGGAAAACCTTGCTTTCGACTTGACATCTTTCCCTAATCATCCTATGATTTTGGGCATTCCTTGGCTAACACTGCATAATCCATATATTAATTGGGAGACAAGGACTATATCGCTTTCATCTCAATTTTGTCAAAAACATTGCTATTCAACGGACTCTTATTAGTCCCCTAAGCGTTCCATCTTAAACCCCAAAGAAGCTAGTGGTACTATCAACATGATCCAAGGAGTGCCAAGCTGCTATCAAAAATACTCTGACATGTTCCAGAAACCTGTAAAGCCCATTTTGCCTCCTCATCTGGAATATGACTGTACCCTTCCCTTGATACCAGGGGAACTGGTTGTATTCCTTGTCTGTACAAGAAAAGGAGGTACTTAAGGAAGACATAGATGAAAACATACAGAGTGGTTTGATTGCTTCCTCTTCTTCACCTGCCGGGGCTCCTCTTTTCTCTGTGCCAAAGAAGACTAAGGATTTACGCCCCTGTATCGACTTTTGAGAGTTAAATAAGATCACCATCAAGGATAGGTATCAACTACCCCTTATTAAGGATGACTAAAAAGCAGTCCATGGAGCCAAGATATACACCAAGTTGGATCTGTGGGGTGCTTATCATCTTTTACGAATTAAGGAAGGTGATGAATGGAAAACAGCTTTCCGTACTCCTTTAGGCCATTTTGAATACCGCTTAAGCCTTTTGGCCTCACCAATGCACCTTCCATATTCCAAAGATTTATGGACTCGGTGTTCTCTGATCTTTTGAACCAAAGTGTCATAACATATCTAGATGACATTCTGATATATTCTCGTTACCACAAACAACATACTAAGCATGTTCTTCAGGTTTTAGAAAGACTCCGACAAAACAATCTGTACTGTAAACCTGAAAAATGTGAATTCAACAAGACTGAGGTACAATATCTTGGTCTTCGTATCAATCAAGTCGGCATTGCAATGGGTCTAGAAAAGGTACAAGCCATTCTTGACTGGCCCCCTCCTGCTTGTATTAAGGAGACTCAGGTGCTCATTCCGAGTTTAGCGGTAACTGAACCGCCACGCCGATGACGGTCTTGTGACCGCCGGTAGGGTGGCGGTGTAGACCGCAAAATAATGAGTAAGGCAGTGATCCAACGCAATGTAGACAACTCACTGCCAGCCCCGCCACCGCTGACGAGCAGCATCCGCCAGCAGAAGACAACTTCAGGCAGGAGGCAGCCAACATCCCGCCCACCATATTCCAAGTAACCACTCCACCAGGATATCCGGTGGGGCCTTACTGCCAAGAAAAACCTGACGGAAACAGAAAGTATAAATGGAAACACCCACCTCCAGGCACAGAGACGCCGCTGCGGGCGCCATAGCAAATGAACTGCTAGTCTTCACAGCGTTGTATCTCGCCATACACCTTCAGAACCACCAACAATGACTAAGACAACAACCGTAAGTATACCTAGCACAGAGGGGGGGAAATGGCAGTGATACACTCCTACACAGAACACACATACCCCCCACACACAGTGAAGACCACACACACACACACACAACATACGTCAATGCCAAATACCCAATACACACACAAAGCCATGCAGATATGTGCCAAGCGTACAGCACAACGCACAACGCACAACAACACCACAAACACACCCCATATCCACACAACAACAACTACCCCACAAACTCCTCAACGATGGCATAGACTGGCACATTGTGTGACACCACACATACACACACACCATGAACTCCATGTAGCAATGACACACAATCAATAGCTGTGAAAACACCTCCAAACAATCATACAGGTAACACAACACATACAACCAACAATCAAGGAAATACAGACATGCAGCACTAGACACACGGGGACACACAACACCCCATACAAACACACAAGCAAGCAGACACCCACATCACAACATCACCATGGTTCAAACCATCTACCAAGCGCATGCAACACAGACACAATCCACACACAGACCTCACACACCATTGCACACAGATGTCACACCACCATGTAGAAGGAAACCAGGAGAAGCAGCTTATCTTGCCAACCACGGCAATGTGGGCAGTTGAATTCAAACAATAAACTATTTCCAAAAAGTGCCAATGGCAAGTCCAATGTCCACTTCAGCAGGACACATTGGCCCTCATTACAACCCTGGCAGTAAATGCCACCTACCGCCGTGCTGGTGACCGCCAACATACCATGACCGTGGCAGTATTCCGCTATGGGAATTATGACCCACACTGAGAAATCCTCCACAATACAGACACCCATACAAGTCCGCCACACCAAAGGTCAGTGATAAACTGCCAATAGCAAAACCCACACCGTTACGCCCACAGGAATACGCCCACAGTATCACGACCCACGAATCACTGCGGCGGTCTTTCAAATGCAGTAAACCATTGGCGGTACACACCGCTGCGCTTAAAATACACACACATTTACAAAACACCACCACATTGGACAATTCAAACACCTGACACACATACACACACCACACCCACACACTCACACCACTATAAAACACACACCAACATTACCCACAACCCTTTACAGTGAAAAAAACGATAGCACACAGAGAGAGACAAGGCAGGAGCACCCACTCAATCAGAGGCACAGTACACCATCCACGCACATCACAGCATATACCACAACACATCACCCCACACATCCTCACACATTTCACGCACACCACATCCATGGCACTCCAAAGACACCCCAGGTTCTCAGAGAAAGAGCTAAGGGTCATGGTGGAGGAAATCATCCGGGTAGAGCCACAGCTTTTCGGATCACAGGTGCAGCAGACGTCCATAGCTACGAAGATGGAGCTATGGCGGAGAATAGTGGACAGGGTCAACGCCGTGGGACAGCACCCCAGAACAAGGGATGACATCAGGAATAGGTGGAACGACCTACGGGGGAAGGTGCGTTCCGTGGTTGCAAGACACCAGATAGCTGTACAGAGGACTGGGAGTGAACCCCCACCTCCTCCCCCACAACTAACATGGGAGGAGCAAGTCTTGGTGATAATGAATCCTGAGGGCCTCGCAGGAGTAGCAGGAGGACTGGACTCTGGTAAGTCATATCTTTACTATTATATCCCCACCCTACCTGCATGCCATCACATACCCCCACCCTTACCCTCACTCCCATCATTCCATCACCTCACATATACCCCACCATCACAACCCACCCATCCCAATACCAAGCCCTGCATGCAACACCAATGCATGTTCCCCCATCACAAACCAGAATGGACACCCATCACTCCCAGTAAATCACCACTCACACAAGGCCAAGCTGACAGGGAAATCACAATCATACCCCTGCACAATTTGGCCCACGCAGATACACTAACACTGCATTTGCGTCCCCACAGGACCCATAGTCAGCGTCACCGGAGAGGAGGTGCCAGCTACATCCAGTCCCCCCCCAGAAGAGGCCCACAGTGACGACAGCAGCTCTGCACGCCTGGATCTTGATGACCAACCTGGCCCATCCGGGACCTCTGGACAGTCGGGTACCCAGGCACAGTCCCAACCCACCACAGAGCCTCCTCCCTCAGGAAACATCACCACAGCACCCACCCAGCGGGCCCATGACACTGTCCCCAGGACACGTCAATCAGCAGTGTGTCCGCCACTACAGGGATCCCAGGCAACCCCACAAACCCAGGATGACCATGGACCTGGGGGACAGTGGCAGTGGGCACACGGTTCAGGGGACAGAGGCACAGGACAACAGGGAAGCTGGGAGGACTGCTGTGCGACAGGGTGAGGACAGGCCCAGGGAACCCACTCTCCACAAGGCACTCTCCAACATCCTGGGAATGGGCTAGATACTGGCCAAGCTGCAGGAGACCCAGCGGCTGCAGGAGGGACAGTACCTGGGGATCAGGGATGACCTAACAAAAATATACACCATCCTGGTCACCACTGCAGGGGTGCTGGCAGACATGGGCAAGACCATGAGGGAGGCTGTGGCACGACAACGGGTGCCTGACACTAGCCAAACTGAGGCACAGCCTTCCACCTTTGTCGGCGCTAGTGGACAGGAGGCCCCGCTACTGGAACAACAGGTCACCAGCACCCCACCCCCTGCAGAAGGAGAACCACCCCGCAAACTGTCCCTGCGATCCAGGCAGAAGACAGAGAACATTGCCAAGACCCCCGCCAGGAAAGAAGACTCTCCTGATTGTCACCCTTCTGTCCCACACTGTCACCCTGTCCACCTTGAACTGCCATTGCTCCCCTTACTATGCCCCTTTGGACAATGCACCTGTGATACCAAGAGACTGGACTCTACCCTGAACTTCCTTCCACCATCAGCCCAGCCCCTTGCACCACCCCCTCTACTAATGAGCACCTAAATGAACACCCTTGGAACAAATACCAATCTGGAGTCTGTCAAATGATTCAAATATGTATTAGTACAACATTATCAAAGCATTGCAAATCAAAAGAACAGTGAAATATACTTTAGGATGACCTCTGGTGGGCAGTAGTACACATAGCAGGAGCCAGAGTGGGGCACAGAGATCTGAAAATGGAGATGCCAAAGGGTACAGTCAGTGGTCATAGACATAGGGAAACAGGCTGCCTTGTACATAGTCCAACATATAACTGAAATGTTAAGTGAAGTTACAGTGTCTTACCTGTGTGTCACTGGAAGTACTGCTGAATAATATTGGCTCTGTTGTCAACATCTTCTTCCTCTGCCTCCTCTTCCTCACCGTCCACAGGGTCCACCGCTGCCACAAGACCATCTCCAGGCTCATCCTCCTGCAGAAAAGGCACCCGGTGTCTCAAGGCCAGGTTGTGCAACATGCCACGATGATCTGGCACACCTTCTTGGGTGAGTAGTACAGGGATCCACCTGTCAGATGGAGGCACCGGAACCTGGCCTTCAGGAGGCCGGAGGTTCTTTGTATAATCCTCCTTGTACGCCCATGCGCCTCATGTAACGTTCCTCTGCCCTTGTCCTGGCAATCCTCAGAGGGGTCAGTAGCCATGAGAGGTTCCGGTAACCAGAGTCACCTGCAAATATCGAGGAACAACTGTTAGGCACACACTAACCCTTAGGGACAACCCCTTACCCAGACACCTACTCATACTGTGTGGGGAGCTTTGGCTCACCTATTAGCCACACCCGGTGCCTCTGGAGTTGGCCCATCACATATGGGATGCTGCTATTCCTCAAGATATAGGCGTCATGAACGGAGCCAGGAAATTTGGCATTCACATGGGAGATGTACTGGTACGCCAAACACACCATCTGCACATTCATTGAGTGACAGCTTTTTCTATTCCTGTAAACTTGTTCATTTCTCCAGGGGGGGGAAAATGCCACATGTGTACCATCAATGGCACCAATGATGTTGGGGATATGTCCCAGGGCATAAAAGTCAGCTTTCACTGTGGCCAAATCCTCCACCTGGGGGAACACGATGTAGCTGTGCATGTGTTTCAGCAGGGCAGACAACACTCTGGTCAACACGTTAGAGAACATTGGCTGAGACATCCCTGATGCCATGGCCACTGTTGTTTGGAAGGAACCACTTGCCAGGAAATGGAGCACTGACAGGACCTGCACTAGAGGGGGGATGCCTGTGGGTTGGCAGACAGCAGACATCAGGTCTGGCTCCAATTGGGCATACAGTTCTTGGATTGTGGCACGATCAAGTCTGTAGGTAATGATAATGGGCCTGATTCTAACTTTGGAGGACGGTGTTAAACCGTCCCAAAAGTGGCGGATATACCACCTACCGTATTACGAGTCCATTATATCCTATGGAACTCGTAATACGGTAGGTGGTATATCCGCCACTTTTGGGACGGTTTAACACCGTCCTCCAAAGTTAGAATCAGGCCCAATGTGTCTGTCCTCCATTGTCGCTAGGTCCACCAGTAGTCTGTACACCGGAGGATGCCGCCATCTCATAATCTGCCTCAGCGGTTGAAGCCTATGGAAGAGGATGGTGAGCAGAGGGTCATATTCACACTTATATTGCACTAATGATGAATTGTTGACTTTACAGAAACAGTATGTGAACTTGAGAGTCTGTTGATGTGCCAATGTCTGCTGTGACGCAGTTAGGAGCCATGTCCACTGCCCCCCTGAAATGGTGGCTGCCTGACCTGTGAGGAGGGACAAGTGGAAATGAGGTGATTGCGCTGGTGTTGTGCGCCGTCGCCGTAGGCGGTCGATGACCGCCAGGCAAATTCGCATTGGTTATCATTGGGCCCTATGTGTTCCAGGAGCCAATGGCGATGTACGCCGGCAGTGACGGTACGCACCGCCAGGCACGTCACCACCATTTTCTATCTAATCACTCGTTTGCCTCCTGGCCTTCAACAGGATAGGACCTACACTGCAAGTGCTGCTGTGACCTGTGTCTGGAAGCGGCAATGGCTCATGTGTCTGGTGAAAGGGCCCCTGCCTTCACTGCGGAGGAGTTGGAGAAACTGGTGGATGGGGTCCTACCCCAGTACACGTTACTCTACGGTCCTCCAGACAAACAGGTGAGTACACTGTGAGCATGATGTGTGGGCCATGAATGTGTGGAAAAATAAAATATCGCACCCTCATGCAATCACTGTGCCTTGACATCTGGACATCCATTTTGAGAGTAAGCATCCATTTTGAGAATGTGTTGACATTTTGGAGAATGCAGCAGAAGATAAATTGCAACGTGTGATGTGCTTCAGGCAGGATGTTAGCCACCCACATAGCTGTGGTTAAGCCGATTCTTCCGTTTCTAAGAAAAAGCTCGCTTCGACAGAATAACCTGTGGTTGGAAGAAAGTCACGCTTGTTTTCCCTTGTACTCTATTTTTTACCCCACGCTTCTGACATTTCTCCGTCTGCATGCTAGCTTCACATATTTCCACTGACGCACATCGGAGTGTTCCAGCTTCACATATTTCCACTGACGCATATAGACTGTTTTTTTTTTTTTCTTTTTAAAGTTTGCTTGATGGAAAATTACCGAATACTGCCATTTGCTTGTGTTGTGCAAGAAATGTATAAAAGCTGCAAGCTGCGCAATGTTGGGCAGACCACTCCCTAACCCGCTTGGTGAGGGAGCTCTCCCTTAACTCGAGTTATTGAAATAAACCCTGATTATACTCCACGTCCCGGACTCTGTCTCCTTCCTCATTTACCTATTACTAGAAAATTATGAAATAAGATAAGGTAAAATAAATTATTTACCACATTTTTGGCGCCCGAACAGGGACCTTCCCTTCTCTACACGCGCCGGTTTTTGCCGGCAGCGGTGTTTTCCCCTACTTCCTCTCTTGACGGACTTCAGGTGCACCCGGTGGGGATTTCCCACCGAATTCCTTCAGAGATGCGGGGGATTGACTGAGACCGGCATACATATGAGGCGGTGAGAGACGCGGGAGGTCCATACCCGAGCCCGACATCGAGGAACTGAGGAGTCCGAGACGTCTGAGACCCCTGACACGCGCAGCGTCTGGATTCGATCGAAAATTCTGGATTTGCTGTTCGGTGAGTATTACTGAATAGTATCAAGACGTTTTCCGATTAAGGAAACGGTAAAGGTATAGATTTAGTAACAAAATGTCGTTGTTTGCCAAATTTAAGACTAAATCTAAGGATAAAAAGTTTTTAGAAAAAGAGGTGGTTCTTCCACCTAAGGACACGCCAGCTAGATTTATGTATAATAAACATGGCATGTCGGCAATAGTCTTTTTGGACTTATGGGTGGAATATACTGAGAAGTTGGAAGAAAAATATCGGTGGCCCAGCAGCGGGACTTTTGATATAGAAAGTATCCTTAAGGTAGAGGAACAGTTGTTCAAAAGGAAAGCGAGACAGGCTCAATTAGATTCTGTGGAATGGTGGAGGAAAGAAGCCCATAGGAGACAGGAGAAAGCTCAGAATAAAGTTGAAAAAGCGCAGAAAATGTCAGAAAAAGCAAAGTCAGACGAATTATTGCAGACAGGAAAGGAAACAGTTCTTGACCAAACAAATAGAGAAAAACAAGGAAATATGACCGGTCTGTATCCGGTATTACCTAAATGTGAGGTTGCTGGTCAGGTTAAATTGAAACATGGTCTCTTTCCCAGCGCTCCTATAGATTTTGAAGAAGCACCCCTCATAGACTTATTGGACGTACCACCCCCGTATTCTACTGATATGCGGCCCGTCCATCCTGGACCTGGTCAAGTGGTAACAATTCCCCCAGCTATAATTGACAACCTTTCAGAACACACCCGACATCTTTCTCTGGAAGAGACAGCGGGAGGGGACGAAGCAGCGGGCGGGGAGGATAAAGTGCAGTGTCCCCATGATCCATTATATAAAAGATATCCCGCTTTGGATGAACAAGGAAAACAGTTACTTGATAGTTGGACTAAAATAGAGAAAATGCCTGCAGTACAAAGTACCATTGACAGTATGATTGAATATATGTTACGAGGTGGAGATTCCACCGCATATAAAGATGTTATGAAGGGAAAAAATAAGAGACAAAAAATGCACATATATACTTTCATGACACTTCTCTTTGCACGATATTTCCAGGCAAATGGTTTGAAAATTCCTACAACATTAGCAGACATTATTAATGACCTTAATGAAAAGACCGAAGAAGTAGAGGATGAGATAGATGGAGCAGTAGGTACCTTATTGGCCCTTATGATACAACAACAACGTAAATTCAAAGAGGGTCCCTCACGACCTACTAAGCAATGTCCACTTCGTGGGGACCTCGGAAAAAGAGAAAAATCTACCCCCTCTACGTATACAACTGTTTCCTTTTTTCCCGAGGCCCCAACGAGTGAAGAATTATATGAGGAAACAGAGGAAGCCTTAGAATGGTTCCTTGATCAGGAACCTCCCTTAACAGTTGAGGAGCAGGAATTAGCTCGTACCGCCACCCTGTGGACCTCACAACCAAAAATATACAATCCAGATGTCATTGCCCAGTTGTTTTCTAATCTCCCACTTACACAACGTAGATTGGCCAGTATATATATGACCCAACACTTGATGACGCTAAATAAAATAATTAGGCCCCATCGAAAGGCCCTCGAAGATTTATTGTCTAGGTGCACGTCCTTAACATTCGTACAAGACCCAAGTCTGTTTTTGAACATATTCCTCGAGGCTAGACAGGAGTATCATGACGAAGTAACACGAACACTTCTTCGGTCACGACACCGTGATTTACAACAGAAAGACACACTTCGTCATTTTCCTCTCAGAGAGGTACACCCACGAACAGATGTTGGAAATAACTTGCACAGAGTTTTTGTGTATACCCCCCTTACTAAAATGGAAATTATGAAAATGAAAGAAATGGTTCCATCCCATTCTAAGGATCCTACAGGATTCTTTAAAGAACTCGCGGATGTCCTTACAATGGGAACATATACATTAGCAGATATGACAATCATGTTGAAACATTTGTTGCCCTCGGGGATTTATGAAAAATTGAGAGAGAAAAACTGGGTAGTTGATGCTGTTGAATTAAATTGGGCAAATCTTGAAACACATGAAAGTACTCGCGAACCGGGGGGAGATATACACCAGGATATAAAGGCGTTGCCAGGTCTTATTCTCAAAGTATTACCCCAACTCCTCACTACTAAAAAAGAGGATTGGGACGCCATTTCGGCTTGTAAGCAAAAACCTGGTGAGGATACTGGGGATTATTATTCCCGATTAGAGGAATGTTTCGCTATCAATAGCGGTCTTAAACCAAATAGTGACTCTTACCCCCACCTGTTTGTGTCCAAATTGGTAGAAAATAGCTTGCCTAAACTAAAAGAAAGGGTTCAAAGAGTTGAAAGCTCCTGGCAGGCTCAGACTCCCTCCCAAGTTTTACGAATATTACAATATCATCAAAATAGACTGAGGGAGGAAGAAGAGCGTGAAAAAACAAGACTGAAAGAAACTAAGATAAGAGCTTTAGTCGCACAGACTGTAATGCCCAGAACAAGCCCGCAGCCACAACAACAAAAGACAACAACTACCTCCAAGGGTGTTTGTAATTACTGTAAGAAACAAGGACACTATGTCAAAGACTTACAAGGGAATGTAACATGTCCTGTTCTGAAACACAATTTGGCCACCGGTAAAACGTTATCTAGACCCCATGTTCCTCGGGAACAATACAGAACAGAGGGAAGAGTTCCCAAGAGCCAGGATAGAGAAATAAAACAGAGCGCACAGATGTACATGAATGGAGAGGATAATGGGTATGCCGATTTTCCCAGTTTCTTCTGAAGTTGCCCAGGGAGGGAAGAGGATAAATTGCCCCTTATCCCTATACCTGTGGACCAGACTGGTCCATATGTGGACGTTCACCTCCTGGGACAAGAAAAGAAGTTTTTATTGGATACCGGGGCAAGCAAAACAACAATTGATCACAATGAACTGCCTCAAGCACCACTGTCAGGAAATAAAAATGTTTCCCTAGGTTTTTCAGGTCAGCCCATTACTAGTAGTACTTCAGAGCCCTTACCTTTACAAGTCGGCCCCCTCACCACGACCACCGATCTTCTTTTAACAGATGCTTGCCCCGAAAATTTGCTAGGCATTAAACATCTGAAAGAATTGGGAGCTATTATAGTATGCTCCCCCCAGGACGTACGCCTTTTCTTACGAGATTTTAAAGGCCACTATACCGTTAGAGAGTTGGATCCTCGGCTTGCACACCTTCCCCCCGAATTGTGGGCCACCAGCTCCACCTCGGTTGGGCGAATGACTATTGCGCCTCACAAAATTATATTGAAAGATGGAGCCATACTACCACGATTACGCCAGTATAAAATACCTCCGCAAGCTGGGAGAGATCTCATTTCCATCATAGAAGATCTCATCAAAGCAGGGGTAGTGATAGAAGTACCTTCAAACACAGTTAATTCCCCTGTATTACCAGTAGCAAAGAAAGTCCAACAAGGTGAAAATCCCAGTTATAGACTGGTAGTTGATCTACGAGAACTCAATAAGTGTGTGGTGTCCCAGCATCCTGTTGTACCAGATATCTCCACACTTTTAACTACTATTGATTGTGAGGCATCTTATTTCACCGTCATCGACCTCAAGAATGCGTTCTTCAGCGTACCCATACATGAAGATAGCCAGTATTTGTTCGGGTTCTCACTGTCCGGAAGGAGCTTCCGGTTTACGCGAGCTCCTCAAGGCTTCACTGACAGCCCGAGCATCTACAGTCAGGCATTAAAAAGACAATTAGACACTATACAAATGCCTCAAAATACTGCACTCCTGCAATACGTTGATGATTTACTCATCACGGCTCGCTCTGAACAGTCATGTGTACAAGCTTCGTTAATTGTATTAACGTTTCTTGCTGAAAATGGTCATAAGGTGTCACCAAACAAGTTACAGTTTTGTCAACAGCAAGTGGCCTACTTAGGGCACTTGCTGTCGAAGGAGGGTAGACAACTAACACAAGAAAGAATACAGCTGGTACTAAATATACCCCAACCAAAAACACAGAAACAAGTACGTGAATTCATAGGATTAACATCCTACTGCAGACAATGGATCCCTCAGTTTGCATTAATATCTAAACCACTTGTACACCTCACAACATTGGAAGCAAGTGCAACACCCCAACTTCCCTGGACAGAGGAACATACACACGCATTCCAAACGTTGAAACGAGCAATGTGTCAGGCTCCTGTATTAGCTACCCCCGATTACCACAAAGATTTTACATTATTTGTTACTGAGAAAAATGGGACTGCTTTATCAGTTCTTACACAGGAACAAGCAGGCAAACAAAGGCCGTGCGGATATTTTTCATCCACTCTGGATCCAGTAGCGCAAGCCCTTCCTGCATGCCTGAAAGCTGTAGCAGCAACAGCCCAAGCTATCAGACAAAGTGACACCATAGTATTAGGACACCCACTAGTAGTAAGGGTTCCTCATGCAGTGGAACTACTACTCAATAGAACACAGACTCAACATTTGACCATAGCCAGATTGACAGGGTATGAACTGACACTGTTCCAACCCCACATTCAAATACTTAGATGTAACACCCTGAATCCAGCGACACTCTTACCTCTTCCTGAAGAGACAGACGGAGTACATGATTGTATAGAAGTGATTGAACAAGTGACGAAACCAAGATCAGACCTAGGAGATATTCCTTTAAAAGATGCGGAACAAAATATATATGTGGACGGCTCATGTAAAAGAAATGAAAAAGGGGAACTGAAAGCGGCCTATGCAGTCACCACAAAAACACAGGTACTAGAATGTCGACAAATACCAATTCTCTCGGCGCAGGCTGCAGAATTAATAGCCTTGAGTAGAGCTTGTCACATAGGGAAGAGAAAAAGGATAAACATTTACACCGACTCACAGTATGCCTTTGGGGTAGTTCACAATTTCGGAACGCTATGGAGAGAAAGAGGCTTCATGACATCCCATGGATCAAAAATACAACATGCAGACCTCATAACACAGTTATTGGACGACATACACTTGCCCGAACAAATAGCTGTAATTAAATGCAAAGCACATTCAAAGGGAACAGACGATGTCGCTATAGGAAATGCCTTAGCAGACCAAACAGCTCAGGAAATGACACAGAAAGACATAGAAAAAGGGTCACCCCATGACCTTGCATTTATAGGACATACACAAACTACCAGAGATACCGCTATTGATATACTAGACATACAGAGTCATGCTACAAAAGAAGAAAAAGAAAAATGGAAAAAGGAGGGAGGGATCTTGACAGACCAGGGATGGATGGTGCCACATAAAGCAGTCTGGTATCTACCGGACGCCATGGTACAGATCATTATAGAAACAATACATGGGCCAGCCCATCTAGGAGAAAAGGCTATGCTAGATGCAACAAGATCTATATGGGACAATAAGCACCTTAGAGCCGCAGCCAAAAACAAGGTCCAAACATGCATGATATGTTGCCAGTACAACATCGGGAAGGGTGTGACAGTAGGCTCAGGAGGATTTCATCCTCCAGAACATCCTTTTGAGGTCATACAAATGGACTATATACAAATGGAAAGATGCAGAGGATACAAGTATGTTCTTGTAGTAGTATGTACATTAACAAGGTGGACAGAAGCTTACCCCGTACCTGATTATACTGCCAACACCACTGCCAAACAATTGATTAAGGAATACTTTCCTAGGTTTGGTCTACCTCGAGTTATATACTCTGACAATGGCCAACCATTCTCATCTGAATTAATGAAGAAAATTTCACTCCTGCTGGGATACCAGTGGAAATTCCACTGCGTACGACACCCACAAGCAGCTGGTTTAGTCGAGCGACACAACCAAACGCTGAAAAACAAATTGGCAAAAATTTGTGCCGATAAGAAAGTTGATTGGATAACAGCTTTACCCGTAGCATTGTTCTACATGAGAATGGTTCCCCATTCCAGGACTGGACTAGCTCCCTATGAGATCGTTTTTGGCAGACCACCTAACATATGGGGGACACCGCGAGCTAAGGCTATAACAGACATTGAACTACCTGTGTTGACAGATTATCTGGCTTCTTTGATGTCTGCACTTCAATCTTGTCGTTCACAGGTTGCAGCTGCATTTCCTGATAATACCGAACCCAAAGAACACCAGATCAGACCGGGAGACTGGGTCCTCATCCGGAATTTTGATCGCGCGACGCCTCTTGAGCCCAGGTGGAAGGAACCCAAGCTTGTTCTACTGGTTACCCGAACAAACGTGAAAGTCGAAGGACGGAAGGGCTGGTTACACGCCAGCCACTGTAAGAAATACTTTTCTAAAGAAGGGGCAGAGGACACCTTGCCTCACCTGATTCCAAAACATTCCGAACAATTGACATTACCCACAGAAGAAACTCCCCAACAGTTATACAAGTCGAAACTTAGGTCTTCTTCCCGAGCCCAGGTCACTTAAGTCCAAACAAGCTCCTCTTGTTGGTGAAACGGCAGGGGCTCAAGGGAGATACGCCTAATGGCAAGGCTTGTGACAGAAACAAGGATGGAACAAAAGAGATTAAGGGACAAATATAAGAGAAGAATGTGTGCTGGGAAAAATATTTTTGTATTGATATTAATGTTTTTGTTGGCAGCAATAGCATGTGTGAGTTGGATACTGTATGTGGTTTTTCCTCCAAGCAAACGAGTTCAGACACCCCTTAATGACACTCAAGAACACACACATCACGATCTTCCACCTCATGAGTTGGCACATAGAGTAGCTATGCAGAACAACACCTTTGTGAAGCTATTACACTACTCACATCAAGTGGTTAATACCACTAATTGCTGGGTATGTGGACGGATTCCCCCTCACCAAGATGAAGGGGGAATGCCATTAACACCATTTCCATTCTCATATAACGGCTCATGCGAGGCCTGGTTTGCCCTGATCACAGCTTACAACAGGTCTGAGTTGCCAACAGATCAAAAGGACTGGCCCTGGGGTAATCTAAACACTGTCCTTCAAACGGTCTGTTATCCTGATGAGGAAGGGTTACCACAGGCTAATGGAACGGTATTCGAAAGTGAAGAATACCGACAGGATGACTTGACTTTTAAGCTGAAAAGACCCAGGTCTCAAGGAGAGGGAGGGCCAATAACTATATCCGTTTTCAAAGTAAAAGGACACCTGTGCATCCAGAAGACTGGCACTATCTCTGTAGGATACAGTGAATGCAATTTTACTGTGAAATTTACGGATCATGGTCGGTCCTCATTTCAGACCACCAGACATACCTATTTCATTTGCGGCCAGTCTGCCTATGTCCGTCTTCCCTACAACTGGGGGGGGAGATGTTATATATCCTTCTTATTGCCACCTGTTTTCCTTGCCTCTTCAACGTACCACAAGGATCATCGAATTAGTGCAGGGAGGTACAAGAGGTATATAGATACATCCGGAATAGATCAAACTGAAACTGCTGCGGAACAATATACTGATTTTAATAGAGGTTTTTTCTTCTTCATCGGACCAGTGCAGAACAGTAAGCTTATACGTAGACTTACTCGAACAGTAGAGGCAGTTGTGAATCAGACTATAGCCGCTTTGGGGAACTTGACTCAGGAACAATCCGCTATCAGAATGGTAGCGCTCCAGAATCGTCTTGTTCTCGACGTCATACTAGCGGAGAAGGGTGGGGCTTGTAAAATTATCGGGTCGAGCTGTTGCATTTTCATTCCCGATAACGCCCCTTCAGTCTATAAAGCTATTTCCAAATTACACAAAATAGCATCAGGATTACACCAGGAACCAGGCACCTGGACTTGGTCAGGATGGTTTTGGGGGTTGGTATCCTCCTGGGGCTGGAAGTTACTATCCATAGTTGGGATAATATTCGCAGTGCTTATGGGGTGTTGTCTCTGCCTACAGTGTGGTCCACCACTCTGTGGATTATGTGCTACCCTGTGCACCCCTAGAAGACCTAAGCCGGAGGAAGAAAATGCCAGGATCTACCTCAATGGCCTGTACTGACAGTGATTGCACTCTGGTGCAAGGAGGGGATGTGGAAAAATAAAATATCGCACCCTCATGCAATCACTGTGCCTTGACATCTGGACATCCATTTTGAGAGTAAGCATCCATTTTGAGAATGTGTTGACATTTTGGAGAATGCAGCAGAAGATAAATTGCAACGTGTGATGTGCTTCAGGCAGGATGTTAGCCACCCACATAGCTGTGGTTAAGCCGATTCTTCCGTTTCTAAGAAAAAGCTCGCTTCGACAGAATAACCTGTGGTTGGAAGAAAGTCACGCTTGTTTTCCCTTGTACTCTATTTTTTACCCCACGCTTCTGACATTTCTCCGTCTGCATGCTAGCTTCACATATTTCCACTGACGCACATCGGAGTGTTCCAGCTTCACATATTTCCACTGACGCATATAGACTGTTTTGGTTTTTTTTCTTTTTAAAGTTTGCTTGATGGAAAATTACCGAATACTGCCATTTGCTTGTGTTGTGCAAGAAATGTATAAAAGCTGCAAGCTGCGCAATGTTGGGCAGACCACTCCCTAACCCGCTTGGTGAGGGAGCTCTCCCTTAACTCGAGTTATTGAAATAAACCCTGATTATACTCCACGTCCCGGACTCTGTCTCCTTCCTCATTTACCTATTACTAGAAAATTATGAAATAAGATAAGGTAAAATAAATTATTTACCACAAATGTATGGACTGCTGTGTGTGTCAGCCACATGTAGGGGGGGCAGAGGGGTCCTGGCCAGAGTGCAGCATGTAAGGTGGTCAATGTATGTGCGTCAGGGGATGTGTGGGATCTGGTGGGCAATGAGTATGACGGTCCGAACAGGTGAATAATTCCCTTTTCTGCTGTCTTTTCCCTGCAGGTACCCACCAGAAAAAGGGTATCGTGGTGGTGGTGCAGACCCTGGGGGTCTTTGACAGGCGGAGCACCCACTGCCACAAGAGGTGGGAGGACCTGTGCCGCTGGGCAAAGGAGACGGCGGAGGCCCAGCTGGGGCTGGCCTCCCAACGAGGAAGGGGTGCCCATCACACCATGATCCCCCTGATGTTCCACATCTTGGCGGTGGCCTATCCGGAGTTGAATGGGCACTTGAGGGCATCACAGAAGCCACAAGGGGGTGAGTACAGAATCTGAAACATGACTTTGCGCGCGTTAGGAGGTACCTGGGTGGGGGATGTGGGCTGTGTGTGCCCCTAGGCCAGGGCGAACATGACAGGGTAGGTCCCTTGTTGGGCAGGCTCAGTATCACTCCTACCCCAAAAGTGTTGGCGGCCATCTACTCCTAGGCAGGGTCATGTGGGTTTCAGGTGTGCAGCTAATGGCGTTAGGCATTGAACCCCATGGGCTGGTGACTGTCTTAGTAAATGGTTGGGCATGGCCTAGTGCATAGGGCTGCTCCCTGTGTGTTGTGTACGCCAACAGTAGGGGTGGCGCTGGCATTGACCAAGTGTATCCTCTGTCTCCCCCCCACACATTTTTGTTTTTTCACCCTGTCCTTGTGTGCATTAGCATCATCTGGCGGAGGAGCAGAGGCACCGGGGACGGAGGGAGCAGCTTCTTACATGGCCCATGAGGCAGAATCCACAGAGGGTGAGGGCACCAGTGGGACAGAGGGTGAGTGGAGCAACACAACGGGGACAGGAGGGGAGACCACAGACAGCGACTCCTCCTCCGATGGAAGCTCCCTGGCGGTGGCAGACACCTCTGTGCCCATCCCAACAACAGGTACAGCCGCCAACCCCCCTACCAGCACCACCCTCCCAGTAGCCCCTCAGCGTGTTTCCCGTGCCCGCTCACCCAGGAGGGTGGGCATCTCCTTCGCCCCAGGCACTGCAGGCCCTGCCCCAGTCAACCCTGCTCCCCTCAGTGAGGAGGCTATTGTCCTCCTGAGATCCCTCTCTGTTGGGCAGTCAACCATACTGAATGCCATCCAGGGTGTAGCAGGGCATTTGCAACAAACAAATGCATACCTGGAGGGCATTCACTCTGGCGTGGCGGCCCAACAGAGGGCATTTCAGGCTATGGCCTCAGCACTGATGGCAGCCCTTGTCCCTGTGTCTAGCCTCCCCCTCCAACTTCCTCTACCCAGACCCAATCCCCTCAACCCCAGCCTTTCCCAGGCACACCTTCAGGCCGGCATTCACCCAAATCAACACACAAAGGTGGCTCAGGCAAACATAAGCACCACACTTCATCTCAGAGGCACTCACGCAAGCACCATACCAATGCAGACACACCAACATCCACTGCCTCCACTGTGTCCCCCTCCTCCTCTTCATCCACCTCCCTCCCAGTATTGTCTCCACTCACACCTGCATACACTACATCCTCATCCACTACCTCCATCACCAGCACGCCCATCACAACACACCCCTCACTGGCAGTCACCACCCCCACAACCGTGCACACATCCCCTGTGTCCTCTCCCAGTGTGTCTGTGACCCCTCCTCCCAACGTACACAAAAGCAAGCACCCACCCACTCAACAGCCATCCACCTCACAACAGCATCCAGCCCATGCAACTTCACCCAAACTCAGCAGAAAGACACCTCCTACAACCACTCCCTCTTCCTCCACTCCCAAACCCTCTCCAGCTTCCCGCCCAAGTGTGTCTAAAAAACTTTTCGTGGCAAACATTTACCTGTTCCCTACCCCTCCCCCTCCCCATCTTTCCCCTCGGGCAAGGGTGTCCAGAACCCAGGCCAGCACCTCAGTCACAAAGTCGGTGTCCGCTGTGGTACCTGCAACTACCAGGGGCTTCAAGGAGGCACCCGTAAGGCCAGCCAGTGTGCCACCGACCCCTGCAAAGGACCATACCATACCGCCACCTGCCAAGGTGAAGAAGGGGACAGCATGCACCAAGGGCAAGGAGCACGACTCACCCAGCAAGGCCTCCTCCAAAACTCCAGCTGCCAGAGCCAAGGTCCCAACAGCAGCTGCCAAGGTGAAGAAGGGGCAGAAAAGCCAAGGCAAGGCACCTCAGGCCTCGGAGCCTGCAGGTGGGGGTCTGGTGGCCACCATTAGAACTGACAGCCCCACCACCTGCACTGCGGGAAGCACCGCCAACATCCCCGCCGCAAGCACCGCCACCTGCACCGCCGCTGCCATCACTACTGTTAGCAGCAGCATCCCCAGTGGCCAGCCGTCAGAGGCTGCAGGAGAAGGGCTGGTGCCTCCCTCCACCACTGGCAGCACCGGCACCTGCACAACGGCCAGCACCGCCAGAATCCCTGCCACAAGCACCGTCACCTGCACCGCTGACAGTAGGACCACTAATAACAGCAGCAGCCCCAGTGTGCATCCGTCCGGGGCTGCAGGAGACGGACTGGAGCCTCCCACCACCACTGGCAGCACCCCCACCAGCACCACAACAACCACCAGTCTGCAGCCTTAGTCGCCGCAGGATGGAGTCTGGCCCTGCCTCCATGGACTTTCCTGCTACCTGTCCCCTGCAAATCTCGTGCCTCAGACACCCAGGTGAGGGAATGTGAACTGCCACACCCCATGTGCTGCATCACTGGGCACCAAGCCCCCTCCAGACCCAGTGGAGAAAGGCATCCACTCACCCAATCCTTGGCAGGATGAAGCAGACTAGGCACAATGCCCCCTCCAGGTCCTGTGAAGACAGGCATCAACTCACCCAGACCTTGGCAGGATGAAGCACACTGGGCACCAAGCCCCCTCCAGAACCTGTGAAGACAGGCATCCACTCACCCAATACTTGGCAGGATGAACACACTGGGCACCAAGCCCCCTTGAGAGACTGTGGCCTTGCACTCCCCAGGACCAAGCAGTGGGCAAACTACCCACTTGAGAGACTGTGGCTTTGCACTCCCCAGGACCAAGCAGTGGGCAAACCACCCACTTAAGAGACTGCGGGGGTCATTCTGACCTCGGCGGTAAAAGGCGCTTACCGCCGGTCAGAAGACTGCCATAACACCGCCGCGGTCGCGGTAAACCGCCACGGTCATTCTGACCCGCAACTGGCAAACCGCCAAAAACCCGACATCAACAAAAGTCCGCCACACCAAAGGTCAGCGGGAAACTGGCGATGACCAAACCTCCACCGTCACGCCAACAGAAATACGCCCATACCATTCCGACCCACAAATCCCCGCAGCGGTCTTTCAACCGCGGTATTCCATTGGCGGTACACACCGCCGCGCTCAAAATACACACACCTTTACAAAACACATCCACATTGGATAATTCAAAATACACACACCTGAGACACATACACACACCACTCCCACACACCCAATTAAATATAAAACACACACCCACATCACCCACAAACCCCTACGACCACGATTGCGACTGAAGGACAGAGAGAGGCAGCACAGAATAGAGTACACCATCACACAGAGGCAAATCACAACATCACCTACACAATATCCACGCACAAAACACCACACACCACCACACTCACCACACTCTACAACACATACACCACCCCTCACCTCATCCACACCACCCCATGGCACCCCAAAGACACCCCAGGTTCACTGACGCAGAACTCAGGGTCATGGTGGAGGAAATAGTTTGGGTAGAGCCCCAGCTCTTCGGGACACAGGTGAAGCACACCACCATTGCCAGGAAGATGGAGCTATGGCAAAGAATAGTGGACAGGGTCAACGCTGTGGGACAGCATCCACGAAATCGGGACGACATCAGGAAGCGGTGGAACGACCTACGGGGGAAGGTGTGTTTCATGGTATCAAGGCACAACATTGCGGTGCAGAAGAATGGCGGCGGACCCCCACCTACTCCCCCAGAATTCAACGCATGGGAGGAGGAAGTCTTGCACATCCTGCATCCTGAGGGCCTCGCAGGAGTAGGCGGAGGAATGGACTCTGGTAAGTCAAATCTTCACTACTTCATTCCCCCCACCCCACCTGCATGCCAAATCATACCCCCACCCTCACCCCCACCCCCACCCCCATCACACCAACTCCTTGCTAATGGCTCACCATCACAACCCACCCATCCCAAAACCTAGCCCTGCATGCGTCCCCAAAGCATGGACACCCATCACCAAAGCATGCCCACTGCACACACCCATCACCCCCACAAGCCACCGTCACAAAAGCCCCCACAAGGGAATGCCAGCACTGGGGGACACGGCCACCCACCCATTACACGAAATGGCACACACAGAAGCAATAACCATACTCTTATACCCCTGCAGGACCCGAACGCCACCACACCGCCACGGAGGGTCCAGAGATGTCCATCTCACCCCCAGAAGAGGCCCTCAGTGATGAAAGCAGTTCTGTCTCCCTGGACCCAGATGACCAGCCCGGCCCATCGGGGACCTCGGGACAGTCGGTTCCCCACAGACAGCCACAGGCTACAGCAGACCTAACCCCCTCTGGGAACACCAGCACAGCTCCCACCCAGCGGGCCCATGCCTCTGTCTCCAGGACACGTCAATCAGCGGTGTGTCCACCACTACAGGGCACCCAGGTTGACCCACCACCCCAACAACAACAGGGACCTGGGGGCAGTGGTAGTGGGCACACGGTCCAGGGGACAGAGGCCCAGAGAAACAGGGGAACTGGGAGGGCTGCTGTGCGACAGGGGGGGGACAGGCCCAGGGAACCGACTCTCCAAGAGGCCCTCTCCTCCATCATGGGAGCATACCACCGCTCCCAGGAGACGATGGCTACGGTACTGGCCAGGTTCCAGGAGATCCAGGTACTGCAAGAGGAACAGTACATGGGGTTCAGAGAGGAACTGCAAAACATTAGTTCCACAATGGGGACCATCGTCGTGGACCTTAACCAGATAGTCACCACATTGCGGGACCATGTGGCACCACAAAGGGCCCCTGTCACTAGCATGGACCAGGAACAGCCTACCACCTCCGCCGGCGCTAGTGGACAGGAGGCCCCCACACAACGACAGGCCACCAGAACCCCACCTCCTGCAGAAGAAGAACCACCCCGCAAGCGGTCCCTGAGATCTCACAAGAAGACAGAGTAGGATGCCAAGACCCCCGCCAGCAAAGGATACCCCCTGATGCCATCCCACTGTCCCACATTGTCACCCTGTCCAAACTTAAACTGCCCCTGCTCCATCCTTCCACAGGCATATGAACAATGCGCCTGTGAGACTGAAAACTGGACTCTGCCATGGACATTACTCCACCATCACCCATCACCGTTTTACAATCATGTTCCTAAATTTAGCACTTTAATAAAAACACTTATTGCACTTAAAAAATCTGGAATCTGCTTGTATTTTGAACAAATGTATTAGACATAACGGTGCCAAAATGTTCAGTTACATTGTGATGACAACATACCACTGTCACACAGCTGTAGTCCATGGGCAAACAAAGCAGAGGTCACGCAGTGTGGGCCCACAGCTCTCAAAACGGAAGGGAAAGTCACAACTCAGTTAACAGGAACTGGGGGGAAACACATACAGTAGAGAGGCAGGAGACTTTAAGTAAATGTAAAATGGCGTGGTTGATTCGTACCTGTGTGCTACTGAAAATACTGTTGTATCACTGTGTCCCTGTTGTCTGTGTCGTCCCCGTCGTCTTCCTCCTCTTCACTCTCCACAGGCTCCACAGCTGCTACAACACCACCATCTGGACCATCCTCCTGCAGGAAAGGCACCTGGCGTCGCAAAGCCAGGTTGTGAAGCATACAGCAGGCCACGATGATATGGCACACCTTCTTTGGTGAGTACATTAGGGATCCACCTGTCATATGCAGGCACCTAAACCTGGCCTTCAGGAGGCCGAAGGTTCTTTCTATAATCCTCCTAGTTCGCCCATGGGCCTCATTGTAGCGTTCCTCTGCCCTTGTCCTGGGATTCCTCACTGGGGTAAGTAGCCACGACAGGTTGGGGTAACCAGAGTCACATATTAGCCACACACGGTGTCTCTGTAGTTGTTCCATCACATAAGGGATGCTGCTATTTCGCATGATGTACGCGTCATGCACTGACCCAGGGAACTTGGCATTTACATGGGAGATGTACTGGTCAGCCAAACAGACCACCTGGACATTCATCGAATGATAACTTTTTCTGTTCCTGTACACCTGCTCACTTTCACTGGGGGGAACCAAAGCCACATGAGTCCCATCAATGGCACCAATGATGTTGGGGATATGGCCAAGGGCATAGAAATCACCCTTCACTGTAGCCAAATCGCCCACCTCAGGGAAAACAATGTAGCTCCGCATGTATTCCATCAGGGCAGACAACACTCTGGACAAAACCTTAGAAAACATAGGCTGAGACATCCCTGATGATATGGCCACTGTTGTTTGGAATGATCCACTTGCCAAAAAATGGAGTACTGACAGAACCTGCACCAGAGGGGGAATCCCTGTGGGTTGGCGTATGGGGGACATCAGGTCTGGCTCCAGCTGGGCACACAGTTCCTGTATAGTGGCTCGGTCAAGTCTGTATGTCAGTATGACATGTCTTTCTTCCATTGTCGACAGGTCCACCAGCGGTCTGTACACGGGAGGATTCCTCCATCTCCTCGCAAGTCCCAGCGGACGGTGCCTAGGAAGGACAACATGGAGCACAGAGTCAAGCAACCCACAGGTACGTAACCACAGCTTGCACAGTACACGATTCGCTATGCATTGAATGGCTTGTATGATTGGCAATGCAAGGCCTAGGCCTGTGTGACGCAGTAGAAATTAAGCCATGTGGGCCCTTGAAATGGCGGCTGCCTGACCTGTGAAGTGTGACAATGGGATGTGAGGTCAATGCGCTGGCGTGGCACACCGTGGCGGTAGGCAGTCGAAGACCGCGGCGCAAAGCAGCATTGGTTAACATTGAACCCTATGGGTCTCATGAGCCAATGACGATGTGCGCCGGCGGTCGCGGTACGCACCGCCGCGGTACGCACCGCAGCGGGCGTGACCGCCATTTTCTATCTGCTTAATCACTCGAGACCTGATCATCCATAGGAGAGGACCTATACTGCAAGTGCTGCTGTGACCTTGGTCTGGAAGAGACAATGGCTGCTGCGACTGGGGAAAGGGCCCCTGCCTTCACATCTGAGGAATTGGAGAAACTTGTTGATGGGGTCCTCCCCCAGTATGCGCTACTCTACGGTCCTCCAGACCAACAGGTAAGTACACAGGGAGCACGTTGTATGGGCTATGCCTGTGTTGAGTGGGGTGGATGTAAGATGGTGGGGAGGGGAGCGAATGAGGAATGCAACGCACGACAGATGAGAGCATGTGCCACATGGCAAGGTAGGGGAGGGAGGGCCACTCACATCGACCATGCAGAAAAGTGATGATATTTCTTTTCCCACCCTGTACATGTCACACAGGTCAGCGCCCATCAGAAGATCGACATTTGGCGTGCCATCGCCAAGGACGTCCGGGCCCTGGGGGTCCACAACAGACGGGGCACCCACTGCCGCAAGAGGTGGGAGGACATCCGCCGCGGGAGCAGAAAGACCGCCGAGGCTCTGCTGGGGATGGCCTCCCAACCTAGGAGGGGTGCCACACGGCAATTGACCCCCCTGATGTCCCGGATCCTGGCGGTGGCCTACCCCGATTTGGATGGGCGCGTGAGGACATCACAGCAGACACAAGGGGGTGAGTATCAGCACATTCTGCTATATTAGCGCACAGTGGAGGTGTCTGGGTGGGGGAGGAGGGCTGTGGCTATCTCTAGGCCAGGGCGGTTTCTGTAGGCTAGGCCCCTCCGTAAGGCATGGCCCTGTGCCCCCGCCCCCCACCTCTGTAGGGTGCTAAGTACAGCTATCCATGGCCCGGGCTCACCTATGTGTGCATTTGTCGTCCATAGACTTGTAGGCCAAGTCACAATAATTGAGTAGTGTACCCCGAGTGCGTGGCGTAGTGCAGGGGGCTTCTGTGTCTGTCCTCTCCGCCAACGGTGTCGCCAATGCATGCACTCAACATGTCTTTCTTTCTTCTCCCCCCCCCCTTTTTTTTGGTTTTCCTGTTCATGTGTGCATTAGCATCATCAGGCGGAGGAGAAGTGGCATCGGCGCACGAGGGAGCTGCATCTCACATGGCCCCGGAGGGCCATGCAACCGACTCCGAGTACACCAGTGAGACGGAGGGCGAGGGGAGCTCCACAACGGGGACCCGTGGAGACGTCAGCGACACCGACACGTCCTCGGAAGGGAGCTCCCTTGTGGTGGCGGCAATATCCGTGCCCACCGCAACAACAGGTACCAGCCGCCACCCAGCGCACCAGCTCCGCCCTCCCAGCAGCCCCTCAGCGTTCGCCCCGTGCCCGCTCGGCCAGGAAGCCGGGCATCTCCTTCGCCCCAGGCACCTCAGGCCCTGCCCCAGTTACCCCTGCTGCCCTCAGTGCGGAGATCATTGACCTCCTCCAGACGCTCATTGTTGGGCAGTCTACCCTTTTGAATGCCATCCAGGGGGTAGAAAGGGAGGTGCATAAGAACAATGCATACCTGGAGGGCATTCATTCGGGTCAGGCTGCCCATCAGCGATCGTTCAACGCTCTGGCCTCAGCACTGACGGCAGCCATTGTCCCTGTCTCCAGCCTCCCTCCTCCAACTCCCTCCACCCAGTCCCACTCCCCTGTTCCTCTGCCTATCCCAGACACACCTACAGACCAGCCTGCACAAACATCAACACCCAAGGGCAGCTCATCCAGACATAAGCACCACAGATCACACAAGCATTCACCCAAGCAACATCCACATGCAGACATGCCAACAGCCACTGCCTCCTCTGTGTCCCCCTCCTCCTCGTCTCCCTCCTCCCCCCTGTGACGTCTCCACTCACACCTGCATGCACACCACCATCAGCCAGTACGTCCATCACCAGCACACCCACCAGAACACTCCGCACACGTGCAGTCACCACCCCCACTGCCATTTACACGTCCCGTGTCCTCTCCCAGTGTGTCTGTCACCCCCTCTTCCAAACCACACAAACGCAGGCAGCCACCCACCCAACAGCCATCCACCTCACGACAGCCTCCGTCACAAGCACCTGCACCCAAAGACAGCACACTTGACTCTCCTACAACCACATCCTCTTCCTCCACTCCCATACCCACTGCACCTACCCTTCCCATTGCTCCTAAAAAGTTTTTCCTCTCCAAAATTAACCTCTTTGCATCACCTGACCCACCCCCTCCATCTCGTAAGAGTCCAAACAGCACCTCAGCCACCACAAGCCCTGCACCTACTAGGACCATAGTTCAGGGCTATTGGAGTCCACCAGCTCCTAGGGCAGGAACATCAGCCAGCAGCAAGGGGACAGCCAGCCCACCCCCTGGGAAAAGAACCAAAAAAGGGAAGGGCCGGCGCGACAGGCCTGAGACGGCTGCCCCCAAGGACACTACCCTTGCACCGTCACCTGGCACATCCACAAAGGGAGGCAAGGGCCCCAGAGATTCGGCGAAGGAGGGCAAGGGCAGCAGGGCGGACAAGTCCGGCAGCAGGCGAGCTGCCCAGGAGGGCCCCACCAGTCCCATTTCGGGTGTGACGGAGGACACCCCCGGGCCCAGGACTCCAGCACAGGAGGGCCCCGCAAGCGAAAGGTCGGATGGCGACTGAGCGGGAATTATTGGCCAGATCTGGTTCCCTAGGAACACAAGACAAGCACCGCTGAACAGGGCCCCGCCGTGAGAAGCACCGCTGAACAGGGCCCCGCCGTGACAAGCACCGCTGAACAGGGCCCTTCCTGTCAAGCACCGCTGAACAGGGCCCTTCCTGTCAAGCACCGCTCCGCTGGGCCCTTCATCTCAAGCACCGCTGGCCCATTGGCAGGGCCGGATCTGTGTCGGGCAGGGCTTCACGAAGCACTCTGGCCAACATGCCTCCTCCATAATCAGTGGAGTCTGTAATCCACCTGATGGACTGTGGCTTTGCACTCCCCAGGATGATACAGTGGGCAATCCACCCACTGTAGAGACTTGAGAGACTGTGGCTTTGCACTCCCCAGGATGGTACAGTGGGCATGGAGGCCCCTCGTGGATCTGGCGTCGTGGACTCATGTGGCTGAGGTGCCCCCCCTTCCCTTCCCCCTGAGGTGCCTGTGGTTTTATTATCTGATGCCCCAGCAGTGTTCTCTCCAATGGAATCGGGTCACGTGTGTGGGCTTTGCCCATGTGTTTATGCACATTGGCCCACGAACAATGGAAGGTAGCCAATATGTGCCGGACTTTTGGGCTATGTATATATTGTTCATGTTGTAATATATTTTATTTATATATTTCATATTTCACTTAACTTCAAATATGCTATAATATACTTCAATTTTAATGATCATTTTATTTTGTCTTTGCATTATTCCGGGGGGTTTGGGGGGTGTCACTCTGACTTGTTACTCTGCATTGGTGTGTAGGGATTTTGGGGGGGGTGGGGGGGTGGGTGTGTCGTGTATGTGTGTGCCCGTAACCTTTTCTCCTCCCCCCTCCCCTGTGTCGTAGGTGCAGTACTCACCGTTGTCGTCTGCACCGGCGTTCGTGCTCCTGGTAGAGGAGCAGGTAGACAATAGCTGGTAGGATGTTTAATTCGGGTTCCATGCTGTCCAGATTCCTCGTGGAGTGTATAGAGGTGAGCGTTTTCCCGTTCGTAGTCTGTTTCCGCCGTGTTTTTATCGGCGGGGCTCCCGCCCCGGAAAAGGTGGCGGATTGGTGGGTCGTGATAGTGTGGGCGGTACATTGTCTGCCGCCTGTCTGTTGGCGGTGACCGCCGCGCTGTTTGTTTGTCCCGCCGTGGCGGTCGGAGTGTTAAAGTGGCGGGCTGTGTTGGCGGTTCCCGCCAGGGTCAGAATTCAATTTTTTTTACCGCCTGCCTGTTGGCGGGTTGGCCGCCGCTTTAACACTGACCGCCAGGGTTGGAATGACCCCCTGCATCTTTGCACTCCCCAGGACCAAGCAGTGGGCAAACCACCCAATTGAGAGACTGTGGCTTTACACTCCCCAGGACCAAGCAGTGGGCAACCCACCCACTAGAGAGACTGTGGCTTTACACTCCCCAGGACCAAGCAGTGGGCAACCCACCCACTTGAGCTACTGTGGCTTTACACTCCCCAGGACCAAGCAGTGGGCATGGAGCCCCCTTGAGGAGCAGTGGCGTTATTCCATCTTCCAGAGGAGGTGCCCCCCCTTCCCCATCCCCCTGAGGTGCCTGTGTGTTTTCTACCTGATGCTCCTGCACTGTTCTCTCCGTATTGAGGCAGGAGTCAAGTGTGGGCTTGGCCCATGATTTTTGGCCCAGTGGGCCACGGACATTTGCAAAGGACAATGTACGACCTTATGTACATATTGTATATTTTTGTAAATACTGTTTTGTGAATCGTTACGTATATCTGACTATTTCTAAAATATCACTGTTTAACTCAATTCCTTTTGTCCTTGCGTTCTTCCAGGGGTTTACGGGATGTAAATGTAATGTTTATGCATGTGTTTGTGTGTATGGTGTTGTGGGTGAGGGGTGGGGTGGGGGTGTTGCATGTGTGTGTCACTCTCTTTTTCCTCCCCTGTGTGCTAGGTGCAGTACTCACCATGGTCATCGCCACCGCCTTTTATATTCCTGGTGTATGAGGAGGTACACCAGCATGAGGAGGACCTGTAACTCGGGCTCCATGGCGTCCTGGTTCTTTGTTGAGTGTCGAGAGGTGAGTGGTTTCCCTTCCAAACACTGTTTCCGCCATGCTTTTGATGGCGTTAGTACCGCCCCAGAAAAGCTGTTGGATTGGCAGGTTGTAATGGGGTGGGAGGTACATTGTCTTCCACCTGTCTGTTGGCGGTGACCGCTGCGGTGTTGGTTGCTACCGCCGAGGCGGTCAGAGTGTTAAAGTAGCTGTCTATGATGGCGGTTTCCGCCGTGGTTGTGATCCCATTTTATTTACCGCGGCCTGTTGGTGGTATTTACCGCCGCTTTAACACCGACCGCCAGGTTTGTAATGAGGGCCATTGTCCATTAATATGGGCCCAACTCGACTCCTGATTGAAAATAGGCCTCCATTTCAGATGGGGCAGCAATGAGACAGGGAGGCACCTCCGGGGTGTGGGGGTGGTGGGGGAGGCTTGGATGTGGAAGGGGCACGTTTCGGCTTGGGCTTGGGAGGGGTGGCTTTTATGCTGGGTGGAGAGCAGGGGAAACACCAGAGGGGGACCCAAGGAATGGGAGGTGGAAGGGCCTGAGAGGGTCAGGGGGACACGCTGTTTACGGGGAAGCCGGGTGGGAGAGGAGTAGGGAAGAGGTCAAGGGAGGCAAGGAAAACTCTCTTAGGTACACGGGGCGGTCACATGATTGAGGGTTGGGAGTGGAGGTAGAGGGAGTGCTCGTCTGACGTGTCTGTGCTGTATGTGGATGCTGGTGTGTGCAGTGTCTGTATGTATGTTGTGGCTGAATATTGGGTGGGTGGGTGGGTGAGTGGGTACGTATGCATTTCTTGGGAGGGGGGCAAAGATGCTGGGAGATGGAATGGGTGATGTGTGAGTGAATGTTGTTGTGGTGTGTGCAAGTGAGGTGGATGTGCTGCAAGTGGCATAGACGGTAGTCATGGTGAGTGTGGATGTGGTGTGTGGGGTGTGTGACTGTGAGTCTGTTGTTGTGGTGATTGAGGGGATGACAGGAATGACAGCAGGACCAGTGTGTGATGATGCTGTGCTGGCAGGTATGAGTGGAGATGTGACTGTACGGGAGGAGGTGGTGGGAGAAGTGTCTGTTGTTGTGTCTGCAGATGTGTGTTGTGTGTGTGCATGCCTGTGTGAATGTTTGTGATGCCCAGGTCTGTTTTTGCGCACCTTGTCTGTTGTACTGGGTTTATGCATGTGTGTTGGTGTGCCATGGACAGGTGTAGGGAGAGGGCTTGTGGATTGGGAACAGGTAGCTGGAGGGGGGACAGAAGATGAAGGAGGCCAGAGCCTGAAACAATCTCTGGAGGCCAGACAAGGCACTGTGAATGCCTTCCAGGTACGCTTTGGTCTGCTGCATCTGGGATGCCAGTCCCTGGATGGCATTCACGATCGTTGTCTACCCAACAGAGATGGACCTCAGGAGGTCAATAGCCTCCTCATTGAGGGCAGCAGGGCTGACTGGGGCAGGGGCAGAGGTGCCTGCGGCGAAGGAGACGCCCACCCTCCTGGGTGAGCGGGCACGGGCAACTGGGTGGGGTGCTACAGGGAGAGCGGTGCTGGAAAGGGGGTGGCAGACAACGATAGCGTTGGTGTGGCACCAGAAGGGTCCGCCACTGCCAGAGAGCCGCCATTGGAGGAGGTATCTGAGTCACATGTTGTGGTAGCTCCAGTCTCCCCTGTGGTGCTCTCCCACCCTCTGTTCCACTGGACCCCTCGGCTTCACTGCTGGCCACCTCCTGGGTCCCGTGGGCTGCAGCATCCCCACTCGCCGGTGCCCTTCCTCCCTCGCCAGATGATGCTAATGCACACATAGACAGAGGAGGAGAGAGAAAAGTACGGTGGCAGAAACAGAAAGGGAGGAAAATATTAGAACCCACACATCCACTTCACATACACCCAATGCAGATAACAGTCGCTGCCTGCGAAACAATAGACCAATTAGCAGTCTTTCCCAAAATAGAGTCTTGCAAGCTATGTCCAAAATCATCTCAACCCTGCAGACCAAACTCCTGCATGAAGACAACTACATGCCTATCAATGACAAAATGACTACTCCTAGAATCAAGCCCAGGACTATACCCAATTACATTTCATCCATTACAGGATGATACTAATCTAAGCAGAGAGGGACTCAGGACACTAGCTAACTGATAGGAATGTGAGGAGTACATGTGGTACAGAGGATCCATTGATGCAGGAAGTGATGCAACTGCAACCTTCACGTAACATGCCTATTCTTACCCATATACAGTGCCATTGTGACCACTTAAAACTACTACAGTATACGCAGAGATGGAGGATGCAGCCATTGACATGATTGCAGACTTGGGAGACCCATACCTTCAGCTGAACATGTGTCTCTGTACCACCACTACTCATCCTACATGGCTCAACATAGCGACCATCACACACTCCTACTTGATGGGTGTGGCAACCAGGACTGTACATTCCCTAAATCACATCTGACTACGTTCATTCCAAGTCCAAGGAGCGTGACAGTGCACAACCATGCAGTAGTGACCTGACAGTCAACACTTACTCCCTTGTGGCTGCTGTGCTGCCTTCAAGCGCCCATCCAAATCAGGGTATGCCACCGCCAGTATGTGGGCCATTAGGGGGATCAGGGTTGACAGGAATTGCTACGTTGGGAGGCTGTCCCTAGCTGGGCCTCTGCAGTCTTCCGGGCCCAGCGTCAGAGATCCTCCCACCACTTCCTGCAGTGGGTGCTCCGCCGGCAATGGACCCCTAAGGTCTGCACTTCCTTGGCGATGGCTCGCCACCACCCTTTCTTCTGGTGGGCAGTGACCTGATTGGGAAACAGTGAGAAAAGGGGGGACAAGATGTAAATGATACCAATCCAGCAGTAAGCTTTGGTGACACACAACGAACACTGCTCATGCACACTGGCAATATCCAACACATATCATATGCATGCTACAGACCTGATCAGTCATGACATGTCAATGTGCACACACATACATCGTCAAACAACACCCAACTTGTGGGACCAAGGACGTTGTATTGACCTGTTCTCCTGAAGCTCCGTACAACCGCCCATACAGGGGTAAGACCCCTTCCACCAGTTTTTCCACCTCCTCTGTGGGAAAGGCTGGGGCCCATTCCCCTGCAGTGCGTGCCATCGTTGCTCCAAGAGACAGGACACAGCAGCACACAAGGTGGAGGTCTGTCTAGCCCGAATGCCAGGAGTCAAGTGAGCTGTCCCACACAAAATGGCGGTTACGACCGCAGCGGTCATGACCGTCACCGCCAGCGGTGATCATCATTGGTCCCAGTCTCCCATTGACATCAATGTTAACCAATGAGGAGTTGCACGGCGGTCGGTATTGATACCACTCCTCCATGACGACTTCCGCCGGCGGAACAAGGTCACTTCCAGCTTGACACACGGATGCCATTTTAGTTTGTGACATTACTGTCCTGAGTTTACACAGCGTAACTACCTGCCTGCCATCACAAATACATACTTCAGGTCTGACATGTGAAAATAGACACATGTAGTGCATGTCTAGTGAAATTTATGGACTTTTCACAACAGTTGTCAGCATATTTCATCAGTATAGTAAAAAACAGGGAAGGTGGAGGTGTACAGGTCCTGTAAACGTCCATTCACACAGGAATCACGTGCCATCGTCTGGTTAGGTATGGAGGGTAGAGAAATTTGTACTCACACATTACAGGCAACTTGCATGACTGTTACATAATGACTGTCGTGTGTCATACCATATAGCCTGCATTGTGACAGATACCCTGATTGTTGTTTGTATCACCGCACTGATTTGGCCACAATGGAGTGATGAGGAATGCACCAATTTACCGCCCACTCGTAGATCTTGAAACCATGAAAGAGCGCCACATCATCCTGACCTATCGACTGAACCGTTTGTGCATCAGGTAACTGGTTGCCCAGTTGAAGGCAGACCTCCTGCCGGGTTTGAGGAATCCCCATGCCATCCCTCCAACATTCCAGGTGTTGTCAGTCCTGCATTTCCTGGTGTGTGGCTTTTTTCAGAGCACAATGGGACTGGCTGCAGGCTTTTCGCAGCCCAGGTTCTGTGAGGTGTTGCAGGATGTGCTGGATGCCCTACTCAAGCATGTGCACAGGTACATTAGGTTCCCACTACCTCCAGATTTTCCCGCTGTGAAAGCAGCATTCTACAACATCTCAAATGTCCCACATGTAATTGGGGCCATTGATGGGACTCACATTACCCTGGTACCTCCGAGGATCAACAAACTGGTCTACAGAAACAGGAAAAGTACATATTTACTCAATGTACAAGTTGTGTGTTTTGCAGACCAATCTATTACACATGTGAACGCTAAATTCCCAGGATCAGTACATGATTCCTACATCCTGAGGAACAGCATTGTCCCTACAATGATGTCACAGCGACAGGGAGAAAGGGCCGGGCCCATAGGTATGTGCGCTGCTCTCCATGTCAGACATCTACACCCTTCATGACGCAGTCAGCACTCCACCTAGCAATGTTACCCATGGTCATTTTTCCTTTCCCACAGAGGTGACTCCGGATACCCCAGCCTACCCTGGCTCCTGACACCAGTGAGACATCCCGGAGGAGACTTGTGATTAAACATACTTTTGGTCTCTTGAAAGCCAGATTTCGTTGTCTTCATGTGTCTGGTGGTGCACTACAGTAAAATCCAGGGAAAGTCTGCAAAATCATTGTTGCATGCTGCATGCTCCATAATCTTGCCCTCAGGCGGCACATCCCACTTTTGGAGGGGGGGGGGACGTCAATGCTGGAGCAGTGTTTGTGGCCGGTGACTCTGATGCTGAGGGGGAGGCTGAAAGGATGAGGCACATGACAACAGGACTGACATGATTCGTCACTACTTTCCTTGATGTACAGGTATGTCTGCATTACATCTCATCTGCGCATGGAGATGTATTGCTAAAGCCA
This sequence comes from Pleurodeles waltl, assembly GCF_031143425.1. Lineage (NCBI taxonomy): Eukaryota > Metazoa > Chordata > Amphibia > Caudata > Salamandridae > Pleurodeles > Pleurodeles waltl. The sequence goes on from NC_090444.1 coordinate 151,615,313, forward strand.
ACCTTATCCAGTATTTGCATGCATCAAGGTATGTGTGGGGACTGGAGCCTTACACATTGGGTAACGACCTTGAAGGGTAGGTGACTCACCATGAGAGGTAGTGGAAATACACAGCTGCTAAGTTCATTTGTGGAATGCTGGTGCCATTGCGATATGGCCTTCTAGTTGTACTAAAGGTTTAGGGTCCTCAGGCTGCCTATTTGGGGACATGTTAGGGGGACTTATCAGTCTTGTCATGCTGCGCAGGCATGACATGCATTGTCATCTGCTGGGTGTCAAGTACCTGTTCATGACTACTCAGGGAGTTGTGCAATTGAGGATGTTACCTATGTTTCATCTTTCCTGTCCACACATGTGTGAATGACCATGCAGTCCCTTACATATGGTGTAACATACCTACTGGGACACTCCTCCTGTGTTTGTGGTCACCTGTTATTGATGTATGACTGTGGAGTACATTCCTTACAACCTTGTACCTCATTCCATTTATTTATCCCTCTTCATGTGACAGCTCTGTTTGCAGTCTGCTTGCTGGTTTGTCTGTTGGCATAGTTGACAGTGGAAGTTAAAACAAAATGGATGTACTTACACACCTGCTGGAGAATCCCACTACATCTGTAACTTGGACATTTAGGTTGTGTAGACCTGTGTATTCTTTTATTGTTCTTCAACATATTTGGCAATACTAACAATAAAGAGACATGCACCATGACTTGTGATAATAGGTGTTTATTTAGTGTAGAATGTCACAGTCCAGAGGAGTAGGGTAGTGCTCTAGGTGATGATTAGAGTGGATGGTCCAGTTGTTAGGTTCATAGGTCCTGTGTCCATTAGCCTCGGAATGATGTGACCTTGGTATTGGACAGCCAACAGGGTGTAACACTGGCACACAAGGGTGACATTTCAGAAGAGGGATCACTTCCTGGTGGGGGGATTGGTCATGGCCTGGGGTCCTGCAGGATGTCTGGATGGGGGACCTCTTTTACTGGGGGTTCCTCAGCTGCAGGGTTAGGGGTGCTGTTGTCTTGTGGGTCCTCCTGCTGTGCCTCCATTCCAGTAGCAGGTGCTGATGTTGAGGGCAGTGGTGTGGACTGACTACTGGATGGGGCCTGCTGTTGGGTGGAGAATGTCCGCAGAATGCAGTTGAGTTCCTCAAACTTCCTAATATGGAGGCCATGGTGGCATTGTGTTCCTGCCACTGCTGACTTGCCTCCTAGTGGTATTCCTCCTGCAGCCTTTGTGTGTCTTGCAAGGTGGTGAGTATCTGGCCCATCTGGTCCTGGGTTTGCTGGTATGCACGCAGGACCCTGGAGATGGCCTCCTGGCCAGTCGTGTCCCTGTACCTGCCTCAGCCCTTATCCCACAATTGTCCTCCCACTGGCCCTTGCCCCTTGTGCCTGTGACCCTGGTGCAGTCTGCCCCCTCCGACTGACAACAGGACTGTCATTGTCCTGGGTTTGCACCATTGACTCCTGCCCCTGTCCTGTGGGGCACACTGATGATTGATGTGACCTTGGGACACAGGTTTGGGAAGGTGGACTCTGCTGTGCACTGGCTGCTCAGGGGAGATGGTTTGAGTTGTGGGTGAGGTGAGGCTGGTGGTGGTGGACTGACCACTCATGCCTGATGGGCCAGGTTCATTGTCCGAATCCAGACTTGCATGTGAATCCTCCCCTATTGGTGCTGCATCCAGGCCTGGGCTTCCTGTCACTGGGCTCCTCTGCTGTGTATCAGTACTTGAGAGATAAGAGGCATTGTGTCAGATGATGGTATTTTTGTGGTGACACACATGGTTGTATTCCCTCATTCACTGTATTTGCGGGGCAGTAATGGCATTGACAGTTTCCAGTCCACTGCATGTGTTTCCATCAGTAAAAGGTTGCAATGGCCCTAATTTGGAGTACAGTTTACATTTGTCTTGCTACTGTCATTTCCATGTACTGATGTGCATTCCTACCACATACTGGTGATGGGAAGTGACATGGTTTAACGTGCAATTGTTAAGACGTGATATGGACGTAGCAGTCAGGCAAGGGTAGGGAGTGTTGCATTGTGGTAGTTGTGGTACTTTCTGCTGTGTGAGGCAAACATGCACTAGGTTGGGCTGTGAGGGAATAGCGTCAGTGGGGAGATGTGGCATGCAAGTGTGGGTATAGGGACAATGATGGGATTTTGCAAGTTTGGGTGGTTTGAGGAGGTGAGAAGGTGGTGGGGGTACATGCTGGGCACAGGGACATGGTGGTCAGTGAGTGCAGTGGACTTACCAGTGTCCAGTACAGTAGCAATTCCTGTCAGCCCTTCCGGATGTAGTATGGCCAGGACCATCTCCTCCCACGGTGCCATTTCTGGGGGAGGTGGTGGGGGTCCGCCACCAGTCCTCATGATGGCCACTTGGTGCCTGGAAGCCATGGCCCGTACCTTCCCCTTAAGGTCGTTCCACCTCTTCCTAATGTCATCACTTGTGCATGGATGGTTCCCCACTGCATTCACCCTGTTGACTATCCTCTGCCATAAGTCGTCTTCTGGGCTATGGATGTCTGCTGGACCAGTGCTCCAAACAGTTGCGGCTCCACTTTGACTATTTCTTTGACCATTACCCTGAGCTCCTCTTTGTGAATCTAGGGTTTTTTGTGGTGCCATGGTGGTTGTGTTGTAGGTGGGGGTGTAGGGTGTGCAGGGATTCTGTGTGTGCTGTTTGTAGTTGTGAATATGTGTAATGGTATGTGCGTGTGCTCTGTGGTGTTTGTGTGCAGTAGTGTGTTGTGTGATGCATGCTTAATACGATGGTGCCTGTGGTATCTAGGTGCAGTGCCTCTTTTCAGTGCGTCCTTCTCTCGCTCTGTCAGGGTTTCTATTTGCAAAGGGTTCTGGGTATGTGTGAGGATGTGTTTTGTAGTGGTGTGGACAGGTGTGTATGTTTCAGGTGTTGCTATTGGTGTTATCCTATCTGGTGTAGTGAAGCTGCGGTGGTGGCTACTTTTTTTTCCGTGGCGGTTTGGACTGCCAATGGACTACCGCCATGTTGGTTTCTGCAATGCTGATTTCTGAATCGGAATTTGGAGGGCGGCATTTTCTCAGTGTGGCGGTGGTGCAGCTGCCTCCTTCATACCGTCGTTTGGGCCGACGGTGTTGTTTTTTCGGTCAAAATTTGGCGGTATTGTGTTGGTCACTTGTAAATCGCTGGCGATGTTTCGGCTGCGGTTTGCACAGCGGTCTTCGGAAATGACCGCCAAACTCGAAATGAGCACCTCTGTGTTTTCTAGGGCTATCCAACTTTTATCGACAATTCATAAAGGACTTTGCCCAACAGCAAGGCCTTATAACCCAGACCATCAAAAAAGAAAACCTAAAAAAGGGTTTCATTTGGACTGAAGCTGCAGAAAGGGCCTTTCAGAATCATAAACATGCCTTTACTCAAGCCCCGATATTACATCATCCTGACACAACTAAGAAATTCATAGTGGTCACTGATGCATCAGACAGAGCCACTGGAGCTGCGTTACTGCAAAGACATGACGACGATGGCTTAGAACATCCTGTCTTTTATATGTCCCATGTATTGACAGATGCTGAACGCAATTTTACGGTGTTGGAAAGGGAACTGCTCACTTTAAATGCCATCTGCAAAGAATGCAGGCATTTTCTGATGGGTACTAAGAAGACATTTGAGGTCAGGACTGATCATCATAATCTACAATGCCTCCGCAGCTTTCAATGTCAAAACAGTCGTCAAGCCAGATGGGCTTTCTTTTTCAGTCAGTATGATTTTGTAGTCACATACATACATGGGTCCCAAAACCTTGTGGCAGATGCTTTATTCCGCCGTTATCCGGAAAGCACGATTACTTCTTCCCTACATATCACAGAACCATGTTGAATCATTGGAGTCGTACAATCGTTGCTTGACCGCATGAAATCAGAATATCAGAATTTACCTATTGAAGAGTGGAACACTCTAAGACCACAGTGGTCACTAATGCATCAGACAGAGCCATTGGAGCTGCGTTACTACAAAGACAAGACGATGATGGCTTAGAACATCCTGTCTTTTAAATGTTCCACGTATTGACAGAGGCTGAACGCAACTTTTCAGTGTTGGAAAGGGAAGTGCTCGCTTTAAAAGCCGCCTGTAAAGAATAGGGGCATGTTCTGATGGGTACTAATGAGACATTTGAGGTCAGGACTGATCATCGTAATTTACAATGCCTCCGCAGCTTTCAATTTCAAAACAGTCGTCAAGCCAGATGGGCTTTCTTTTTCAGTCAGTATGATTTTGTAGTCACATACATACCTGGGTCCCAAAACCTTGTGGCAGATGCTTTATCCTGCAGTTATCCGGAAAGCACAATTACTTCTTCCCTACATATCACTGAACCGTGTTGAATCATTGGAGTCGTACAATCATTTCTTGAAATCAGAATATCAGAATTTACCTCTTAAAGAGTGGAACACTCTTAGTCCCCACTTAAAAAAGAACAAGGAATACTATTATTATCAAGACACTTTGGCCCTCATTACAACCCTGGCGGTAAATGCTGCTTACCGCCGTGCAGAAGACCGCCAACATACTGCTGCAGCCGCTACAGCTATTACGACCCACGGCTCGGAATCCGCCATAATACAGACACCCACACAAGTCCGCCAAACTAAAGGTCAGTGATAAATTGGCGATAACAAAACCTCCACCGTCACGCCAACAGGAATACGCCCACACTATCACGACCCACGAATCCACGCGGCGGTCTTTCAACCACGGTATTGCATTGGCGGTACACACCGCTGCGCTCAAAATACACACACATTTACAAAACACAACCACATTGGACAATTCAAAATACACACACCTGACATACACACACCACACCCACACACCCAATCCAATATAAAGCACACACCCACATCACCCACAAACCTTTACTACCAGAATTCTGAAACCAAGCCAGAGAGAGACACCACCATAAACAACACCAGCATCCACAGACACACAACACCATCACTTACACAACATCCACACACCTCAAACAACACACAACAACACATCCCCTCACACATCACAACACACACCACCTCACACATCACCCACACCACATCATGGCACCTCAACGACACCCCAGGTTCTCTGAGGAGGAGCTGAGGGTCATGGTGGAAGAAATCATCCGGGTAGAGCCACAGCTATTCGGATCACAGGTGCAGCACACCTCCATTGCAAGGAAGATGGAGCTATGGCGCAGAATTGTCAACAGGGTCAATGCAGTGGGACAGCATCCAAGAACTAGGGATGACATCAGGAAGAGGTGGAACGACCTACGGGGGAAGGTGCGTTCCATGGTCTCCAGACACCAGATTGCTGTAAAGAGGACTGGCGGTGGACCCCCACCTCCTCCCCAGAACTAACAACATGGGAGAAGCAGGTCTTGGCAATACTGCATCCTGAGGGCCTCGCAGGAGTAGCAGGAGGACTGGACTCTGGTAAGTCAAATCTTTACTACCTCATCCCCCCACCCTACCTGCATGCCATCACATACTCCCACCCTCACCCCCATCACTCCAACACCTCACATATGCCCCACTATCACAACCCACCCATCCCAATACCAAGCCCTGCATGCAACACCAAAGCATGGACACCTATCACCAAAGCATGTCCACTACAGATACCCACACAGACCCCAAACCAAATATCACACAAGGACCAAGACAAGAATGCAAGAACTGGAGTACAGGGTCACTCAGCCATTGCACACAATGGCACACACAGATGCAATAATCATGCCTTTACACCCCTGCAGGACCCCAACCCAACGTCACCGGACAGGAGATACCAGACATATCCAGTCCCCCCACAGAAGAGACCCACAGTGATGCCAGCAGCTCTGCACAACTGGATCAAGATGACCAGCCAGGCCTTTCAGGGACCTCGGGACAGTCGGTTCCCCTGACACTGTCACAAGCCACCACAGAGCCTCCCCCCTCAGGAAACACCAGCACAGCACCCACCCAGCGGGCCCATCCCTCTGTCCCCAGGACACATCAATCAGCAGTGTGTCCACCACTACAGGGAACCCAGGCTAACCCGCCTACCCAAGAAAATCAGGGGCCTAGGGGCAGTGGGCACACAGTTCAGGGGACAGAGGCTCAGGAAAACAGGGAAGCTGGGAGGACTGCTGTGTGACAGGGGGAGGACAGGCCCAGGGAACCCACTCTCCACGAGGCCCTCTCCAACATCATGGGAGCTTACCATCATTCCCAGGAGATGATGGCAACGGTACTGGCCAAGTTTCAGGAGACCCAGCGGCTGCAGGAGGAACACTATCTGGGGATCAGGGAGGAACTGAAGTCCATAAACAACACCCTGGTCACCATTGCAGGGGTGCTGCAAGACCTTGTCAACGCCAGGAGGGACACTGTGGCACAACAAGGGGCCCCTGACACTAGCCTGGATGAACAGCCCTCCACCTCCGCCGGCGCTAGTGGACAGGAGGCACCACCACAGGAACATGACACCAGCACCCCACCCCCTGCAGATGGAGAACCACCCTGCAAAAGGTCCCTGAGATCCAGGAACAAGACAGAGAACATTGCCAAGACCCCCGTCAGAAAATTAGACCCCCCTGAATGCCACCCTTCTGTCCCACTTTGTCACCCTGTCCATCCTTCAACTGCCATTGCTCCACTTCCTATGTCCCTTTGGGCAATGCACCTGTGAAACAAATAGACTGGACTCTGCCATGGACATTCCTCCACCATCCCCCTTGCCCATTTTACAACCCCCTCCACTTATTTGCACAGAAATAAACACACTTCAATTACAAAACAATCTGGAGTCAGTCTGTGCTTTCACAAACGTGTAATTGCAATAACCATGGAATATAGCAATGTCAATTTACTTGTGCACATACCGATGTAACACAGCTGTAGGCCAGGAGGAAATATAGCAGAGTGCACAAAGTGGGACCCACATCTGTGAAATGGAAAGGCAAAGTGACAAGTCAGGGTCCATACACTGAGTGCAGGACCATGACAGACTTATGCTAGCTCCAATAATAGTATGAGATATGGGAGGCAGTGACATCTTCTTACCTGTGTCTCACTGGAAGTATTGCATGATTATGTTGTTCCTGTTGTCAATATCCTCTTCTTCTGCCTCCTCTTCTTCACTGTCCACAGGCTCCACAGCTGCCATAAGACCACCATCTGGCCCATCCTCCTGCAGAAAAGGCACCTGGCGTCACAAAGCCAGGTTGTGCAGCATACAGCAGGCCACGATGATCTGGCACACCTTCTTTGGTGAGTAGTAGAGAGAACCACCTGTCATATGGAGGCACCGGAATCTGGCCGTCAGGAGGCCGAAGGTGCATTCAATCACCCTCCTAGTTCGCCCATGTGCCTCATTGTAGCATTCCTCTGCCCTTGTCCTGGGATTTCTCACTGGGGCAGTAGCCATGACAGGTTGGGGTAACCAGTGTCACCTGCAAATATGGAGGGACAACTGTTAGACACACACTAACCCATAGGGACCAACCCCATACCCTGACACCTATTCACACTGTTTAGGGTCCTTGTCCTCACCTATTATCCACACACGGTGCCTCTGGAGTTGCCCCATCACATAAGGGATGCTGCTATTCCTCAAAATGTAAGCGTCATTCACTGAGCCAGGAAATTTGGCATTCACATGGGAGATGTACTGGTCTGCCAAACACACCATCTGCACATTCATAGAATGGTAGCTCTTCCGGTTTCTGTACACCTGTTCACTCCTGCGGGGGGTACCAAGGCCATATGTGTCCCATCAATGGCACCAGTGATGTTGGGGATATGTCCCAGGGCACAGAAGTCACCTTTCACTGTGGGCAAATCCTCCACCTGAGGGAATGCAATGTAGCTGCGCATGTGTTTCAGCAGGGCAGACAACATTCTGGACAACACGTTAGAGAACATTGTCTGGGACATCCCTGATACAATGGCCACTGTTGTTTGAAAGGAACCACTTGCCAGGAAATTAAGTACTGACAGGACCTGCACTAGAGGGGAAATTCCTGTGGGATGGCGGATAGCTGACATCAGGTCTGGCTCCAAATGGGCACACAGTTCATGGATTGTTGCTCGATCAAGTCTGTAGGTGACCATTATGTGTCTCTTTTCCATTGTTGACAGGTCCACCAGCGGTCTGTACACCGGAGGATGCCGCCATCTCATCACCTGCCCCAGCAGACGTGCCCTGTGGACGAGAACAGCGAGCAGAGAGTCAGCCAACACTGAGGTATCACAAAATGTGATTTGCACACATTTATTAATCCGCAATGTGCCTGTAACTGTGTGTATTCATGGCCTACATTGGTGTGACACAGTTAATATTAATGGCATGTGGCCCCCTGAAATGGCGGCTGCCTGACCTGTAAGGTGGGACAAGGGGATATGAGGTAACTGCGCTGGCGTTGTACACCGTTGCGGTCGAAAACCGTGGCGCAATCCAGCATTGGTTAACATGGGACCCTATGGGTCCGAGGAGCCAATGACGATGTACGCCGGCGGTGACGGTACGCACCGCCGCGGACGTGACCGCCATTTTCTGTCTGTTCACTCACTTGATGCCTGATCTTCAACAGGAGAGGACCTACACTGCAAGTGCTGCTGTGACCTGTGTCTGGAAGCGACGATGGCTCATGTGTCTGGGGAAATGGCCCCTGTCTTCACTTCGGAGGAGTTGGAGAAACTAGTGGATGGGGTCCTCCCCCAATACACACAACTGTATGGTCCTCCAGACAAACAGGTGAGTACACTGTGAGCATGCTGCATGGGCAATGCCTGTTTGGAATGGTGTGGATGGAAGATAAATGGAGGAGGGGCTGAGGCCTGCGTGTGCGGACGGTGAGTGTATGTGCGTCAGGGCAAGGGTGGGAACGTGGGTCAATGAGTATGACGGTCCGGACGGGTAATGAGTTTCCTTTCCCCCTGTACTATTCCTCTAGGTCAGCGCCCACCAGAAGAATGTTATTTGGCGTGCCATCGCCAAGGACGTCCGGACCCTAGCGGTCCACCACAGACTGAGCACCCACTGCCGTAAAAGATGGGAGGACCTGCGCCGCTGGTCAAGAAGACGGTGGAGGCCCAGCTGGGGATAGCCTCCCAACGTAGGAGGGGTGCCGTCGCACCATGACCCCCCTGATGTTCCGGATCCTGGCGGTGGCGTATCCGGAGTTGGATGGGCGCTTGAGGGCATCACAGCAGCCACAAGAGGGTGAGTACACTCTCATTCAGCTGACTCTGCGCGCATTACGAGGTGTCTGGGTGGGGGAGGTGGGCAGTGGGTTCCCCTAGGCCAGGGCGATCTTGGTAGGCAAGGTCCCTTGTGAGGCAGGCTCTGTGGCACCCCAACCTCACTAGTGGTTAGTGCCATCTACACCCAGTCAGGCTCCTGTGACTTCCAGGTGTGCAGCAATCGGGCTTAGGCCTTGTACCCCATGGGCATGTGATTAATCTAGGAACTATAAGTGCATGGCGTAATGCAGAGGGCTGCTGTGTCTGTTGTGTCCGCCAACGGTAGTGGTGTTGCATGCACTGAACATTTCTCTCTTCTGTCTCCCCCCCCTTTTTGTGGTCTCCCTGTTCTTGTGTGCAATAGCATCATCAGGTGGAGGAGCATTGGCACCGGAGCAGGAGGGAGCTGCATCCCACACGGCCCTGGAGGGCGAAATAACGGAGTCTGAAGCCACCAGTGGGACGTAGGGTGAGGGGAGCTCCACGGCGGGGACGGGAGCAGAGACCAGCGACAGTGACTCTTCCTCTGATGGGAGCTCCCTTGCGGTGGCGGGCACCTCTGTGCCCACCGCAGGAACAGGTACAGCCGCCACCCCCCTACCAGCACCGCCCTCCCAGCAGCCCCTCAGCGTGTGTCTGTGCCCGCTCACCTAGGAGGGTGGGCATCTCCTTCGCCCCAGGCACCTCAGGCCCTGCCCCAGTCAGCCCTGCTGCCCTCAGTGAGGAGGCTATTGACCTCCTGAGATCCCTCACTGTTGGGCAGTCTACCATTCTGAATGCCATCCACGGTGTTGAGAGGCATTTGCAACAAACAAATGCATACCTGGAGAGCATTCATTCTGGCCAGGCAGCCTAACAGAGAGCATTTCAGGCTCTGGCCTCAGCACTGATGGCAGCCATTGTCCCTGTGTCCAGCCTCCCCCCTCCAACTTCCTCCACCCAGACCCAATCCCCTGTACCTCAGCCTATCCCAAGCACACCTTCAGACCAGCATGCACACACATCAACACACAAGAGTGGCTCAGGCAAACATAAGCACCACACATCTCACAGGCACTCATACCCATGCACATATACCAACATCCACTGCCTCCACTGTGTCCCCCTCCTCCACGTCTCCCTCCTCCCTCCCAGTCTCGTCTCCACTCACACCTGCATGCACTACATCCTCAGCCACTACCTCCATCACCAGCATGTCCATCACCACACACCGCTCACGTGCACTCACCACCGCCACTACCATTCACACATCCCCGGTGTCCTCTACCAGTGTGGCTGTGAGCCCTCCTCCCAAAGTACACAAACGCAGGCACACACCCACCCAACAGCCATCCACCTCACAACAGCCTCCAGCCCATGCACCTTCACCCAAATTCAGCAGACGTACACCTCCTACAACCACTACCTCTACTTCCACTCCCAAACCCCCTCCATCTACCCGTCCCAGTGTGTCTAAAAAACTTTTCCTGGCTAACATTGACCTCTTCCCTACACCTCCGCCCCTGTCCTTCCCCTAGGGCCAGGCTTTCCAGGTCCCAGCCCTGCACCTCAGCCACCACATCCCCAGGCACAGTGGTGCCAGCAACTGCGGAGTCATGGAGTGCACCAACCATCAGGGCTGCCAGTGTGCCACGGAGCGAGGGTAAGGACATTCCGCCACCTGCCAAGGTGAAAAAGGTGCCCACATCCCAGAGGGAGAAGCCGAAAACACCTGCCACCAAGGGGTCAGGAAAAACGAAAGGGGATAGTGGCAAGACAGCTGCACCACCATCAAAGGTGGGGAAGGGCCAAAAACTGAAGGGCAGGTCAGGAGAGGGCATGGTGGCACCGACTGAGGGACCAGTGTCACACCTCCTGTCCACGTCGACACGAACCTGTACGGTGGAGAACACCACCACCTGTACCGCCACCTGCACCGCCACAGACCCCGCCGCCAGCACCGCCGCCACAGACCCCGCAGCCAGCACCGCCGCCACAGACCCCACTGCCAGCACCACCGCCACAGACCCCACAGCCAGCACCGCCGCTACAGACCCCGCTGCCAGCACCGCTGCCACAGACCCCACAGCCAGCACCCCCGCCACAGACCCCGCCGCAAGCACCGCCGCCACAGACCCCGCAGCCAGCACCACCGCCACAGACCCCGCCGCCAGCACCACCGCCACAGACCCCGCAAACCACCCACTGGAAAGACTTGAGAGACTGTGGCTTTGCACTCCCCAGGATAAAGCAGTGGGCAACCCACCCACTGGAAAGACTTGAGAGACTGTGGCTTTGCACTCCCAGGATAAAGCAGTGGGCAAACCACCCACTGGAAAGACTTCAGAGACTGTGGCTTTGCACTCCCCAGGACCAAACTGTGGGCATGGAGCCCCCTCGTGGAGCAGTGGCATCGTGCGTTCATCAGGCTGAGGTGCCCCCCCCTTCCCTTCCCCCTGAGGTGCCTGTATATTTTCTATGTGATGCCCCTCCAGTGTTCTCTCCGTTTGGAGTCAGGTATCTAGTGTGGGCCTCGCATTTTGGGCCCAGTGGTCCATGGACAATGATTGGTGCACTATCCGGACTTGTATATTTGGTGTACATAATTGTATATACTGGATTTTGCATTTTGATAATGATTACATTCGTTCAAATCATTTCCTTTTGTCCTTGCGTTCTTCCAGGGAGTTGGGGGGGTGTATATGTAATGTTGCAGCATGTGTTTGTGTGTATGGTGTTGTGGGTGAGGGTGGTGGTGGGGGTGTTGCGTGTGTGTGTCACTCTCTTTTCCCTCCCCCCTCCCCTGTATTGTAGGTGCAGTACTCACCATGGTCGTCGTCGCCGTCGTTGGACCTCCTGATAGAGGCGCAGGGAGACCATCGCTGGCAGTATCTGCAATTCGGGCTCCATGGCGTCCTGGTTCCTTGTGGGGTGTGGAGAGGTGAGTGTTTTACCTTCTGTGTACTGTTTCTGCTGTGTTTTTATTCGCGTTGGTTCCGCCCCGGAAAAGGTGGTGGATAGGCCTGTTGTGATAGGGTGAGCAGGTACATTGTCTCCCGCCTGTCTGTTGGCGGTGTCCGCCGCGCTGTTTGTACCGACGTGGCGGTCGGAGTGTTAAAGTGGCTGTCTATGTTGGCGGTTTCCGCCATGGTCGTAATCACATTTTTTTTCCCGCCGGCCAGTTGGTGGTATTACCGTCGCTTTAACACCGACCGCCAGGGTTGTAATGAGGGCCTTTGTCTCTGCCTACTAAGAAAGTTCAAATAGAAGCCTTGCAAATGTGTCATGACTCTCCTATTGCTGGACACTTTGGGATCAAGAACACGCAGGAATTGCTCCATTGTTCCTTTTAGAGGCCAACTTTAAAGTCTGACGCTGAAGCATATGTAAATTCTTACCCAATATGTGCTTAGACCAAGATACCCCGAACTAAGCCAGCAGGTTTATGGATGCCCTCATCTGTTCCATCCTTTCCGTGGCATACGTTGTCCACAGATTTTATTTGTTCTCTGCCTTCTTCTGCAGGACACCATGTCATAATGGTAACTATTGACTTGTTTACCAAAATGGCTCATTTTATGGCCTTGAAAAAATTACTCACCACTAAGGAAATGAGCCAAATCTTTATGCACGATACATTCTGCCTGCATGGCCTTCCACAAGTAATCATTTCTGATTGAGGACCCCAATATGTGTCCTGTTTTTGGAGAGCTTTTTGTAACTTTTTACACACAGATGTTGCTTTATCGTCTGGATTCCATCCTCAGACCAATGGTCAAACTGAACACCTAGATCAGGGGCTACAACAATATTTATGCTGTTTTTGTAATGCCACTCAAAGCAATTGGTCCTCATATCTCCCATTGGCCGAGTTTTACTATAATAATACGGTCCACAGTGCAACAGGTTCTACACCTTTTTTTTGTACTTATGGTTTCCATCCTACGGCTTTTCCTAATGTCACTCGCGAACACTCCACTGTTCCAGCAGCTACCTCATTTGCTCGAAGTCTCCGCCATGTACAGGACTTGATACATACCAATCGTTTAGCTACAAAACGTTATATGAAAAGAGCAGCTGATACCCGGCTTAGTACTGCACCTTCTTACCAGCCTGGGAATAAAGTATGGCTTTCTTCTAAGTTTTTGCCCTTTCGTTTGTCCCAGAATAAGTTCAAGCACTGTTACTATGGACCTTTTAGAATACTGCATGTGTTGAATCCAGTCTCTGTTCGACTTCGTTTGTCTTGGACCTGGAAAGTTCATCCAGTTTTCCATGTGTCTCAAATCAAGCCTTTTGTTCCTGATCCATATCACAGACATGCCCATTGTCCTCCTCCTCTTGTGGTTGATTGTCATCCTGAGTGTGAAGTACAGGAGATTTGTGATTCCCGCATTTTTCAGAATCGTCTCCAGTTTTGGTTCACTGGAAAGGATATCCCCTAAGTGACTGTTGGTAGGATGCTTCCTCTGTCCATGCTCCCCGCTTGGTCTGCATTTTTTTCACTGGACGAGCCCCCCTCACGGACCGCGGACGGAGAGGCGGTCTGCGTTTCATGTGGCCGGTCCTGCCGCGGGCTGCTTTTTGGGCCGCAACCTATTTTTCTTAACCGCGGCGTGGCTCAGGAGTTCACTCTATGTCGCGCCGCTTTCACTTGCGGCCCACGTAATTTTTATGTTTTCTTCCTTCTTTTTCCTTTTTCTTCTTGTGGCCATATTTTCTTCTTCCCAGGTGTCTGTGTTTCATTCCCTGCATGCATTGCACTACCTTTTCTACAATGGCACTTTTTCCATTCACCTGTATGTGTTTTTGGACCTATCCTGTTTTTTGCCTGCAGTTTTTGTTGTTCCTGATTCCTTAGTCTTATCAGCTTCTCTTTTTTGCTTCTTTTCAGGAGTTCCTGTAATCTGAGGATTTCTCGCAATTTTGGGGTTTTCCTCTGGGACTCCTGGAGGTTCACGGTCTGCGCTGCGTTGTATTGTCAGCAGCACTGTGGGTACTGGAAAGGGTCGCCCTTACCTTGGTCGATGCAGAACAAGCAAGAAACCAGGTGGTGCCCCAAACACGACAAGACACACCACCAGCATACACACAAGCAACATTCAGATGCAGACAAAGCAACAGTTAGGACCTGCCCTGACACCCCGACCACCCCAGCATCACTGACAGCACACCTGACACACCTGCAGACACTACACCAACATTCACAGATCCAGCCACCACACCAAACCTACCCACAGACAACACCACAGCAGACCCTCAGATATCCACCCCAGTCACCACGCCCGCAGACACCACAACCACTGACAAACCTACATGCAGCACATCCACCTTACCTGCAGTCACCATCCCAACAGACAGTCATCCACCCACCACGGCATCCCCCAACACCTCTACCCCCTCATCCCAGGGCACATAAACGTCCACACCAACCCACCCAACAGACACCCACCACCCATAAACATACCTCGCACAATCATGCAGCCAAGACATCCACACCAGCACCTCAAACAACCACTCCCTGTCCTTCCACACCCAAACCCTTTTGACCATGACCATCCCTGTGTGCGTAAAAAAGCTTTCCTTTCGGAGTTTTCCCTTTTCCCTACTCCTCTCCCACCCCGTGATACCCCTAGACGTTCTGTGTCCCTCCCCAAGTCCAGCCCTACCACCTCCAAGACCTCCCCTGCCCCACCTGCAAGTACCCATGCTCCTCCCCTGCCAAGAAGTCTACCCATCCTAAAAAAAAAGCCAACCCTCTCCATAACCTAAGGTAAAGCCAAGACCCCCCTCCCAAACCAGATCCCAAAGGCCTCCTCCAAAACCTAAACCCAACCCTCCCCTCTGCCACCCCCTCCCCCAGATAACCCCTGGGATGCCTGCCTGCCCCATACACCTGTTCGTTCAGGTTCATGGCAGTCAGGAGTCAAGTACAGGACACACATATGTGCACTGTGTGCATTAAGATTGATATGTGAGGACTGGCCTATGACCTTTGTTTTTCCAATATTTTGGATTATGATAATAATTTACACCAACCTGTTGTTGATTTACTGCTTAAATCTTCGTCATGAATTTCTTTCCCTAGTATAGAGTTGTTCCTAGCTGACATTAGTAGTGTGTCTGTAAGTGTGTGTGTGTGTGTGTGTGTGCTGCTTGGGCTACCTGTGTCGTTTAGCCAGTATGTGAGGTTGTGTGCAGTGCTTTTGTCTGAAAGTGGTAGAGTGTGTGTTGTGTGATGCACAATTGTGTGTTCAAAATTTTTTGTTGAGTTGGTATTGAGTGTTGTTTATGTTGAGATGTGTTCGTTGGTGTGTTGAGTGGCTTTGTGTGCTTTGACTGTGTGTGTGTTTTGTGAATGGTATGTTAGTTACGATGTTCTGTGTAAGTCGATCAGTAAGTGGTTTGGTTGTGCATTTGTGTATATTATTTTTGCCTGTTGGTGTTACGTTGTGATGTAAGTGTAATGTGTCCTTGGGTAGTGTCCCCTCTGGGTCCCTGCCAAGAGATTGGAGATGGTGCAGTTGTGTTGTGCTTGTGACGTGATGTGGGGTACAGTGTGAGTGTGGGCCTGAGCAATGTTTCCGTGTATACCTGTGTGTATTTGAGACATGTGTATGTGTGAGTGTGTTTGTGGTGGCCGTAGCTTGGTTGTTGTGTATATGCGACTGTGTGTGTGGCTGCATGTGAGTGTGCGTGTTAGTGTGCTGTTACCTGTGAGAGTCGCCCTCACACCCCCTTCCCGAATGTCTCTTGTGTGAATGTACAAAAACCGACAATATATAACAGTAACAGGTAAGTGTGTGTACTTACGGTGCCTGTTGTCATCACAGGGTCCAAAGTCTTTGGGAGAGCAGGAGCAGCGGGAAGACGTCTAGTTCAGGTTCAATGGCAGCTCCGGACGAGTATGGCTTCCTGAAAGTGAGTATCTCCTTATATGCAGTTGCTTTCCGCCTGGGTTTCCATGGTGGTGCGACCGCGGCAGAGACCTTAGCGGTGTGTAACCTCACAATCTGTCTGTCGGAAACATGGTCTCCACCGGCCTGCAGGTGGCTACCGTCGTTCGTGGCGGCCTGACCGCAGTGGCAGTGCCAGTGGTGCTTTGACTGTGTTCTGTACTGAATACCACCATGGTCATAATTAAGCGGTATTCTCTGCTAGCCTGTTGGCTGTACCACTGCCAAGCTGGCGGTCCTGAGACCGCCAAACTCATAATGAGGCCCTTTATTCTACAAGAACTGGGGTAATAATGTTCCTCTAAACAAACCTGATGTTCATCCTAAAGCCTATGGACAACAAGATATTAATATGTTAGGATATTTTGTTGATTCTGTGACATGTCAGAAAGGAATATTGAACCAGAATTCTACATAGCTGTCGAAGGTATGAACAATAATGGCTGGCAAGACCTGGCCAGGTTCGGTTTATTGGTGGTACCAAGTTCCGACAATTCAGTGATGGGGGCTAATTTACCCATCTCATATGTTGGAATGCCCTTCACCTCAGTGTTGACAAGGTTATAGGAAATTTGCCTGAAATGTTTTCTGTGAGAGTTTGAACCTTAAGCAAATTTGAACATCTAATTAAGATAAATGCTAGCACTGTACCAGTTATGGACAAGGACAAGCCTGTATCTCTTGTGTGAAGCATGAACCCAAAAATCATATAGACACTGAAGGCATATTTCAGAAAACTAACTCAGCTGACCTAGGTGCATCTACATGTAATAGAGAGAAGAAAAAAACAGGTAAGATTTGTTTATGCATAGACCTCTGCATTTTGAACAAGAACATCATTGTTGACTGTCAGCTATTAACTAAAGTGCATGAGTTGTTAGCACCTTTGGGACAGACCAACTTTTTTACTTTTCTGGTTCTCAGGTCAGCATACCACCAAATTCTCTTTGCTGCAGAATTTAAAAAAACAACTTCTTTACACATATGGGTGTATGCAAATTCCCATGCTTACCTTTCAGTTTAGCTTCTGCAGTGTCTTCCAAAAACTCATGGACAGAACACTAATAAACATCCCGAGTGTTAAAGCCTTCCAAGATGATGTGTTGGTATTTGATTTTGGAGAGTGTTATGTATTTTTTTAGAACATTGGTACTTGTTGGACCGGGACCTTTCTGCACGGTCACCCCAGATGTTTGCCTTGCTTTGCTGAACATGTTTTGTTGGCTTTTAGACATCTGTATGCTTTGCTCCTGCCGACCAGGGGTAAAGTGCTTGTGTTCTCCCTTGAAAAGATGGTAAATCTGGTATAAACCTGTTTGGCACATTTAATTTACTTACAAGGCCCTAGTAAATGGTGTTACACCTATACAGGGTCTGCAAATTAAATGTTACTAGAGGACAGCAGCACGCCTTTTGCCACCTACTAAAGTAGCCATGTAAAAGATTGCTCAGGCGTGCCACTACAGGCCTAGGCCTAACCCTTCCTTTTTAATACTTAGAAGTCAGTCCTAAGGTAAACCCTAAAAGCTCACATGGCAGAGTGCATGGTATTTAAAATGTTTTACATGTCCTGACAGTGACAAAACTCCTAAACGTGTTTTTCACTGTAGTAAGACTATCTCTCCCATGTACTAACACTAGGTTACCTTACTACACTTAATAACTGATAACTACAGTTTGGTAAGAAATAGAGTACACTTTTTCCACTCATTTGAAGTGTAATTTAAAAGGTGACATTTTTCTGCCAAAACCAAATGTACCTTTCTGCCAGTGGCCAGGTTCACGTGACAATGAATGGTTCTCTTGTGATTTGTTGTGTATTCCTTCCAGACAAGGGGACAAAGGGAGCATGGGTGTAGAGGTAGTGGGTCTTCACAATAGGGTGGGCTGGGAAGAGTTGTAAAACAAATAATGAGTGCACTGTTCCAGAAAGTGGAGGGTATTGAAACACCTCTCAGAGGCACACATGCATTCGGAAGCAGTAGCCCTCATGCATCATTATCGGGTGCTGCTCCACGTCAGACTGGCGCTGCAATGTCTGACGGGGTCCTGCATGGGACCATCTAGCCATTAAAAATTGTGTATATCTCAGTACCAATAGTCTTCGGTTACTAAGAAAGAGCTGGAGAGATACAAAATAAAATTGGCTTGGGTACCTCCTCAGTGTAAAAGTATGTTTAATAAACAAGCAAGGACCCAGTCAAGGTTAAAAACACAGGAAAAAGTGAAGGGGAAACAATGATCTCACACTTTACATGCTCAAAAGGTAAAGCACAATGACTTTAACCAGTACAAAAAGTCAACATGTTTGTAGGAGGCTGGACTGGCTTGTAGTGAGTACCAAGGGGTACTTGCACCTTGCACCAGGCCCAGTTATCCCTTATTAGTGTATAGGGTGTCTAGCAGCTTAGGCTGATAGATAATGGTAGCTTAGCAGAGCAGCTTAGGCTGAACTAGGAGACGTGTGAAGCTACTACAGTACCACTTAGTGTCATATGCACAATATCATAAGAAAACACAATACACAGTTATACTAAAAATAAAGGTACTTTATTTTTATGACAATATGCCAAAGTATCTTAGAGTGTACCCTCAGTGAGAGGATAGGAAATATACACAAAATATAAATACACAATAGCAAAAATATGCAGTATGGTCTTAGAAAACAGTGCAAACAATGTATAGTTACAATAGGATGCAATGGGGAAACATAGGGATAGGGGCAACACAAACCATATACTCCAAAAGTGGAATGCGAACCACGAATGGACCCCAAACCTATGTGACCTTGTAGAGGGTCGCTGGGACTATTAGAAAATAGTGAGAGTTAGAAAAATAACCCTCCCCAAGACCCTGAAAAGTGAGTGCAAAGTGCACTAAAGTTCCCCTAAGGACAAAGAAGTCGTGTTAGAGGAATAATGCAGGAAAGACACAAACCAACAATGCAACAACTGTGGATTTCCAATCTAGGGTACCTGTGGAACAAGGGGACCAAGTCCAAAAGTCACAAGCAAGTCGGAGATGGGCAAATGCCCAGGAAATGCCAGCTGCGGGTGCAAAGAAGCTTCTACTGGACAGAAGAAGCTGAGGTTTCTGCAGGAACGAAAAGGGCTAGAGACTTCCCCTTTGGTGGACGGATCCCTCTCGCCGTGGAAAGTCGTGCAGAAGTGTTTTCCCGCCGAAAGAACGCCAACAAGCCTTGCTAGCTGCAAATTGTGCAGTTAGCGTTTTTGGACGCTGCTGAGGCCCAGGAGGGACCAGGAGGTCGCAAATTGAACCAACAGAGAGAGGGGACGTCGAGCAAGACAAGGAGCTCTCTCTAAAGCCGGTAGCACCCAGAGAAGTGCCAGAAACAGGCACTACAAGGATGCGTGAAACGGTGCTCGCCGAAGTTGCACAAAGGAGTCCCACGTCGCCGGAGACCAACTTAGAAAGTCGTGCAATGCAGGTTAGAGTGCCGTGGACCCAGGCTTGGCTGTGCACAAAGGATTTCCGCCGGAAGTGCACAGGGGCCGGAGTAGCTGCAAAAGTCGCGGTTCCCAGCAATGCAGCCCAGCGAGGTGAGGCAAGGACTTACCTCCACCAAACTTGGACTGAAGAGTCACTGGACTGTGGGGGTCACTTGGACAGAGTCGCTGGATTCGAGGGACCTCGCTCGTCGTGCTGAGAGGAGACCCAAGGGACCGGTAATGCAGCTTTTTGGTGCCTGCGGTTGCAGGGGGAAGATTCCGTCGACCCATGGGAGATTTCTTCAGAGCTTCTGGTGCAGAGAGGAGGCAGACTACCCCCACAGCATGCACAAGCAGGAAAACAGTCGAGAAGGCGGCAGGATCAGCGTTACAGAGTTGCAGTAGTCGTCTTTGCTACTATGTTGCAGGTTTGCAGGCTTCCAGCGCGGTCAGCAGTCGATTCCTTGGCAGAAGGCGAAGAGAGAGATGCAGAGGAACTCGGATGAGCTCTTGCATTCGTTATCTAAAGTTTCCCCAGAGACAGAGACCCTAAATAGCCAGAAAAGAGGGTTTGGCTACCTAGAAGAGAGGATAGGCTAGCAACACCTGAAGGAGCCTATCACAAGGAGTCTCTGACGTCACCTGGTGGCACTGGCCACTCAGAGCAGTCCAGTGTGCCAGCAGCACCTCTGTTTCCAAGATGGCAGAGGTCTGGAGCACACTGGAGGAGCTCTGGACACCTCCCAGGGGAGGTGCAGGTCAGGGGAGTGGTCACTCCCCTTTCCTTTGTCCAGTTTCGTGCCAGAGCAGGGCTAAGGGGTCCCCTGAACCGGTGTAGACTGGCTTATGCAGAATTGGGCACATCTGTGCCCAACAAAGCATTTCCAGAGGCTGGGGGAGGCTACTCCTCCCCTGCCTTCACACCATTTTCCAAAGGGAGAGGGTGTCACACCCTCTCTCAGAGGAAGTTCTTTGTTCTGCCATCCTGGGCCAGGCCTGGCTGGACCCCAGGAGGGCAGATGCCTGTCTGAGGGGTTGGCAGCAGCAGCTGCAGTGAAACCCCAGGAAGGGCAGTTTGGCAGTACCAGGGTCTGTGCTACAGACCACTGGGATCATGGGATTGTGCCAACTATGCCAGGATGGTATAGAGGGGGCAATTCCATGATCATAGACATGTTACATGGCCATATTCGGAGTTACCATTGTGAAGCTACATATAGGTAGTGACCTATATTTAGTGCACGCGTGTAATGGTGTCCCCGCACTGACAAAGTTCAGGGAATTGGCTCTGAACAATGTGGGGGCACCTTGGCTAGTGCCAGGGTGCCCTCACACTAAGTAACTTTGCACCTAACCTTTACCAGGTAAAGGTTAGACATATAGGTGACTTATAAGTTACTTAAGTGCAGTGTAAAATGGCTGTGAAATAACGTGGACGTTATTTCACTCAGGCTGCAGTGGCAGGCCTGTGTAAGAATTGTCAGAGCTCCCTATGGGTGGCAAAAGAAATGCTGAAGCCCATAGGGATCTCCTGGAACCCCAATACCCTGGGTACCTCAGTACCATATACTAGGGAATTATAAGGGTGTTCCAGTAAGCCAATGTAAATTGGTAAAAATGGTCACTAGCCTGTTAGTGACAATTTGGAAAGAAATGAGAGAGCATAACCACTGAGGTTCTGATTAGCAGAGCCTCAGTGAGACAGTTAGGCATCACACAGGGAACACATACATATAGGCCACAAACTTATGAGCACTGGGGTCCTGACTAGCAGGGTCCCAGTGACACATAACAAACATACTGAAAACATAGGGTTTTCACTATGAGCACTGGGCCCTGGCTAGCAGGATCCCAGTGAGACAGTGAAGACACCCTGACATACACTCACAAACAGGCCAAGAGTGGGGGTAACAAGGCTAGAAAGAGGCTACTTTCTCACACAACCCCCCCCCCCAAACGAAGGACAATAAGGCTAACCTTGGCCAGTTGAGACTTTATTGTCTAAGTGGTGATAAGTAGAGAGTAGTTCTGCAATAGACTGGTTACTCCCTTTATCATCCACTATATGGTTACTTCCCTGTGGGGATGTAAACCACCCTGTTTGAAGTTTTTTAGCTAAGCAACAATGTGAAGATGTATTTTCAGAGTTTCTATCAGTAAGTTTTAGTTTAGAGCAGTGGGAATTGTCCACTGAACCTATTTGTAGTGTTGGAAATGCCAGACAGGGATGCTGTCTCAGAAAACCCATAGCTGGGCAAAAACTTTGTCCATATGGCTGGAAGAGAGAACAGGGATGCTGTTTCTCTTGAGTTGGAGCAGGGCAGGGATGCTGTCCTATGAGCTCCACACTAGGGCAGGGATGCTGTCCTGAGTGTTGTGAGGCAGTGCAGAGTTTCTGCACTAAAGTTTCTCTGGGAGGGTTGGAGGGATGCTCCATGTTAACTAAAATGGTGCTCTTTTTCTCACCAATGTTAGTTATCCCACAGAGAGGCACTTCTACCTCAGGGAGTACAGTTTTGCCAACTGATGATTCCCTTGGAACAGGTTCCACCCCAGGAGAGGTTTCTCCCACCACAGGAATGGTATCCTGAATGGCAGGGTGGTTAGGGGATACTGTGATACCCTTTTTACCTGTTGATGGAGAGAGATCCTGAGTTTTCAGGCCTTCTCTCCTTTGCTTTTTCATTTCAGCAGAAATGAGAGGGAACAATTCCTCTGGGATGCCCAGCATGGCTGCATGGTCATAAAACTCTACATCAGCCCAACCTGAGGCCTCTAGGTCATTACCTAAGAGACAGTCTACAGGTAAGCTAGGTGATACCACCACCTGCTTAGGGCCAGTAACTCCACCCCAACTAAACTGAATTATAGCTAAGGGAAGAAATTTAGTGGAGTTATGGACATCAATAATCTTATACTGTTGTCCAATGATGTGTTGATCAGGGTGCACTAGGTTTTCAGTCACCAAAGTGATACTGGCACCTGTGTCCCTGTAGGCCAAGGCCTCAACACCATTTATTGAAACTGTCTGCCTGTACTTATCCATTGTAAGGGGACAAGCAGCCAGTGTGGCAAGGCCAATGCCACTAGGTGTGACAGAAACTGTCTTGGGACTGACTACCCCAGTTTCTACTATGGGCCCAAAAGTGAACCCAACTACACCCTTAACTTGACTGTTGCCAGCAGTCCCACCACTAGTACCACTACTGCTAGGGGCACTAGAGCTTGATGTATTAGTGGTGGTAGGCTCAGGGGGTTTACCTGGACAGGACTTATCCCCTGGCCTATGGCCTCTGTTTTTACACACAAAGCACCAAGGCTTTTTAATGTGTGCAGGTTGGGAAGAAGAGGAAGAATTTGTTTTATCCCCACCCTCTGAAGAGTGTTTAAGATTTGAAGTGGGATCTTTGGTTTTACCCTTATCCCCATGCTTATCTTGAGATTTTTCACCATCTTTCTTCTTATTGCCATCTTTGTCACCCCCTGTATGAACATTTCTGTTTACCCTTGTTCTGACCCATTTGTCTGCCTTCTTTCCCAATTCTTGGGGAGAGGTCAGATCAGAGTCTACCAGGTACTGGTGCAACACATCAGACACACAATTATTAAGTATATGCTCTCTCAGGATTGTGTTATACAGGCTTTCATAATCAGTAACTTTACTGCCATGTAACCACCCCTCCAAGGCCTTCACTGAATGGTCAATGAAATCAACCCAGTCTTGTGAAGACTCCTTTTTGGTCTCTCTGAACTTTATCCTGTATTGTTCAGTGGTTAAGCCATAACCATCCAGGAGTGCATTCTTAAGAACTGTAAAATTATTGGCATCACTTTCTTTCACAGTAAGGAGCCTTTCCCTACCTTTTCCACTAAATGATAGCCATAGGATAGCAGCCCACTGCCTTTGAGGGACATCCTGTACAACACAGGCCCTCTCAAGTGCAGCAAACCACTTGTTAATGTCATCCCCCTCCTTATAAGGGGGAACTATCTTGTGCAGATTCCTGGAATCATGCTCTTTTGCAGGATGACTATGGGGAATACTGCTGCTGCCACCATGGGTTTCTAAACCCAGTTTCTGTCTCTCCTTCTCTACTTCTAAAGTCTGTCTATCCAAATCCAGCTGTTGCTTCTTGAGCTTCAGTCTGGTTTGTTCCACTCTCAATCTATTGAGCTCCCTTTCTAACAATCTGTCATCAGGGTGGGTGGGAGGGACATGCTTTGAAACAGAAGTATGGTGAGAATGGACAGAAGGAGACCTGTCCCTTACAGAAGCCACCCTAACAGCTTGGCTAACAGAAACATCACTACCAGTATGGTGAGAATAAATGCTTTTGCTATGATGTGAGACAACACTATTTATATGGTGTGGCTCATCATCATTACCAACTGTGCTAGACTGTCTAGTAATGGGCAGGCTAGGAAGTTTCTTTCCTGAATCTTTTCCTGGGGGAGTCCCTGGATCTGATTGAGAACCATTAGCTACTTTTTCAACAGATTGGGCACTTATGGCCTTATCTTGTACTCTAAGCATGTTAATTAACAGTTCTAAGGAAGGATTCTTCCCTACACTCAAACCTCTCTCTATGCAGAGATTCCTTGCTCCTTTCCAGCTAAGGTGATCATATGCAAGTTTGGACAGATCAACATTTTGGCCTGTGCCAGACATTTTTAGAGAGAGTTAAAGTGATAGTAAAAGATAAAAAGTTTGTCAGAGCTTTTAGAAAGACAGAGAAAAAAAACTTTTTAAACTTTTTAGAACTTTTTAGAAAGTTAGAAGTACTTTTCAGCACTTAGAAAAGAGTGAAAAGAGGAAATGCAAAACTTTTTGGCTATGTGTATATACACTGACCTTGTTTTGTATATTTTTCTCTTATGAAAAGTACAATGACAAGAGTGGTAAGTAGTCTCAGAGCACTTATCCCACTGCTGCCACCAATGTAGGAGGCTGGACTGGCTTGTAGTGAGTACCAAGGGGTACTTGCACCTTGCACCAGGCCCAGTTATCCCTTATTAGTGTATAGGGTGTCTAGCAGCTTAGGCTGATAGATAATGGTAGCTTAGCAGAGCAGCTTAGGCTGAACTAGGAGACGTGTGAAGCTACTACAGTACCACTTAGTGTCATATGCACAATATCATAAGAAAACACAATACACAGTTATACTAAAAATAAAGGTACTTTATTTTTATGACAATATGCCAAAGTATCTTAGAGTGTACCCTCAGTGAGAGGATAGGAAATATACACAAGATATATATACACAATAGCAAAAATATGCAGTATGGTCTTAGAAAACAGTGCAAACAATGTATAGTTACAATAGGATGCAATGGGGAAACATAGGGATAGAGGCAACACAAACCATATACTCCAAAAGTGGAATGCGAACCACGAATGGACCCCAAACCTATGTGACCTTGTAGGGGGTCGCTGGGACTATTAGAAAATAGTGAGAGTTAGAAAAATAACCCTCCCCAAGACCCTGAAAAGTGAGTGCAAAGTGCACTAAAGTTCCCCTAAGGACAAAGAAGTCGTGTTAGAGGAATAATGCAGGAAAGACACAAACCAACAATGCAACAACTGTGGATTTCCAATCTAGGGTACCTGTGGAACAAGGGGACCAAGTCCAAAAGTCACAAGCAAGTCGGAGATGGGCAAATGCCCAGGAAATGCCAGCTGCGGGTGCAAAGAAGCTTCTACTGGACAGAAGAAGCTGAGGTTTCTGCAGGAACGAAAAGGGCTAGAGACTTCCCCTTTGGTGGACGGATCCCTCTTGCCGTGGAGAGTTGTGCAGAAGTGTTTTCCCGCCGAAAGAACGCCAACAAGCCTTGCTAGCTGCAAATCGTGCAGTTAGTGTTTTTGGACGCTGCTGAGGCCCAGGAGGGACCAGGAGGTCGCAAATTGAACCAGCAGAGAGAGGGGACGTCGAGCAAGACAAGGAGCCCTCTCTAAAGCCGGTAGCACCCGGAGAAGTGCCAGAAACAGGCACTACGAGGATGCGTGAAACGGTGCTCGCCGAAGTTGCACAAAGGAGTCCCACGTCGCCGGAGACCAACTTAGAAAGTCGTGCAATGCAGGTTAGAGTGCCGTGGACCCAGGCTTGGCTGTGCACAAAGGATTTCCACCGGAAGTGCACAGGGGCCGGAGTAGCTGCAAAAGTCGCGGTTCCCAGCAATGCAGCCCAGCGAGGTGAGGCAAGGACTTACCTCCACCAAACTTGGACTGAAGAGTCACTGGACTGTGGGGGTCACATGGTCAGAGTCGCTGGATTCGAGGGACCTCGCTCGTCGTGCTGAGAGGAGACCCAAGGGACTGGTAATGCAGCTTTTTGGTGCCTGCGGTTGCAGGGGGAAGATTCCGTTGACCCACGGGAGATTTCTTCGGAGCTTCTGGTGCAGAGAGGAGGCAGACTACCCCCACAGCATGCACAAGCAGGAAAACAGTTGAGAAGGCGGCAGGATCAGCGTTACAGAGTTGCAGTAGTCGTCTTTGCTACTATGTTGCAGGTTTGCAGGCTTCCAGCGCGGTCAGCAGTCGATTCCTTGGCAGAAGGCGAAGAGAGAGATGCAGAGGAACTCGGATGAGCTCTTGCATTCGTTATCTAAAGTTTCCCCAGAGACAGAGACCCTAAATAGCCAGAAAAGAGGGTTTGGCTACCTAGGAGAGAGGATAGGCTAGCAACACCTGAAGGAGCCTATCACAAGGAGTCTCTGACGTCACCTGGTGGCACTGGCCACTCAGAGCAGTCCAGTGTGCCAGCAGCACCTCTGTTTCCAAGATGGCAGAGGTCTGGAGCACACTGGAGGAGCTCTGGACACCTCCCAGGGGAGGTGCAGGTCAGGGGAGTGGTCACTCCCCTTTCCTTTGTCCAGTTTCGCGCCAGAGCAGGGCTAAGGGGTCCCCTGAACCGGTGTAGACTGGCTTATGCAGAATTGGGCACATCTGTGCCCAACAAAGCATTTCCAGAGGCTGGGGGAGGCTACTCCTCCCCTGCCTTCACACCATTTTCCAAAGGGAGAGGGTGTCACACCCTCTCTCAGAGGAAGTTCTTTGTTCTGCCATCCTGGGCCAGGCCTGGCTGGACCCCAGGAGGGCAGATGCCTGTCTGAGGGGTTGGCAGCAGCAGCAGCTGCAGTGAAACCCCAGGAAGGGCAGTTTGGCAGTACCAGGGTCTGTGCTACAGACCACTGGGATCATGGGATTGTGCCAACTATGCCAGGATGGTATAGAGGGGGCAATTCCATGATCATAGACATGTTACATGGCCTTATTCGGAATTACCATTGTGAAGCTACATATAGGTAGTGACCTATATGTAGTGCACGCGTGTAATGGTGTCCCCGCACTCACAAAGTTCAGGGAATTGGCTCTGAACAATGTGGGGGCACCTTGGCTAGTGCCAGGGTGCCCTCACACTAAGTAACTTTGCACCTAACCTTTACCAGGTAAAGGTTAGACATATAGGTGACTTATAAGTTACTTAAGTGCAGTGTAAAATGGCTGTGAAATAACGTGGACGTTATTTCACTCAGGCTGCAGTGGCAGGCCTGTGTAAGAATGGTCAGAGCTCCCTATGGGTGGCAAAAGAAATGCTGAAGCCCATAGGGATCTCCTGGAACCCCAATACCCTGGGTACCTCAGTACCATATACTAGGGAATTATAAGGGTGTTCCAGTAAGCCAATGTAAATTGGTAAAAATGGTCACTAGCCTGTTAGTGACAATTTGGAAAGAAATGAGAGAGCATAACCACTGAGGTTCTGATTAGCAGAGCCTCAGTGAGACAGTTAGGCATCACACAGGGAACACATACATATAGGCCACAAACTTATGAGCACTGGGGTCCTGACTAGCAGGGTCCCAGTGACACATAACAAACATACTGAAAACATAGGGTTTTCACTATGAGCACTGGGCCCTGGCTAGCAGGATCCCAGTGAGACAGTGAAGACACCCTGACATACACTCACAAACAGGCCAAAAGTGGGGGTAACAAGGCTAGAAAGAGGCTACTTTCTCACAGTTTCGCACCTAAAAATTATCCAAAAAGGAACCACTTGCTCTTCATTAGGAGTGGGAACAATAATCTTTCTCCAGAATGTCAAAGATATGAATGCAATCTATTCATTCAAAAAACAAAAACAAAGAGAGAGTAAAAAAAAAAATTTTCCTCGCTACAGGTCTGTGTCTATTAGCACAAAACTACTGGTAACCGGCCATGGTTTAAAGAACTACTTCCAAAGAGAACATTTGTAAAAAATCCTTCTGGATATTGAAGTGCCGTGTTAGTCACCAGCGTAACATACTTCTTAACCGCGTTCTCGAACTTCGGGGAAGAGTTGTGCCATACTTTTTTTACACTTGAAAGGAACCTGCCTGTAGCACACACAAATATAACTGACACAGAGGTTTTGGAGAACCGAGACTTTACAGGGGATTAAATTGTTTCCAGAGATTACACAGGACAGTGAGAGAGATGGAAGGAAAGCTACTAGAAAGACTAATAGAAGCCCTTCCGAGAGTGGGGAGGCTAGAAGATCTTTGACATTGGAGGAAGAGTCAGACGATGATGGGTTTGTTTTGCAGTTACTGAGAAATTGACCCCCGTCATATGCAGCACAAGAGAGTGGCCCGAGCACTAGAGTAAATCCTTCAGCCCGACACAGGTTAATGGGACAAGTCTAGTGCAGGTTAATCCTAGCCTGACACAGAGCCTAATGCAGAGCAGTCAAAATGCACCTATTACTCCAGTAGCACAAAATCAGGTGCCACAGTCGAATGTCTCGAGAATTTACCCTGATGTACCTGTAGTGGAAACTGCCACAAACTTAATAGTGCCTCCAGGACATGTTTTCCCGAAACTGATTTTGGTTCAGACAGAACCAGCTCCACATTTACTGCCTCAAGAGTAGTCACAAGCAATACCAAAGTACACTCTGATAGCAGGGACACATTATGCCCGTATTGATGAGCCAGAATTCAAGAGTTATGCATCCTCAGAACTTGAGTGTCAGACCCAGCCCAGATGTTGTGTCTGTACCTATCACCATTGGTCCTATTGTACCTTTGTTTGCACAAGAGAATAACAGTGCAAGTGGATAGGGAGTTCTGAGTCAGAATGCAATGAAGGGAGGACTCAATGAGAATATCTGAGTAGTCTCTCCAGTGGGACAGACTTTTGATGGATCAAGATCTTTGCTAGACCTTAGTCCATTCGGAGTTCCTCCAGATACTGTCATAGGGTTAAATGTTAGCCAGAGTCTGAAATGATTGACACTGAAACCTCCAGCAACATTTTGTTGCAGGGTTTGACTGCCCAACAACTGACTGAATGGTTAGACAAGCTGAATAGCCTGCAGAGTGCTCCCAAGGGAGAGGAGTATGAGAACTGTACGAGACTAGGGCCCTCATTACAACTCTGGCGGTCGGTGTTAAAGCGGCAGTAATACCGCTAACAGGCCGGCAGTAACAAAAATGGGATTTGGACCCTGGCGTTTACCGCCATCCAACACCGCCACTTTAACACACCGACCGTCAGGGTGGTAACGGCCTCCAGCCCGGCAGCTGTCACATTCCCACCCTCGGGATTACAACCCGGCCTACCGCCATGGTTACTGTGGTTTTTGTACTGCCACAAAACCATGGCGGTAGGCACTTCCCACCAGGAGACCCCTGGCGCTGATAGGGGTCTCCCCTGCCCCCACCCCTTCCCCAGAGTCCTCCCCCACACACTCCTCCCCCGCACATATACACACCCACACGCGCACCCATATACACACATGAACACACGCATACCCACCTCCACCCATGCATGCACACATACATACCCACACACCACAACACACACCAACATTGCTTGTCACACACAAGCATCCACAACACACAACACCCACAATCACTCATTCACGCATGCATCCAACGCGACTCACACCGCATGCATGCATCCCAAAACATACATCCCCCCGCCCCACATACACACAACACCCCCCACCCCCCTCTCCGGTCGGAGTACCCGACTTACCTGCTTGCAAGGGGTCCTCCGGCTGGAGACGGTCTGTGGCGCTGCTGTCAGCAGCAGCGTCCGCCAGCAAAACACCGCCAGGCCGTATCATTGCTCATGATACGGTCGGCAGTGTTTTGCTGGCGTGGTGGTGCTGCTGTCAGCAGCGCCGCCTTACTGCAGTCCGCCACCATGACCGTCGGCGGAACACCGTCGGTGGTCATAATACGCGTTGCCACCTAGGAATGGAAGGGGGTGAACTTATTGAAGGAACTATGGGTGTGAACAGATTAGAGCCTTACACTGAAGCAAAGTTGAGATATCTGTGCTGAAAATTATGAGGGAAGTGAGCAATATGCACCAAAAGCTGGCAGACCTGGTGTAGGAGGCTGGGCGGGCTTGTAGTGAGTACCAGAGGTACTTACACCTTGTGCCAGGTCCAGTTATCCTTTATTAGTGTAGAAGAGGTGTTTCTAGCAGCTTAGGCTGATAGAAGGTAGCTATGGCAAAGCAGCTTAGGCTGAACTAGGAGACATGTAAAGCTCCTACTATTCCACTGGTGTCATATGCACAATATCATAAGAAAACACAATATGCCAAAAGTATCTCAGTGAGTACCCTCAGTATGAGGATAAGTTATATACACAAGATATATGTACACAAACCAAAATTATGCAGGTAATAGCAAGAAAAGTAATGCAAGCAGTGTAAAATTACAGTAGATTGCAATAGGAGCACATAGGGATAGGGGCAACACAAATCATATACTCCAAAAGTGGAATGCGAACCACGAATGGACCCCAAACCTATGTGAGCTTGTAGAGGGTCGCTGGGACTGTAAGAAAACAGTGAGGGTTAGAAAAATAGCCCACCCCAAGACCCTGAAAGGTAGGTGTAAAGTGCACCTACTACCCCCAGAGAGCACAGAAGTCGTGATAGGGGGATTCTGCAGAAAGAACAAACACCAGCAATGCAACAACAGTGGTTTTCCGGACCTGAGTACCTGTAAGACAAGGGGACCAAGTCCAAAAGTCGTGACAGTGTCAAGAGTGGGCAGGAGCCCAGGAAATGCCAGCTGAGGGTGCAAGGAAGCTGCCACCTGTTAGAAGAAGCTTAGAGTTCTTCAAGAAAGAAGAGAGCTAGGAACTTCTCCGTTGGAGGATGGATGTCCCACGTTGCAATGAAGCTTGCAGAGGTGTTCCCACGCAGAAATACCGCAAACAAGCCTTGCTAGCTGCAAGGATTGCGGTAGAGGTTTTTGGGTGCTGCTGTGGCCCAGGAGGGACCAGGATGTCGCCACTTGGAAGAGGAGACAGAGGGGGAGACCAGCAACTCAGGGAGCCCTCACAGAAGCAGGCAGCACCCGCAGAAGTACCTCAACAGGCACTTGGAAGAAAAGTGAACCAGAGTCCACCCGAAGTCACAAAAGGGAGTCTCACGATGCCGGAGGACAACTCAGAAGGTTGTGCACTGCAGGTTAGAGTGTCGGGGACCCAGGCTTGGCTGTGCATGAAGGAAATCCTGGAAGAGTGCACAGGAGCCGGAGCAGCTGCAAATCACGCGGTACCCAGCAATGCAGTCTAGCATGGGGAGGCAAGGACTTACCTCCACCAAACTTGGAGTGAAGAGTCACTGGACTGTGGGAGTCACTTGGACAGAGTTGCTGAGTTCCAGGGAGCACGCTCGTTGTGCTGAGAGGGGACCCAGAGGACCAGTGATGCAGTCTTTTGGTGCCTGCGGTTGCAGGGGGAAGATTCCGGCGACCCACAAGAGATTTCTTCAGAGCTCCTGGTGCAGAGAGGAGGCAGGTAACCCCCAGAGCATGCACCACCTGGAAACAGTCGAGAAAGCCAGCAGGATGAAGCGATACAAGGTTGCTAGTAGTCGTCTTGCTACTTTGTTTCGGTTTTGCAGGTGTCCTGAGCAGTCAGCGGTCGATCCTTTGGCAGAAGGTGAAGAGAGAGATGCAGAGGAACTCTGGTGAGCTCTTGCATTCGTTATCTGGTGAGATCCCCAAAGCAGAGACCCTAAAAAGCCAGAAAAGGAGGTTTGGCTACCTAGGAAGGAGGATTGGCTACCAAGAGAGGTAAGAGCCTATCAGAAGGAGCCTCTGACGTCACTTGCTGGCACTGGCCACTCAGAGCAGTCCAGTGTGCCACCGACACCTCTGTTTCCAAGATGGCAGAGGTCTGGGACACACTGGAGGAGCTCTGGGCGCCTCCCCTGGGAGGTGCAGGTCAGAGGAGTGGTCACTCCCCTTTCCTTTGTCCAGTATCACGCCAGAGCAGGGCTGGGGGATCCCTGAACCGGTGTAGACTAGCTTATGCAGAGATGGGCACCATCTGTGCCCATCAAAGCATTTCCAGAGGCTGGGGGAGGCTTCTCCTCCCCAGCCTTCACACCAATTTCCAAAGGGAGAGGGTGTTACACCCTCTCTCAGAGGAAGTCCTTTGTTCTGCCTTCCTGGGCCAGGGCTGCCTGGACCCCAGGAGGGCAGAAACCTGTCTGAGGGGTTGGCAGCAGCAGCAGCTGCAGTGGAGACCCCGGAAAGGCAGTTTGGCAGTACCCGGGTTCTGTGCTAGAGACCCGGGGGATCATGGAATTGTCCCCCCAATGACAGAATGGCATTGGGGTGACAATTCCATGATCTTAGACATATTACATGGCCATGTTCGGAGTTACCATTGTGACGTTGTACATAGGTAGTGACCTATGTACAGTGCACGCGTGTAATGGTGTCCCCGCACTCACAAAGTCCGGGGAATTTGCCCTGAACGATGTGGGGGCACCTTGGCTAGTGCCAGGGTGCCCACACACTAAGTAACTTTGCACCCAACCTTCACCAGGTGAAGGTTAGACATATAGGTGACTTATAAGTTACTTAAGTGCAGTGGTAAATGGCTGTGAAATAACGTGGACGTTATGTCACGCAGGCTGCAGTGGCAGGCCTGTGTAAGAATTGTCAGAGCTTCCTATGGGTGGCAAAATAAATGCTGCAGCCCATAGGGATCTCCTGGAACCCCAATACCCTGGGTACCCCTGTACCATACAATAGGGAATTATATGGGTGTACCAGTATGCCAATGTGAATTGGTAAATTTAGTCACTAGCCTGTTAGTGACAAATTTGGAAAGCAGAGAGAGCATAACCACTGAGGTTCTGGTTAGCAGAGCCTCAGTGAGACAGTTAGGCATCACACAGGGAACACATACAGGGCACATACTTATGAGCACTGGGGCCCTGTGACAGTGACACATAGACTAAAACAACATATATACAGTGAATTATGGGGGTAACATTCCAGGCAAAATGGTACTTTCCTACACAACCCCCCCCCTCCCCCCAATGAAGGACAATCAGACTAGCCATGACCTGATGAGTCTTCATTGTCTAAGTGGAAATATCTGGAGAGTCCATCTGCATTGGAGTGGGTACTCCCAGGTCTATGTTCCACTGTATAGTCCATTTCCTGTAGAGATATGGACCACCTCAACAATTTAGGATTTTCACCTTTCATTTGTTTTAGCCAAAGTAGAGGTTTGTGGTCTGTTTGAATAATAAAGTGAGTGCCAAACAGGTATGGCCTCAACTTTTTCAGTGCCCAGACCACAGCAAAGGCCTCCCTCTCTATGGCAGACCAACGCTTTTCTCTAGGGGTCAAACTTCTGCTGATAAAAGCAACTGGTTGATCCTGGCCCTCAGAATTCAGCGTGATAAGACTGCCCCTACCCCTAATTCAGATGCATCAGTTTGAACAATGAATTTCTTGGAGTAACATGGGCTTTTTAGGACAGGTGCAGAGCACATGGCCTGTTTGAGCTCCTCAAAAGCTTTCTGACAGCTAGATGTCCACAATACCTTTTTAGGCATCTTTTTACTTGTGAGATCTTTAAGAGGGGCTGCTATGGAGCCATATTTCTTAATGAATCTCCTGTAATACCCAATGAGGCATAGGAAGGCTCTCACCTGGGTCTGAGTTGTAGGGGGAACCCAATCCATGATTGTCTGGATTTTCCCC
Organism: Pleurodeles waltl; assembly: GCF_031143425.1. NCBI lineage: Eukaryota > Metazoa > Chordata > Amphibia > Caudata > Salamandridae > Pleurodeles > Pleurodeles waltl. The sequence goes on from NC_090444.1 coordinate 151,648,976, forward strand.
TGAAGTGGTGCAATCTGTTCTCCACCTACCAGGTGTCCCAGATAAACCACCTTTCCCTGCCCTATCTGGCACTTTGAGGCCTTGATAGTGAAGCCTGCCTTTTGCAGGACCTCCAAAACTTTCCAAAGGTGGACCAGGTACTCATCCCAGGTGGAGCTAAAGACAGCTATGTCATCTAGATATGCTGCACTAAAAGCCTCCAACCCTTGCAGAACTGTGTTCACCAACCTCTGAAAAGTGGCAGGTGCATTTTTCAAATCAAAGGGCATCACTGTAAATTGGTAGTGCCCTCCTATAGTTGAAAATGCAGTTTTAGGTTTAGCATCCTCAGCCAATTTGATCTGCCAACACCATGTAGTCAAATCAAAGGTGCTTAGATACTTGGCAGATGCCAGTGTATCTATGAGCTCATCTGCCCTGGGTATAGGGTGAGCATCAGTTTTTATTACCTAATTGAGACCTTTGTAGTCTACACAAACCCTCATCTCCCTTTTTCCATCTTTTGAGTGAGGCTTTGGTACAAGCACCACAGGACTCGCCCATGGGCTTTCAGAAGGTTCAACCACTCCTAGATCAAGCATTTTCTGATCCTCTTGTTTTATGCAGTCCCTGACATGGTCAGGCTGCCTATAGATTTTACTTTTGACAGGCATGCTGTCTCCAGTATCAATTGTGTGTTCACACCAAGATGTGGTGCCTGGCACAGTTGAAAAGAGTTCAGAAAATTGTCCAAGGAGATTTATGCAGTTGTTTTTCTGTTCTGCAGTCAGACAGTCTGCCAAAACTACTCCCTCCACTAAAGCATCTTCTTCAGTGGAGGAGAAGAGATCAGGGAGAGGGTCACTCTCTTCTTCCTGTCCCTCATCTGTTGCCATGAGCAGGGTGAGATCAGCCCTGTCATAGTAGGGTTTTAGGCAGTTGACATGAATCACCCTAAGGGGACTCCTGGCAATGCCCAGGTCTACCAAATAGGTGACCTCGCCCTTTTTCTCAACAATTAGATGGGGTCCACTCCATTTGCCCTGGAGTGCTCTGGGGGCCACAGGCTCCAATACCCACACCTTCTGTCTTGGTTGGTACTGGATCAGAACAGCCTTCTGGTCATGCCATTGCTTCTGGAGCTCTTGGCTGGCCTGAAGGTTTTTACTGGCCTTTTTCATGTACTCAGCCATTCTGGATCTTAGGCCAAGTACATAGTCCACTATGTCCTGTTTGGGAACTTTTAAAGGTTGCTCCCAACCCTCCTTCACAAGTGTTAGTGGACCTCTTACAGGCTGTCCAAATAGGAGTTCAAAGGGGCTGAAGCCCACTCCTTTCTGGGGTACCTCCCTGCAAGCAAAAAGGAGGCAAGGTAACGGGACATCCCATCTCCTCCTGCTTTTTTTCAGGGAGTCCCATTATCATACCTTTGAGAGTTTTATTAAACCTCTCTACCAGTCCATTAGTCTGTGGATGATAAGGAGTGGTGAATTTGTAGGTTACACCACATTCCTTCCACATAGCTTTCAAGTATGCAGACATAAAGTTGCTACCCCTGTCTGATACAACCTCTTTTGGGAAACCCACCCTGGAAAAGATTCCCAGGAGGGCCTTTGCCACTGCAGGAGCTGTAGTGGTCCATAGAGGAATTGCTTCAGGATATCTTGTGGCATGGTCCACACCACCAAGATAAACCTATAGCCTGAAGCAGTAGGAGGGTCAAGGGGGCCAACTATGACAACCCCTACCCTTTCAAAGGGTACCCCAACCACAGGTAGTGGAGTAAGGGGAGCCTTTGGTGTGCCACCAGTCTTGCCACTGGCTTGGCAGGTCACACAAGACTTGCATACATCTTTAGTGTCCTCTGACATTCTAGGCCAGTGAAACAGGGGGACAAGCCTTTCCCATGTTTTGATCTGGCCCAAATGCCCAGCCAAAGGAATGTCATGTGAAAGAGTTAGGAAGAACTCTCTGTACTGCAGGGGAATGACCAATCTCCTGGTTGCTCCAGGTTTTGGGTCCCTTGCCTCGGTGTACAAGAGGTTGTCCTCCCAGTAAACTCTATGTGAGTGACTGACATCCCCATTTTGCTGCTTGACAGCTTGCTGTCTGAGACCCTCTAATGTGGGACAGGTTTGCTGTGCCACACTCAGCGCTTCCCTGGCAGCCCCCCCTCCACCCAAAAGCTCAGAAGTGTCTGCTGCCAGCTCATCTGGTGAAGGTTCTGCACAGGGAGGAAATTCTTCTTCCTCAGAAGGAGAATCATCTGTAGAGGGAGGGATAGTGGGTAGGGATTTACCCTTGCTACCCCTTGCTTTAGGGAGCACTTGGTCCATTGTTCCAGGATCCAAGTTACTCTGTCCTTTTTGCTTTTAGGCCTGAGCCCTTGTCAAAGCAAAAATATGCCCAGGAATGCCCAGCATTGCTGCATGACCCTCCAACTCCACTTCTGCCCAAGCTGATGTCTCTAAATCATTCCCTAGTAGACAGTCTACAGGTAAATCTGAGGCAACCACAAGTTTCTTTGGACCAGTAACCCCCCCCCCCCAGTTGAGATTCACAACAGCCATGGGGTGGCTAAGAGTGTTGTTATGAGCGTCTGTCACTTGGTACTGCTGACCAAGTAGGTGTTGTTCAGGGTGCACCAGTTTCTCTATTACCATGGTAACACTGGCACCTGTGTCCCTGTAGGCCTGAACCTCAACACCATTTATTAGGGGAAGTTGCTTGTACTTATCCATATTAAGGGGACAAGCAACCAAGGTGGGCAAATCAATGGCACCTTCAGAGACTAACACAGCCTCTGTGGTCTCCCTAACAAGACCAACCCAAACTAAATTACCAAAAGTGAGCCCAGCTACTCCCTTGGATTGGCTATTAGTAGGTTTGCTCCCACCACCACTGCTATTACTAGGGGCACTAGAATTTGCAGCAGGGGTTGTGGTAGTGGGAGGTTTGGTGTTTTTCTTTGGACAACTGGCATCAGTTGTCCAATGGCCTTTGACTTTACACAAATAACACCAACGCTTTTTAGGTTGATTATTGGAAGAGGATTTGGACCCACCACCCCCACCAGAGGATTTTTGTGGGCCTGATGAAGACTCAGTTTTACTTTTGTCCCCACCCTTGTCAGAAGACTTACCATCCTTCTTCTTGCCATCCTTGTCACCCCCTGTATGAACTTTTCTGTTCACTCTTGTTCTGACCCATTTGTCTGCCTTCTTTCCCAATTCTTGGGGAGAGGTCAGATCTGAGTCCACTATATATTGGTGTAACAAGTCAGACACACAGTTATTCAGAATATGCTCTCTCACAATAAGATTATACAGGCTTTCATAGTCAGAAACTCTACTGCCATGTAACCACCCCTCCAAGGCCTTCACTGAACAGTCAACAAAGTCTATCCAGTCTTGTGAGGACTCTTTTCTGGTGTCTCTGAACTTAATCCTGTATTGTTCAGTGGTTAAGCCAAATCCATCCAAGAGTGCATACTTCAAAACTGCAAAAGTGTTAGCATCACTTTCTCTAACAGTAAGGAGCCTATCCCTACCCTTTCCATTGAAAGATAGCCACAATATAGAAGCCCACTGCCTTTGAGGGACCCCCTGTACCATACAGGCCCTCTCAAGTGCAGCAAACCACTTGTTGATGTCACCTCCCTCCTTGTAAGGGGGGACTATCTTGTGCAGATTCCTGGAATCATGCTCTCTAACAGGATTACTATCAGGAATACTGCTGCTGCCACCATGGGGTCCTAACCCCAATCTCTGTCTCTCCTTCTCCAGGTCTAGGGATTCCCTATCTAAGGCCAGCTGTTGCTGTTTAAGCTTCAGTCTGGTCTCCTCATCTTTTTCAGTTCCCTTTCTAACATGTTGTCTTCAGGGTGGGTGGGTTGGGAATGCTTGGACACAGAAGATAAATTGGAAACAACAGAGGGGGATCTTTCCCTAACTGACTGAACCCTAGTAACTTGGCCTCCAGGAATAAAGACTCCCCTACTGTGATGGGAACCTCCATTACTACCAACATTACTAGGTGTCCTGCTAGGGGGCAGATCTGGTACAGAACCCTCCCCACCTCCCTCAAGGAGATCCCCTGAGTCAGAATGGGAACCTTCTATTAACCTCTCATTTGAAGTGCCTGCTTGGGACTCATAATTCACAATAAGCATGTTAAATAGAAACTCTTTTGTGGGGTTCTTTCCTATCACTAAACCTCTATCTAAGCAGAGACTCCTTAGGCTCTTGTAATTCAAATTGTCATAAGTAGTATTGACCATTTTCAGAGCAGACTCTACATCAGACATGATAGTAAAAGGTTTAGAAATAGTGAGAAGGAAGAAAAAGTTTCAGAACTTTTTAAAGAACAGAGAAAAAAACTTTTTCTAACTTTTAGAAGTTATAGAGTACTTTTAAGAACTTAGTAAAAAGTTTAAGAGGAGAAAAGCAATTTTTTTTGGTTAGGTGTACATACACTGAACTTGTTTTGTATATTATTCTCTTATGAAAAGTACACAATGACAAAGTGGTAAGTAGTTACAAGTACTTATCCCACCGCTGCACAACCAATGTAGGAGGCTGGCCGGGCTTGGAGTGGGTACCAGAGGTACTTACACCTTGTGCCAGGTCCAGTTATCCCTTATTAGTGTAGAAGAGGTGTTTCTAGCAGCTTAGGCTGATAGAAGGTAGCTATGGCAAAGCAGCTTAGGCTGAATTAGGAGACATGTAAAGCTTCTACTATACCACTGGTGTCATATGCACAATATCATAAGAAAACACAATACACAGAAGTACTAAAAATAAAGGTACTTTATTTTTATGACAATATGCCAAAAGTATCTCAGTGAGTACCCTCAGTATGAGGATAAGTTATATACACAAGATATATGTACACAAACCAAAATTATGCAGGTAATAGCAAGAAAAGTAATGTAAAATTACAGTAGATTGCAATAGGAGCACATAGGTATAGGGGCAACACAAACCATATACTCCAAAAGTGGAATGCGAACCACGAATGGACCCCAAACCTATGTGAGCTTGTAGAGGGTCGCTGGGACTGTAAGAAAACAGTGAGGGTTAGAAAAATAGCCCACCCCAAGACCCTGAAAGGTAGGTGTAAAGTGTACCTACTACCCCCAGAGAGCACATAAGTCGTGATAGGGGGATTCTGCAGGAAGAACAAACACCAGCAATGCAACAACAGTAGATTTCCGGAACTGAGTACCTGTAAGACAAGGGGACCAAGTCCAATAGTCGCGACAGTGTCGAGAGTGGGCAGGAGCCCAGGAAATGCCAGCAGAGGGTGCAAGGAAGCTGCCACCTGTTGGAAGAAGCTTGGAGTTCTGCAAGAAAGAAGAGAGCTAGGAACTTCTCCTTCGGAGGATAGATGTCCCACGTCGCGATGAAGCTTGCAGAGGTGTTCCCAAGCAGAAAGACAGCAAACAAGCCTTGCTAGCTGCAAGGATTGCGGTAGAGGTTTTTGGGTGCTGTTGTGGCCCAGGAGGGACCAGGATGTCGCCACTTGGAGGAGGAGACAGAGGGGGCGCCCAGCAACTCAGGGAGCCCTCACAGAAGCAGGCAGCACCCACAGAAGTACCTGAACAGGCACTTGGAAGAAAAGTGAACCGGAGTCCAACCAAAGTCACAAAAGGGAGTCCCACAACACCGGAGGACAACTCAGAAGGTTGTGCACTGCAGGTTAGAGTGTTGGGGACCCAGGCTTTGCTGTGCAGAAAGGAAATCCTGGAAGAGTGCACAGGAGCCGGAGCAGCTGCAAATCAAGCGGTACCCAGCAATGTAGTCTAGCGTGGGGAGGCAAGGACTTACCTCCACCAAACTTGGACTGAAGAGTCACTGGACTGTGGGAGTGACTTGGACAGAGTTGCTGAGTTCCAGGGACCACGCTTGTTGTGCTGAGAGGGGACCCAGAGGACCAGTGATGCAGTCTTTTGGTGCCTGCGGTTGCAGGGGGAAGATTCCATCGACCCACAAGAGATTTCTTCAGAGCTCCTGGTGCAGGTGACCAGTGATGCAGTCTTTTGGTGCCTGCGGTTGCAGGGGGAAGATTCCGTCGACCCACAAGAGATTTCTTCAGAGCTCCTTGTGCAGAGAGGAGGCAGGCAACCCCCAGAGCATGCACCACCTGGAAACAGTCGAGAAAGTAGGCAGGATGAAGCGATACAAGGTTGCTAGTAGTCGTCTTGCTACTTTGTTGCGGTTTTGCAGGTGTCCTGAGCAGTCAGCGGTCGATCCTTTGGCAGAAGGTGAAGAGGGAGATGCAGAGGAACTCTGGTGAGCTCTTGCATTCGTTATCTGGTGAGATCCCCAAAGCAGAGACCCTAAATAGCCAGAAAAGGAGGTTTGGCTACCTAGGAAGGAGGATTCGCTACCAAGAGAGGTAAGAGCCTATCAGAAGGAGCCTCTGACGTCACCTGCTGGCACTGGCCACTCAGAGCAGTCCAGTGTGCCACCGACACCTCTGTTTCCAAGATGGCAGAGGTCTGGGACACATTGGAGGAGCTCTGGGCACCTCCCCTGGGAGGTGCAGGTCAGGGGAGTGGTCACTCCCCTTTCCTTTGTCCAGTTTCGCGACGGAGCATGGCTGGGGGATCCCTGAACCGGTGTAGACTGGCTTATGCAGAGATGGGCACCATCTGTGCCCATCAAAGCATTTCCAGAGGCTGGTGGAGGCTACTCTTCCCCAGCCTTCACACCTATTTCCAAAGGGAGAGGGTGTTACACCCTCTCTCAGAGGAAGTCCTTTGTTATGCCTTCCTGGGCCAGGGCTGCCTGGACCCCAGGAGAGCAGAAACCTGTCTGAGGGGTTGGCAGCAGCTGCAGTGGAGACCCCGGAAAGGCAGTTTGGCAGTACCCGGGTTCTGTGCTAGAGACCCGGGGGATCATGGAATTGTCCCCCCAATGCCAGAATGGCATTGGGGTGACAATTCCATGATCTTAGACATGTTACATGCCCATGTTCGGAGTTACCATTGTGAAGCTGTACATAGGTAGGGACCTATGTACAGTGCACGCATGTAATGGTGTCCCCGCACTCACAAAGTCCGGGGAATTTGCCCTGAACGATGTGGGGGCACCTTGGCTAATGCCAGGGTGTCCACACACTAAGTAACTTTGCACCCAACCTTCACCAGGTGAAGGTTAGACATATAGGTGACTTATGAGTTACTTAAGTGCAGTGGTAAATGGCTGTGAAATAACGTGGACGTTATTTCATGCAGGCTGCAGAGGCAGGCCTGTGTAAGAATTGTCAAAGCTCCCTATGGGTGGCAAAATAAATGCTGAAGCCCATGGGGATCTCCTGGGTACCCCTGTACCATATAATAGGGAATTATATGGGTGTACCAGTATGCAAATGTGAATTGGTAAATTTAATCACTAGCGTGTTAGTGACAAATTTGGAAAGCAGAGAGAGCATAACCACTGAGGTTCTGGTTAGCAGAGCCTCAGTGAGACAGTTAGGCATCACACAGGGAACACATACAGGGCACATACTTATGAGCACTGGGGCCCTGCCTGGCAGGGTCCCAGTGACACATAGACTAAAACAACATATATACAGTGAAATATGGGGGTAACATGCCAGGCAAGATGGTACTTTCCTACACCTGGCAGAGAAGTACGGCATAGAAATAGAGAAAACAAAACATTTGAAAAGGAGTTACAGGTTAGATTTTGACGCAAAAGACTTTGAGCACATGAGATCTACGGGAATGAATGCACACCGTAGGGAGTTACTTCAAAGTACCCAGACCTGGGGAGCATTAGGCAGATGGGAAGGCAGATCGGTAAAGAAAAGAGATAAAAGAAAAAGGGATTCTGCAGAGCTTACTGCCAATGTGCAGCAAAGTAAGGATCCAGTGAACATTCTACCAATGAGGGAAAATCCCAGAGGGAATTTTGTTCATGTCTCTTGGAGGAGAGGAGACATTCTGGGGGTCATTCCGACCCTGGCGGTCATGGACCGCCAGGGCCGGGGTTGGAGGATGCACCGCCAACAGGCTGGCGGTGCATCAAGGGTAATTCTGACCGCGGCGGTAAAGCCGCGGTCAGAAAAGGGAAACCGGCGGTTTCCCACCGGTTTTCCCCTGCCCCTGTGAATCCTCCACGGCGGCGCTGCAAGCAGCGCCGCCATGGGGATTCCGACCCCCTTCCCGCCAGCCTGGTTCTGGCGGTTTTCACCGCCAGAATCAGGCTGGCGGGAACGGGTGTCGTGGGGCCCCTGGGGGCCCCTGCAGTGCCCATGCCAATGGCATGGGCACTGCAGGGGCCCCCTAACAGGGCCCCACATTGATTTTCAGTGTCTGCCTAGCAGACACTGAAAATCGCGACGGGTGCAACTGCACCCATCGCACACCTGCAACTCCGCCGGCTCCATTCGGAGCCGGCTTCCTCATTGCTGGTGCTTTCCCGCTGGGCGGGCGGGCGGGCGGCCTTTTGGCGGTCGCCCTCCAGCCCAGCGGGAAAGTCAGAATGACCGCCGCGGTCTTTTGACCGCGGTACGGTCATCTGGCGGTTCCCGCCAGGCGGGCGACTTCCGCCGCCGGCGGGGGTCAGAATGACCCCCTCTGTCTTTTACAAATGACTATCCTAGGCTGAGAGAGAAGCCAGTATAATGATACCTGCAGACAGACAGGTTCGTGATACTGGCAAAATGCCTGTGGGAAGACTTGAATACTCTCTTAGAGATAGTAGTTCCAGCTGATTTGTGGATGGAGTGCAAGAGGAGCATAGATTGGCCAACAAAAGAACCAGAGAGAGATCAGGTTAAAGGGGCGCCGTCTCCTGTGGTAATGAAATATTATTACAAAGTGATTGAATTTTTTAAAACGAGAATTTCGCCCCAAAACATTGACTGGCAGAGAATAGATAGGACAGCTCAGGAAGCAAAAAAGTCAATACATGCGTATTATGAGAGATTGTTGCAAGCATTCACCCATTACAGTGGTACAGAGACAATTGAGTCGAAAGACATGATTCATTTTGTGTTCAGATTTGTGGAAGGATTGAGACCTGAAATTAGCCAGATGATGAAGAGTCATTTGATTTGCTGGCAAGCAAAACCGATTGATGAGGTGTTGCAGTGTGCAAAGTACTGTAGTGATGAGACTGAATTAAATCAAAAAAAGCTGAAAGAAAAGGGGATGGTAATGCAGATTAAAGTGCCACAAACAGGGATGCAGGGAAATTTTCCAGAACAGTAGCAGGAACTGTAGCAGCTGGGAAATGTGGTATTTCAAAATCAGATGAGAGGTAGAGGACATGGAGGAATTGGCAATGGAAATCGTGGACCCGATTTGGGTACTGTAGTGGTTCAGAATGATCTGCAGAGACTGAAGAGATTGTTGCCTTGTCACGCTTGCGGAGTGGTCACACATTGGAAGCGGAAGTATCCGATGATGGTACAGGAAGGTGTTGTTCAGCAAACAGGTAACATCAATTTGTTCCAAAACATGACAGGACTGAGAATTAGAGGTCATAATCCAAATGTTCATAATAATGTGAATCAGATGTGAAACGTCCAACCCATGCAGCAGGTGCAAATGCCACGTGTACAATGACACAGTTGCAGCCAATGCAAGATCAGGTTCCAATGGTACCTAGACAGTAAATTCGAATACCTCAAGCCCCAATGAAACAGCACCAGTCCTCAACAGGTCACAGGTCAGAAGTTTAATCAGAGTAATAACACACCAATTCCCGTTACACAGTGAGAATGGAATAAACAATGATTGGGTGAGCGAGAGTTCGGATCAAGAGGAATGTGTGCTTGCAGCTTCCTTAGGAGTAGATCAGAAAGGTCCCTATGTGAAGGGAAAAGTCATGGGTCACAGAGTTTCATTTTTGGTTGACACAGGAGCTACACGCTCTACAGTAAGAACTGCAGAAGTTCTGAACTTGCCCCTTTCAGGAAAGACAGTCCAAATTGTAGGAGTAGCGAATCAGTATTTGACCAACCCAATTACAGAACCAGTTCAGATTAAAATTGGCAACTTTCAAGGATTGCACAAATTCGTACTCTGTGATTCAAGTCCGGTATCCCTACTAGGAAGAGACTTGCTGTGTAAAACCAGGTGCTCGATTGCTTGTTCAAATGATGGAATCGAGATGCAGACAATTAGTGATGATGAGGATGACCCAGCTCCAGAGACCAAGTGTGAAACTATAAATGAAGAGTACCCCCGATTAATTTCTTTCCAGTATTCACTGTGGAGGAGCTTCCTCCTGATTTACAGGGAATGGTAGAAGAAAAAGTGCGGGATCTGACAGGGAAAGAGATTGGCCTGATAAAGGGAGTTGAGCCAGTTTAAGTTCCTGTGAAACCGAATGCAATTGTTTCCCAGATTCCCTAGTACCACATGCACCAGGACATCCTTATAAAGGTTGTTCATATAATTGCAGAATTCGTAAAACAAAGGGGTCTTGAAAGAAGTGTTGAGCAGTCCATGTAATTCACTGATAATGGAATTAAAAAAGCCCTGTGGGAAACTCCAAATTGTCCAGGACCTGAGAAAAATAAATGACTGTGAATGTCCGAGGAACATAGACCCGGAAAGGAAGTACCCCGGGGGCACAGTCAATGGTATCGACACTGACCCAGAAGTGATGGGAGCGCCTGTGAACGATGCCCAGAAGAAGGACACGGAAACGGAGGGGGGTTTTAAACCTGAGCGGTACGCAAGACAGGATGGGTGGTTTTCTCCAGGAGGAGAAGACGTGGCGGTAACGGAAAGCAGGACGGACAGACCAGAACGGTAGTCAGGAAGAAGACAATGTCAAGGAGAGGCCTGAACAACCCCAGAGTGAAGACCGAGGAGTACGTCGGGGAGGAGAGAAGGAGCGAACAGACCGGCCACGTTCTGGTAAGAACGTGGCCCAGTCAGGTACAGAGCTAAAACGAAACGGGAAACTGGAATTCGTTTTTTTAATAAAATAGAAGGGGGATTGGAAACTGGAGGGAATTCAACAGGGGAGCACACCCACAACTAAGGTTTCTTTGTTACTTCCACTAAGAGATATAGAAACGGTAAACAAACGTAAGGGGAGAAGGCAAAAGAGACACTTGTGTAAAAAAAGGACTGTAACATAAATTTATGAAAAGAAATAAAAATCATAAACTATTACGCCTACAAGCCTCCATTGTCCCTGACCCTGTCACAGTGGTGTCTGAAGTGTGATTTTCAACTACTGTCTCACGGACAGGCGTAGGCAATGGAGGAGAAACCAACCCTGGCGGACATCATTGCCCAACTAGCTGAAGGGCAGAGACATTTGCAGCTAGTCTGGAAGGAACAGTTAAAGGAGGCAAAGGAAGAGCGGGAGGCGCTACAAGCTGTCTTGAAAAGTTAGGCAACTATCATCGCTAATAATCAGTTAGTGCATGAAACAACCATTGAAAAATTAACTGAGACGATAGCCACGACCAAGGTGCACCCCAATGTACATACTAGCGTGCTACAAAAATATCAAGAGAATGAGGGTCCTGACACCTTTTCTACAAACTTTGAGGGGGTCACTAGCTCTGCAAATTGGCCGGCGGATAGATGGGGTCAGTACATTGCACCCCTTCTCACAGGAACTCTGCAGGCAGCCTATCAGGCAGTAAATCCCGGTGGTGTGACTCCTTATACGGAGATAAAGAAAGCGCTTCTAGAATGAGTGGGTCTTGACCAAGAGAACTACTGTCTGCGTTTCCGACATACGAAATGGGTTCATCAGGAGAATCCCAGGACCCTTTATTATAGGGTCCATCATGAAGCCAACAAATGGTTAAATCCCACTGAGTCCTTGAAAGAGGAAATGTTTGAAACAATTGTTCTGGAACACTACCTAGACGCCCTACCGTCATCGACAAGGAACTGGATTCGCCAACATCCGGGTCTCAATAATACTACCTCCATCGTACTGGCATGTGCATATCACTGAGCCCCCGATGTTAGAGGGTCCAATGTAAAGCCCCTATCAGCAACAACTCGATCAACTCCCCCCAAAACATTTCCACCAAAATCCTTACCGGGTTCCAGTGCAGAGAAATCCGGCCCTCCTCGTACTCCTTCTAAAGAATTCCAGATGGAGCCTCAATGTTTTCACTGTGCCGAGTGGGGGCACATTGCGAGAAATTGTCCTCTTAAAAGAGATCAAGACGAACCCATGGAGATTGGCATGACCAAGGGACAAGTATTATGGTTAGGCCAGACAATGACTCGATACACAACCCCACTGTTGGTAAACCAAACAAAGAGACTGACACTGATCGATTCCGGCTGTAGTCAAAGCGTGATTAAACAAGCATATGTCCAACCAGACCAATGGGTAGTGAACGCCCAAGTGTTGATTACTTGTGTGCATGGAGATAGAAAAATCTATTCCGTTGCTACGATACAAATAAATTGGAGAGGACAAGAAGAGTCCCTCTCTGTAGGCGTAATTCCCAACCTAGGTGAAGATCTCATTTTGGGAACTGATTATGAAGCATTTCCTGAACTCTTAGAGTCACTGAATCAGAATAACCTAACTGACTCCTGGTGGAGTGAGACCCGATTTGTATTTTCCGACATAGAGAAACATACACCCAAGGTGAAACTCTCTAGATCCCAAAAACGAGAGCAGAAACAACTGTTTTCACCGACACCTCATCAGAAGCTCCCGAAACCAATACTGTCCATTGCCGGACAGTTGTGGCAATCCCAAAGGGTGGATCCCACGTTGAGAAATGAATGGCAGATAGCTCTGTTTTCTGACAACCCTTCGGTAGGTCCCACTTTTCAAATTACTAATGATCTATTATATTGGGTGTGTTCTTCTTCCACTAACCGAGGCCCTCAGTTGGTAGTTCCCCAGCCATATAGAGAACAAGTACTTCACTTAGCTCATGGAGATATGGGGAAGGCCATTTAGGTAGGGGAAAAAACGGAGGCATCCATAACCAAGAGATTCTATTGGCCGGGAGTATATGGCGATATCAGGAAATATTGTTGGTCTTGTCCCAAATGTCAACTGATCAATCCCTCCACAGACCCTAGAGTTCCTCTCCATCCCCTACCTATCATAGAGGTTCCTTTCACGCGGGTTGGCATGGATCTGGTGGGACCTTTGATTCCATCCACTAGAGGTCACCAATACCTCTTAGTACTTGTAAACTATGCTACTAGGTATCCAGAGGCCATTCCCTTGGCAAGCATGACTACGAAAACCATAGCTCAGGCTATGATAGAGTTTTTCTCCAGAGTTGGGTTCCCAAAAGAACTTCTTACGGACCAGGGGACTCCTTTGATGTCCCGGTTATTGTCCAAAGTGTGCCAGGTTCTAGGGGTTCAACAAATACGGACATCGGTCTATCATCCCCAAACCGATGGTCTGGTCGAACGATATACCAAAACCATCAAAAATCTTTTACGCAAAATCATTAATGACTCCTGGAAGAATTGGGAAAAAAACTGCCTCTGGTTCTATACGCCATAAGAACTCACGTACAATCATCCACAGGACACAGCCCCTTTGAACTCCTCTTTGGGAGGCAACCACGTACCTTGTTAGAAATGATAGCAGAACAGCAGGAAGAAACGGAAGAGGAAATCAAAGATGTATTGACATATACTAGTGAACTGAAGGAAAACTTACATAACATGTGGGAGGAGGTACATAAAATCTGAAAGAAGCACAAGAGAGATAGAAAACATATTACGATACTCAAAGCAAACCCCGTGATTTAGCAATAGGGCAACGAGTATTGGTTCTATTACCGACCACAGATAACAAGCTACTCGCCCTATACTGTACTAGAAAAAGTTACTCCTGTGACGTATAAATTAGAAATACCCACATAGTCAGGTCAAGAGCAGATATATCATATCAATCTTTTGAAAGTATGGCAGGAACCAGAAGGACAGAGCAATAATCTATATATTTGCACTGGTTCCGAAAATGAAATACCACTATACCCCACTGATATGGGAAAGGACAATGACATTCTTATACCCCAGCTGGGTACCAATCTCACACCAAGTCAGTATTCTCAGTTACAAAATATAGTACAATCTAACCCACCCATTTTTTCTCAGAACGCGGGGAGGACCCATTTAATAAGACATCACATATCTACCTTAGGCAACCGTGTGTCCCGACAAAGACCCTTTCGGATAGTGAAAGCCAGAAAACAGATGGTTGAGAAGGAAGTGATGGAGATGCTAAATGCATGGGTTATTGAGCCCTCATCTAGTCCCTGGTGTTCACCCATAGTGTTGGTCCCAAAACCAGATGGTTCTATCCAGTTTTGTGTTGATTTCAGACAAGTAAATGCTCTCTCCCACTTCGATACATATCCCATGCCTAGAATTGATGACCTTCTAGAACGGTTGGGAAAGGCAAAGTATATGACTACATTAGACTTAACAAAGGGTTATTGACAGATCCCCCTTGAGGAGGGTGATATAGAAAAAACAGCGTTTGCAACACCGTCAGGTTTATATCAGTTCACAGTCCTTCCGTTTGGCCTACATGGAGGACCAGCCACCTTCCAAAGACTGATTGACATGGTGTTGCGACCTTTTCAAGAGTATGCGGCTGCATACTTAGACGTCATCATCATTTACAGTGAGACATGGGAAAACCATACTTCACATCTCTCAAAGATTTTAAAAGCTCTCAGACGGGCAGGACTCACAGCAAATCCAGAAAAATGCTAACTAGGACAGAATACCATTAGCTACCTACGATATGTGATATGGCATGGAATTCTGGCACCACAAATGGAAAAGGTATACGCTATCACACAACTTCCTTTTCCACAACGCAAAAAGGACATCAGAGCTTTCTTAGGGATGGTAGGGTATTATAGACGGTTTATCCCTCATTTTTTGGAAATCGCAGCTCCTCTTACTGCCTTACTTGAAAAGAACAGACCTAATCAGATAACCCACCTAACCGAAGTCGAGAAAGAACGTTTTCTACGACTGAAACACCTATTAACAACTGAACCGGTGATATGTTGCCCTGATTTCCACAAACCCTTCCAGGTTCAAACTGATGCTTGAGATCAAGGGATAGAAGCGGTTTTGTCTCAAAGCGACGAGGAGGGACTCTATCATCTTATTGTATATCTTAGCAGAAAACTATTAACCCACGAAAGACATTATCCCACCATAGAAAGGAATGTCTCTTGATAAAATGGGCTATTGAATCCCTTAGATATTACTTGTCGGGCCGCCCCTTTACTTTGCTCACGGATCATGCTCACTTGACCTGGCTGGCGCAACACAAAGACATGAATGCACGGTTCTTCCGATGGTTCTTATCTCTACAATCTTTTTCCTCCCAGGTACAACATTCCCCTGGCTCTCTTCTTCCAAATGCAGATTATCTCTCTAGATATCTGTCCGACCAGTGGCTCCAACAGCCACTGTCTAGGGGGAGTGGATGTGAACGTCCAAGAAACCCAGACCCGGAAAGGAAGTACCCCGGGGGCACAGTCGATGGTATCGACACTGACCCGGAAGTGATGAGAGCGGCTGCGAACGACGTCCGGAAGAAGGACACGGAAACGGAGGGCGTTTTTAAACCCGAGCGGGACGCAAGACAGGATGGGTGGTTTTGTCCAGGAGAAGAAGACGTGGTGGTAACGGAGAGCAGGGCGGACAGACCAGAACGGAAGTCAGGAAGAAGACGATGTCAAGGAGAGGCGCAGAGCAACCCTGGAGTGAAGACCGAGGAGGACGTCGGAGAGGAGAGAAGGAGCGAACAGATAGGCCACGTTCTGGGAAGAATGTGGCCCAGTCAGGTACAGAGCAAAAATGAAACGGGAAACTGGGATTCGGGAATTTGTTTTTTTAATAAAATAGAAGGGGGAGTGGGAACTGCAGGGAATTCAACAGGGGAGCACACCCACAACTAAGGTTTCTTTGTTACTTCACTGATTCACGGGCACTGGAGAGTTTGCAGGAGAGAGACTCTGAGAGATATAGACACAGTGAAGAAACGAAAGGGAAACTAAGAAAAAGAAAGCACCTAGGATCCTTAACTGTAGCAGAATTACAAGAAAAGGAGAAAACAAAAACCAGACAGATACTCTATTATAAGAGAGACAGACGTTTACTGAAGAGCTCTAAAAAAAATCAAGGAAAGAAAGGAAGACTGAAATACAGGAATAGAGAAAGTCAGGAGTAAAAAGGGAAAATATTGATAACCAAATAAAAGGCAGAACAGAAAGACAACCCCAAGTAAAGAGAATAGAAAGACAGGAGAAAGAAAAACAAAACAAAGGAGTAGAGAAGACAGAGGGAGAAAGAGAGAGAGCAACATCAATAATACCTACCTCCTAAAACAATCCTTCTGTGTTCTTCTTTCCTCCTATGTGTCTCCTAAGTCTTCACCTGAAAAGGAAGATGGAACAAAGTCAAGAAGCTGAAAAATGTGCCAGCAAAAAGAGAGAGTGAGAGAAAGAGAAAGAAAGAGAAGAAGGCAAAAGAGACACTTGTGTAAAAAAAGGACTGTAACATAAATTTATGAAAAGAAATAAAAATCATAAACTATTACAACGCCTACAAGCCTCCATTATCTCTGACTCTGTCACAATGACATTGTGATCAAATGTTGCCCTGTGGTGCCAAATCCAGCTGTGATAATGTTTCAGATTCCATGTGATGCTGAATGGTTCACTGTCATAGACTTGTCACAAACCTTCTTTTCTGTGCCTCTTCATGAGGATAGCCAATTTCTCTTTTGTTTCAAATTTTTGGACCGAGTTTATTGTTGGTGTAGAATTACTCAAGGGTTTTCAGAGTCTCCTTCCATATTCAATCAGATATTGAAAAAGAACCTGGAGTCATTGGAATTGTCTTTCCAATCGACACTGGTACAGTACACTGACGACTTACTGATTGCATCCAAAACGAAGGAAGAGTGCAAGTATGACACGATTGCCTTACTGAACCATTTGGGAAAGAATGGTCATAAAGTGTCACCACTTAAATGGCAATACTGTCAGAAAGAGGTGAAATACTTGGGTCACCTGATCGAGAAGGGATCAAGAAAAGTATCCAGAGAAAGGGTCACAGCCATATTGAAGATGAGTACCCCAGCCACACAGAGAGATGTCAGCATGTTTTTAGGGATGGTAGGCTACTGTCACCAATGGATTCCAAATTTTTCAGTCATTTCCAAACCATTGCAGAAGCTGACCCACAAGGAGGTCACCGATCCCCTAGTATTAGACCAGGCTTGCATGAAAGCATTTTTGGATTTGAGAGAGATACTGTGTAAAGCTCCGGCTTTGGGTATGCCTGACTACACAAAGTCTTTCACATTGTTTTGTCATGAGCGAGATGCATGTTCTTTGTTTGTCTTGACGCAGGTCCATGGAGGTTTAAACTGTCCAGAAGCATATTTTTCAGCTACTTTGGACCCAGTTGCAGCAGCTTTACCAGGCTGTCTGCATGCAGTGGTTGGACAGAGCCTCACACAGTGTGAAGGCATTGTGATGGGGCACCCCTTAACTATCATGGTCCCTCACTCCATTGAGATCCCACTTACAAAAACGAAAACCCAGGACCTAACAGGTGCCAGAGTGACTCGTTATGATGAGTATTTTAGAATCACTGAATGTGTCATTGAAAAGATGTACAGTGCTTAACCCGGCAACCTTGCTTTCAAATTAAAATGTTGAAATTGAAAAAGTGGAAGACATTGAGCATGATTGTCTTGAAGTAACTGATTTGTGCACAAAACCGAGACCTGGCATTAGAGACACCCAACTGGAAAAAAAATGACCAAATTATCTTTGTTGATGGTTCTTGTCTAAGGGACAATACAGGAGTACTGAGAGCAGGATATGCTGTGTGCTAAATTTTTTGTATATTGGAAGCACCTTGGCTTTGAGGAGTATATTCTGCACAAGTGACAGAACTGGTAGCCCTTACTAGAGCGTGCCATGTTTCTGCTCATCTTAAAGTTACCATCTATACGGATAGCCAGTATGGATTTGGAATAATCATTGACTTTGGCCAGTTGTGGTTACAGAGAGGTTTCATGACCTCTTCTGGTTCACCAGTGAGAAATGGTGAGAGAATTGAAGAATTGTTTCAAGCTATCCAAATGCCTGAAAAGATTGCCGTGGTGAAATGCAGTGCACATCTGAAATCGCAAGACTTTGGGGGTCATTACAACCCTGGCGGTCCAAGACCGCTAGGGCTGTTTTGACGGAAGCACCGCCAACAGGCTGGCGGTGCTTCCAAGGTCATCACGACTGCGGCGGAACCGCCGCGGTTGCACCGCTGGGGCCGGCGGTTTCCCGACACATTTGCCCCGGCGGTGATAATCCGCCAGGGCAGCGCTGCTTGCAGCGCTGCCCAGGGGATTACGAGTCCCCGTACCGCCAGCCTTTTCCTGGTGGTTTGAACCTGGTGGCAACACCGCCGGCTCCATTTTAGTCAAGCACATGTTGGGAGGGAAGCCACAATTCGTCTTTTCAAACATAATTGGTTCAACTTGAGGTTTAGACAAGTTGCTGAAGCAGTTTGCCATTGTTGCGTCATTTGTCAATAAATGAATGCAGGAAAAAGGACAGTGGTTAATTTGAGACACATTGGAGGAGCAGGAGGTCCATTCAGCAGAATGCAAATGGATTTTATTTTTTTATTGCTTGTGTGTGGAGGTTTGAGAAATGTGTTGGTGATTGTCTGCATCTTTAGTCATTGGATTGTAGCGTACCCTACACGGAGAAATGAAAGCCTCACACTAGTATTGCTTTGGGAACAGATAACACGTTTTGGGTTTCTGATCTCTTTAGAATCAGATGGGGAAGTCACTTCAACAATGAAGTAATTAAATTGGTAGGTGCAGCATTGAAAATTGAGCAGAAGTTGCATTGTAGTTACCGCCCTGAAGCATCAGGACTAGTAGAACAGATGAATGGTACCTTGACATTAAGAATGGCGAAAATGTGTGCGTCCACGAATCTGAACTGGCCTGACGCACTGCCTTTAGTTTTGATGACAATGAGAAATACACTGACAGTAAAACAGGATTGTCACTGCACAAAATCCTCATGGGGTTGCCAGCGGTCCCCGCAAATGCTCTGAACATAACAGATAATATGGTGTTGGACTACTGTAAAGGTCTGACTGATGTGGTTCGCTCTTTCTCTCAGCAGGTGGAAGCCACCACACTGCCACCGATCAAAGATGAAGGACACACCCTGAGAGTGGGTGACTGGTGGTGGTCCGGAAACATGAGAGGAAGACATGTTTGGAGCATCGGTGGAAAGGCCCGTACCAGGTAGTTCTGATCACTACTACAGCTGTGAAGTGTGCTGGAGATCTGAACTGGATCCACGCAGCCACACCACAAAAGTGGCATGTCCTTTGGACAATGAAGAGGAGTTGTTGAGAGTACCAACAATGACCAGACAAACCTCAGAGCCGGAAAGAGGACAAAGAGGAACTGAGACCAGATCTGAGCACGTTGAGGACAGTTCAGCCATTTCTGTGACAGATGAAGGAGAAGACCTCCAGGAGGGTGACAGTGATCCATTCTCAATCAAGGCAGCAGGACAGTCTATTCAGAGGAAGGTTCTCCCAGAAGTAGATAACTTTGAGAGACAAGCGGAGCAATTTCCAGACCCCGAGGTGGAAGGAGTTGAGGCGGATCAAGCCAATGTGATTTGACTCCTCCTGATCCATTTGCAGGTCCGTCAAGAGAAAATCCTGCAGAGCAAGAAGAAGTTTAAAGTTCAACACTGAAAAGAGCATTGACCAAGGGTCCACTGAAAGGAGATAAGTGGATGGAGTCACAAGCAAAGAGATAGGAAGCAGTTGTTGCGACAACAATCGAGGAAGAAGTATATATGACAAGGAGAGAAGACCTGAGTGAATGAGAATTGAATGGAGATCGAAAGTTGAAAAGAAAGAGAATAGGAAGTCGAAGGTACACAGGTCCTGAATGGGCTTATGCACCAACAAATGAATGGCATTTTTGCCTTTTTGTTTTGATCAAGATATTCCAGGTCAATATTTTGGCACTTGAAGAAAAGCAATTAACTGTTGAGACCAATTGAAAAAAAAGTACAAAGAAAAAGAGACTGTTGAAAGTATCTGGAAAAGACTTTTGAAACCTGATTTTGACAAAGATAACCTGATTTGACAAGCTGCTAAACCAATTTTTGACAAAGGATCATGGAAGTGAGTCTGAAAGCAGTAAATAACTGCTGAAAAAAGATTGAAGATTTGGGGTTTTGATTTTTGCTGCATAGTTTCTAATTTTTTCTCTTCTACTTTCTGATTCTGTACAGATCATGAGTAACATTAGCCAGCAGAAAGAACAGGTGATGTAAATACATGAGTATTGATTCGGCAATTGTGTGTGTGATATTGTTTGTGATATTGATTGTGGGTTTGACTATTCTTGACAAGAGTAAAGCCAACCATACTTCAGCTTTAGAGACAACCACAGCGATAGAGAAATTTAGGTTAGATGAGAAGTATCTGCACGTAGGTAATGCTCAAGGGGAACTTTCTTCTAACGTCTTCTATCACTTACTGAGTGAGTATGTTGAGACGATGGATGCAAAGAATTGTTTTGTGTGTACGCAGATTCCTTCATCAGTCGAAGAAGGAGTTACCTATCATAGTTTGCCCCTCACTTAGGGGATAAGTTGTAGTCTGTTACTAACAAGATTCTATAACCAGGAGTATATTCAGTATTTCTATTCCAACCACGATATGGTGTTTTCGTTTGTCCCCATAATTAGATACCTGAGTAGAGTAGCTAAGAACAATGACATTATTAGTGAGAGGTTTCTTTGAGCCTACATTAACTTTTGGCAGAGCTTACATGCACAGGAATGATCTGACATGCTTGCTTACACCTTTAGAAAATAACTTTTTAGATCACACAGATGACAGGAGAAAGGCATTAAAGGAGAAATTAGAAAAGGGTTTAGAGAAAATGACTTTTAGAAATGATTAGGCCTTTAGTGAAATAAAAACACAAGGGAAATTAGCTTTTGATGCGCAAAACATAGGGACACTTTGGGGGTCATTACAACATTGGCGGTAAATGCCGCTTACCGCCGTGCAGAAGATCGCCAACACCCCCCCCCGCGGCAGTGGAATTCCGCTACAGCTATTACGACCCACAGCTCGGAATCCGCCAAAATCCAGACACCCACACAAGTCCACCACACCAATGGTCAGTGATAAACTGGCGATAACAAAACCTCCACCGTCACGCCAACAGGAATACGCCCACACTATCACGACCCACGAATCCACGTGGCGGTCTTTCAACCGCGGTATTCCATTGGCGGTACACACCGCTGCGCTCAAAATATACACACATTTATAAAACACTACCACATTGGACAAATCGAAATACACACACCTGATACACATACACACACCACTCCCACACACCCAATACAATATAAAACACACACCCACATCACCCACAAACTCTTACAACCAGAAATTTAGACGAAGGCCAGAGATACTGCACAGCAAAGACAACCCCACCATACAGAGGCACACAACACCATCACACATCCACGCACAAACCACCACACACCCCTAAACATCACCCCACACATCACAACACACACCACCTCACACATCACCCACACCTCCCCATGGCACCGCAAAGACACCCCAGGTTTTCTGAGGAGGAGCTCAGTGTCGTGGTGGAGGAAATCATCCGGGTAGAGCCACAGCTATTCGGATCACAGGTGCAGCACACCACCATAGCTAGGAAGATGGAGCTATGGTGCAGAATCGTGGACAGGGTCAACGCAGTGGGACAGCACCCAACACGGGATGACATCAGGAAGAGGTGGAACGACCTACGGGGGAAGGTGCATTCCGTGGTCTCAAGACACCAGATTGCAGTTCAGAGGACTGGCGGCGGACCCCCACCTCCTCCCCCAGAATTAACAACATGGGAGGAGCAGGTCTTGGATATACTGCATCCTGAGGGCCTCGCAGGAGTAGCTGGAGGAATGGACTCTGGTAAGTCGAATCTTTCACTACTTCATCCCCCACCCTACCTGCATGCTATCACATAGCCCCACCCTCGCCCTCACCCCCATCACTCCAACTCCTCACATATGTCCCTCTATCACAACCCACCCATCCCAACACCAAGCCCTGCATGCAACAACAAAGCATGGACACCCATCACCAATGCATGGCCACTGCACATACCCACACACACCCCTAAACAATTATCACACAAGGTCCTACACAAGAATGCAAGCACTGGGGTACGGGGTCACCCACCCATTGCACACTATGGCACACACAGATGCAATAATCATGCCTTTACACCCCTGCAGGACCCCTACCCAATGTCACCGGACAGGAGGGTCCACACATGTCCACTCCACCCACAGAAGAGGCCCACAGTGATGACAGCAGCTCTGTCCAACTGGATCTAGATGACCAGCCCGGCCCATCTGGGACCTCGGTACAGTCGGTTCCCCTCACACTGGCACAAGCCACAATAGAGCCTCCCCCTCT
This sequence comes from Pleurodeles waltl, assembly GCF_031143425.1. NCBI lineage: Eukaryota > Metazoa > Chordata > Amphibia > Caudata > Salamandridae > Pleurodeles > Pleurodeles waltl. The sequence continues at coordinate 151,671,477 of NC_090444.1, forward strand.
GGAAACACCAGCACAGCACCCACCCAGCGGGCGCATACCTCTGTCCCCAGGACACGTCAAGCAGCAGTGTGTCCACCACTACAGGGAACCCAGGCTAACCCACCAACCCAACAACAGCCGGGACCTGGGGGCAGTGGCAGTGAGCACATGGTTCAGGGGACAGAGGCACAGGAACACAGGGGAACTGGGAGGGCTGCTGTGCGACAGGGGGAGGACAGGCCCAGGGAACCCACTCTCCACGAGGCCCTCTCCAACATCATGGGAGCCTACCACCATTCCCAGGAGACGATGGCAAAGGTACTGGCCAAGTTTCAGGAGTCCAGCGGCTGCAGGAGGAACAGTATTTGGGGTTCAGGGAGGAACTCAAAGCCATCAATTCCACCCTGGGCACCATTGTAGGGGTGCTGAAGGAACTCGTCAACACCAGGAGGGACACTGTAGCACAACAAGGGGCCCCTGACACTAGCCTGGACGATGAACTGCCCACCACCTCCGCTGGCGCTAGTGGACAGGAGGCACCGCCATAGGACCACGAAACCAGCACCCCACCCCCTGCAGATGGAGAACCACCCCGCAAGCGGTCCCTGAGATCCAGGACAAAGACAGAGAACAATGCCAAGACCCCCGCCAAGAAATGAGACCACCCTGATTGTCATCCTTCTGTCCCACTTTGTCACCCTGTCCCCAAATAGCATGTACCATACCATCCTCTTGGAAGACAGTAATAAGCATTAAGTCCACAAATGTAACATATGCCAGAAATTGCTGGCTCCTGTCCATTCAACATGAATGTCCATTTACTCTGAAACAAAAACACAGGTCTACATGCACTCGTTCCCACAAAAAGGTGTCAGTGCGAGATTTAGGTCTCTATACACAAAGGTGGTCATTACAACCCTGGAGGTCGGTGTTAAAGCGGCAGTAAAACTGCCAACAGGCCGGCGGAAAAAAAATTGAATCACGACCATGGCGGAAACCGCCAACAAAGACAGCCACTTTAACACTCCGACCGCCACGGCGGTAGAAACAAACACCGCGGCAGTAACCGCCAACAGACAGGCGGAAGACAATGTACCGCCCACAGTATTACAACAGGCCAATCCGCCACCTTTTCCAGGGCGGATTCACCGCGAACAAAAACATGGCAGAAACAGGACTTGGAAGGGAAAACGCTCACCTCTACACACCCCACGAGGAACCAGGACGCCATGGAGCCGGAACTCCATATTCTCCCTGCCTTTGTCTTCCTGCTCCTCCACCAGGAGCACGAACGCCGGCGGCGAAGACCACAGTGAGTACTGCACCTATGACACAGTGGAGGGGGGAGGGAAAAGAGAGTGACACACACATGCAACATCCCCACCCCCACCCTCACCCACTACAACACACACTAATACATGTTGATACATTACAGTTACACCTCCTAACCCCCCCCGGAAGAATGCAAAGACAAAAGGAAATGATTTGAATGATTGTAATCTATTAAAATCCAGTACTCAAAAATATATATACACTATAAACAAATATATACACCAAGAATACAAGTCCAGGTATTGCACCATTAAAGTCCGTGGACCACTGTGCCCAAAATGCATGGGCGAGGCCCACACTCAATACCCGATCAAAACGGAGAGAACACTGCAGGGGCATCAGATAGAAATACAGCAGGCACCTCAGGGGGAAGGGAAGTGGGGGCACCTGAGCCGGATGAGTGCACGACGCCAGATCTACGAGGGGGCTCCATGCCCACTGCTGTATCCTGGGGAGTGCGAAGCCACAGTCTCTCAAGTTTCTCAAGTGGGTGTTTTGCCCACTGCTTTATCCTGGGGAGTGCTAAGCCACAGTCTCTCAAGTCTTTACAGTGGGTGGTTTGCCCACTGCTGCATCCTGGGGAGTGCAAAGCCACAGTCTCTCAAGTGGATAACAGTCTCCACTGGTTCTGGAGGGGGCTTTGTGCCCAGAGTGCTTCATCCTGCCAAGGACTGAGGTAGTGGATGCCTTTCTCCACTGGTTCTGGAGGGGGCTTTGTGCCCACAGTGCTTTATCCTGCCAAGGACTGAGGTAGTGGATGCCTTTCTCCACTGGTTCTGGAGGGGGCTTTGTGCCCAGAGTGCTTCATCCTGCCAAGGACAGAGGTAGTGGATGTGAATCTCCACTGGTTCTGAAGGGGGCTTTGTGCCCAGAGTGCTTCATCCAGCCAAGGACTCAGGTAGTGGATGTGAATCTCCACTGTTTCTGGAGGGGGCTTTGTGCCCAGAGTGCTTCATCCTGCCAAGGACAGAGGTAGTGGATGTGAATCTCCACTGGTTCTGGAGGGGGCTTTCTGCCCAGAGTGCTTCATCCTGCCAAGGTCTCAGGTAGTGAATGTGAATCTCCACTGGTTCTGGAGGGGGCTTTCTGCCCAGAGTGCTTCATCCTGCCAAGGACTGAGGTAGTGGATGTGAATCTCCACTGGTTCTGGAGGGGGCTTTGTGCCCAGAGTGCTTCATCCTGCCAAGGACTGAGGTAGTGGATGCCTTTCTCCACTGGTTCTGGAGGGGGCTTTGTGCCCAGAGTGCTTCATCCTGCCAAGGACAGAGGTAGTGGATGTGAATCTCCACTAGTTCTGGAGGGGGCTTTGTGCCCAGAGTGCTTCATCCTGCGAAGGACTGAGGTAGTGGATGTGAATCTCCACTGGTTCTGGAGGGGGCTTTGTGCCCAGAGTGCTTCATCCTGCTCGTGGCGGCCTCAGTAGCGGCGATGCTTGCGGCGCTCATGGGCCTGCGATGCTGGTGGGTGGCTCAGTGAGTGTGCTGCTGGCGGCGGTGTCCTGGGCAGCGGTGCTGGTGGCGGGGGTGTCCTTGGCAGCGGTGATGCTGGCGGCGCTGTCCTCGGTGGTGTCCTTGGCAGCGGTGCTGCTGGCGGCGGTGTCCTGGGCAGCGGTGCTGGTGGCGGCGGTGTCCTTGGCAGCGGTGCTGGTAGCGGGCTTGTCCACCGTGCAGGTTGGCGGCGACTTCCCTTTCTTTCTGTGCCCCTTCCCCACCTTGGATGGTGGCGCAGCTTTCTTCCCACTCCCAACTGTAGTCCTGGGAGGGCCCTTGGTGGCAGGTGTTTTACCCTTCTCCCTCCGGGCAGTGGCCAACTTCTTATGCTTCTGAGGTGGGGGACTGTCCGTAGTCTGGCTCCTTGGCACACTGGTTGCCCTGCTGCTTGGCGCACTCCAGAAGCCGGTTACTGCTGGCACCACTGTTCCCGCTGATGTGGTGGCTGAGGTGCTGGGTTGGGACCTGGAAAGGCATGCCCTAGGGGACTGAAGGGGTGGGGAAGGTGAGGGGAAGAGGTCAAGGTTGGACAGGAAAAGTTTTTTAGACACACTGGGACGGGTAGATGGAGGGGGTTTGGGATTGGAGGAAGAGGTAGTGGTTGTAGGAGGTGTACGTTTGCTGACTTTGGGTGAAGGTGCATGGGCTGGAGGCTGTCGTGAGGTGAATGGCTGTTGGGTGGGTGTGTGGCTGCGTTTGTGTACCTTGGGAGGTGGGCTCACAAACACACTGGGAGAGGACACAGGGGATGTGTGAATGGTGGTGGGGGTGGTGACTGCACGTGAGCGGTGTGTGCTGATGGGTGTGCTGGTGATGGACGTAGTGGATGAAGATGTACTGCATGCATGTGTGAGTGGAGACGAGACAGGGAGGGAGGAGGGAGACAAGGAGAAGGGGGACACAGTGGAGGCAGTGGCTGTTGGTATGTCTGCATGGGTATGATGCTTGTGTGAGTGCCTGTGGGATGTGTGGTGCTTATGTTTGCCAGCTTCCCTTGTGTGTTGAGGTGTGTGCATGCTGGTCTGATGGTATGCTTGGGATAGACTGAGGTACAGGGGTTTGGGTCTGGATGGAGGAAGTTGGAGGGGGGAGGCTGGACACAGGGACAATGGCTGTCATCAGTGCTGAGGCCAGAGTCTGAAAAGCTTGCTGTTGGACTCCCTGACCAGAATGAATGTCCTCCAGGTATGCATTGGTCTGTTGCAACTGCCTCTCTACACCCTGGATGGCATTCAGAATGGTAGACTGCCCAACAGTGAGGGATCTGAGGAGGTCAATGGCCTCCTCACTGAAGGCAGCAGGGCTGACTGGGGCAGGGGCTGAGGTGCCTGGGGCGAAGGAGATGCCCACAGAGGGGCCCGCCACCGCAAGGGAGCTCCCATCAGAGGAGGAGTCTGTGTCGCTGGTCTCAGCTCCTGTCCCCGCCGTGGAGCTCCCCTCGCCCTCCGTCCCACTGGTGGCTTCAGACTCCGTTGTCTCGCCCTCCAGGGCCATGTGGGATGCAGCTCCCTCCTGCTCTGGTGCCACTGCTCCTCCGCCTGATGATGCTATTGCACACAAGAACAGGGAGAACAAAAAAAGGCGGGGAAAGACAGAAGAAAGACATGTTGAGTACATGTTGAGTACATGCAATACCGCTACCGTTGGCGAACACTACAGACACAGAAGACCTCTGCACTACGCCGTGCACTTAGAGTTTCCTCATTATTCACAGGGACATGGGGTACAAGGCCTATGCCCGATTGATGCACACAAGGATATCACACGAGCCTGACTAGGTGTAGTTGCCTCTGAACACTGGTGGGGTGGGGTGCCACATGGCCCGCCTTACAAAGGGACCTTGCCTACTAAACTCGCCCTGGCCTAGGGGAACCCACAGCCCACCTCCCCCACCCAGACACCTCGTAATGCGCGCTGATTCAGATGAATGAGAGTGTACTCACCCCCTTGTGGCTGCTGTGATGCTCTCAAGCACCCATCCAACTCTGGATACGCCACCGCCAGGATCCGGAACATCAGGGGGGTCATGGTGCGACGGGCACCCCTCCCACGTTGGGAGGCCATCCCCAGCTGGGCCTCCGCCATCTTCTTTCTCCAGCGGCGAATGTCCTCCCATCTTTTACGGCAGTGGGTGCTCCCTCTGTGGTGGACCCCCAGGGTCCGGACTTCCTTGGCGATGGCACGCCAAATATCCTTCTTCTGGTGGGCGCTGACCTACAGGAATGGTACAGGGGAAAAGGAGGAGATATAACCGTCCGGACTGTCACAGTCATTGGCCCACGTTCCCACCCTTGCCCTGACGCACATGCACTCACCGTCGTTTCATGCACGCCTCATTCTCCCCCCCTATCCTACATCCACACCACTCCACACAGGCATTGCCCATACAGCATGCTCACAGTGTACTTACCTGTTTGTCTGGAGGACCGTAGAGTAGCGTGTACTAGGGGAGGACCCCATCCACTAGTTTCTCCAACTCCTCTGTGGTGAAGGCAGGGGCCCTTTCCCCAGACACATGAGCCATTGTCTCTTCCAGACTGAGGTCACAGCAGTACTTGCAGTGTAGGTCCTCTCCTGTTGAAGATCAGGTATCAAGTGAGTGAACAGACAGAAAATGGCGGTCACGTCCACGGCGGTGCGTACCGTCACCGCCGGCGTACATCGTCATTGGTTCCTGGGACCCATAGGGTCCAATGTTAACCAATGCAGGATTGCACTGCGGTCTTCGACCGCCTACCGCAACAGTTTACAACGCTAGCGCAGTTACCTCATAATCCCTTCTCCCACATTACAGGTGGGAGAATGGCAGCCGCCATTTCAGGGGGCCACATGGCATTAATTTTAAATGCATCACACATATCTAGGCCTTGCATACACATTATGACAGGAACATAGCGGATTTAAAAATGTGTGCAATAAAGTAGTGTTTTCGTACCTCAGTGTTGGCTGACCCTCTGCTCGCTGTTCGAGTCCATAGGGCACGTCCGCTGGGGCAGGTGAGGAGATGGCAGCATCCTCTGGTGTACAGACCGCTGGTGTACCTGTCGACAATGGAAGAGCGACATATAATTGTCACCTACAGACTGGACCGTACCACAATCTTGGAACTATGTGCCCAGTTGGAGCCGGACCTGATGTCAGCTATCCGCCACCCCACAGGGATACCCCCTCTAGTGCAGGTGCTGTCAGTACTCCATTTCCTGGCAAGTGGGTCTTTTCAGACGACAGTGTCCATAGCATCAGGGATGTCCCAGCCTATGTTTTCCAATGTGTTGTCCAGAGTGTTGTCTGCCCTGCTGAAACACATGCACAGCTACATCGTGTTCCCTCAGGTGGAGGATTTGCCTACAGTGAAAGGTGACTTCTATGCCCTGGGACATATCCCCAACATCATAGGTGCCATTGATGGGACACATGTGGCCTTGTTCCCCCCCACAGGAGTGAACAGGTGTACAGAAATTGGAAGAGTTACCATTCAATGAATGCGCAGATGGTGTGTTTGGCTGACCAGTACATCTCCCATGTGAACGCCAAGTTTCCTGGCTCAGTGCATGACTCTTACATCTTGAGGAATAGCAGCATCCCTTATGTGATGAGGCAACTCCAGAGGCACTGTGTGCGGCTATTAGGTGAGGACATGGACCCTATACAGTGTGAATAGTTGTCTGGGTCTGGGGTTGTCCCTAAGGGTTAGTGTGGAGTTGTCCCTCGACATTTGCAGGTGACTCTGGCTACCCCAACCTGTCATGGCTACCGACCCCAGTGAGAAATCACAGGACAAGGGCAGAGGAACGCTACAATGAGGCCCATGGGCGAACTAGAAGGGTTATAGAGAGGAACTTCGGCCTCCTGAAGGCCAGGTTCAGGTGCCTCCATATGACAGGTGGTTCCCTATTCTACTCACCAAAGAAGGTGTGCCAGATCATCGTGGCCTGCTGTATGCTTCACAACTTCACTTTGCGACGACAGGTGCCTTTTCTGCAGGAGGATGGTCCAGATGGAGGTCTTGTGGCAGCTGTGGAGCCTGTGGACAGTGAAGACGAGGAAGCAGAAGAAGAGGATATCGACAACAGAAACACGGTGATTCATCAATACTTCCAGTGAGACACAGGTAAGAAGACATCACTGCCTTCTACATCTGATACACTTGTTCTACCTCTCATATGTCTGTCACTTTCACCCAATGTATGGACCCTGAGTTGTCACTTTCCCTTTTGATTTCACAGATGTGGGTCCCACTGTGTGACATCTGCTTTGTTTCCACATGGACTAGAGCTGTGTGACATAGGTATGTTGACAATACAATAGATATTGCATTTTTCCTCAGTTATTGCAAATACACATTTTCGAAAGCACAGACTGACTCCAGATAGTTTTGTGATTTAAGGGTGTTTATTTAAGTGCTAAATAGTGGAGGGGGTTGTAAAATGGTCAGGGGTGATGGTGGAGGAATGTCCATGGCAGACTCTAGTTTATTAGTCTCACAGGTGCAGTGTCGAAAGGGGCATAGGAAGTGGAGCTGGGGCAGTTGATGGATGGACAGGGTGACAAAGTGGGACAAAAGGATGACAATCAGGGTGGTCTCATTTCTTGGCGGGGGTCTTGGCATTGTTCTCTGTCTTTGTCCTGGATCTCAGGGACCGCTTGCGGGTGGTTCTCCATCTGCAGGGGGTGGGGTGCTGGTGTCGTGGTCCTGTGGCAGTGCCTCCTGTCCACTAGCGCCGGTGGAGGTGGTGGGCAGTTCATCGTCCAGGCTAGTGTCAGGGGCACCTTGTTGTGCCACAGTGTCTCTCCTGGTGTTGACGAGTTCCTTCAGCACCCCTACAATGGTGCCCAGGGTGGAATTGATGGCTTTGAGTTCCTCCCTGAACCCCAAATACTGTTCCTCCTGCAGCCGCTGGGTCTCCTGAAACTTGGCCAGTACCGTTGCCATCGTCTCCTGGGAATAGTGGTAGGCTCCCATGATGTTGGAGAGGGCCTTGTGGAGAGTGGGTTCCCTGGGCCTGTCCTCCCCCTGTCGCACAGCAGCCGTCCCAGTTCCCCTGTGTTCCTGGGCCTCTGTCCCCTGAACTGTGTGCCCACTGCCCCCAGGTCCCTGCTGTTGTTGGGGTGGTGGGTTAGCCTGGGTTCCCTGTAGTGGTGGACACACTGCTGCTTGACGTGTCCTGGGGACTGAGGTATGGGCCCGCTGGGTGGGTGCTGTGCTGGTGTTTCCAGAGGGGGAGGCTATGTTGTGGCTTGTGCCAGTGTGAGGGAAACCGTCTGTCCCGATGTCCCAGATGGGTCGGGCTGGTCATCTAGATCCAGTTGGACAGAGCTGCTGTCATCACTGTGGGCCTCTTCTGTGGGGGGAGTGGACATGTCTGGAACCTCCTGTCCGGTGACGTTGGGTAGAGGTCCTGCAGGGGTGTAAAGGCGTAATTATTGCATCTGTGTGTGGCATGGTGTGCAATGGGTGGGTGACCCTGTACCCCAGTGCTTGCATTCTTGTGTAGGACCTTGTGTGCTAATTGTTTCGAGGTGTGTGTGGGCATGTGCAGTGGCCATGCATTGGTGATGGGTGTCCATGCTTTGGTGCTGCATGCAGGGCTTGGTGTTGGGATGGGTGGGTTGTGATAGTGGGATATATGTGAGGAGTTGGAGTGATGGGGGTAAGGGCGAGGGTGGGGGTATGGGATAGCATGCAGGTAGGGTGAGGGTAGGGTGGGTGAGGGATAAATTAGTGAAAGATTTGCCTTACCAGAGTCCATTCCACCTGGTACTCCTGCGAGGCCCTCAGGATGCAGTATAGCCAAGACCTGCTCCTCCCATGTTGTTAGTTGTGGGGGTCCGCCGCCAGTCCTCCGCACCGCGATGTGGTGTCTTGAGAGTACCTTCCCCCGTAGGTCGTTCGACCTCTTCCTGATGTCATCCCGTGTTCTTGGATGCTGTCCCACTGTGTTGACCCTGTCCACGATTCTGCGCCATAGCTCCATCTTCCTAGCTATGGTGGTGTGCTGCACCTGTGATCCGAATAACTGTGGCTCTACCCGGATGATTTCCTCCACCATGACCCTGAGCTCCTCCTCAGAAAACCTGGGGTGTCTTTGGGGTGCCATGGGGTGGTGTGGGTGATGTGTGAGGTGGTGTGTGTTGTGATGTGTGAGGGGATGTGTTTGTGTGTGTTGTGTGAGGTGCATGGATGTTGTGTGAGTGATGGTGTTGAGTGCCTGTAGATACTAGTTTGTTGATAGTGGTGTCTCTCTCTGGCCTTCTGTCGCAATTGTGGTCATAGGGGTTTGTGGGTGATGTGGGTGTGTGTTTTATATTGTATTGAGTGTGTGGGAGTGGTGTGTGTATGTGTATCAGGTGTGTGTATTTTGATTTGTCCAATGTGGTAGTGTTTTGTAAATGTGTGTGTATTTTGAGCGCGACGGTGTGTACCGCCAATGGAATACCGCGGTTGAAAGACCGATTCTGCGCCATAGCTCCATCTTCCTAGCTATGGTGGTGTGCTGCACCTGTGATCCGAATAACTGTGGCTCTACCCGGATGATTTCCTCCACCATGACCCTGAGCTCCTCCTCAGAAAACCTGGGGTGTCTTTGGGGTGCCATGGGGTGGTGTGGGTGATGTGTGAGGTGGTGTGTGTTGTGATGTGTGAGGGGATGTGTTTGTGTGTGTTGTGTGAGGTGCATGGATGTTGTGTGAGTGATGGTGTTGAGTGCCTGTAGATACTAGTTTGTTGATGGTGGTGTCTCTCTCTGGCCTTCTGTCGCAATTGTGGTCATAGGGGTTTGTGGGTGATGTGGGTGTGTGTTTTATATTGTATTGAGTGTGTGGGAGTGGTGTGTGTATGTGTATCAGGTGTGTGTATTTTGATTTGTCCAATGTGGTAGTGTTTTGTAAATGTGTGTGTATTTTGAGCGCGGCGGTGTGTACCGCCAATGGAATACCGCGGTTGAAAGACCGCCGCGTGGATTTGTGGGTCGTGATAGTATGGGCGTATTCCTGTTGGCGTGACGGTGGAAGTTTTGTTTTTGACAGTTTATCACTGACCTTTGGTGTGGAGGACTTGTGTGGGTGTCTGGATTTTGGCAGATTCCGAGCTGTGGGTCGTAATAGCTGTGGCAGAATTCCGCTGCCGCCGCGGTGTGTTGGCGGTCTTCTGCACGGCGGTAAGCGGCATTTACAGCCAATGTTGTAATGATGGCCTTAGTGTGATGACACATTTAGTCATCAGAGGAGGGATTGTTAGCGCTGAATTTATTAATGATTATTCATGTATTCTGAGTATTGAATTTGCATAGAAAATGAATTAACGTAGAGAAAAGCAAAGCACGCATTTGAAGGTGCGCCCACCTGAGTGGCCATCAATGTTCACAAAGTGTACTTATCAATAGCTTATTAATGTGAAATAATGAGCTTATGTTTGATTAGCATAGTAATATGTCATATTAAGAGTTATGTATTATGTATAAGCTTTATTAATCGTAGGCCTTAACTTAGCGAGGTCTTGGACTAGTTGCACGGCATCATGTCAAGCTGCATTTCCTAATTGACTTATAAAATGGATGCTTAGAGAATTAAATTGTGATTTTCCACTGTGCTGACCAAGTGCTCGTAGCTAAAAGTCTTTCTCATGAGAACTGCTTGCTAGAAGATGAAGTACTTGCTAGTGAAACAAGGTTTAATGTAATGTGTGTAAGACTGACCTTCCCAGGAGAAGACAATGGATGCATTGACTGAAGTATAAGCTGCAACAATATTGATACCGGACAAGCCAAATTATGGGAACAGGAGCAGAGAAACCAATCATTGACATGTGAATCATGTACTAATGAGACTTGAAGATTTGGGGGTTTATTTTCATTGGACTAAATGCGAACATGCGATTCTTTTTTTTGTGTTGTAATTTTTTATTACGTATATCAGCAGGTAACATACACTATAAGGTACAGTATAACACAGTATAACACAGCCACTCTGGGCAAGTAAATAAGTCATATGCGTAAGACAAGTGTGCTTCACTTCGCACACAAAATGTTGAAAAAGGAAAGAAAAAAAAAAGAAACGCAAAAATGATGCCTGAGGCAGAACAATGAGTACATGGCATACATATCAACGTCTATGGAACCATGAATCAGGGATAGACAACGGAAAAAGGTCAAGAGGAGATCATTATAATAGACAATAATAATAATAATAATAATAATACTAATAAGAAGACTGGGGCAACCAGTGACAGGGAACGGATCGACCAATACCAAGAAAAAAGGGGTGGAGGAAACAGAAGGGTAGGGAGGTGGACTAGGGATGTATGCCCTTCAGAAACCTGCGGACAAAAGGGAAAAGGGGAAAGGGGGGGTGGAGGTGGAGGAAAGGAGGGGGTAGGGAGGGAGGGGAATATGTTGTCAAATGTAGACAGTGTTCGGAAGAGTATCCGTCGCGCATTTTTCCTATGTCTCAGTACATCATCTCCTTCCCCCTTTGCAAGTGACGTGAGCAGATAAGCAGGTGTTTGTCGCAAGCAGGGTCCATCTCTGCAGCAAAGACTATCGGGCAGGGTGTGTATGGGGACAGGGGAAGTCATTCCATGAAAGTTGGGCAGTTCGAAAGTAAGGATTAGAAGGGTAAAAGGTAAAAGTGGTAGGAAGGCGGGAAGTCCCAGGCCTCGCAGGATTAGTTGGGATTAGTTGGGAGATGCTTAGAGAGGAAAGAAGAGGGGGGCTGGAGAGAAGGAAGAAGAGTGGGGGACATCGAAATAGAAAGAATTGGGTGGGGGGAAGAGGGGTAGGGGTGGGGAGGGTGGGGGAGGGGTGGGGAATGGTGGGAGGGTTGAGAGCGGTCAAGTGCAGTGAACACAGAGCTAGGAGAACAAAAAGGAGGAGGGGGCATAAAGAGAGAAAAGGGAGGTGAGAAGGGAAGGGGGTGGGAAAAGGGGAGGGGGAAGAGAAGAAAGGAAAGAAAGAGAGAAAAGAAAAGAGGGAGAAAGAAAGATATAGGGGGTACATAGGTTGAGCTGGGGAGTAGTAGAGGGGGCAAGAGAGTAGACTAGACTAGACGTCAGTAAGGAATGGGGCCCATACCTGAGCAAAAATAGCAGCCTGGTCCTGGAGGTTATAAATGACTCTCTCATGTTTGGCTATGTTGGTCATAGCCACAATCCATTCCTCGGGCGTAGGGGGGGTCGCAGATCTCCAGTGTAGTAAAATGCATATTTTCGCAGTTGACAAGGCTGTGTGTAAAAGTCTTTTTTGCGGTCGTGAAAGACCCGGAAGGGAGGCCGTGTCATGCAACATGAGCAATTAAGTGGGTAGGGGGGTTGGGAGCAGCATGGAATCCGCCAGAACGTGCTCCAACGCCCTCCACAACTACTGAGTACGTGAAGTAGATCACAGCGCGGGTCTATGCAGCGCCAACAGGTCGCATGCGGAAGAAGGCCAGCCGTATGTAGTTTCACCGGGTTCCAATACCAATCGTGGAAGACCTTAAAGAGGCAGAACTTTAAGCGAGCCTCGCGTGTTCCTCTACCTAACGCTTCCACCGTGTCTGCCCAGTCCTCCTCGTCAAAGGTCTTCCGAAGGCGGGTTTGCCACTGCAGGCGCAGCTTATCCAGGACCGGTCGGGACAATAGATGACTAATAAGGACTTCATACAGGCCCGCCATAACACCCATATGTATCCCCCATGTCACCAGGTAAGCTATTATAGGTGGGGGTTGTAGTCCCCGACATACAATATCAGGGTTTTGACGCATACAATGCTGAAGTTGTAAGTGCTTCCACTTCTGTGTAGAATGGAGACGGAATTCCTCCCTCAGACTGGAGAAAGGCTTGAGCCTATCGTTTTCCATCACTTGGTCTAGGAGGGTTATACCGGCTTCCCGCCATTTTGGCCAATTGAGGGCTAGTCCCCCTATGCGTATACTGTCGTTGTGCCACAGGGGAGGCTGGGCGTGTGGAAAGGGGTGGACCCCCAGATGTCGGTGGGCCCTCTGCCAGGCCACGCCCGTCACCTTCAGAATTGGGTTCGGATCGCCAGGGGGGACGGAGGTCGTGCGGTAAAGCCCAGTAAGGCCTCCTCTGTGGGAGAGCAACTCTCTCTCCACCGATACCCACTGTGGCGACTCTGCAGGGCTAGACAGTGTGGCAGTCAGCGGCGACAAATGGAGGGCTAGAGCTTAAAGTTCCACCGAGGGGAGTCCCATTCCTCCGTGCGACCTGCGTGCTACTAGCTTGGCAGATGCCAGACGGGGGCGCGTAGATCCCCACACAAAGGCCCTGATTTCAGCGTCAACCAACCGCAGCGTGGAGAGGGGTATCTGGAGGGGGAGAAGTCCTAGTACATATGTGAAGCGTGGTACCGTGACCATTCGCACCGCCTGCAGTCTGCCCCACATGGAGAGGCCTGGTTGGGCCCATTTGTCAAAGTCGAGCCTCATACATGCGATGAGAGGATCCAGATTGTCAGCCGTCATTCGTTCCAGGCCACGGTTAAGAAGGACCCCCAGATATTTAAGGCGCTTCGGGGTCCAACGGAATGGGAAGTACAGGATCACTGATTTTGTCATCCCTCGTGACAGAGGGAGAGCCTCGCTCTTGTCCCAATTCACCCAGTATCCAGAGAGGGGGGCAAAGCCATCTGTAATCTCCATAAGGGCAGGCAGTGAGCAGTCAGGGTGAGTAGGATATCGACAGCGTATAAGTAAAGTTTAGAAGTGACACCACCCGGAAAGGGGATGCCCGTTATTTCAGGGGATGCGTGGATTGCGGACGCCAGCGGCTCCAGCGCCAGCAAAAACAGGAGAGGGGAAAGAGGCCAGCCCTGCCTTGTTCCCCTGCAGATAGGAAAAGGATCCGAAAGGAAGCCCCCACAGTTTACCCGCGCCATCGGGTGATCGTATAGCAATCGTACTTTGGAAATAAATTGGTCTCCCAGGCCGAATTTGGTTAGCGTTGCTAAGAGGTATGGCCATTCTATGCGATCAAATGCTTTTTCGGCATCAAGGGATAGGGCCAGGGTGGCCTCAGGGAGGCCCGAGCTCCCCGGAGGGCGTGGCATAGGGTACGAAGGTGGTTCCGTGAGTTGCGTCAAGGCACAAAGCCGACCTGCGACTGGTGTATAAGAGACGGTATGACCTTGCGGAGACGGTTCACTAAAACACTGGCTAATAGCTTGATATCGCCGTTCAAGAGAGATATGGGTCGGTAACTGCCAAAAAGCAGAGGATCTCGGCCCGGCTTCGGTATAACAGCGATTACGGCGGCATTAGAGATCGCACCCAGCGAGCCAGTCTGACAAGCCTCATCCAGCGCCCCGTGCAAAACATCAAGCATTTCCTCCCCCGCCCACTTGTAGAATTCTACTGGGAATCCATCTTCTCCAGGTGACTTGTGATATGGGAGACCGGAGATGACCTGCAGAATTTCCTGACGGGTGATGTCCCCCCCCAGCAGCTCCCGCCCCTCATCGGAGAGTGAGGGCAAGGTGACAGTGTTGAGGAAAGCCTCTATCTGGGCAGGAGAGGACTGTGACTCCGAGGTATAAAGGCGACGGTAGAAAGCCGTAAATTCGCCCACTATATCCTGCGGGTGCGTGAGAATCTCCCCTGATTGAGCCTTGATGGCCGGTATAGCTAGGGTCGCTGCTCTCTGTCGAAGTTGAGCAGCCAGTAAACGGCCAGCCTTCTCCCCCTGCTCGTAGTGCTGTCCCTGCAGGCGCTGCAACGCATATTCAGCCTGAGAAGTAAAGAGTTCATTCAAAGCCATGCGGGCTCTCTCTAACTCCCTGCGGGTGGAGAGAGAGGGGTGAGCTGTGTAGCGCTGAGTTAGACATTCGACGTCAGCTTCTAAGGTCGTCTGTCGTGCTGCTCTCTCCTTGTTTGCCACTGCAGCATCATGCATCATCGAACCCCGTATTGTTGCTTTAGCCGCAGCCCATGTGATCCTTTTGGACGCCACTGACCCAAGGTTATCCCGGACGTATGTGGATGTGTGTGTCCTTAGCTGTGCCTTCCCCTGAGGAGTTCGGTAGCGGTGGACAGCAAATCGTATGGCTTACAACCGGGGGACACAATGCCCATCTGTATGATGAAAATAATTGAGGAATGGTCCGACAAGCACCTACTCAGCTTATGAGAGTCATGCGCATGTGCTACAAGGTTGTGGGAGATGAGAAAGTAATCCAGTCGGGATTTGGTACCATGGACTGGTGATAAGAAAGTATATTCCCTATCCCCCGGATGTATTAGTCTCCAGAAGTTCACCAGGCCGTTGTCACACATTATGTCAGACTGAAGGGCTCTGTCTCCGTTGTTGACGGTGTTCAGAGGCCCAGTCCTGTCTAGTATGGCATCCCGAGCAAGATTCCAATCGCTGCCGATAATATACCGGGAAGCTCCTATCTCCGTCAGGAGGCGGTTAATGCGAAGGAAGAACTGTCTTTTGGGGCCTATTGGGGCATAAACGGATCCCACACAAAGCGAGGCACCCCCCAGCTTTAGTTTGGAGAATATATACCACCCCTCTGGGTCGGCCCATGATTTAGTAACTGTAAAGGGTAGGGTCTTCCGCAGCAATATCGTAACCCCGCATTTCTGCAAAGCAACACCCTGATCGTCTGACGGAGGGGTGCTACAGCTGGACAGCGCAGTCCCCACCCAGTCCCTCCGTAGCTTATCAGATTCGAGCTTGGTCAAGTGGGTTTCCTGAAGGAGAGCTATATCCACCCGCTTAGTGTTGAGGTACGAGAGTATTTTCTGCCGTTTAATGAAATGGGTGAGGCCGTTGACGTTCCAAGAGACAACCCGCAACGGGGCGGGCGGGGCATACGGACGTCCAGTCATGAGAAAGAGCTAGAAAGAGAGGCGAGGGCAGAAGATGCGGAGAGGTGGGATAGAGAAATAGGGGAGGGGGGCAAGGGGTGCAAGTCACTGAATAATATATAATATAATATATAAGGCAGAGAAAATTATGAGTGGGGGAAAATGATGGGAAGAGAGATAGGAGAGGGAAAGGGCGAGATAGGAAAGACACCAGGAGGAGGGGAAAGAAGGGGGGAAGGAGAGGAGGAGGGCTAGAGGGTAAAGTATGAACTGTGGGGGGGCGGAGAGGAGGGAGAAAGGAAGGGAGGGAGGAAGAGAAGAAGCAAGGAAAGGGGAGGAGGGTGTGGGGGGGAAAGCAAGGCAGGGGTAGGTAGAGAGACAGATGCAACAGGGTAGGTCCCAGTCAGAGTAGGGAGAGCAATAGAGAGCAAAAAGAGGAGGGAAGAGGAAAGACCAAAGGAGAGGAGAGTCAGGAGAAAAAAGAAAGGAAGGAGGAAAGGCAAGAAAAAAAATAGGAAGAGGAAGAAAAAGAAAAGAAGAAGAAGAAGAAAAAGGAGAAGAAGAAAGAAGAAAAGAGAGTAGGAAGAGTAAGAAAAGAAAAAAAAAGAGAAAGAAAGAACAAAAAAGGAAAAATGGAGCCAACTAAGGCCCCAGAGAACCTAAACTTTATTCTGCAGGTCTATACCCGGACCTTCCTCGTCCCACCTCCAGGCAATGCCGGCAGAGCCAAGGCCAGGGACGGGGAGTGCAGTGCGGGCCACCTTCGTCCATTGGTGCTAACTTCGCAGGGGCAAAGGGGGGCGATGCAAAGTGCAGATAGAGAGGAGGGGGAGAGGATGCGAATAGCAACACGTGAGCCTCAGAGGGAATGCAGCAATGATGAACAATCAGACAATCAAACAATCAAACAGTCGACATTGCATTAACAGTTATAACATTAGGGCAATCGCGCGGCCACTAGGCCTGAGGAGCATGTATTGTCCCACATAGTTAAAGTCTCAGCGGGGGCTGGGCAGTCCTCAGAAATCCACTTGGCTCCCGCACAGTGGCTATAAGAAAACTCTGCTTGGCAACGATAACAAAGGAAGAACAAAGCACTCAACATAATGCAGTAATAAGAAAACTGTACTCAGCCATCCGGTGGGTCAAGGAAGGGTCCACCGTCCCCAGGACAAAAGGAGGCCGTGATCACCAGGTGCCCGATTCCTACAGCCCAATAGCGTGTGCCGAGGTCAAGTGGGCTCTGTAGAGGGCTTCAAGGGGGAGCGGGATTTGTCTCTGTCCGACGTCTGCGTGTGAAACGCCACTGCATGCAGTACCTGCCATCTGTCATCGTGGCTGTTAAGGAGTCCCTCCAAGTCCCGTCCCCTGGGGTGGCAGAGGGGAGGGAGGTGGGCAGACCCTGGCGCTCCTGGGGCAGGGTCGGGAGAGGCAGTATTCTGGTGCACAACCGTTGTATTGCGGTGTGGAGGCGTGGAGGAAGAGTCCATAAGCGAGAGGCCATCTAAGAAGGAACGTAGGTCGTCCGCGTTGTAGAAGTCTTTGGATGTGCCATTTATTGTTATCCACATCCGCGCTGGGTCGAACAGACCATATTTCACCTCTATCTGGCGGAGCCGAGGGCAGAGGGCCAGAAAGGCCCTTCAGCGTTCACTGGTTTCCTTGGAGAAGTCCGCCAGTATACGGATCGTGTGCCCATCCAGCTGGCAGGGACCCTGTGTGCGCGCTTTCTGTATAAGTTGGCGGGCTTGTCTGTGGCAAAGAAGGCAGGCTATGATCGGTCGGGGTGGGCGTCCGCGCCTGTTCTCCTGGGGCCCAGTCTGTGAGCTCGTTGGAACTCCAAAGGTGGATCAAAGGCATTACCAGTTATCCTAGGCAACGCATCCTGTAGGAATCCATGAAGATCTTCGCCCTCAATATTTTCAGGAAAACCTAGGAAGCGGACGTTGTCCCTCCGGCTCCTGTCCTCCAGGTCTGTCAGCTTTCTGCGGAGGAAGAGGAGTTCCTGGTCCCTATCCTGGAAGGAAGAGGCACGGGCCTCCACTGTTGACATTCGCTGTTCCAATCCCAGAACACGGGTCTGAAAGCTTGCAATTTCCGTACGGATGGATTTCGTTTCCGCGGTCAATGAGACCTTTGCACTATCCATCCCCTCCAATCTGCGGCCAACAGCCAAAATTTCCTGGAAGATACGATCCATGGTGGATTCCTGGGTTGGGTCCGTCATGTTGTGGTGTGTGGCCGGTGGTTGCATCACTGGCGTGGGAAGAGGGCCCTTCGTCTGGAGTAAGGCCTCAGAAAAGAGCAACTGTCTCGCCGGCTTGCCCGAGTTCTTGTGGGACGACCGGCCACCTGGCATCTCCGGCCTCATTGCAGAGCCTGATATCGATGTTGCAGGGGGGGTAGGGTCCTTGCTCAAAGCTGTAATTGGTCGCACTCTGCGTGGTCGGGCAGTTGGGTGGAAGGAAGGGGAGGAGGTTGGAGGGCCCCGGGTCCCACAGCCATGTGGTCAATGTGCATTTCAGTCCCAATGGGGGCCACGGTGCAATTCGTGCTCCAGGAAAAGAAAAGGATCTTAGCCCGGGGAGAAAAGGCGTCTGTCCGTTGCAATATCAATGTGACGGCAGGGCGGAAGCCTCAAACTTCAGCTGGCAGGGGCAAGGGCGCACTGCTAAGCAGGGCGCACCGGTTCCATAAGCGTCGTATCGTGTTGCGGGTCGTCTCCTATAGGGTCCTGCGTCCCTCCACACCTGGCCCTCGCAACGATGAAAGGAGGGAGGGCCGGGGGGTGAGGCAAGGGGCACGAGTTTTAGTCCTCACCTCAGTCACTTGATGGCAGATCTCCAATGATCCCAGTAGGCTTCCAAAGGGGGGCGACTGTGAGTTCCAGATCACGCGTAGCCCCTCCGTCGCTGTAGCGGGACCACTTGACTCTGTCCAAGTTAGCTGGGCGAAAAAAGATGCCAGAAGGCGGCCAGGCGAGAGTGCTACTCAAACCGCAATGGTAAGCTTCATCTCACGGCTCCCGGCACTGCGCCCGTCCCCCTCTAGGGCTTCTCCAGGGTTTCCATGGGCATCTGGCGTGGCAGTGTGCCTGGCACTACGAGATGACCGGCCTGTCCGTCCGTCCTCCTGCGCGGCCCCCCTATGAACCACGGCTTGCCTCCCTGGCAGCAGGATGGGGGGGAGCAGACAGGCAGGGAGAGAGCAGATGAACTCCCCCCCAAAAAAAGGGAGGGAGGTGGACAAGGTCTTGCAGGCCCCCCAGAACAACACGGGGCCCCCCAAGATGTCCGGCGTTCCTCCTGTGAAGCCAGGATGCAGAAGTGTAGAGGAGCAGAAGAGCGGCGGGCAAACCTTGCGTATGGGGCAGGCCGCGAGGGGCCGAGGCACCGGGCCCCCACAACAGGCTGCACTTCAGTAAAAATAAAAATAAAGAGCTAGGCATCCTATTCGCCGCGGTGGTGGGGGGAAAGCAGCATGTCTCACGGCATGGACGAAAGTTAGGTGCCCAGGAGCGTCCGCTCTGGCCCTGGGCCGCCGTCCTCAAGAGCGCCGGTCTCCAAAATCAGAAGAGGCCGCAGCTCTGGGCTCCTCCGCAGGCCGCACCCTCACACTGCCGATCGCCCCCAAGTCTCGGGTCCGCGGCGCACGTTGGGGGCGTCCTCGCTACCGGAGTGATCTCCAGGCTCCTCTGTGCCCCCGGAGAGAGGCTCCGTGCCCCCGCGATGCCCCCGTCCCCGTCCTCGGCCCGGCTGCCTCGCTGAGCTCTCCGTCTAGGCGGCCATTGCGCTCCGTGGCCAGACCACGCCCCCTGAACATGCGATTCTTGAACCAGTAGGGACACAGGGAATAGTTTTAGGAAACCTAACTTAGCTGGACTGCACTGAGAGGAGATCACAATTGTGGTCCATTTTTCCCAAGAAGAGATGTGCTTAACTTTATTGCTTAAAGAGACTTTGCTTTTTCCTGAACTCTGATGCTGAATCCTGATGCCTTGCTGATCGAACTGATGTCCTATTGACGAAGACTGTCACAGCTTGCTGAACCATACTGAGGACAGGTATTAAGACAATGATACGCCTTGTTATGTCTATTTGTTTTTGCTTCTAGGTGCCAACCACTAATTTTGATAGAGCCATAGTTAGATGTTTTTCCAAATTTGTGTTGACTGAATTGTTTGCATTAAGTACAAACATACTATTCTAATCTGATGTTAGTTAGAGTTCTCCCGGATTATGCTTGCTACTTGAAATAACAGTTGATGTCTTTTCTTTGCTGAATCTAAATGTATGTCATATCGTTTATGCAATTAATCTTGCTATTAATTTGTGCTGTAACCTTAGAATGTGTAGTAGCTCAAGCCTTGATTATATTGCGATTCTTTCTCCGCTTTGGTCAGCCAGTGTTGTTTCTGTATGTTCATCATTTGATATTGAGACTAAGGGCCAGATGTAGGAAGCATTTTGCATGGTGCAAACTGCGAAAATCGCAGTTTGCGCCATGCAAAATGCTCATCGCGATGCTCATTCACAATTTGCGAGTTGGTACTGACTCGCAAATTGTGAATGCGACTCGCACATAGGAAGGGGTGTCCCCTTCCTATTTGCGACTCACATCGCGATGCTAAATTGCTTTGTGACCGCGAATGCCACACTGGTGGTAAACCATTCACAAAAGGAAAGCGGTCCCCATGGGACCCCTTCCCCTTTGTGAATGTTGCCCAAAATGTTTTTTCAGAGCAGGCACGTAACCAAATGGTTTCGTTATTTTTTTTATTTTGCAACTCGTTTTCCTTTAAGGAAAACGGGCTGCAAAATAAATTTAAAAAACTGCTTTATTTAAAAAGCAGTCACAGACATGGAGGTCTGCTGTCTTCAGCAGGCCACCATCCCTGTGAGTGCAGGGACTCGCTATGGGGTCGCAAAATGCGACCCACCTCATTAATATTAATGACGTGGGTCTTTGCGACCCCATAGCGAATCGCAGACGGTGTCTGAGACACCGTTCTGCATCCGATTCGCAAAATCGGAACTTGCTACATCTGGCCCCTAAGTTACGTGACATTAGCATTGTTAATATAGGGAAATAAACATTTTAACTTTTAAATAAAGGTGTGGTTATTCATGGCTGCGAGGTCCTGGTGTGTGTAAATTACTGACTCTTATTGATTATTGATGTCTGATTATTATTGCTATTGATTTGTATTGGTACGGGTTTACATGGTGGGAACTACTCGAAGCTCAGTCAAAAGTTCCATCTGCCTATTCGCGTCTCCTTGTAAGTTTACTTATTAAGGTCTGACGCGCTAACACAGCTCCCCAGAACTGACAATGTGCAACACATCTCTGACCTGGGCTTTGCATTGTCTTGGCTGCACAATGCACCCTCAACGTGAGATCTGGCAACGCTCTGCAACCAGTATTTAAGGTACTCTTGTTCAGTGGGCCTAAGTAGGTCCCTGTAAATGGACAATGTCCCATCGTGGCTGGCCTGAACATATGACTTTGCTACAGTCCAGCACAACCAGAAAACTACAGTTGGCGCTTTCTGTTTTTTTGGCACTATTTTCACTGAAATCTTTAGAATTACATATCTCGGGTCTAGAGATTTTTGTTGTTTTGGTCATGTTTTATTTATTAAAATGTACTCTATTTTTCTAACCTGGTGTAGAAGTCTTCTTGTGTGTGTTTTCACTTTATTACTGTTTGAAGTGTTGCACAAATACTCTACACATTCCCTCCAAGTTAAGCCTGACTCCTCTGTGCCAAGCTGCCAGAAGGTTGAGCACAGGTTAATTTAGGGTCAGCTCATGCTTTCACCCTGGCAAGGATTGTGGTTCCTCCTTGAGTAGGGTTTCAGCCCCTCTCAACCAGTAACCCAATTTCTTACTCCTTCTTACTCCTCCTCCTTACTCGTTCTAACTAGCATTCTATTTCTGATTAAAACTTAGGAGAGCAGATTCTTCTCAAATCGAGCGTGCCTCCTCATCCTAGGCAGGCAGACTTTCACCAAGGCCATGACACGAAATTAGGACTTCCATCAATTCTAGGTGATGTGAGTGAATGTTTGAAAGTTGACTGGGTCAGTATGCAGATTCTTTTTGACCTTTCAACAACATTTGACAGTTGGCCGTCCCATTTTTTAAAGCATTTCACAGAGGTGCTTTTGCCTGTGTAGCTTCGTTCTTGGATAATCATTATCAACCCACCCCCCAGCTCCTTAGAAATTAATTGAACTTGTGGTGTTATGGCATTCACCAGGGATCTGATATCTCCTCATTATTTTTATTAAATCATTACACCTGCCCACTTGCAAGTATTTGCAATTAATTTATCTTCTCTTGTGGCAGAAACTGTTCTTAATGCTGCTTACACCCAAATTATTTTTCAGATGTCCGGTAGCAAAAAGGTAGCCCATAATTCCCCTGCATGCATTCCAGTGGTGCTTCCAACTATGAGATACTGGAGGACCAAGACTTTCTAAAGCTAAACCTGTCAAAACCTGTATTCATCTTATCATTGTCCACCTTGTTCGAAATTGTTGTTACTTTATTAATCGTGCACTTAACCTGATATTCTTTACATCAATGATACTAGTCTGTGCGATGTCAACAGAGTCAAAGAATATATTACCTCACATTTCATAAAGATTGGAATTGGAGGTCATATGATGTCACTTCTTGTGATGTCACGTGTGTGGTGAATCGACGTCCATGAAGAAGCAAGGAAGGAGCCATAGGCAGTAGCAATGAAAAAGTGATGAAGACAGAGGTTAGGTAATATGTGAGCACAGAGGAGAAAGGTTAGAGGGGGTTATATGTGTGTGTGTGTGTGAGACTGCTTCGTTGGGGCAGAGGTGGTGTTACAAAGAATGGTAGGAGCAGGTAGAGATGTTCAGAGGAAAGTGGTTAGAATGGAGTTGGAAATACTGGAGTAAAGTGGAACCAATATCGCAAGAGATGATGTGGGTAAGATAGTTACGAATGTTTTAATTAGGGCTGTTCAACATCAAAGCGATGGTCCAACTTGATCTTCGTATTTAAATGGGTTGGACTGAAAGACAAACCTGAAAAAGTATAGCTCGCGCTTGAAATGGCAGTTACTATTGGTACTGAGTACCCGTACTTCTCTAATCTGAAAGGGTGAGTACCTGCACTTCTTAGCACTGCTGCACTTGCGATGAGGAAACAGGTTGTCTAAAGATTGAGTTACCTGCACTTGTATGTCCATTCAAAGCAGTGAGGATATCAAGAAAATAATATAGTTATGAAAAACGTAAGAGTGAAACGTTAGCAGGAGCCCTCTTCCAAGAGAGAGGTTTCCCTGAGTCTTGCTAATCAAGGGACAGTCCTAACCGTTTTCACCACTTGCAGCTCTGGATATTGTTGTTGGCATTTTGTTCCTCACGGTGAAGTGAAATTTCAGATCTGGCTTTCAAAATGAGTTTTTCTTTAAAAAAAAAAAAATCATAATTGTTTTTTGCCTCGCAGAAGAGGGACCCTAGCGTCACTGAGACGAGAGGTCAAAAGTGACGGGGAGGGTGACAGCGCGTGACAGTGACTGGCCGGTTGACGGCTCACAGGTCCTCTGACATCGGTCTGTTTACATAGCGCCTACTGTAGCACTACCTGCCACCGGAAGTGAGCGCAAGACAGTGCAGGAATTTCCGGTGACGTCGCCGTCTGGACTCCATTAGGGCTGCAGCTGAGCAGAACCGACTCACAGTAGAGTACGGGCAGCGGAGTCAGTGGCAGCTGATCCCCCCGCACCGGATCCACCGCGGCCCCGGGGCGCCCCCTCCCCTGCACACCCCGCGCCCCCACCCCTTTCCCCTCCCAGCCCCGCCGCCTCCCACCACGGCCGCTCTCGGCGAGGAAACTCTGGCCTCGGCTTCCTCCTCCTCCTCATCGGACTCGGACACCGGCGGTGCCTCCCCGCCCCCGCGCAAGAAGCTGCGAGCCTCGGCGGCGGAGGGCGCAGGAGAGCCCGGGGCTTCGGCAGCAGCAGCAGGCCCAGCCGCCCAGGCAGCCGGCCCCGGCCCGCTCCCCCCCTCCCGCGGCGGCCCCCGCAGCCTCAGCCCGCAGAGCGCCGCCGCCATGCAGGCCAACGGGGCCCAGGTGCCGGGGGGACAGGGGACGCAGGAGCCGGGGACCCAGAACGGCGAGACTCCTCCGGAGCCTGCGCACGCCAACGGGCTGCTGAGCCTCAACAACAGCAACAACCTGAACCTCAACAACAACGGAGTCACCCCGACAGCTTCTTCCTCGGGAAGCGCCTCCACCGCCGCCCCCGATCTGGGGGCTGCCCTCAAGAAGAAGAAGCGCCTGTCTCAGTCCGACGAGGATGTCATCCGCCTCATCGGGCAGCACCTCAACGGGCTGGGGCTCAAGTGAGTGCCCAGGCTGAGGGTCGTTCGGAGGGAGGGCAGGCCGAATCCTCCCGCTGTACTGAGCAGGTTGTCACCGAGCAGACTCCTTAGTGGTAGTGTGGAGGAGGGAGATGAAAGGAGCCATGAATGCTCCAGGTGTAGCTGGCTGGGGAGGTGTCCGTCTTGAGACTCCCAAGAGAGATCGGATTATTTGAACAGCTGGTTGTAGGCAGTGATGGTTTATTCTCCTGGCAGTTTAATCGCCTTGGTGACAGGTGCCATTCCTCCTGGGGCGTAAGAGGGAGAAATGAGGGGTATGGAATGGCCGAATCACTGAGTGCCCTAGCCCAGAAAGGCAAGTTTCGGGGAGTTGGCTCCCCACCCCTTAACGTAACCGTCGCTGTACTTGTTCAGTGTCGGCCTCATGTCACCGTGTCCTAAGTGGCATTTAGGACAAGGAGTGTCATCCACCAGATCACACAGGCTCTTGTTTACGTCCTGAGAGAGAAGGCCGCCCCTCCTATCTTAGTAGATCTGGATGTTTAAAAGGGAGAGGCCGTTCTTTCAATTTGTCCTGATCTGTCCCAGGCGATTGTTTTGTTGTTTAAACTAAACTGTGGCCCTGTGTGGGTTATAGAGTGTCCCCCACTCCCCTATGACCCCGTTGTTGTTTATGTTCGCGTCACAATGTGTCTCTGCATCGTTCTCTGGCAGCCTAAACGCATAGCTTCAAGCCCCCAACCTCTACCAAACTACATACACTCTTCGTGGAACGAGGGTCTGCTGGCTGCCTCTCCTTGCATGAAAGACAGTGCTGAATCCAGTCAGAGGGCTGCTTATTTCTGTTTACGATTAAAACTACACTGGCGCTGCTTTGTTATAGTGTGGCACTGCGTCTTCTATTTGCTGGATTTACATGGGAGACGCAGTGTGTTTACTATCGCCTTTGCGCTTCAAATGTCTAGCGGTCTTAGGCAGAGGGAAATCTTCATGGCCTGTGGTGTGCTATTGAAAATAACGAAGCATTGAAACCGAGGGCTGTGAACTTCATCGGGTTAACATGGCATCCCTCTCTTTCCCTCTGCAGCCAGACCGTTGATCTTCTCATGCAAGAGTCGGGATGTCGTTTGGAACATCCTTCTGCCACCAAATTCCGCAATCATGTCATGGAAGGAGAATGGGATAAGGTAACAGTAGACCGCAGATTCGGGGGGGTTAGTGGGCCTGTATTTTAATACTCTAGTTTATTCTGGTCTTTATTTTCTTTTTTCTTTATAGGCAGAAAACGACCTAAACGAACTTAAATCCCTAGTGCATTCACCTCATGCAATTGTGGTAAGAGGCCCAGTAGAAACGTCTCAAATATTCATTAAAAAGGTGTGCAATTTGCCATGCTTCTAAAACTAATTAGCGTTTTTCTTTTTCTGGCATGCATTAAGTAAATATTGATTGCTGTACATTCGACTGTTTAACAATATTTTTTCTGTACACATTGAGTGAATACAACTGCGATTCAAGAAATAAAACTGTTTGAAGTGAACATGGTTAATACGGTCTATCTCTGGAGGGGCACGTATTTTGTGGAATGGGATCCGACAGTGCAGATCCCCTTGCACAACTGAATGTTCACGGTCGTGTCACAGCTTGCTGTGTGTTAACAATGACTACTTTGTTTCCAAAAGGGTTGGAAAGAGTGGTTGTGTAAAGCGTCCTTTGTATGCGTGTTGTTGTGTGCAGTGGTCTTTGTGCTTAGTTTGTGGACGTACGGTGCCCCAGTTCCCGAAGTTTGACAGGGAAGCCTCAGTGGTGTGGGCGGCTGTCAGTCAGCACCGCTCGCTGCCTGGAGGGACCGCCCGGCCTGGGTGTAAACAATGCCTGATCAGCTGATGGCTGCTCTCCTGCAAGCTGATTCATTTGTTGTCAAACGGGCAGCTTCCTGCCGGCGAGGAGGGCGGGATGAGCTAGCAGGAAGTGCAGCCGCACAAGCAGATGTCCTGTCGATCAGAGCTGTGTCTGGCTGCTGCAACTTCTGGCTAGGCTGAGCGTTTCCAATGTGTTTAATATTTCTCGTTTGCTTTGAGACACGCCAGAGTTAAAAGCGATCTTTACGGCGTTCAAAATGAACAATAATAGAGGGCACCTCACTCCGAAGCTTCATCCCTTTTCACGTCTGTTTTGTTTTGTGTAATGTTTGTGAAAACGCAGTAACTTGTATTGTGCGATATAACATTTTAACTGGTGTGCCTCGTTTATAGTATAATTTGAATGAAAAATGTTTATAGATGTTAGCAAAATATACAGACCGAAGCCATGAAATAGCTGAACGCTGGGCTTGTGTTTTTTTTTTTTTTTTTCACATCGTCTTTCGGAGTACCCAGATAACAGTAGTTAAGCGGAGTATACATGTTATTGGTTAACATATTCGCGTGTTAATAAGCCATATTGCTGAATCGCCAAAAGACCCTTCCCTAGGCCTGGTGTGCGTGTATCTTGTCAAGCAGAATGTAATTGATAAATACCAACCGTACGCCAAAGACAAATCCTTGAAATGGACTTATAAAAGTTGCAGGGTATCTGTTTGCCACAGAGAAGTCGGGTACTAAAGTTCTTCGGCTCAGTCAGTTCTTTCAAATATAAGGACATGCAGGTAGTCGATAACAGCGTATAACTGCTGATTAAAAACACAGGCACCGATCCAAAAACTCAACGCCTTATGTGGAAGCCACCAGTCAAGTCGCCCATTATGGTCTGTTTTCTACTTGCATGCATGGGCCGACAAGTTCCAGAACGCGGAATGAAACTTCAGTGGCTATTTTAAGTGGCATAATATATACATAAAAGGTGCTGGTTGAGCCTGTGCTCGGCTGCATTATCCCTGTAGTCGACCTAGTGGGTAGACAGCCATGAAGGACCAGCGCTGTAGCAGACATAGTTGCATGTGCAAATTAATGGTGTATTTTCACTTTAATTTAGGGTATAGCTTGAATGTAATAACTTTGTGCACTTTCTGTGTGCCGAACATAAGTTCATGTCGCTGTTACACAACACTGTTTTTTTTTTGGTTTATCTTACTAGCTTGTTTGTGTCTTACTGAGTTTAGTCTGTTCAGGTCTGACAATTCGGGTTGGACTTTCCTATTGGAGTAAAACCCAAACTGTTTTGTATATGTCTGGTTTCTGGCTAGAGAGGCATAGTAGGCGAAAGATGGGGCACAGCACCAAGGGATAGCCAATGGCTGAGACTAATTCATACGTTTCTTCCTGCTCCTGGTTGTTTATCCTATGCTTAGGCCTTTGCTTCGCAAAACGGTAACTGTTATTTCCATCTTTATTCCCTTTCCTCTGGACTTCTCTCCCCTCTGGCCGCTCTGGGCAAAGAGCGGGGTCCATAAGTGCTAGGGAATGTCCAGTGGAGTTGCAGATTGTGAAGAGGCATAGTAGCAATCTTTTAACAGTAGGGGAGCAGCTGTTCAAAGGGTTAACCTTTCCATCCCAAAGTTTAACCCACGCCACTAACTCCAAAACGTGCATATATTTTGGAACTGGTTTTGATTTAAATTCTAATTTGTGAAATCGGAACAATGAATCATGGTAATTAAGTGTACATCAGTTCGTCTCGTTTGTAAGAGGGTGGATGTTTTGAGCTGACACAATAGTGATCTGGGCATGTGGCAATCCATGCAGTTCAGTTTCAGTGATGCCGCTACTAGGATATCGAGTGTTTGTGACAGGCTGTAGGTTTTTATTTTTTTATTATAATTATTACGACATTTTGTGGCCAAGAGTCTTGTCTGGCTTGTCTACATCTTCCTTTCTTCACCTTCTCTATTTATAACTGAGGCTGGAAGCATTACCTTTAAAATAATTTATGGTGAAATGGAAGTAACCTCTCCCTCTCCTCCGCCCCCCAAAAGATTTTTAGGAAGTGAAGCACACTTTATTTACATATGTTCTCTAACTTTACGTGCATCCTAAAAGGGGATTATGTTTTCAGTAATCCAAGGGAGGGCTTAACATCTGTAAGGAACTGCCATTATATAAATGCAGTTCAGTGTCACTGTCGCAGTACTGAAACCATTCACCCGTGCTGTAGGGCCTTTTATATTAATTATTGCCAATTAATATTTGTTTATCTTGGCAAGATGATACATTGTGAGATAGCAAGTAAGTGTATAGATTGAGCTGCTTGTTTGTAAATTTCTCTTTTTTTTTTTGTTTTTTTTTTTTTTTCTTATCGTTCGTGCACTATATAGCTTTATCATTAAAACTGCACGCCTGTGGGAAAGCATGACCATTTCAGTTGAAAATGTGCTGACTGTACATGACAGTGCACTACTACTTCATGCTTTAGTAGTATATATTAATTAAAACTGAAAGTTTTTAAACATGAACCGACAAACATTCCTGCTTCTCTGAACTTTGTAAACGTAGAATTAAAACTAGAGGGGGAGAAAGTAGTTGGTCAGCCTACAAAGATATGTTGACTGCTGTACTGAGTCCATATCCCTTAGTGGACATTGAAAGGGAAATCCTTAAATGAGTTAGTGACTGTACAGTGGAAAAAAATTGAAAGCAGTAGTTCACTACGTTTTGACTTCTGAACATGTCCCCTTGGCACTGTAGCTACAACATCCATCCAGATTGCATCATGCTCTTCTTGAATCTCAGCACTGCATGGTTTGTCATATTGATGTCCTGTTGAATTTCCTTCTTAATGAAGTTACCTTGAGGAATATAATTCCTTCACTGCATCTGGAACACATGTTCAACATTTACCCCAGCTGTACTATTAGAGACTGGGGGAGAGAATCATATTTTTCTCTCGGGTATTGCACATATGCCACATTATACATGCATTACATATGTGCATGCTCACATTGACTCTTGCTCGCACACTGTGGATTCTTGCAACATAATAGTGGTCCACTCTTTAGTCCTGACTTTTACTTAAATTCATATCTGGATGAGCCTTGTCCACTGTGACTAAGGGTGGGGTTATTTAGGTAGTTGGTTACTACCTGGCATTCATGTCTAGCAACTCTGTTGCACATTTGTTTTGAAATTAGTGATTTTCTTTTCCTGATAGTTCCATTTGTTGATGGGGAAATACTTGTAGATGTCAGAATTTTCTGTGGTGGCTTATCCAAGCTGCTTTGTGAACTATAGGTTTTAACTGCGGGGGTGGGGACAGTCAGGGGGCTATAGTAGCTGGGTTGTTTAACTATGTTTTCCACCCTCTCCTCCACCTCCCACTCTGTGAATGTGCCTTAGAACAAGCCTGGTCTTTCAAACAATGTGTGGAGGTAAAGATGTTTTAATTTTGAGCAGTGCGCTGAGCTGGATCCACACAAATTGAGAATTCTGTTTGTGTGACCTCAGAACAGTTTGGCACCTATGTTGAGTCCTATAGTTTTGACACACATGGTGGGAGAAATAATGTTGAAGCATCTGTGTGTGGTGTGTATTATTATTATTATTATATTTTTTCTTTTCTCAAGCTCTATCTGACCCGGATGGGAAACTCTGTTGATGGGGAATCTCTGGTTTGTTTTACTTGAGGTTCTGCAAATTCCAGACTAGCATGTTTACATGGCATGGTTTTAGCTTGTTGAAGTCACAAGGCAACAATGCTTTGAGGCTTAGTTATGTGACATTGAATGTTGGGTAAGAGCCATGCCTTGTGGGCACTAGTACTGCAAGTGGTTCCATGTACACTTTAAATGAGAGGGTTAGTGTTAGGTCTAGCAGGATGCCATAAGAGTATGGTGGTACTTGGGATCTGGACAAGTCAATTTCAGTTAACGGTAACCTGGAAGTGAGTGGTTAGTGGGTTGTGCTGTCCTGTCCATGGCATCAAAGTGTTGGTGAGATTAGGAGTCAGGGCTCACCATTGTGTCTGATCCACTACCTGTATTATTGCTTTTTGCATCTTTAGCGGAGAGTGATGGTTTGTGGTGGGCAATAGATAATTTGGAGTTGACTTGGGGACTGTCGTAAACTCTCCTGTGGTCATGGATTCAATGGCCCAGGAGACTCCATTTTAGGGACACCCCAGTCAAACTCCGGGGATGGGGTCCCTGGAGCTAATCTTCTGGAAGTTGGCTCCACAAATGCCCCTCTCACGCAATTAAAAAAAAAATAAATAAAAAAATGTACTGACTCCAGAGGAAGGGGTTGCCAGGGCCCTCTTTGAGGCTTGTAGGGAGGATAGAGTGCATCCCCTTCCCAGTCTAAAATGGCTACTGCTGTATCCTTGTTGTGGCACTCAATCAGATCTTATCTCAGGATCTGTTGGCTCTGCCCATCGTCCGTGGAGTGATATATGCATACATTTTGAGGCTTAATTTCACTAAAACTACTGAACAGATTTACACCAAATCACAAAAAGCGTACTTGCTGACCAAAATCTAACTTTTTACCCAGTTTAGCATAATTTGTTCAGTCAATTTGGCTGCAGCAGTGTTTAATTTTCCTATGAAAGTTGCATGGGGAAACTTGTCAACCAGTGGCAAAGTCATTAGCAAACTAAAAAATGTTTTCCTATCTAAACACAGTCCTATCTAATTATAAAGTGTCAATGCTTCTGGTTATGTTCAGTATATCATGGAGGTGTGTGCACCCCCGACCCCGGGCAAGAGAGCCAATGTACATGGATATTATTTGCACTGGCAGTTGGTCGCTGCCTGAATTTCGGCATGTAACTTGGAGCTTCCCTTCAATTTCTTTCAATGGCTTTGGTTCGGTTTGGAACCCGCTGCATGATGGTAGGTCCCTCTGGTCCGGCTAGGAACAAGCATGCTAGCAACTACTTAAGACTTGCTGGCCTTACTGTGCTGCTACCACATGTGCCCCCCCCCCCTTTCCCAACCTGAGAGCATAAGAGGGCCATCTAAGAAATCTACTGCTACGAAGTAGCGATGACTTGTGGTGCCTGACGAGCACTGTTTCACTGCACCACTTTATTTCTTTGATCCTGCAGAGTCAAGAGGCTAAAAGAACTCCATTGAGCTTGTAGTGTTTCTCTTGTTCTGATGGTAGTACTTGCACTCCAAAATCATACTGAAGCTTGGGTTCGCCCATCAGTGTGGAGTAGCTGATCCAGCTCATCTAAAGCTCCCTGAAAGGTAGAGGATCCCTTTTTGTATCAGTAGCACAGGCAACCCTAATTCTAGGAGGTAGGCTTGTGAGACGCTAAAGGTGTATTTCTAGCCATAGTTACGTGGGTGCACGCCAGCTGTCGTTTTAACATACGATCTGTACACACAGTGACTAAAACGTACATTTAAGAATGTTTTAATTAGATGCAAGAATTCCAAACCAGTGGAATTATATGGTCATGCTTCCTCCTAACGCACCACAAATACAAGCTTCTTTGCACTCTAGTTTGTGCATGGGTGTGTTAGTTACTTTGACCATATTAGGCCAATTTCATTTTTATCAATGCTTTATTGTACCTGGGACCTATAAAAGTCTTTCGGTAGAGTCACTGGTTATTCTTACATGGGGTATTGTATATTATTTAGGACCATTGACTCTTAAGTAGCTGTGGGTTAGGAACCTGCCTGCTTTTTAGGATTTGTGAGATTAGGTTAGAGTCCGTGCCAATTTCACTGCTCCATATTTTTTTTTTCTTTTTTTTTTTTTTTTTCTTTTCAGTGTCTACCTGGAGATAGTTCAATATTGTTTAATAGGAAATTAATACCACCGTCTGCCTACAGGCAGTACCTTAACTCTTGAAGCAAATGTTCTTTCCCGGAGAGAGATGACATTGAGCAGACCTGGAAATTACTTAAAGAGGCGCCTTGGAGTAGAAAATTTGCATTAGGTCCTAACTAATTAGAAATCATTGAACCGTAAGAAACCCTCATACTGTATGAATACCCTAGACTAGTGGTTCCCAACCTGTGGTCCAGGGACACCTGGGGGTCCGCGAAACCTCCTCAGGGGGTCACCGACTGCTTAGAAAATTAAATATTATGGTCAGATTAGGTCCCTAGCTTTCAGTAATGACCCAGTATGGGGTCCCTGGGTTCCAATAATGACTCAGTGGGGGGCCATGGGTTCCAGTAAAGATAAAGTGGGGGGTCCACAGATGTCAAAAGGTTGGGAACCACTTCCCTAGACATGTCAGCATTGTCCTGTCTGCAGCATTTCAGTGACTGCCATAAAATGGTTGTTGTTGTAATTTTTAGGGTCAAGGCACAAGCACCTTGGCCTTTTGTGATCTCTCTCTCTGGGCTTTTAACCACAACCATTCTTGCTATTTATTTTTTGTTGTGCTTGTTGTAAATGCTTCATTTTTATTGGTTCATTTTGTGAAATGTCCCTCCTTTGTGTGGCAAGTTCCATTGCAGGCTATTTCCCTAAGTGAGCATTTTTGTTGGCCATCACACTACGTCACACTTCCTCCTGTTACAGTGTGTGATGGCCCTTCCTTCGGTTTCATCCCAGCTGCGATCCTTTTCAGACATTCACGCAGGGAGCCAATAACTCTAGTGCTCGCGGCAGCAGTGGCGCTTTGAAGTGACTTGCTTATATCAACTGTTTTTTACTTTTCATTTTCAATTTGTGGCAAGAAAAGTCAAGTTATGAATTTACAACGCTAATCGCTCTGACTCTAGACCCATTGCTTGCAAATGCTTGTTAGGGTATCAAGTCAGGCGTTGTAAGCGCTATATACATACCATTTCAATATGCAATCACCGTCCCAACGTATTCTGGTTCTAAAAACGTGTTAACACTCTCCTTCAAAGCGGGTAAACTGTCTGCTGTATTACCCGGCCCGCTATCATTAGTGAAATTCAAGCTGGTAGTTTTATGCCCCCCATTTCGTTTCAAATCCTTCACTAAAAGAGACAGTAGTAGTAGTTCGTGTGTGTGTGGTTTTTTTCTTTTTTTTTCTTCAAGTTTCAGCTTTATAAAACGGTGGAAAGGTTATCTGCTAGTCCTCTGGACTTGCCTTCACTGTGTGTGTGTGTGTGTGTGTGTGTGTGTGATGTACAGCAAACTATTTTGGTAATTCAGTCTTCAGATCTAAGCACGTGGTTGTTTATTCAGTGATTACAGCCTAATTTGTACGAATGAGTCATTATTGGTGAGTTTGAAATAATTATCACTTAACATAGAAAGTGTCAATGCGTAACAAGTTTCATTTGATGCAAAGTCTTGGCCATTGAATACACAGTTAACATACAGTGTAGACCAGCATTTCTCAAGCTGTGGGTTGATAGAGAGCCTATTTTTGGAGGGTCAGGTTGGTCCAAGCAATACAAAAAGGTGCCTTTAAATTCTATATTTAGAGAGATGGAGATCAAATGTCAGGCTATGTCTTCTGACTAACTGCTGCTTGTGTTTTGTTAGCATGGAGATTGGTGTTTTTCAAACATCTGTCGCTTTGTAGTTAGAGAAAGTAAAGTGAATTGTACAACAATCTTGCTGAAGTACAAGGAGTAGGAAAGGAAAGCCTGTAAGATGTAATTTGTTTGTAACACAAAGCAAAATGTAAATACCTGTACACATTCCGTGGCTAGGAAAGCAAAAACGAAATTATTATTATATATATATTTTTTTTTTTTTTGATAATTCTGAAGTGTGATTGAAAGACTTTAATAGGATCAAAACAGATCAAGAACCATTTACTTTGTGATACACAAATGATAAATACTCTCTGAAACCGGATTTCCAAATATTATCATTTGTGCGCAATCTAGCTTGATGTGTAAAACCTCTGTGCAAATTTAGTGGTCATTTAAATGGAAAATATCAGTAAATGACACTACACTACCACACAATTCTCGCCCACCTCATGTCCTTTAAAGGTAGGAGGATTCTGAAAAAAAAAAAAATTGCTAGGTAAATTCTTAAACAAAACAAAAAAAAACAAAAAACATCAAAAAATAATTGGGTTGTGGTTCTGAAATGTTCAGAAGCACGGGCCTAGACTGATGCATCAGAAACTGTGTATTGCCGTACATTAGAGAAATAAACTAATCCGGAAGAGTTGAGGGAAAAACTCTTTTTTTTTTTTTCCCCCCCCCTCCCCCTAGAAAATCCAAAGTTGTCTTCCTTTATGCCTCACATGGTTCTTGTTACTGAATGTTTGAAACATACAGTATGTCAAGAATATATTTTGCCTATTTTTCTACTAAGTGTGAGTCATTCAAGTTAACTGGTAGCATATCTGGGCAAAGGGTCATACTTTCTGCTTCACTTATTTTCAGACAGACAGAACTCTGTCATTGAAGTCGGTGGTTTAAGGTTAAATGCCGGGCACAGGATTTTTGTATTGTTCCTTTTATAGTAACGAGAGAGTACATACATGGGAAGAGCTACCGATTTGAACTCTTGCTTTTGAGCTCCTTTTTAACTGTTGACTGGATTATGAAAAAAAAAAAATCCTCTAAGATGGCACCATCTCTATACATGCCCTTGCGTCTGCCATATCCTCCAATTTCCAAATTAGAAATCTGTGTGTGTTTTTACCTCCCATGAAAAAGGGTTTTGATTTTTAGGTTTTTATGTAACAAATGGAGCTGATGGCTAGCAACTGGGTTACCTTCTTAATATCCTTGATACTTGGTGGCAGATTGGACAATTTAGCCTGCTCCTCATCTCGACTGGCACATTCAGTGTCTGATCTTCATTGTAATTCGACACAGCCTGAATTTAAATTCAGCCCCTCCCTATCCAGAAAGTGTTGTGTGTGTTCTGTCATCAGAGGACTCTTTTTACACTTTCTAGTTCCTATTTTGTTAACTCAATAATCAATCAATCTTTATGGGGATTTGGCAAAACTCCATAAAAGAAACAAAAGAAGATAGAATACATTTGTGAAAAGCCTTATAATTCTAAACTAAAATTGGTATAAAATGAAATTAATACATACAATCATTCAGTGTAAAATATATTGTGTGCAAACCTTTGCAGCAAATAGGAATTACATCCAGTTCATGATTTATAACATTCTGAAGTATGAGGTTGTCAGACTGCTGTACCAGCAGTCAAAACCAGCTAAAATAGGGAGGGACACATTAAAAGGATAAAAATCCTTCTGCAAAATATTTTATCTGCAAACAGAGAAGAATAAGTCCATTATCTTAATTTACACTATCCCGTGGCATAGTCTTTTTGATCGCAGACTTAATGTGTGACAAAATTGCACAGCATGTTAAAACATCATCCAGGTTGCGTAAGATTTAGACAACATCTTGATAATAACGGTCTTTGATTTAAAACAGTGGACACAATTCACATATTCTAATGTCCTCATAAAATGTACAAAACAACATAATGTACGGTGGATTGACTGGTTTTCCTATCATATGGGCATTTAGGTAGCTTTTCTTACCCGTGCCTCCATTTTAGGTAATGCACCTAAATGATTAAGTCTAGCTGGGCTCAATTTAGTTAAATTAAAATTGTCCCTGGGTATTTATTACAATAATTGGGTGCCTTTTTGTATTCCCTGTTGCATAAATCCTGAGCAGTATCTATTTACAGTACTTCGCTCTCTCTAACTCTCGGGTGATTCTTCCTCTCTCTTGTGATTCTTCTCTCTTGTGATTCTTCTCTCTTGTGATTCTCTTTCAGCCTTCCTTCTTCCCATGAAAATTGTTAACTCTTTTACTATATTGCAGGACCTTAAAATTAATATAATCTATTTACTGCAACAACTTATTCGTGTTTGCCGACCTTTGAATTTTGTCATGGTGTTCAAGTTTTAGGCAATCTCTGATTATGTCCTTGGTAAACTTGGTACCGGTCTTGCTTTGTGTGTGTGCTAAAAGTCGACGTGGAGCATGGGAGTGCCAGAAATCTACGTAAAAAAAATAATTCT
This sequence comes from Pleurodeles waltl, assembly GCF_031143425.1. Classification (NCBI taxonomy): domain Eukaryota; kingdom Metazoa; phylum Chordata; class Amphibia; order Caudata; family Salamandridae; genus Pleurodeles; species Pleurodeles waltl. Next base: position 151,707,288 of record NC_090444.1, read on the forward strand.
GAGTCTGTAAAATCATGCTGTTGGTCATATCCCAAACTGACGGCTGGTAGACATATACTCCTTTAGTTCGGTTTTAAAATTGTACTGATACACATGCAATCCTTCGTTTCACATGGGTGTTGACAGGTCACACATTCACGTGGATCGGTGTCTGTGTGTGTGTGTGTATGTGTGTTTTTATTGTTATTATTAAATGCACGCTGATTGCAACGGTTACGTTACACGCCAACTCCTTTGAGGAGGAATTGAACTTGACGGGATGCCTGATGTAATAATCAGCAGTGAACTTATTTTTTTTCAAGGCACAAGCATCTTCAGCATGACGTAATTGGACAATAGCAACTGCCATAAAGTTTCTCTTCAAACTCCCTATACCCCCTCCTTATTATTATTATTATTATAAGATACATGTGGGATTATTTAGTTTTTGGTGTGTTTACAGATTGTTTCTTCTGATGTCCTGATGAAGGGCAATGTCCCGAAATGCATTGGGATAGTGTGATTCTGTGGCTATTGATTGATCAATACACCAATGAAGATGTCATTATGTTGTACCTTCAGTAAACAAGTGGAATTACACCAGAGCACTAGTGATGGATAACAATTCTTGAAGGTAGACACTAACAAATACTGATCAAAAAGAATTAAAAACAAAAATATTAATCTTGGTCAGAACATTTGAGTAGTGCACCAAGGGGACTTTGCCCATTGGGGTGATGCAACAGATATTATTTGTTTACGCCTACGGCCAGAAGATTATACCCAAATGCACACAAATAGAGAAAAACGAAAACACACTGATTTAAAAGGAGTGCACTGTTTATGAATATTTTATATCTATATCGATTTGTCCTAGATATCAACACTGCATCATCTGCATAAAGTAGAATGATGGTAGAACAGGTACCAACTCTGGGTGCGTCAGCTGTTCTCCTTTGCAGGAGAACATCCACCCCATTTATACATAGTGAAAATAAAAAGAGGGCAAGAACACAGCCCTGCCTGATTCTTCTTGCAGGGGTGTGGAATTTATTAAAATATCTACTTGTCCAGGGGACAGGTTGCTTCTCAAATCTACTTGTCCTGTAAAAAGATCTACTTGTCCCTTTGGTGCCATGTAGTGTGGCGACAAATTATGGCAGCAATTAATAGCCTCTCTGATTATGCCAGGGCTACCACCATAGTAGGGCTTGAATACTTGGAGTTTCAATTGCTACTGTAGCAATTTCCTTATTTTGCCACCTTTCTGCAGATCTGCATACTGGGGCTGGAGGAAGCAGTAAGCAATAGTTTCAGGGCTGGAATGCCTTTGAGTCTGCAAACCTACTAACCTGCATGTTTTAAAGATTTTTACCAGCTTCTCTCTAATATTTTCCCATAATAAGAAAGGTTGGACATTTACTCCTGACAATGGCAGAATTAGAACTTCTTCCAGGGTTGGGAAGAAAGTGGCTGGAGGGAAAATGAACTTGCAAATGCTCAATAGATTTTCACATGAGCAAATCTACACATCGTATTTACCCATGCTAAAATACAGTTCACAAATATTTTATAGGGGTACGACATATACCATGGGTGCACTTTTGTGACTTTCTTTAAGAATTTGGGGCCACATGTAGGTAGGTTCAGATTTGTGACCTGCAAATTGCGAGTCGCAAATCCGAATGTAGGATGGTGTCCTTGACACCATCTGTGATTCGCAAGGGCTTCGCAAATGCCCACCTCATGAATAATCATGAGGTGGGTCGCAATTTGCGACCTCCTCGCGAATGGTGGCCTGCTGGAGACAGCAGACCACCATGTCTGTGACTGCTTTTCAATAAAGCAGTTTTTTTTTTGTTTTTGTAATGCAGCCCGTTTTCCTTAAAGGAAAACGAGATGCATAACAAAAACGAAAAATGAAACGTTTTCGTTTCATTTTTTCAGAGCAGGCAGTGGTCCGGAGGACCACTGCCTGCTCTGAAAAAATGTTTACAGTGACATTCACAATGGGGAAGGGGTCCCATGGGGATCCCTTCCCTTTTGCGAAAGTGTTAGCACCCATTTGAAATGGGTGCAAACTGCGATTGGTTTGCGCCCGCGTTCGCGGTCACAAAACAATCCTACATTGCACTGCGAGTTGCAATTAGGAAGGGAATACCCCTTACCAATTGCGAGTCGCAAACCCGTTTTGTGATTCGGTAACCAGGTTACTGAATCGCAAAACTGGGTTTGTGTATCGCAATGTGCTTTTTGCATGTCGCAAACAGCGAAAGTCGCTGTTTGCGACATGCAAAAAGCTACCTACATGTGGGTCTTGGTCCCTAATTAGGTCTGGTGTTAACAAAGACATTTTGTTTTTATGAAACTTCTATTTCTCTCTCTTTCGGCTGGCTTAACTGTGAGCGATCGCATTCTGCTCTTCCACAAGGAGCATATTGCCACACAAAGTAGTTTTGTTCAGTGTCAGGAACTACAGTGGCAATCAGTGACGTAACAAAACTGGAGGGTGCCCCTTTGCAAAGAACATGGAGGAGCCCCCTCTCCAGACTCACTCAGGGCAGGTGCAGTGCTGGAGGGGCCCCCTGGAGGGCGGCTGCGGGGCCTTTGTTATGCCGCTGGTGGCAACGTGTGCTTTAAGAGTTCAAAAACTTTTTGGGGGGGTTTTGCCAATGTTTGTTACAATGTTGAGGGCCTGGTAGCTCCCACAAGAATAAAGTGTTACAAAAGCCATGTCAAAACAAGACACGCATTGATGAAACTAAAAGACTTATAAAAATATGTCAGATCAGTTGGCTTTGTCAGTGTTTGTTTATTTTCATGCTTCCCATAATCGTGTTGAAAATGGTTACACTGATTTTCCATTCGAAATATTTTTGGGAAATACTAGCATGCATCAACACATTTTACTAAATGACACTTCATTTGCATATAATCAGAGAGCATTCTGGGAGCATTATACTTAGCCTCTTAGCCTAAACTTTTCAAACATGTGTGTACACGTTTTATTTTTTTTTGTACTGGAACCAACGTCGGTAGTGAAGTGTGACCTTAAAACATTTATTTACAGCACTCACCCTAATAAAGAAGGCTTTCAAAAAATGAACCATATATACAAGTTCGAACAGCATTATCTTTTGGAAACACATTACCTCAACTGCAGAGAATTCCACTCTCTGTAAACAAGCAACCAAAGGGTTTGTGCTGCAGGGTGTTGGGCCTACTTGTCCCAAGGACAAAGTAAACATAAAAACTTGTTGCCCTTGACCCCAAACAAGATGTCCCGGGCGTCGGGCTATAGGAATTCCACATCCCTGTCTTGTCAATCTGAATCTTGATGTACTTTACCCATTTTTCCCACAGCATACATGAGCTGTAAGGGATCAATACCCTTGTGATAGATGGGAGATTGTCAGCTAGAGCTCCCAGTTCAGCCAGGATCTGCCACAGTTTTGTATGATTTAACTGCTCAAGTTGTCAAAGCAGAGGTAGATATACCTTTGACTTATTTTGGGGTATTGATTATCAAATGTAAATTAATACACTGTTCCACTGTGCTGATATATTTTCTAAACCCTTACTGTGAGTCAGTCAGTACTTGTTTTTCTAGGGCCCAGGTTTCTGGTCTCTCTAAAATTATTCTGCCCATTAATTTGATGGATGAATCTAAAAAGAATATTTGGCAATAACATTTTGCGTTCTCTCAGCCCCCCGTTTTTAAATATTGGCACTATTATACTGTCACTCCACATTGGCGGAGATATGGTTACGCTACTGTGTTGCAGACTTGGGTTCAGATTGGCACCCATAATGTGGTTTGAAGGCATCGCGTGGGGACCCCACCTGGGCCCGGTGCTTTCCCACATGCTCATTTTTCAATTGCTAATGTAACTGGTTTTAAGGGTACAGGTAGGTGCCAGTATGTGCGACTCACCAAGAGGTGATACTATGTTTGTTTTTCAGGGTTACAAAAAAAAAACAACCCTCAAAAGATTGGTCAAGTCTGGAGTTGCAACAAGCACCTCCACCTTAGGTGAAAGATTATCCTTGAGAAATGGGGAGTTATAGATTATCCCTTCCCAACCACCCCCCCCCCCCCATTTCTAGTTTACGCCACTCCCTTAGATAGTAATATTGAGAGTGAGCTTTAGCTGAGAGCGATTGAGGTTCTGTCACAAGTGATTTAACCCCTTCTGTGCCGCGGACGTAGTGGTTACGTCCTGCGGCACAGTGCTGCTGTGCCGAGGACGTAACCACTACGTCCTCGGCACACAGCCCAGAGGGAGCGCTCTCGCTCCCTCTGTGGGGTTCCCCCCCACCCCCCCAAGTCAGGGATGGAAGGGGAAGCCCTTCCCTTCCCCTCCCACCCCCCCCAACCCCCCCCTGTGACGTCAGCGCGCGCGCGCTGATTAGTCACAGGGTCTCCCCCATCGCGCTGGAAGCAGAGCTTCCAGCGCGATTGAAAAAGAAATGCTTTTGCATTTCTTTTTCAATCCCATGGGGGAGGCCCCGAGAGGCTTCAAAGGGAAGGAAATGTATTTCCTTCCCTTTGAAGTCTCTCACAGGTTTCAAAAGCTGGATTGCTTGCGATCCGGCTTTTGAAACCCCACTAGACACCAGGGATTTTTTTTTTTTTTCTTGAAATTGGCAAAAGGGAGCGACCCCTTGGGCAAGGGTCGCTCCCAGGGGGGCATTTTTTTAGGAAGGCCTTTTCTGCCCCCCCTGGGGGCAGATTGGCCTATTATTGGGCAGATAGGGGCAGAAACCTCTAGGTACCAGGGACCATTTTTTTTTTTTTTTTTTTTTTTTTTTTTTTTTTGTGATGAATTCTTTTTTTTTAGGTGGGGAGCGATCCCTTAGGCAAGGGTCGCTCCCCTACGGGGCAATATATATTTAGGCCATTTCTGCCCCCCTTGGGGGCAGATTGGCCTATTTTGATAAGGCCAATCTGCCCCCAAGGGGGGCAGAAACCATTAGACACCAGGGAGTTTGTTTTTGCGCGCGAATGTCACGCAACAAAGCGACCCCTTTGGCAAGGGTCGCTCCCAGGGGGGGCAATTTTTTGGGAAGGCCTTTTCTGCCCCCCCTGGGGGCAGATCGGCCTATTATTAGGCCGATCTGCCCCCAGGGGGGGAAGAAACCTCTAGGCGCCAGGGCAAATTTTTTTTGTGTGTTTTTTTTTTTTTTGTTCTTTTTTTTTTTTTTAGAGATGGGGAGCGACCCATCAGGCAAGGGTCGCTCCCCTGGGGGGCAAATTGTATTTAGACCATTTCTGCCCCCCTGGGGGCAGATTGGCCGATTTTAGGTCAATCTGCCCCCAAGGGGGCAGAAACCACTAGGCACCGGGGATTTGTTTTTTGGCGCCAATGTCATGCAGGGGGAGCGACCCCGTAGGCAAGGGTCGCTCCCGGGGGGGGGGGGGTGTGCCGGGTGGGGGGGGGGGCAAATTTATTTTAGGCCATTTCTGCCCCCCCGGGGGACAGATCGGCCTATTATTAGGCCGAACTGCCCCCGGGGGGGGGCAGAACACTCTAGGCGCCAGGGCAATTTTTTTTTTGTGTTTTTTTTTTTTGTTGTTTCTTTTTTTAGAGATGGGGAGCGACCCATCAGGCAAGGGTCGCTCCCCTGGGGGGGCAAATTGTATTTAGACCATTTCTGCCCCCCTGGGGGCAGATTGGCCAATTTTAGGTCAATCTGCCCCCAAGGGGGCAGAAACCACTAGGCACCGGGGATTTGTTTTTTGGCGCCAATGTCACGCAGGGGGAGCGACCCCGTAGGCAAGGGTCGCTCCCGGGGGGGCGGTGGGGGTTGGGGGGGCAAACTTATTTTAGGCCATTTCTGCCCCCCTGGGGACAGATCGGCCTATTATTAGGCCGAACTGCCCCCAGGGGGGGGGGCAGAACACTCTAGGCGCCAGGGCAAATTTTTTTTTGTGTTTTTTTTTTTTTGTTGTTTCTTTTTTTAGAGATGGGGAGCGACCCATCAGGCAAGGGTCGCTCCCCTGGGGGGGGCAAATTGTATTTAGACCATTTCTGCCCCCCTGGGGGCAGATTGGCCAATTTTAGGTCAATCTGCCCCCAAGGGGGCAGAAACCACTAGGCACCGGGGATTTGTTTTTTAGCGCCAATGTCACGCAGGGGGAGCGACCCCGTAGGCAAGGGTCGCTCCCGGGGGAGGGGGGGTGGGAGTTGGGGGGGCAAATTTATTTTAGGCCATTTCTGCCCCCCCCCGGGGGACAGATCGGCCTATTATTAGGCCGAACTGCCCCCCGGGGGGGGGGCTGAACACTCTAGGCACCAGGGCAATTTTTTTTTTGTGTGTTTTTTTTTTTTGTTGTTTCTTTTTTTAGAGATGGGGAGCGACCCATCAGGCAAGGGTCGCTCCCCTGGGGGGGCAAATTGTATTTAGACCATTTCTGCCCCCCTGGGGGCAGATTGGCCAATTTGAGGTCAATCTGCCCCCAAGGGGGCAGAAACCACAAGGCACCGGGGATTTGTTTTTTGGCGCCAATGTCACGCAGGGGGAGCGACCCCGTAGGCAAGGGTCGCTCCCGGGGGGGGGGTGTGGGGGTTGGGGGGGCAAATTTATTTTAGGGCATTTCTGCCCCCCCCCCCCCCCCCCCCTGGGGCCGGCTGAGCTACAGGCCAAACACCACAGGTAGGCACCTTGCAAAAAACACCTCTGTTTTCTGTGAAAAAATATGTTGTGTCCACGTTGTGTTTTGGGCCATTTCCTTTTGTGGGCGCTAGGCCTACCCACAGAAGTGATGTACCATTTTTATCGAGAGACTTAGGGGAACGCTGGGTGGAAGGAAATTTGTGGCTCCTCTCAGATTCCAGAACTTTCTGTCACCGAAATGAGAGGAAAAAGTGTTTTTTGGGCCAAATTTTGATGTTTGCAAAGGATTCTGGGTAACATAACCTGGTCAGAGCCCCGCAAGTCACCCCATCTTGGATTCCCCTGGGTTTCTAGTTTTCAAAAATGCACTGGTTTGCTAGGTTTCCTCAGGTGTCGGCTGAGCTACAGGCCAAAATCCACAGGTAGGCACTGCTTTTTATAAAAAAATGTGATGTGTCCACGTTGTGTTTTGGGCCCTTTCCTTTCGTGGGCGCTAGTCCTACCCACACAAGTGAGGTATCATTTTTATCGGGAGACTTGGGGGAACGCTGGGTAGAAGGAAATTTGTGGCTCCTCTCAGATTCCAGAACTTTCTGCCACAGAAATGTGAGTAACATGTGTATTTTTAGCCAAATTTTGAGGTTTGCAAAGGATTCTGGGTAACAGAACCTGGTCCGAGCCCCGCAAGTCACCCCTCCTTGGATTCCCCTAGGTCTCTAGTTTTCAGAAATGCACAGGTTTGGTAGGTTTCCCTAGGTGCCGGCTGAGCTAGAGGCCAAAATCTACAGGTAGGCACTTCGCAAAAAACACCTCTGTTTTTTTCCAAAATTTAGGATGTGTCCACGTTGCGCTTTGGGGTGTTTCCTGTCGCCGGCGCTAGGCCTACCCACGCAAGTGAGGTATCATTTTTATCGGGAGACTTGGGGGAACGCTGGGTGGAAGGAAATTTGTAGCTCCTCTCAGATTCCAGAACTTTCTGCCACAGAAATGTGAGGGACATGTGTTTTTTTAGCCAAATTTTGAGGTTTGCAAAGGATTCTGGGTAACAGAACCTGGTCCGAGCCCCGCAAGTCACCCCTCCTTGGATTCCCCTAGGTCTCTAGTTTTCAGAAATGCACAGGTTTGGTAGGTTTCCCTAGGTGGCGGCTGAGCTAGAGGCCAAAATCTACAGGTAGTCACTTTGCTAAAAACAGCTCTGTTTTCTGTGATATGTCCACGTTGTGTTTTGGGGCATATCCTGTCGCGGGCGCTAGGCCTACCCACACAAGTGAGGTATCATTTTTATCGGGAGACGTGGGGGAACGCTGGGTGGAAGGAAATTTGTGGCTCCTCTCAGATTCCAGAACTTTCTGCCACAGAAATGTGAGGAACATGTGGTTTTTTTAGCGAAATTTTGAGGTTTGCAAAGGATTCTGGGTAACAGAACCTGGTCCGAGCCCCGCAAGTCACCCCTCCTTGGATTCCCCTAGGTCTCTAGTTTTCAGAAATGCACAGGTTTGGTAGGTTTCCCTAGGTGGCGGCTGAGCTAGAGGCCAAAATCTACAGGTAGTCACTTTGCTAAAAACAGCTCTGTTTTCTGTGATATGTCCACGTTGTGTTTTGGGGTATATCCTGTCGCGGGCGCTAGGCCTACGCACACAAGTGAGGTATCATTTTTATCGGGAGACGTGGGGGAACACTGGGTGGAAGGAAATTTGTGGCTCCTCTCAGATTCCAGAACTTTCTGCCACAGAAATGTGAGGAACATGTGTTTTTTTAGCCAAATTTTGAGGTTTGCAAAGGATTCTGGGTAACAGAACCTGGTCTGAGCCACACAAGTCACCCCTCCTTGGATTCCCCTAGGTCTCTAGTTTTCAGAAATGCACAGGTTTGGTAGGTTTCCCTAGGTGGCGGCTGAGCTAGAGGCCAAAATCTACAGGTAGTCACTTTGCTAAAAACAGCTCTGTTTTCTGTGATGTGTCCACGTTGTGTTTTGGGGCATATCCTGTCGCGGGTGCTAGGCCTACCCACACAAGTGAGGTATCATTTTTATCGGGAGACGTGGGGGAACGCTGGGTGGAAGGAAATTTGTGGCTCCTCTCAGATTCCATAACTTTCTGCCACAGAAATGTGAGGAACATGTGTTTTTTTTAGCCAAATTTTGAGGTTTGCAAAGGATTCTGGGTAACAGAACCTGGTCCGAGCCACACAAGTCACCCCTCCTTGGATTCCCCTAGGTCTCTAGTTTTCAGAAATGCACAGGTTTGGTAGGTTTCCCTAGGTGGCGGCTGAGCTAGAGGCCAAAATCTACAGGTAGTCACTTTGCTAAAAACAGCTCTGTTTTCTGTGATGTGTCCATGTTGTGTTTTGGGCCATATCCTGTCGCGGGTGCTAGGCCTACCCACACAAGTGAGGTACCATTTTTATCGGGAGACTTGGGGGAACATAGATTAGCAAAACAAGTACTATTGCCCCTTGTCTTTCTCTACATTTTTTCCTTCCAAATATAGGAGTGTGTGTAAAAAAGACATCTATTTGAGAAATTCCCTGTAATTCACGTGCTACTATGGTCACCCCGGAATTCAGAGATGTGCAAATAACCACTGCTCCTCAACACCTTATCTTGTGCCCTTTTTGGAAATGCAAAGGTTTTCTTGATAGCAATTTTTTACTCCTTATATTTCAGCAAATGAATTGCTGTATACCCGGTATAGAATGAAAACGCACTGCAGGGTGCAGCTCATTTATTGGCTCTGGGTTCCTCGGGTTCTTGATGAACCTACAAGCCCTATATATCCCCGCAACCAGAGGAGTCCAGCAGACGTAACGGTATATTGCTTTCGATAATCTGACATTGCAGGGAAAAGTTACAGAGTAAAACGTAGAGAAAAATTGATGGTTTTTTCACCTCAATTTCAATATTTTTCTTTTTCAGCTGTTATTTTCTGTAGGAAACCCTTGTAGGATCTACACAAATGACCCCTTGCTGAATTCAGAATTTTGTCTACTTTTCAGAAATGTTTAGGTTTCTGGGATCCAGCATTGGTTTCATGACCATTCCTGTCACTGACTGGAAGGAGGCTGAAAGCACAAAAAATTGCACAAATGGGGTATGCCCCAGTAAAATGCCAAAATTGTGTTGAAAAATTGGGTTTTCTGATTCAAGTCTGCCTGTTCCTGAAAGCTGGGAAGCTGCTGAGTTTAGCACCGCAAACCCTTTGTTGATGCCATTTTCAGGGGAAAAACCACAAGCCTTCTTCTGCAGCCACTTTTTCCAATTTTTTTGAAAAAAACGAAATTTTCACTGTATTTTGGCCAATTTCTTGGCCTCCTTCAAGGGAACCCACAAAGTCTGGGTACCTCTAGAATCCCTAGGATGTTGGAAAAAAAGGACGCAAATTTGGCTTGGTTAGCTTATGTGGACAAAAAGTTATGAGGGCCTAAGCGCGAACTGCCCCAAATAGGCAAAAAAAGGCCCGGCACAGGAGGGGGAAAAGGCCTGGCAGCGAAGGGGTTAAACAAATCCTTTTCTTTAACTGAAATTATTACATAGTCTATAATCGAGCAATGGCCATTGCTTTCAAATGTAAGCAGGAGGGCTCTATTATTCTCCTTACCATGCTCTGTCACGTCTCGGTTTAACTTGAACATAACTTCATTTATGGACTCACCATATGTGTCATGGGGGTGGGAGGGAGAGAGTGAGGCTGTTTTCTAGCAAAGAAATCTGTGTAACCATAAACTGCTTTAGATATATATTGGCATTTGCTATTATTAAAATGCCCCACCCAAATATAAGCACAGCCTGTTTCGTTTTTCCTTACAAATATTTACAGTTCATTTTCAAGTTCCTAACCACCCTGCTGCTTGTATTTATTATTATAAACATTAGTACAAAATTGATCAGAATCTCATATTTCTGATCAATTAGTAAAAATACGGGCTTGCTATAAGGATAATTGGTGTATGATTTCTTTTTAGTAACAGGTGCTTAGGTTGATTTAACGTTAACCAGTCCTCTCTTCACCCGCCCACTGTTCGCGGTGATGGCAGGGATGAAATATGGAAACCTAGCCTTCACTATAGAAGCTTTCCACTTGCCAGGTTGTGCATTGTTTATGGTTTTCATCCAGTCCAAATTATTCTTCTCTTTTTTTTTTTTTTCTCTTGCTACATTCCGGGATTTAATAACCAAGCTGTTCACACCATTGTCAGCTTTTATATTCTCACCCCCTTCATATTGTTGATACTTCTTGGCCACCACACCCCTATGTATCTTCTTTTTCCTTGTAGACTCCTGCAGTCAATCTTGTTCTTTTAGACTGGATAGGGGAGAAAATCTTTTGCTGTGACCAAGGGGATAGTATGGCAATAAGTGTGTCTGGTGTGCTATTGGATAGTCTGGGTGATATTGATCAGCAATACATGATATCAGATTCACAATCCTAGATGGATTATAAGGCATGTAAAAGTGCCCTATTGGGGGCACCTTCATTTTGCTCATTAAGGATGACATCCTGGCAAGGCGATGCAGCAACAACTAAAATTAATTATTATGCAGACCCGTGGAGTGGCTTTAGAGTGAATGCCCAACCATGAGGGTCCTCCTCGCATACACGTCTTCCTGCTCTATATCCCGTGTCCAGACAGATTTAGAGCTTGGGGCACTTGGAGGGATAGGGATGAATTTGTTGGCACATTTGTTACTTTAGGCTGCTACATAGTCATCTGAGGGGGCTCTCTGGGAAGAGAGGTACATGGTCCTGCTATGGGTGACAAGCTTTTTAAGGCTGAAAGTTAGGTTTCTGCAGAATCAACCCAGGGGAAAAGTTCAGTTTACTAGATGCTTAAATTGCTTGAAGCAGCTCTCTATAAAATAATCCAGGGTCACTGGGTTAGGGAATAAATACTCCATACTCCTGGCAAAAGGTGGTGGGAAGGTAGAAGTTTCTCTACACAGCAGCTGTGTCACTGTCAGGGGATTGTTCTGTAGTAGTTAAGGTGCTTTCAGTACGTTACCAGTTAGCTTGGTGTGAGTTGTCCTCTTAATCTTTCTATTGGGCATAGAATAGGGGATAGGTCAAGAGTTGTCAATGCCACCTGCTACAGAGAGTGCTCTGTTGAAGACCTCTATGGTAGCGTTTGAAATAGTCCTGGAAATGGAGACCGTCTCAGGACAAAAATCATGGCTGGTTGACAAAGAATAGGTCAGTGTCAAGGGCATGTCCAGTGAGGTAGAGCCTAAATTCAGTGGTAATCTTCTCTCCGAGTGTGATTTCTGAGCTAACAACCCCTATGGCTCTTTGCAGCATGTGTTCAGTTGAGGTGTACTTTGTGGGCGAAGTTGTGACTGTCTTGCTCCCCCACCCCCATGCTAATTTCTTTTTAACTATCATAAAATGAAGCTGTAGCCCCACACCAGCAAGTTAAAATATAGGAATCTGGCAACGCTAAAACTTCCAAAAGTAAGTATTTAAAAATGTCCGCAGGCAGAACTTTTTTTTGCTCCACGAGGGCAAAGAGGGGAGGCCCAGCCTCTTCCGGGCTATGACGGACCCGTCTTGGCCTGGTCTTCAACTGGGTGCGTGCCACGCTGTGGGAAAGTTGCTGGTGCTTTAATTGCATGATGTTTCTATCCAGCGCCTCGTGCGCACAAGGCAAGATGGGGGGGGGGGGGGGGGGGATGAAGTCCCACTCCCAGCCATGGCTACCAAGAAGAATGCAGAAGATGCGGGCAGGGAAACCACCTTCAAAGAACCCATTCTGTTAACTGTATTTGAGAAGAGACTGAATGGAGTTCAACTGTTAAAATAGACCCACACACAGTGGAAACGTGGACCTTTGAGAACCTGCTTCTCAGTCAAGTGGTACTCTATGATAAGGAGACTCCAAGGTTCTCAAGGGAAACTCTACTAAGGACTTGAGAAGGGCAAATACTGAAGATAAAGCTTACTGGGCGTCCATGATTTTGTTGGCACTAAGAACTTGTGAGCACTTCCAACATAGTTTAGATCAATTTAAAACGTAGAAATTACTCTTTGGGAATCTCTGAAAGTGGCTGGATACCCCCAGGGCTCAGAGTTTGAGTTCTGAGGAAACTCCATTTCATTCAAGAAGAGGGCAGTCAAAAATTACGTTGTCCATTGGTAGCTTCAGCAAGTACAGTTGAGAGGTTGAATGTGCCCGAACTAGCATAAGGTCCCTACCGTCTCATAGTGTTCTTGGCAAGGTGAAGTGACTTCCTCCGTTTCCTGGTCCTGGCCTTGCAGACCTCACACAATGTGTCTTGGAGGGCATATTTTATAGGTTAGAATAATCCTTGATGTGGTTGTGTCCTCTGTGTAGTATGGACTCTGGGAATGACCTTTGGATTTGAGGGGACATAGATCTGCAAGAATGGAAGTTGTGTGCGGACTCCTCAAATGTGAACTTCATGTCCGCCGTTCATGAAGGCTTCTGCAATAGAAAATTAGATTGAATGTACAGAGCAGAGTTATTGAGTTGCGTCTGTGACTTGGCTGTGTATGCTGAGTGGTGTGTGTGGCTTTGTGTGTGTGTGTGGTTTTTTTTTTTTTTAAATCTGCATGGATTTTTATTTTAACTAGTATTTTTGGACAACGTTGTGTTTGAACACATAATTGTGAAACTGCAGTTAATGGGGTTTTGTGCAGTGCTTAGGAGGTTGCCTGCATTGTACAGAGTGTCCATGGAGTATGTGACAGTGGAGGAACCAATTATTTATGAGGATTAACTAAATTATGTAGCAAGAAAATCCACATTATACACTAGTATGGCATTCTTTAGAGTCCTCTCACGATTTTCTCATTTAGCTCACATTAGTTGACCAGGTCCTCAAACAAATGTCTGTTGCCAGTCAGGGTTTTTATGGAAACACCATTTTATTAACATTACACCATTTTAGGGGGCACAATAAATAAGATTAAGGTAGTACCCTTGAATTGTGAATTTTATTTCTTGTTCAGGTTTTGTAATCACCTTTTACATTTATTTTTAAGGGAATTTAACTTGCTTACACAACGTGATGTTTGTTGTCTTACTCACCTAGTTTGTTTGTGAACATCATGTTCAAGGGTAAATTTTTAAGAAGTCGGCACACTCTTTGCTGTGCATTTTAATTAAAACTTAAAAAAACACATGCTTTTTAATGTGCTTTGATTGCAAAAAGTGAGTGTTGGGAGGGCCAGGGAGTAGCATTTACAGTGCCAACGTTTGGCATGGTTTTGATAACTGATGTTTCCAGTGATTTACCAGGCTTTCAAGGCCCATACAAAGAAATGACTTGTGCAAATTCTCATCCCTATCCATACTGTGTTCAGTTGTTAATGGACATTTAGGTATACATGCTCATACTGCTAGTATATGCACACTAGATACATTTTAGTTTCCACCTGGACCGAAATTCACTAAAGCAAGAAAGCACACTTTGTTGCAGTGCCACCAAAAGTTGGTGTGTTTTGTTCAGCGGCTTTGGGCTTATTCACAAAGAAGCCATGTATAGCAGGTTAAACTCTGGAAGTCCCCCTCACAATTTTTGAACTCTTTGACCAATTTGATCTAAATTTGGCATTCTCCATTTAGAAGCTGGACAACAGTTTATCCAAGTGTGGTGGGAATTGGCCTAGAAAGGTTACAATTGGTGAAAAAATGGCTCTGCACTATGGACTCTGATTTGCCTTTTCTGTATGTTATTAGTTGATATAGTGGCAGATCAGTACCCAAAAGTGAATCTTATTTTAAAACTTGTCAATTAATTTTAAGAATTCTAAAAAGTGCATTAGCTTGGCCAGATAATTCTGTAATTAATCTCAACTGTAGTTCCTCTTCCTTTCCTCTGCTCCTCTCTTGTGGGGAAGGGGGTGGGTCTGCTCTAGACTTTGAGTCCACCCTTTTCAGAGCACTATTTAATACTCCCATGGAATATTCCTAGGGGAATTTCTGAACTGCTCCATAAGCTGGGTGCCTAAAGTCCTCCTCTTTTGGTACTATTCCCTTTGACTCCCAATAGCTCACCATACGAATACTCCATTTTTGTTTCCTGGGATGGCAGCTCCTTGCATGAAGCGGAGTTTCCTGCTGTGGGTTTTCTATGTAATGCGTTCCAGATTTTTAAAAAATTTTCTATAAATACTCTCAGGTCAAGAAACGTGACACTTTCTGTATTCATTTCTTCAGAGAAATGTAAGTAGACCTCCTCATTCAAGATTTGCAAATACTCCTGAGCTGATTGAGTTACACCTTTCCAAATAATAAAAAAAAAAAAGTCTATATATCCATACCAGGTAACTGTTTTCAGTCCAAATTTCATTAGACTCTGGCAACTAGCTTCTCTAATCAGCCCAAGTAAAGATTGGCGGAACTGGGGGCGACGCAGCTCACGTGGCTGTCCCATGTGTTTTGGCAATAATGTCCCTGGAACAGAAAGATGTTATACAGACAATGTTATGAAATCAATCCACATTCTGTTATCAAAATACTTTAAGGACCTCTAATTTAGGAAAAACTATAGCTCGCAAACAATCAAGATGGGCAATGCTGGCATATAGACTAGTTATGTCCAAGACCATCATTAAAAATTTCGTTTTCCATATAGCTCCCTCAATTTTGGTTAAGAAGTCCTTATTGTCTCTTGCATATATCAATTTCTTTCACAAATTCTTGTAAAAGTAATCAATGAAACCAGACATTCGTTCCATTAGACTTCCTCGTGATGAAATGATAGGCCTTCTAGTGGTTTTACATTATCCTTATGAATCTTTTGTAAGTGATAGAGTGGGAGTTCTTGGTGTGGACTTCCCAGATATTGATATTCTTCAATGTCCAGCATACCGCGATTGTACCATTCACTTAGCAAGTCATGATATTGATGAATACGATTAACCTAGTCCTTCTTGGAAATGAGAGCATAACCTTTAGGTTCTGATAACTGTCTTAATGCTTCCATGCAGTAATACTCTGTCGTTAATAAGACTATATTACCCCCTTTATCTGGTGGATTGCTGGCTATTTGTGAGTTTTCTCAGATTCTCCAATGCATATTGTTGTGTTCTGGAAATGTTCATCAGTGTGCATCCTTACTTAGATCAAATCAATGTTTTTATAAAGCACAGCTGCTCACCTGTAAGAGTCTCAAGGCGCTGAGGTGGTTTGTTCTCTGAGCTTCAGTTAAAGAGCCAGGTTTTAAGGTCCTTCCTGAACTGATGCAGTGATGGTGGTTGCCTGAGGTGCAGGGGCAGCGTGTTCCAGCTCTTTGATGCAAAGAAGGCGAAGGATCTTCCACCAGCTGAGATCTTCCTTATACAGGGAGTGGTGGCTAGTGCTTGTTGAGCGGAGCGGTCTGGTGGGGAGGGGGGTAGAAAGTGATGCTGTGGTTGAGGTAGGTGGGTCCTAGGTTGTGAAGGGCCTTGTATGAGTGTACGAGGAGTTTGAAGTTAATCCTTTTCTCGAAAGGAAGCCAATGGAGTTTTCTTAGGTGATTGGAGATGTGTTTGCGGTGGGGAATGTCCAGGATGAGTCTGGTGGAGGCATTTTGGATGTGCTATAGTTTCTTCAGGTTCTTCTGGGTGGTGCCAACATAGAGAGCGTTGCCATAGATAACTGTAATTTAGTAAGCACTTTTACCACCAACTTATGAAAAATGTTGATTGCATCCACAGGCATTTTAAGTATAAATGTAGATGGCGGCTTTAAATTGGAGTGTGCACTCACATAAGTGATGCCACTGATTGTCTATGTATAATATTGCTGGATGCCAATTTAATCTGGTACTTAAACTGCATACTAACATTATAAGATGGCCGCTAAAGGCATTTGTCGATGAGAATGTAAATTAACTGTTTCTATTTTCATGCGAATTACGTAATTGTGAATTGACAATTAAGATCTTTAAATGTTTGATTTGCGCAATGCGCTGCCAGCACTGAGGAAGGTGAACGTCGAAACACATTTGTTTCTCAATAAATAAATGTTCTTCCCTGCAAGTGCAGACGATTTTTTGTGTGTGAATGTATATAAAGTTCTACTGATTAGTTAGCTCATCGTATGAGTCAATTTAGCATAATCTATTTAGGTTAAAATGATCTGGTTATGATCCAAAACCTTCATTTTGCCAGTCTCTCACATCTGCTGTCATGCATTGCTCATAAGCCTTAGAATTCTTGCAAGTGATATAGCTGGAAGGATATCACATGCAGACCAAAGGCTGCACTTCTACATGCGCCATTGTGTTACCAACCGACCTACACTTTTTTTTTTTTTTTTTTTTAAATAGAAGTTTTAATTCTCCCTCCTTACATGACCAGCTTTGGCAAATCTGCTAGGTATTGTTTGAATGACTTTGCAACTAGTTGTCCTAGAAAGAAAACTGCATAATTAAGAAAAATCTTTTTAAAACCACATGGAAGTTAAGTAGGGCCACTGTATGCACCCTCAAAGAAAAGTGGAATGATAAGGGATAGGAAAGTAGTTATTTTTTTGTTTTTAAGTGATGAACTTAAAAAGCATGCATCGAAATATTTTTCAGAGTAGACAAATTGCCAGTATTTTTAAGAATTATTTCAAATAGCCTTAAAGCAGATGTGTGTAAATCTTTTCTTTGTGAACAAAAAGTCGTAAATGCAAAATGACGGCGAAATAAAAACAAATGAAAAAGCAGGTGGCCAGTAGCACCGTCTAATTTTGGCAGCTTAAGGCATCTAAAAACAGCAGCACTTCCTAAACAAAACGAAGCCACAAATTGACAATCTGTAAATAGCTGACACAGTAAATAAGTCAGATGACATTGGTCATCAATTTCAAGCTTTGCTTCATATTGCATCTGCAGTTTAACAAAAGTACTGCAAGGTGCCCCTTCACAAAAATGGTGCATGACAACATGACTTTGATGGACAGCCTCTTTTGAACAATGCAAATTAAGAAAACACATATGAAATCCTATAGCTGAAAGCAGCAGACTGAACACCATAATAGCTTTGCACTACTCACTTCTCATTTTTGAAGGATTTATGGTATGTTGTTTTTCAGTTCAGTATAACCGAAATGAGAGAAGGGCATTTTTCCCCCCAAAAGGGGCCATTGTTTACCCACTGAAGTCTGTCACATGTCTGGGCCAGCAGGGCTTGTAGCCTCTTGGCCTTCTAGCTGCACCATTTAGCCAAATGAATATAAGAGGTGCTGACAAAAAATAATAAAATGTGCTTGTTGTCCACTCTGCAAGTGCTGGGAGAGACCATGCACTTGTATCCCACATCCTTCACCAAGCAGAAAGGAGGAGCATACCATGCCAGATGCACAAAACCAACAACATAATTCCTGCAACAAGGGTTGCCCCCAGGCTGATCACCAGAAGGATGCTCTATTCCCCAAAACCCCAAACGAAAAAAAGACACCCAATTCTGTAAGTGTCTCGTCTCCTAAAACAGTCACTTAGGTAGTGGCAATATGAGCTGATGCCGACTCTGCTGTTTTAACATATTTTGCTTTGATTCCATAAATGCAAATAAAGGACTAGAATAACAAAAAGGTTGTCTCTATGTAAAAGCATGCAGCTGGGGCAGTAACTGTAAATATAAATAGGACTGGGGAGGAAGGGACATTAGAGGTGGGGGTGAGGGAAGACGATTAACAAGTGGGGTAGGAGCGCAGGGGAGAGGAGCATGCTGGTGACAGAGCAACACGCAAGGGAGACTACTGGAAAACCCATGCCCTCTCATGAGTGCTTAAGCAAAAACTAAAAAGTTGTTCCCTGGAAGTGAAAAGTGAAGGACACAAGCGAAGAGGATATGCTCAAAGGTAGGGAGAGACACAAGATGGACAAGGCAAGCCATCCAATAAGAAGCCAGCAAATGAGTTACAGTAAAGCCAACCAGTAGTAAGTAATGGGCGAGCTTTAAGCCAAATAAGTTCTTGTTAAGCACACCATTGGCTCGACCGGCTTTGTAGTTTGCTAAAGTCTGGTGTGGAAGGAAACATGACATCAATAAAAAAGAATGGTAAGTGAACCATAATCCACGAGAAGGATAAAAAAACAAGTGGCAGGAACGCCATAGAATAAGAAGTAAGCAAATGAAATTGACAATCATTTTTATTCAGTGGACTGACCCAAAGCACGCCAAGTATTGGTGTTGTACATAATAGGCCTTTTGGCAATAGTTAAAGCTGTCTGTAGGAGAGGCGGACATATTGAGAGTTTTTTTTTTTTTTAAAGAGTAGAAGTTTATAGGTTTACATTCTCTCAGTTGCTTATTATGGTGTCTTAACATGCCACAGTTTGTTTTTGAAGGTAATGTTGCGAGTTAATATTATGTGCAATTTGATCTCTGCCACCCCTTCAAATATTTGATTGTTGCTTATAAAGTGTTTGCTGTTGACTGTAGTTCAGTACTCTACCTTTTTAATGCAACTATATTGTTATACAGTTTGTGTGCCAGAGATTTACATTTGAGACTTGCATGTAAATGTTTGTTTGGGCATGTTTTCAAACTTCAGTCATCCTTTTCCCCTGATTGCTGCTTTTTGTCATGGCAGAGGATGAAATTTCTGCTGCTGCAGCAGAAGTATCTAGAATATCTGGAGGATGGCAAGGTTTTGGAGGCTCTTCAAGTTCTACGCGGTGAACTGACTCCACTGAAATACAATACAGAGCGTATTCATATCCTCAGTGGGTAAGGATCTACATGTGCTTTCTCAAACTTGTATCTCTAAATGTCTTGGTGTATTGGGTATTTCTCGTAATCGCACAGCCTTCTGCTTTTGTGGTTTCAAGCAACAAATTTGCAGCCTTAATACATTTGTGGCTATTTGCACGTGTACCAGAGCGCAGCAGAAAACTTTTTTTTTAATTAAACACATCTAACACCTGACTATTTATCTCTATTTATCTTCATCCTCTGATCTTTCATTTCACTCCACTTGTAACCATTTTTAAAGATGTAGGGGGTCATTCTGACCCCGGCCGGCGGCAGTAGCCGGCGGCCTGGCGGGGCCCGCCAGAATACCGCTGCGCGGTCAAAAGACCGCCGCGGGTATTCTGGGTTTCCCGCTGGGCTGGCGGGCGACCGCCAGAAGGCCGCCCACCAGCCCAGCGGGAAACACCCTTCCATGGGGATGCCGGCTCCGAATGGAGCCGGCGGAGTGGAAGGGGTGCGACGGGTGCAGTTGCACCCGTCGCAATTTTCAGTGTCTGCATTGCAGACACTGAAAATCTTTGTGGGGCCCTGTTACGGGGGCCCCTGCAGTGCCCATGCCATTGGCATGGGCACTGCAGGGGCCCCCAGGGGCCCCACGACACCCCATACCGCCATTCTCTTCCTGGCGGCCAAAACCGCCAGGAACAGGATGGCGGTATGGGGGTCGGAATCCCCATGGCGGTGCAGCAAGCTGCGCCGCCATGGAGGATTCCCCAGGGCAGCGGAAAACCGGCGGTACACCGCCGGTTTTCCGTTTCTGACCGTGGCTGTACCGCCGCGGTCAGAATGCCCAAGGGAGCACCGCCAGCCTGTTGGCGGTGCTCCCATGGTCGTTGGCCCTGGCGGATTTTACCGCCAGGGTCAGAATGACCCCCTTAGTCTTGGTGATTGGAGCTGATTTGCTTTACTATCAGGTAAAGTTGCTCTGCATTCTTGACCTCCCCCTATAGTGTTGTTTTCTCTAGTTTATTTTGCACTTGTCAGATTTCAACAGTTGTAAAATGGGAGACTAACATATACAAATACCCTTGTTAGTAAATCTGTGCGTATCCTGTATGAATTATGAGTCAGTAGCTCATCGGTATTCCTAAGCTGCCCTGTGCTTTGATAAAGAATTTCCTGCCTGTAGTTAGCAGACCGCGTCAGTGATGGGTTCAGGTGTAGATGAGTGGTGAGTCTGATGTAGCCGTTAAAGTGGTAGCTGTTCCACTTGAACTTGCGCACGAGAATACAGTGATTCATGATTGTGTAAAATGTAGGCATTAATGCTTCAAGATGGGGGGGGAGGGGCAGATGAAGCAATAGCTTCTTGAAACGGATGATGTAGCTGAGGCAGTATCTTATAATCCTTTTCGTGAATGCATAGCTCGAATATGAAGATTGGATGTGTACCATAGACCTTAAAGGTGGATATTTTCAAATTCTTATTGCCTGAGAATTGACACCATTATTTCTTTGCATATGGAAGAATACTGTTTCCTCAGTAAATCAGTGTGAAAGTTATTTTTCTGTGGGTGCCCGCAAGACATTCTTACCCAGACTGTAGTTATGCAAAATTCTCTCTTAGGATGAAAATACCAAAAGGGCTCTCTCCAGGTTGAAAGTACATGATGTTACTTCATTCTTAAAAATCTCAGAATTTGCCACCTAGACCCCATGTCCTCCACCTACTTCAAGACAAACTGTGCTGGTTTAGATGGACAAAATCATAATGCAGTATCCAAAGAAGTGTAGGGGAACGACCAGATCTCTAGAGCCACTGATGATCTTGTAGTGACTTATTGCCCGGGATCTACAGTTAGCTCATCTGCAAGGCAAAGCGAATGCAGAAGTGAACTTGTTCAACAAGTTTTTTAAGGAAAACCATGTGTGGTTTCTGAGTAATACAGTGCTAAACGAAATCTTCTGCAATTGGCGTTGTCTTCAGATCTTTTTGCAGGTGCCGGAAACAAACTGTCTGGCTTCACCTCCAGGTAGTACCGACTACTAAGGGAGGTCCCCTCCCATTCCCTCACCCCACCCCCACACCCTAAACCACCAAGGCGATTAGGCATAAAAGTTTATTTTTTTTTCTCTTTCAATCACACCGGACAACGTCAAGCTGTCAAACACCAATGCTTCTCTAATACTTATCCCTCTGGAATGTCCCTGGCAACAGTATTGAAGAATCACAGGAGGTTGCTGTGCAGGTTGGAGCTCCTTTATAAGTTCAGGGGCCAGATTCTGCATGATGGCAGATTTTGTTGAACTTCGTGACTGAACTCTTTCAGTGTAGACCTTTAAACACTTCTTGTGGTTCCATGGATGTTTTGATTGAAGCTGGGTGGTCCATCCACCACTTTCTCCAGTCTCTTCAAATAGAGATTCTGTAGCTGGTGCAAACAGCAGCACACCTTCCTTCATAGTGTAAAGAAAACAGTACTTCCAGATGTTCTCAACTTGTGTGATTTGCCCTTTTCAATGAAAAAGGTACATTGTGAGGGCATTACTGCTTACAGGAAATGTCTTTCTCAAACAATTTCCCCCCATAGTTCTTGTAATTAAGGACTCTGAGAATGGGATTTATGCTTTTGTGACAGATGAAGACCATCCTCTCTTGTAGAATTGTGTAGTCATTATAAAAACAAAGTTCTTCATTTCGACTAGACCCAAAAAAGCACCTGGAAGCTCCTAGAAGATTGTTTTCCTGGTAGTAGTCATTCAGCATGCATTGTTAGTGAGCTGCAAATCCAATGCTTCCATGAGGCAATCTCTGCATTCCAGGAGACTAAAGTAGACATAAGGGCTCATCCAGGTTTCCTTCCTAACATTTAGGCCCTCGTTATGACTCCACCGCCCACTAATGTCCCGCGTCTGGATGACCACATATGCGGCCGTCCCTCTGCAGTACCTCAAGTTTCCCGCTGGGCCAGCGGGGGAAAATGGTGTTGACACCTAGTGGTAAACAAACCACAACATTGATGCCTGGCTCGTAATAGAGCCGGCAGCAATGGTGCAGGGAGGTGAGGGGGGGAGGGGGTGGTCCGGCCTGCACTGCCTTTCCGCCAGACTTTGTATGGCGATGGGACTGCATGCAAAGGCTGGCGGAAAGGGGACTTGTAATCCGGAGGGGAGTGCTGCCCTGGCGGATTGAGACACCCTGGCACCGCCAGGCTGTCGGCAACCTGGTGGTGCCAGCGGTTGGACCATCGGAGCCTCCACGGTCATAATAGGGCGGTCGAGCTGCCCCTTTTGGCAGTAGTCTGAGTGCCACTGCGAGTCTTGCGGTTCATGGACTGCCAGACTCGTAATGAGGCCCTCAGTGTGCTAAACTCCAAGAAGTTTGGCAGAACCATTTTGTATAGAGCGTGGTATATTCTGGTGGGTGTGTGTTTTTTTTTTTTTTTTTTTTTTTTTTTCTTCAAGGGATGAGCTTGCTGTGATAAGTGCTTATTGTAGGAAGTTGGCTCTGTATGTGCTATTTCAAAGTAAGGAATAGCATGCACAGAGTCCAAGGGTTCCCCTTAGAGGTAAAATAGTGGTAAAAGGAGATAATACTAATGCTCTATTTTGTGGTAGTGTGGTCGAGCAGTAGGCTTATCCAAGGAGTAGTGTTAAGCATTTGTTGTACATACACATAGACAATAAATGAAGTTCACACACTCGGAGACAAATCCAGCCAATAGGTTTTGTATAGAAAAATATATTTTCTTAGTTTATTTTAAGAACCACAGGTTCTAATTTGACATGTAATACCTTGTTTGAAAGGTATTGCAGGTAAGTACATTAGGAACTTTGAATCATTTCAATTGCATGTATACTTTTCAAGTTATTGACAAATAGCTACTTTAAAAGTGGACACTTAGTGCAATTTTCACAGTTCCTGGGGGAGGTAAGTTTTTGTTAGTTTTACCAGGTAAGTACGACACTTACAGGGTTCAGTTCTTGGTCCAAGGTAGCCCACCGTTGGGGGTTCAGAGCAACCCCAAAGTCACCACACCAGCAGCTCAGGGCCGGTCAGGTGCAGAGTTCAAAGTGGTGCCCAAAACACATAGGCTAGAATGGAGAGAAGGGGGTGCCCCGGTTCCGGTCTGCTTGCAGGTAAGTACCCGCGTCTTCGGAGGGCAGACCAGGGGGGTTTTGTAGGGCACCGGGGGGGACACAAGCCCACACAGAAATTTCACCCTCAGCAGCGCGGGGGCGGCCGGGTGCAGTGTAGAAACCAGCGTCGGGTTCGCAATGTTAGTCTATGAGAGATCAAGGGATCTCTTCAGCGCTGCAGGCAGGCAAGGGGGGGGTTCCTCGGGGAAACCTCCACTTGGGCAAGGGAGAGGGACTCCTGGGGGTCACTTCTCCAGTGAAAGTCCGGTCCTTCAGGTCCTGGGGGCTGCGGGTGCAGGGTCTCTCCCAGGCGTCGGGACTTTGGATTCAAAGAGTCGCGGTCAGGGGAAGCCTCGGGATTCCCTCTGCAGGCGGCGCTGTGGGGGCTCAGGGGGGACAGGTTTTGGTACTCACAGTATCAGAGTAGTCCTGGGGTCCCTCCTGAGGTGTTGGATCTCCACCAGCCGAGTCGGGGTCGCCGGGTGCAGTGTTGCAAGTCTCACGCTTCTTGCGGGGAGCTTGCAGGGTTCTTTCAAGGCTGCTGGAAACAAAGTTGCAGCCTTTCTTGGAGCAGGTCCGCTGTCCTCGGGAGTTTCTTGTCTTTTCGAAGCAGGGGCAGTCCTCAGAGGATGTCGAGGTCGCTGGTCCCTTTGGAAGGCGTCGCTGGAGCAGGATCTTTGGAAGGCAGGAGACAGGCCGGTGAGTTTCTGGAGCCAAGGCAGTTGTCGTCTTCTGGTCTTCCTCTGCAGGGGTTTTCAGCTAGGCAGTCCTTCTTCTTGTAGTTGCAGGAATCTAATTTTCTAGGGTTCAGGGTAGCCCTTAAATACTAAATTTAAGGGCGTGTTTAGGTCTGGGGGGTTAGTAGCCAATGGCTACTAGCCCTGAGGGTGGGTACACCCTCTTTGTGCCTCCTCCCAAGGGGAGGGGGTCACAATCCTAACCCTATTGGGGGAATCCTCCATCTGCAAGATGGAGGATTTCTAAAAGTCAGTCACCTCAGCTCAGGACACCTTAGGGGCTGTCCTGACTGGCCAGTGACTCCTCCTTGTTGCTTTCTTTGTTCCCTCCAGCCTTGCCGCCAAAAGTGGGGGCCGTGGCCGGAGGGGACGGGCAACTCCACTAAGCTGGAGTGCCCTGCTGGGCTGTGACAAAGGGGTGAGCCTTTGAGGCTCACCGCCAGGTGTTACAGCTCCTGCCTGGGGGAGGTGTTAGCATCTCCACCCAGTGCAGGCTTTGTTACTGGCCTCAGAGTGACAAAGGCACTCTCCCCATGGGGCCAGCAACATGTCTCTGGTGTGGCAGGCTGCTGGAACTAGTCAGCCTACACAGACAGTCGGTTAAGCTTCAGGGGGCACCTCTAAGGTGCCCTCTGGGGTGTGTTTTGCAATAAAATGTACACTGGCATCAGTGTGCATTTATTGTGCTGAGAAGTTTGATACCAAACTTCCCAGTTTTCAGTGTAGCCATTATGGTGCTGTGGAGTTCGTGTAAAACAGACTCCCAGACCATATACTCTTATGGCTACCCTGCACTTACAATGTCTAAGGTTTTGTTTAGACACTGTAGGGGCACAGTGCTCATGCACTGGTACCCTCACCTATGGTATAGTGCACCCTGCCTTAGGGCTGTAAGGCCTGCTAGAGGGGTGTCTTACCTATACTGCATAGGCAGTGAGAGGCTGGCATGGCACCCTGAGGGGAGTGCCATGTCGACTTACTCATTTTGTTCTCACTAGCACACACAGGCTTGTAAGCAGTGTGTCTGTGCTGAGTGAGGGGTCTCTAGGGTGGCATAAGACATGCTGCAGCCCTTAGAGACCTTCCTTGGCATCAGGGCCCTTGGTACTAGAAGTACCAGTTACAAGGGACTTATCTGAATGCCAGGGTGTGCCAATTGTGGATACAATGGTACATTTTAGGTGAAGGAACACTGGTGCTGGGGCCTGGTTAGCAGGGTCCCAGCACTCTTCTCAGTCAAGTCAGCATCAGTATCAGGCAAAAAGTGGGGGGTAACTGCAACAGGGAGCCATTTCTTTACACAAGCCCCCCCCAGCCCACAGGCCAGGAGACTCAGCCCAAGCTGGGAGAGTCTTCCTAGTCTGTCAGGCGAGGAAGAGTAGGAGAAATAGGCTGGTTAGTTGCAGGGCCTACTCTGCCTTACATCCTTCTGTTCAGGTCATTCCCTTTGGGGAACTGACCTACTTCCACAGTGATAGGACCTAGTCTGAATTGCCTCTTGTCTGCCTCTTCAATGTCTCCACCCATTCTTTCTATTTTGGTCTTAGAGGTATCCACCTCTGCTAACCTTATCTTGGCCAGGGTTACCCCTAGCTTACCCAGAGAGGTTACCCAGAGCTGGAGTAACCCCACCATGACTAATAGGGTCAGGGGGCCTAACTTGCTATTTGGCATGGGGTCAGACCACCATGCTAAGGATAGTGCAGCCATAAAGGCTAACACCCAGCAGAGGCCACTGACAGCTGTCAGTGCCCAGAACCACACCTTTAGCTCTTCACCTAAAAGGGAAGGGGCTAAGTTACAGGCCTCTTTGGGTTCAGGTTGCCTGTCTGCTGTATTAGAGTGGGGGGTTACCACATCTTGTAGTAAACACCCTTCTTCCACTCTTTCTTCTGTTAGCTGAGGAGCCACCCACTCAGGTTTAACAGTTGCCTGACTAGCCAGGACTTCTTGTGGGTCAGGTTGGACTTTATCAGGGCCATTTTTGGAGTTCTCCCCTACTGGAGCAGAATCTCCTTGGCTTGCTGTAACCTTGGCTAAAGGTTGTCCACCCTTCCTACTCTGTTTTCTTTTCTTCTTCTTCTGGGGCCTGCTTGCATTTACTGCAGAGGCAGGACTTCCAGAATCCTTGGGAGAGGACTGGCACTGGACCAGTTCCTCTCTTGGGCTCTGACTAACCTCTGGGTAGTCATTTCCAAGGAGACAATCAAGGGGGAGGTCTGTACTGACTACTACCCTTCTCCAGCTAAGAGTGCCACCCACTTCTATGGGCACTAAAGCCACAGGCCTCTTAGTGACCCTGTCTAGGCTAACTCTTACCCTGGCAGTCTCACCTGGGATGTACTGGTTTGAGAGCACCAGCCTGTCATGCACAATAGTGTGACTGGCACAAGTGTCTCTCAGGGCAGTGGTTGGGATTCCATTCACCAGTAGGTGGTGGAAGTGTCTACTTCCCTCTGGAATCTCCAACTCACCTGTTGGGCCCTGTTTCCAGTTGAAGGCTATGAAGACCTCCTCATCTGAGGAGTCATCTCCCATGGCTACACTGGTTACCCCTGGAATTTTGTTCTGGGGTTTGTTTTTGGGACAAGAAGTGTCCTTGGTGTGGTGCCCAGACTGTTTACAGTTGTGGCACCATGCCTTAGTGGCATCCCAGTTCTTACCCTGGTACCCACCTTTGTTTTGGGTTGTGTCTTGGGGCCCACCCACCTGTTCTGGTTTTTGGGGGCCTACAGAGGACTCTTTTTCTTTGTTTCTAGTGTCACCCACTTTCTCCTGGGGAGTTTTTGTAACCCCTTTCTTTTGGTCACCCCCAGTGGAAGTTTTGGTTACCCTAGTCTTGACCCAGTGGTCTGCCTTCTTTCCCAATTCTTGGGGAGAAATTGGACCTAGGTCTACCAGATACTGATGCAACTTTTCATTGAAGCAGTTACTTAGAATGTGTTCTTTCATAAACAAATTATAAAGCCCAACATAGTCACACACTTCATTTCCAGTTAACCAACCATCCAGTGTTTTTACTGAGTAGTCTACAAAATCAACCCAGGTCTGGCTCGAGGATTTTTGAGCCCCCCTGAATCTAATTCTATACTCCTCAGTGGAGAATCCAAAGCCCTCAATCAGGGTACCCTTCATGAGGTCATAAGATTCTGCATCTTGTCCAGAGAGTGTGAGGAGTCTATCCCTACACTTTCCTGTGAACATTTCCCAAAGGAGAGCACCCCAGTGAGATCTGTTCACTTTTCTGGTTACACAAGCCCTCTCAAAAGCTGTGAACCATTTGGTGATGTCATCACCATCTTCATATTTTGTTACAATCCCTTTGGGGATTTTTAGGATGTCAGGAGAATCTCTGACCCTATTTAAGTTGCTGCCACCATCGATGGGACCTAGGCCCATCTCTTTTCTTTCCCTTTCTATGGCTAGGAGCTGCTTTTCCAAAGCCAATCTTTTGACCATCCTGGCTAACAGGGGGTCATCTTCACTGGAGTTATCCTCAGTGATTTCAGAGGTGTTGGTCTCTCCTGTGAGGGAACCAGCATCTCTGACTATTATTTTTGGAATCAGGGTTTGAGGGACCCTGTTCTCCCTAGATAAGACTGGTAGGGGGGAATTTTCCTCCAAGTCACTATCCTCTTCCTCTGAGTTGCTACCCTCAGAGGGGTTGGCCTTTTCAAACTCTGCCAAAAGCTCCTGGAGCTGTATTTTGGTAGGTTTGGGGCCCATTGTTATTTTCTTTATTTTACAGAGTGACCTTAGCTCCCTCATCTTAAGATGGAGGTAAGGTGTGGTGTCGAGTTCCACCACAGTCACATCTGTGCTAGACTTTTTGCTTCTAAAAGTTGGAATACTTTTTAAGAATCTACAACTGGTTCTAGAATCTAATTCAAACTTTTACAAACTTTTAAACTCTAAAAGAAATGCTAAACAGGATCTAACACAAGGCCCTAGCAGGTCTTTTAAGAATTTAGAAAAAACTTTTCAAATTGCAAAAAATCAATTTCTAATGACAATTTTGGAATTTGTCGTGTGATCAGGTATTGGCTGAGTAGTCCAGCAAATGCAAAGTCTTGTACCCCACCGCTGATCCACCAATGTAGGAAGTTAGCTCTGTATGTGCTATTTCAAAGTAAGGAATAGCATGCACAGAGTCCAAGGGTTCCCCTTAGAGGTAAAATAGTGGTAAAAAGAGATAATACTAATGCTCTATTTTGTGGTAGTGTGGTCGAGCAGTAGGCTTATCCAAGGAGTAGTGTTAAGCATTTGTTGTACATACACATAGACAATAAATGAAGTACACACACTCGGAGACAAATCCAGCCAATAGGTTTTGTATAGAAAAATATATTTTCTTAGTTTATTTTAAGAACCACAGGTTCAAATTTGACATGTAATACCTTGTTTGAAAGGTATTGCAGGTAAGTACATTAGGAACTTTGAATCATTTCAATTGCATGTATACTTTTCAAGTTATTCACCAATAGCTATTTCAAAAGTGGACACAGTGCAATTTTCACAGTTCCTGGGGGAGGTAAGTTTTTGTTAGTTTTACCAGGTAAGTACGACACTTACAGGGTTCAGTTCTTGGTCCAAGGTAGCCCACCGTTGGGGGTTCAGAGCAACCCCAAAGTCACCACACCAGCAGCTCAGGGCCGGTCAGGTGCAGAGTTCAAAGTGGTGCCCAAAACACATAGGCTAGAATGGAGAGAAGGGGGTGCCCCGGTTCCGGTCTGCTTGCAGGTAAGTACCCGCGTCTTCGGAGGGCAGACCAGGGGGGTTTTGTAGGGCACCGGGGGGGGACACAAGCCCACACAGAAATTTCACCCTCAGCAGCGCGGGGGCGGCCGGGTGCAGTGTAGAAACCAGCGTCGGGTTCGCAATGTTAGTCTATGAGAGATCTCGGGATCTCTTCAGCGCTGCAGGTAGGCAAGGGGGGGGTTCCTCGGGGAAACCTCCACTTGGGCAAGGGAGAGGGACTCCTGGGGGTCACTTCTCCAGTGAAAGTCCGGTCCTTCAGGTCCTGGGGGCTGCGGGTGCAGGGTCTCTCCCAGGCGTCGGGACTTTGGATTCAAAGAGTCGCGGTCAGGGGAAGCCTCGGGATTCCCTCTGCAGGCGGCGCTGTGGGGGCTCAGGGGGGACAGGTTTTGGTACTCACAGTATCAGAGTAGTCCTGGGGTCCCTCCTGAGGTGTTGGATCTCCACCAGCCGAGTCGGGGTCGCCGGGTGCAGTGTTGCAAGTCTCACGCTTCTTGCGGGGAGCTTGCAGGGTTCTTTCAAGGCTGCTGGAAACAAAGTTGCAGCCTTTCTTGGAGCAGGTCCGCTGTCCTCGGGAG
This sequence comes from Pleurodeles waltl, assembly GCF_031143425.1. Lineage (NCBI taxonomy): Eukaryota > Metazoa > Chordata > Amphibia > Caudata > Salamandridae > Pleurodeles > Pleurodeles waltl. Next base: position 151,736,718 of record NC_090444.1, read on the forward strand.
TTTCTTGTCTTTTCGAAGCAGGGGCAGTCCTCAGAGGATGTCGAGGTCGCTGGTCCCTTTGGAAGGCGTCGCTGGAGCAGGATCTTTGGAAGGCAGGAGACAGGCCGGTGAGTTTCTGGAGCCAAGGCAGTTGTCGTCTTCTGGTCTTCCTCTGCAGGGGTTTTCAGCTAGGCAGTCCTTCTTCTTGTAGTTGCAGGAATCTAATTTTCTAGGGTTCAGGGTAGCCCTTAAATACTAAATTTAAGGGCGTGTTTAGGTCTGGGGGGTTAGTAGCCAATGGCTACTAGCCCTGAGGGTGGGTACACCCTCTTTGTGCCTCCTCCCAAGGGGAGGGGGGTCACAATCCTAACCCTATTGGGGGAATCCTCCATCTGCAAGATGGAGGATTTCTAAAAGTCAGAGTCACCTCAGCTCAGGACACCTTAGGGGCTGTCCTGACTGGCCAGTGACTCCTCCTTGTTGCTTTCTTTGTTCCCTCCAGCCTTGCCGCCAAAAGTGGGGGCCGTGGCCGGAGGGGGCGGGCAACTCCACTAAGCTGGAGTGCCCTGCTGGGCTGTGACAAAGGGGTGAGCCTTTGAGGCTCACCGCCAGGTGTTACAGCTCCTGCCTGGGGGAGGTGTTAGCATCTCCACCCAGTGCAGGCTTTGTTACTGGCCTCAGAGTGACAAAGGCACTCTCCCCATGGGGCCAGCAACATGTCTCTGGTGTGGCAGGCTGCTGGAACTAGTCAGCCTACACAGACAGTCGGTTAAGCTTCAGGGGGCACCTCTAAGGTGCCCTCTGGGGTGTGTTTTGCAATAAAATGTACACTGGCATCAGTGTGCATTTATTGTGCTGAGAAGTTTGATACCAAACTTCCCAGTTTTCAGTGTAGCCATTATGGTGCTGTGGAGTTCGTGTAAAACAGACTCCCAGACCATATACTCTTATGGCTACCCTGCACTTACAATGTCTAAGGTTTTGTTTAGACACTGTAGGGGCACAGTGCTCATGCACTGGTACCCTCACCTATGGTATAGTGCACCCTGCCTTAGGGCTGTAAGGCCTGCTAGAGGGGTGTCTTACCTATACTGCATAGGCAGTGAGAGGCTGGCATGGCACCCTGAGGGGAGTGCCATGTCGACTTACTCATTTTGTTCTCACTAGCACACACAGGCTTGTAAGCAGTGTGTCTGTGCTGAGTGAGGGGTCTCTAGGGTGGCATAAGACATGCTGCAGCCCTTAGAGACCTTCCTTGGCATCAGGGCCCTTGGTACTAGAAGTACCAGTTACAAGGGACTTATCTGAATGCCAGGGTGTGCCAATTGTGGATACAATGGTACATTTTAGGTGAAGGAACACTGGTGCTGGGGCCTGGTTAGCAGGGTCCCAGCACTCTTCTCAGTCAAGTCAGCATCAGTATCAGGCAAAAAGTGGGGGGTAACTGCAACAGGGAGCCATTTCTTTACACTTATGATTATCAATTATGATCCACTGAACGAGAGGGACCAGTTACTAACCTGCAATAGTCCTTATTCAAGGGAACCCCCACTGAAATCTTGAGAAATTACTCTTCCTCCTAACTTTGCTTTTCTAAAGAAATGTGTTCATTATTAATATATTTTAAAAAGTGCCCCAGATTTAAGCATGTGGCTTGAGGAGGAGGAGTGGGGGATATTATGTGGTGTTAATGATTTCAGTGGAGATCGCATGAGGGATAAGTTTGGGTTACCAGTAAATATATTTTCCTTATTTGGCGATCAAGGTGGGTGGTACTTAGACGAAACCTAAATTGGAGCTTCCCAAAATTACGCAGAACTTTCTGAAGAACTTTCTCTGTTTTATTTATTTACCTATTTATGTATTTATTGCCTTTGGGGCCCATTATCTGAAAGGGCATCACTGGGTCTAATGGACAGAATTAATAAGAACACCTAAATAAGCATATAGGTGCGTGCCTTTGGAAGAAATTGCACCCTTTGGTTTGCACCACAAATATGTTTTTCGGATGGGACTGTGGCTTTCTTTCATAAAACCATGATCCTCTCACTGTCTCCGTTCTGTCAAAACCTCCATATCTGACTTGTGGAATGTTATGAATCAGCTTTATCAACTACTTCACCATTTACTTACTTCCACAGGGTATTTTCAGTTCTTTGGTCATGATAGTTTATACTATCTGGACAGAATTATTCTCCTGTGCACCTTTCTTCAGGAGAATATATTGATGGTGGAGTTCCTCAAGGTTTGTGTAGTATTCTCTCTGCTACAGCTTAACCTGGCTTATCTTCTTGTAGGGCTGCTAACATGGATTGCTGCACTGTCTATACTCCATTGGTTACTAGTCGCTATGAGGATACTGTTCAGTCTGTTGCACATTGTGCTGCTTATCCAGCAAGGCCGTTTGAAAGGTTCAAGGTTCTTCACTTGCTCTTATACCCTGGTTGTGAAGGGATGTTTCTCCAGTGATCACTTAGGCAGAAAGCACAAAGTGATGGAAGATCCTTTTTAGTGGTTGCTCACACTCGAACAAATTGACACAATTGGTTATCTGTGAGGGCCATACAGACATTGCTCTTCAAAAAAAAGTATTAGTGTGCATCTTACAAGTTTTGAATGGCTAGCTCAAATAGACCACCCTGTTCGTGCATTAATATGTTTTTTAGAAGCCGTGTGTAGGAAGTTGGCTCTGTATGTGCTATTTCAAAGTAAGGAATAGCATGCACAGAGTCCAAGGGTTCCCCTTAGAGGTAAAATTGTGGTAAAAAGAGATAATACTAATGCTCTATTTTGTGGTAGTGTGGTCGAGCAGTAGGCTTATCCAAGGAGTAGTGTTAAGCATTTGTTGTACATACACATAGACAATAAATGAGGTACACACACTCAGAGACCAATCCAGCCAATAGGTTTTGTTATAGAAAAATATCTTTTCTTAGTTTATTTTAAGAACCACAGGTTCAAATGTAACATGTAATATCTTGTTTGAAAGGTATTGCAGGTAAGTACATTAGGAACTTTGAATCATTTCAATTGCATGTATACTTTTCAAGTTATTCACAAATAGCTATTTTAAAAGTGGACACAGTGCAATTTTCACAGTTCCTGGGGGAGGTAAGTTTTTGTTAGTTTTACCAGGTAAGTAAGACACTTACAGGGTTCAGTTCTTGGTCCAAGGTAGCCCACCGTTGGGGGGTTCAGAGCAACCCCAAAGTTACCACACCAGCAGCTCAGGGCCGGTCAGGTGCAGAGTTCAAAGTGGTGCCCCAAACGCATAGGCTTCAATGGAGAGAAGGGGGTGCCCCGGTTCCAGTCTGCCAGCAGGTAAGTACCCGCGTCTTCGGAGGGCAGACCAGGGGGGTTTTGTAGGGCACCGGGGGGGACACAAGCCCACACAGAAATTTCACCCTCAGCGGCGCGGGGGCGGCCGGGTGCAGTGTTAGAACAAGCGTCGGGTTCGCGATGGAAGTCAATGAGAGATCAAGGGATCTCTTCAGCGCTGCAGGCAGGCAAGGGGGGGCTTCCTCGGGGAAACCTCCACTTGGGCAAGGGAGAGGGACTCCTGGGGGTCACTTCTGCAGTGAAAGTCCGGTCCTTCAGGTCCTGGGGGCTGCGGGTGCAGGGTCTTTTCCAGGCGTCGGGACTTAGGTTTCAGAGAGTCGCGGTCAGGGGAAGCCTCGGGATTCCCTCTGCAGGCGGCGCTGTGGGGGCTCAGGGGGGACAGGTTTTGGTACTCACAGTCGTAGAGTAGTCCGGGGGTCCTCCCTGAGGTGTTGGTTCTCCACCAGCCGAGTCGGGGTCGCCGGGTGCAGTGTTGCAAGTCTCACGCTTATTGCGGGGAGTTGCAGGGTTCTTTAAAGCTGCTTCTTGAAACAAAGTTGCAGTCTTTTTGGAGCAGGTCCGCTGTCCTCGGGAGTTTCTTGTCGTTGTCGAAGCAGGGCAGTCCTCAGAGGATGCAGAGGTCGCTGGTCCCTTTGGAAGGCGTCGCTGGAGCAGAGTTCTTTGGAAGGCAGGAGACAGGCCGGTGAGTTTCTGGAGCCAAGGCAGTTGTTGTCTTCTGGTCTTCCTCTGCAGGGGTTTTCAGCTAGGCAGTCCTTCTTGTTGTTGCAGGAATCTAATTTTCTAGGGTTCAGGGTAGCCCTTAAATACTAAATTTAAGGGCGTGTTTAGGTCTAGGGGGTTAGTAGCCAATGGCTACTAGCCCTGAGGGTGGGTACACCCTCTTTGTGCCTCCTCCCAAGGGGAGGGGGTCACAATCCTAACCCTATTGGGGGAATCCTCCATCTGCAAGATGGAGGATTTCTAAAAGTTAGTCACCTCAGCTCAGGACACCTTAGGGGCTGTCCTGACTGGCCAGTGACTCCTCCGTGTTGCTTTCTTTGTTCCCTCCAGCCTTGCCGCCAAAAGTGGGGGCCGTGGCCGGAGGGGGCGGGCAACTCCACTAGCTGGAGTGTCCTGCGGTGCTGGCACAAAGGGGTGAGCCTTTGAGGCTCACCGCCAGGTGTTACAGCTCCTGCCTGGGGGAGGTGTTAGCATCTCCACCCAGTGCAGGCTTTGTTACTGGCCTCAGAGTGACAAAGGCACTCTCCCCATGAGGCCAGCAACATGTCTCTAGTGTGGCAGGCTGCTGGAACCAGTCAGCCTACACAGATAGTTGGTGAAGTTTCAGGGGGCACCTCTAAGGTGCCCTCTGTGGTGTATTTTACAATAAAATGTACACTGGCATCAGTGTGCATTTATTGTGCTGAGAAGTTTGATACCAAACTTCCCAGTTTTCAGTGTAGCCATTATGGTGCTGTGGAGTTCGTGTAAAACAGACTCCCAGACCATATACTCTTATGGCTACCCTGCACTTACAATGTCTAAGGTTTTGCTTAGACACTGTAGGGGTACAGTGCTCATGCACTGGTACCCTCACCTATGGTATAGTGCACCCTGCCTTGGGGCTGTAAGGCCTGCTAGAGGGGTGTCTTACCTATACTGCATAGGCAGTGAGAGGCTGGCATGGCACCCTGTGGGGAGTGCCATGTCGACTTACTCATTTTGTTCTCACTAGCACACACAGGCTTGTAAGCAGGGTGTCTGTGCTGAGTGAGGGGTCTCTAGGGTGGCATAATACATGCTGCAGCCCTTAGAGACCTTCCCTGGCATCAGGGCCCTTGGTACCAGAGGTACCAGTTACAAGGGACTTATCTGGATGCCAGGGTGTGCCAATTGTGGAAACAATGGTACATTTTAGGTGAAAGAACACTGGTGCTGGGGCCTGGTTAGCAGGGCCCCAGCACACTTCTCAGTCAAGTCAGCATCAGTATCAGGCAAAAAGTGGGGGGGTAACTGCAACAGGGAGCCATTTCTTTACACCGTGTGAAGCCTTCTAACAACGTTTCTTTACTATAAGAAGCTATGCTAATAGAAGTTTAAAAAATAAAATTAAAAAAAAGCATTCCATCTCTTTTTAAATAATGCCTCAAGACTGGAAAGGTACTGGCATGGTTGGACAAGAGCTAAGATTTGACGCTCAAAGTTGAGTGCAGAATTATTCCAGATAACCAGGGGATGGTGATAGTGAGAGACAGCGAAGGGGGAGAATAAATGTTTGAATAAATGTTCTGCTTTTTATTTTTATTTTTTTATCATGGCCTAATAAGTAGAAAAACAATGTTGTTAACTATTGACCATATTTGTGTGCCCTTATTCATGGTATAAACAAGCAACTGATATCTATAGTATCTCTCTATTTTAGTCTGATATTAAATATACATGTTCTGTTTTGTATAGCTGCAACCTAGCAAAAACTCAGTAGAGCGCTGCCCAAGGTCAGACAAGTATGCAGTAAATTGAGTGAATGGGACGGAAGCCCTGAACCACCTTAAATCTCTAGGAGCACCTGATTCCCTTTGCCTGCTCATCTTCAACTTTTAGCATAGCTGTTCATATTCTCTGTCTCTCTACCTCGCTCTCTTACTCTCTCTCTCACTCTCTCTCAATAGATCTCTCAATCTCTCTCTCTCTCTCTCTATATATATATATATATATATATATATATATATATATATATATATGAGTAATTGTATTTATATAGCGCTTACTACCCCTGACGAGGCGTCGAAGCGCTTTTTGGTGAGTAGCACGCTACTCTGGAACCCAACAAGAATTAGTGATGGATTAGTATTGGGAAATAATGAGTACAGTTTTAGTATTATTCTGAGTTAATTTGAGCCGCGGATATGAGAGAGTTTTAGATTGACTGGAGGGGGAAAGAAATCCAGAAGAGTTAATTGGGAGTATATCCTTAATTTACTCAACCCAAAGGCTTGGGATGAGTAAAGGGGGATGGAGGAGGGAAGAGTATGTGGAAGGGTTAGGGAGAGCATAGTATCAGGGTGAGATAAATGCGGGAGAATTTAGTAGGGTTGTGTGGGAGGTCACGGTAGTAGAGTGAGGTTTGGTGAGTTGGATGTGGAAGCGGAGGGAAGAGTTTAGGCAGAGTTATTTAGGAGATGAAAGTAGTAGAAAGGATTTGGGATGAGTCGGAGTGAGAATGGAGGATAGTTTGATAGAGACATGACATATGATGATGGGTAGATAAGTGTGATAAGATGAGAGCAGGAATTCATAGATATCTAGTATAACAACCCACCCAAGAGCCATGCAATGACCCACGAACATGCCAAGCACAGAAATAAATATATATATATATATATATATATATATATATATATATATATATATATATATATATATATATATACACACACACACGCACATACAATACATAATTAGAACCATGGGTAAAATATACTTAAACAGGTTTAAAGAGTGTGTGTGTATTTTATTGTTATGACATAGTAGCAATACATATTGTCTAAAGAAACTATACATAACTAGAAATATACACATAATCTGAAAAAATATTTATCAACATAGGCATATGCAGTTCATAGTTGTTTGAATATGGTGGTTATGAAGGAAAGAGCCAACTCTTGAGTAGTTTTCTGAAGACAAGAAAGTTATCTGTGGCTCTTATAGTTGGGGGTAATGAATTCCATAGTTTGGCTGCTTGAACAGAGAAGGATGTACCACCTATAGTCTTTTTCTTGTATGGTGATGTTCTAAGGCGGGGTGCCAATCTTGAGCGGAGATTTCTTTGTTGGATGTATTTGGTTATTTTGTTTCTGATTAAAAAGCGGTCCTGTTCCATGTATAGCTTTGTGGGTGATACAAAGCAGCTTGAAAGTGCATCTTCTGGCAACGGTTAACCAGTGTAGTGCTCTCAAGGCAGGGGAGATGTGGGCTTGCGGCTTTACATGTAATAGTAGCCTGGGTGCAGAATTCTGGATACGTTGTAGATTTTTCATAACAGATAGAGATGATCCATGGTAGAGGCCATCAGCACAATCCAGTTTGGATAGTACAAGCGAGGTAGTAGCTTGCACCTTGTGTGGAAATCCGAGGTGGGGGGAAGATGCGTTGTAAAGTCTTCAAGGTGATGAAGCTTGTTCGTGCTAATTTGTCCACTTGGACATTAATAGTTAACTTTGAATCCATGGTGATTCCTAGGTTTTTAACTTCCTGTGATAATTGAGGAGGTGGTCCGAGATCGTCAGGCCAGACGCACAGAGGGTCATAATTTTTCCAGTCCCCACATATGAGTATTTCTGTTTTGGAGGTATTTAGTTTGAGATGGCTCCAGGTCGTCCACTGATCAACGGCTCTGAGGCAGATGAAGATTTGTGAGTTTTCAATGTTTTTGGGGCATTCTAATTTAAGTAGTATTTGTGTGTCATCTGCATAGTTGTAGCATGTGAGATGGATCACAGTTCTGGTTGAAAAGCAAAGGTGAGGTGATTGATCCTTGGGGGGATCCCTGCTTTTGTGAGGTAGGGTTTGGACGAGAAGTGGGGGCGAGTGGATGATATTCGATCTTTTTTTGAAGATGGGAAGTAATCCTGTTGAGAGCAATCCCTTGAATGCCGGCTTTGTGGAGTCTTTGAATTAGGGTGTCATGGTCAACCGTATCAAAGGCAGCTGAGAGGTCCAAGAGAAGTAGTGCAGCAACTCCATTTCGGTCAACTGTGTTTTTAAGATCATCCCAGATTGCTATGAGTGCCGATTCCGTGCTTCTTCCTGGGCGGAATCCAGTTTGGAAGTCTGAAAGTATAGAATTGTCTTCAATGAAATGTGACATCTGGGCGAATGCTGCTCTTTCTCTCAATTTGCCCAGGAAATGTCCATTTGTGATTGGTCTGTAGTTGTTGGGGTCTTGCGAGTCTAGGTTTGTTTTCTTTAATAAAGGTCGTATGTATGCCTTTTTCAGGTATACAGGAAAAGTTCCTGAAGTTAAAGAGTTGTTGATGATTCTTCTTACAGGTGTGGCAGCAGAAGTAGATAGAAGAATGTTCTTGAAGGTTTGTGGTGGGCAAGGGTCAGAAGGGCAACAAGAAGGTCTGCTTGCTTTGACCAAATCCATAAATTCACCCTGGGATATTGGTTTGTAGGACTGTAGAGGTTGGGTTGGTTTATTCTTAGAGGGTATTTTAGGAAAGGGGTTGGTGCTGATGTTTTTCTTCTGTTTTAAATAGGACCCCAATGTGTCTGCCTTGGTTGTGTAGTGAGTTACCAATTTGTTTGTGAAATCTTGAGCAGTGGGATGACTTCCTTTCATGCATGTAGGTTTTCGAAATTCATTGAATTTTATAAAATTCCTTGGTTGTAGATTGAGCATTTTGAATTCTGTCTGAGTAGTACCGTTTTTTAGCTTTTTTGATTGATTTTGTATATTCTGTTAAGTTTGTGTAGCTGCAGTTTGTCTTGACTGTTTTGAGCCAGGTCCGCTGCAACTTTCTGATTTGTTGCTTTATCTTTTTAAGTTCTGTGTTTTCCCCAAGGTGTTGGTTTTTTCTTTTGTTGTGTTTTTAGTTTTTCTGACTGGTATTAGAATATCAAAAGCTTCCTGTAGCCACTCATAAAGTTTTGGCACAGAATTAATTGTATCTAGATCTGTGTTGGCAGTTAGTTGTGTTTCTAAGTGATCCAAATTGAGCTTGCTCCATGGTCGATAGGTGTATGTAAGTAGTTGTGGGGTGTGTTGATTTGTGGAGTTGTATGTCGGAAAGTTATCAAATGGTGGTCTAACCAAGTGATTGGCGTGATGCTATGAATAGTAACTAGTTCAGGCTAAGCAAAAATGACATCTTGGATGTGACCAGCGATGTGTGTGGGATTGTGTACAATCTGATGTAGGTTCAATGCGACCAGTGGTGATAGCTTTTGGATGGGTCATATTGGGTTTGTCAAACCAAATGTTTAGATCCCCAAGAATGCATAGGTTGGAGTATAGTGTAATAAGGTTTGAGACTGTCTACAAAAGCATCTGGGAATGTGGAGTTGTTAGGTGGAGGTCTGTAAAGGAGGAGAAAGTTACAGGAGGAAGTTGGAGTAGGGTGGCATCTGGTAAGGAGGGCTTCACAACCTTGTATGGAGATGTTGTCTGTTTTACTGAGGTTCAATGCCTGTTTGAATATAATAGTTAGTCTACCTCCTCTCTTGCCTATACAGTTTTGTGCGATGGTTTGATAGCCTGGAGGAACGGCTTCGTGCAACACTGGGGCCATGTCATCTCCCAACCAGGATTCAGTTATGAATAGTAAGTCAGGTTGTGTGTCTGTGAGCAGGTCGAAGATGTGGTGCTTGTTTTTTGAGAGCGATCGAGCATTTATGAGCTGGCAGTTTAGAAAAGGTGTGTTAGTGGTAGTGTTGTTTTGTTTAGTAGAAGTGTAAGTAGTATAATGTGAGCTTGAAGCAGGAGTGTTGCTGGCATGTATAGCTGCAGATACACATGCTGTGCATACGTGTGCCATCTAGTGTTGGGCTCGGGTTGTTACAAGTTGTTTTTCTTCGCAGAAGTGTTTTGGAGTCACGAAATTGAGTGGTGACTCCTCTTCGGCTCCATTGCGCATGGGCATCGACTCCATGTTAGATTGTTTTCTTTCCGCCATCGTGTTCGGACGTGTTTCCTTTTGCTCCGATAGTTCGGTTCAGAAAAGCTTCAAAACTCTTTATTTCTCATCTGTATTGTTTCGATCGCTTTACACCTTCGATCGACACTTCGGTACCGTCGGATCAAACATCTTTACTCGCCCTTTGGGGCGCGCGTGCCCAACTTGGGGCTCGTCGGGCCGACCACGTGGAAGCCTCATAGACCGGACTCCATTCCGATTCTGTCCTCTGTGCCACGCTAAATTCCCTTATACAGACCAACATCTCTTCTGTAATTTCTGCCTTTCCCCAGACCATCGGGAAGAAAACTGCGAGGCCTGCAGATCCTTCCGATCCAAGAATGCGATCAGAGACAGAAGAAAACGGAGACTCGAGATGGCATCCAAAAGCACCGAACATCTCAACGTTGAAGAGGAAGAGATCATGCAGACCGCTGTCTCCGTTCGAGGTTCTGACTCCGAGCAGGAATCTGAGGAGGACAGACCGGTCACAGTAGGACCGCACGTGAGTACGCCTGCCCCTGTCCCATCCAAGCCGAAACATAAGGCCTTGGGGACGCCACTGCCTGAAGGCAATGGCTCAACCCAAAAAGACATTCTGTGACCAACCCCAAGTTCGGCACCGAAAAAGGCCACTCCTCTGAAGTCATTGGACTCGAGTTGAAGCTCCGTTTCCGAACCGAGCAAACACTGCTCTTCTGAGTCGAAATCTCAGATCTTTTTCGGAACTGAGACCATCTTCGACTCCATTCTTTTCAATCCCGAAAAAGCCAGTTTCGGAGCCGAAAAAAACTGGCTTACACTGAGGAGCATGGACTTTCAAAAGTACTTGGAGGAAGCCAAAAATCTACTGAGAAGGACTCACAAATGCAGCCTATCATAGAACAAATGGATGAAAGGCAAGCCAGGATTCATATCCACAAAGAAACTGGCAAAATGTTGACTGCACCTCCTCCAAAACCAAAGAGGAAATTAGCCTTTCAGGAGGAATTGGACACTGCACAGCCTCCAGCTAAAGTGCCAAGAACAAAGAGACCTCCACCTCCTCAATTTTCTCCTTCTTAGTCTCCTCCTCACTCTCCACATACCTCTTCCCCCCCCCCTACCAGCCCTACACCTATGCAGTCACCATCACATTCATTTGATTCACAGCATGACAGTATAGATCCATGGGATCTTTATGATCCAGATCCCATTCCCGATAACGACCCAGACTGCTATCCCCCAAAGCCTTCAACACCTGAAGATAGTACAGGGTACAATCAAGTACTAGCTAAGGCTGCAGCATACCATAGTGTCACCACGGACACTAAACAGTTGGAGGACGATTCTTTTATTTAATACGCTCTCCTCCACGCACACAACATACCAGTCGCTCCCTATACTCCCAGGCATGCTAAAGCATGCTGTTTTTAGCGAGCCTGTCAAAGCGAGAATAATAACTCTCAGGGTAGAGAAGAAATACAAGCCACCTCCCTCTGATCCTGTGTATATAACTCAGCAACTCCCTACAGGCTCAGTAGTAGTAAGTGCTGCTAGGAGGAGGGCAAACTCATTCGTCATGTGATGCACCCCCACCAGACAAAGAGAGCAGAAAATGTGATGCTGCAGGGAAGAGAGTGGCATCCCAGGCAGCCAACCAGTGGAGAATAGCCAACTCTCAGGCGTTCTTGGGTAGATACGATCGGGCACATTGGGATGAGATGAAAGATATAATTCAGCATCTCCCCAAGGAACATCAAAAGAGGGCACAGCAGATAGTTGAGGAAGGGCAAGCCATCTCCAATAACCAAATTAGTTCTGCCCTAGACTCGGCAGACAGCTCGGCATGGATAGCACCGTGCTGATCCAATGTTTAAAAACTTTGCTAGATAAACAGACATTTGAGGTGAGCAAATCTAGAGTGTCGCTGGTGTTGCAGTGTGCTCCTTACAAGAGCTGCTCTCCACCTAAACTTGGTAACTACCCAGAGTTCTCTATTCTTTGTGTGTGTGTGTGTGTGTGTGTGTGTGTGTGTGTGTGTGTGTATGTATGTATATATATGTGTGTGTGTGTGTGTGTGTATATGTGTGTGTGTGTATATATATATATATATATATATATATATGTGTATATGTATCTCTTATTCTTATATATATCTCACTGTGTATGTATCTATCTCTATAATATCTCTATAATATCTCTATCTCTATATATAATATCTCTATCTAATATCTCTATCTCATATCTCTATCTCATATCTCTATCTCATATCTCTATCTAATATCTCTATCTAATATCTCTATATATAATATCTCTCTGTCTAATATCTCTATCTAATATCTCTGTCTAATATCTCTCTCTCTATCTCTATCTAATATCTCTCTCTATCTCTATCTCATATCTCTATCTCTATCTAATATATCTATCTCTATCTCTCTCTCTCTATAATATCTCTATACTATCTCTATCTCTCTCTATCTCTATATATAATATCTATCTCTATCTAATATCTCTATAATATCTCTCTCTATAATATCTCTATCTCTATAATATCTCTATCTCTCTCATATCTCTATCTCTCTCTCTATAATATCTCTCTCTCTATAATATCTCTCTCTATATATAATCTCTGTCTAATATCTCTATCTCTGTCTAATATATCTATCTAATATATCTATCTAATATCTCTATTAGATAGAGATATTAGATAGAGATATTAGATAGAGATATTAGATAGAGATATTAGATAGAGATATTAGATAGAGATATTAGATAGAGATAGAGGATAGAGATGAGGATGGAGATATGAGATATTCACTATATATAATATCTCTCTCTATCTAATATCTCTATAATATCTCTATCTCTATAATATCTCTATCTCTATAATATCTCTATCTCTATAATATCTCTATAATATCTCTATCTCTATCTAATATCTCTATCTCTTTCTAATATCTCGATCTAAAATCTCTAATCTCTAATCTCTCTCTTTGTCTCTCTCTATCTCTCTCTAATATCTCTTTATCTCTTTATCTCTCTCTCTCTATCTCTTTATCTCTTTATCTCTCTCTCTAATATCTCTTTATCTCTCTCTCTAATATCTCTTTATCTCTCTCTCTATCTCTTTATCTCTTTATCTCTCTCTCTAATATCTCTCTTTATCTCTCTCTATCTCTCTCTAATATCTCTTTATCTCTCTCTCTAATATCTCTTTATCTCTCTCTCTAATATCTCTTTATCTCTATCTCTCTCTCTAATATCTCTTTATCTCTATCTCTCTCTCTAATATCTCTATCTCTTTATCTCTCTCTCTAATATCTCTTTATCTCTCTATTAGAGGATAGAGGATATAGATAGAGATATTAGATAGAGATATTAGATAGAGATATTAGATAGAGGATAGAGATAGAGGATAGAGATAGAGGATAGAGATAGAGGATAGAGATAGAGGATAGAGATAGAGGATAGAGATAGAGGATAGAGATAGAGGATAGAGATAGAGGATAGAGATAGAGGATAGAGATAGAGGATAGAGATAGAGGATAGAGATAGAGGATAGAGGAATGAGATGAGGATGGAGATATGAGATATTCTCTATATATAATATCTCTCTCTATCTAATATCTCTATAATATCTCTATCTCTATAATATCTCTATCTAATATCTCTATCTCTATCTAATATCTCTAATCTCTCTTTGTCTCTCTCTATCTCTCTCTCTAATATCTCTAATATCTCTTTATCTCTCTCTCTAATATCTCTCTCTTTATCTCTCTCTATCTCTCTCTCTAATATCTCTTTATCTCTCTCTCTAATATCTCTTTATCTCTCTCTCTAATATCTCTTTATCTCTCTCTCTAATATCTCTATCTCTTTATCTCTCTCTCTAATATCTCTTTATCTCTTTATCTCTCTCTCTAATATCTCTTTATCTCTTTATCTCTCTCTCTAATATCTCTTTATCTCTCTCTCTAATATCTCTTTATCTCTATCTCTCTCTCTAATATCTCTTTATCTCTTTATCTCTCTCTCTCTAATATCTCTTTATCTCTTTATCTCTCTCTCTAATATCTCTTTATCTCTCTCTCTAATATCTCTTTCATATATAAAATCTCATCTTTTTGGGCATTTTAGCACAACATACTTTTGTGTCCATTAGCTGCTTCTCCTTATTCTCCCCCTCACTGTTCCGGTCTCCCACCTGAAGTTATCCACAGTCTCTACATGACCGAGCATAATAATGTTACACTACGGAGATTATTTTAATTCCTTGCAACTGGCAGTTCATTTTCCATTGCCTCATACACTGGGTACTTTGAAAAACACCCAATTAGTGCCAGAATATCTTTTTATAAAAAAAAAACAACTTAAACTGGCTTCTTTTTCAAGCCCTTTACTTCAAACCATGCTGGAAACAGGACTACTGACTATTATGCTCCTTTGGCTACGATTAAAGCTGCAACAGCTATTTTGTTTGTGTTAGCCCCAATTGGTGGGCGACCCCATGACTTCTAGGTGTAGTTACATTTCACACCATATGCAAACGTTGATTGACAAAATACATTGCTTGCATGTATGCAGTGATGTGTTAAGCTCGGTAACAGGTCTAAATGCCATTTAGGCATGACCACTATATTGCAACACATGCAATCACAGCATTGAAAGTATATTACAGGCAGTGTGTATTAACACATAGTTAATGGTATGGTATACAAAAAATATACCTACTTCTAAGGAGATGGTCGGGTTGTTTTTATCAGCTATACCATTCTTTGACAGAAGATGCTGCTAGACTTTCCACTTCTGGTGCATCGCTTGTAGATGCGACTGCACAAGATGATGGAACTTGGTGGAATTTTCCCTTCAGCACCCAGCAACTGTATTGATGTCTTAAATGTCACTGCAACTTTGGTTTACAACATCATTCAAAACATACTGTGCTCTGGTGCTAAAGATACCCATGAGTGAGAAGCTTGTGACCACATTTGGTGGTGCAAATGTGATGCAGATTTGATTACATTATGTTCCACTGTTGTGTCCTAAGTGTGAAGGGTGTGGCATGGATTATGAAGTCTTTTTGTGTTTGTGTGTCATTGTGTTTGTCTTCTGTATGTTCTTGGCCTGTTTGACAAAGTGCCACCTTGACTTGGATTGTATTATTTGTTTGACACATACTTTCTCTTTTAGTTTGCAAGCTTAAAGGTGTAACACGATTATATCCGCGATTGTCCTGTGTATATGATGTGACTTTGTATTGAAGATAGGCAGTGTGGCAGTCTTTGGGGAGGGTGGTCTCTTTTGCTTTCGTTGTTATTGGACATACACAATGATGCATATTTGTAATATTCAGATTTAATATCCTTGTAGTCCATAATGCTGTGGTGTGTGATGGATCTGTATTTGTTGTTAGGCTTGTTTTGTCTCTTGTGTATGAATCCTTGGTTTGTTTAAAAAAAAAAAAAAAAAAAAAGTTGATAACTTGGGTTGTATGTAGTTTGTGTGCCTCTTCCATTAGCTACTCGTCGCTACAATCTTTTGTGCATACTTCTGTTTCATTGTCTTGGACTGTGTGTTGGGGCATTTGCATGGGAGGGGGAGTGTGTTGTACCTATGTGGGTCCCCCCCCCCCGCAATTGTCACGTTTTTTTTTATAACAGATACTGATGCAAAGTACTCTAACTACTTGGAAAATTGCAGCCCAGTATGCCACTGAGTTGTCCAATTGTTATTTGCTGAGGCACACAAACAATATATAAATGGTTTTTCGGAGTTGCGGTTTTGAAGTTGAGCTTACAAGACAACACCGCTGTCTGGTTGCATCTAGTGGCTAAAGACTTATTGCCAGCTTGCAAGACCTTACAGTGGCCATAAAGCTCTCCCTTTGCTTATCGTTGATTGTCATTGTCACTCATTTGCTTGCTTCTTATTCTATGGCTTGCTTTGTCCATTTTGTGTCTGAATGATCTACGATGGAAGAAAGAAGATCTTGTTTCTAACCTGATTTTGCAGCTTGACACTCCTTGGTAGACAATGTACATTTTATTACTTTAAATCAGTCTTGGCAACCACAGCAACTAGCACAAACCTTTAAAGCAGGAGAGCAGAGGTGAGATAACCATGAACGAGTTTGTTTCCAAGTTGCAGACTCTTTGAGAGAAAGCTGGTGGTGGGCCCATTGACCACCGAATTCAAAAGCATAGCATGATTACATTGGCCTGTTGGCAGACCATCATAGTAGAGATTTCGGTGAAGCCCATTTTGGAATGTTCCTTTTTTTTAATTTATTTTTTATTTATTTTTTTAGGTCGAGTCTAGGCAGCACGCATGTGCTGTCTCTCGATATGCTGTAATCTATTCTGTGGGCTTTCACAACTCCCATCACTTTCATTTATTCCTTAGTCTGCCTTTCAAAATTCCTTTGGTTTGTTAGGTAAATGCTTTACGTTTGTCCCGCCTGAGGCCGTTTTAATACCGCACGATTGGCCATATGCCTTAGTGTTGGCACACTACTTTTTTCTTTACCCTCTACGCTTTGTGCTTGTGGGGTATGTTGTTTCTTCCTGTGCCATCTTGCTGTTTCCTTGCATGTTTGCACCCGACAAAGGCTTCAGTCTGGAGGAGGATTTTAAAAAAAAAGTATTTATCTAGAGCGAACTCCATTGGAGTATTGGAACGCTTTACATGAGCACCAGGTAAATTTGCAGCCCCATTCCTAAGATCTTCTCAAATTTAGCAGTTGAAAAATATACAATCTGCCGCCTTTTAAATAGGAGAAGGACCAGGGAAACCCTCAACGCAGCTCTCCCCGCACACCGGGCAAGCAGATACTACAATATTCACTGCACTCATGGAAACTCACCGTATAATGCTTTGTGGGCCTTTCCTTTTACAACATGTTTTTGCCGATAACTCAGCCTGTGGTCATCCTAGGACAATGGGACCACCGCTAGGTTGGGTGCGTGGGCAAAATCATAAATTCTCCCGCCATTCAGTGTTCTTTATATAAAAAAAAAAAAAAAAAAAAAAAAAAGCTTTTGCTTTACAGGTGGGAGTAGTTTGTGTTCTAAGGGCCTTTTTTGGAACAGTATTCTAGCGGGCCTGCTAGGTCTGAAAATGTGTAATGCACTATTCCCTCTATGGGCTCAATATATGGTTACACAGCAATGTCCCTGCTCTTTTCTTTTCATGTGGTTATGCCCTCTAGGGGCTAACTATATGGTTACATTACCAGGTTTCTTCCAAATGCTATTTTTAATTTTTTTTTTATTGTGGTACCCTCTAGAGGATTGTTGGAACTGGCCCCTTTTTTTTTTTTTTTTTTTTTTTTTTTTTTTTGCAGGGTCATCCCCAAACGTTTAGCCTCCCTCTTATTTTTTCTGACCTGTGTTTGTTGGCTTTAGGACTCTGGGCACTTTACCACTGCTAACCAGTGCTAAATTGCATATGCTCTCTGTGTAAATTGTATTGGTGATTGGTTTATCCCTGATTGACATATTTGATGTACTAGTAAGTCCCTAGTAAAGGCACTAGAAGTGCCCAGGGCCTGTAAGTCAAATGCTACTAGTGGGCCTGCAGCATTGATTGTGCCTCCCACATGAGTAGCCCTATAAATATGGCTCAGACCTGCCACTGCAGTGTCTGTGTGTGCAGTTTTAAACTGCCAATGGTCCAAACCTTCCCTTTTTATACACGTAAGGTAGCCCTAAGTTAGGCCCTAAGTAGCCCCATGTGCAGGGTGCAGTGTATGTTACTGGTGGGACATGGGCTGGTGTGTTTTTACATGTCCTCACAGTGAAATACTGCCAAATTTGGTTTTCACAGTTTTCACTGTTGCAAAGCCTATCTATCTCCTAGGCTAACACAGGGGCTGCCTTTTAATATCTTTTAAGTGGAGTTTCCTGTTGGGAGAAGATGGAGATTTGGAGCTTGGGGTCTCTGAAATCACAATTTACCAAAAGATGTATTTTTAAAGTTGGTCTTTAGATTGTCAGTTTGAAAACGCCACTTTTAAAAAGTAGCAATTTTCTTGCTTAACCATTCTGTGCCTCTGCCTACCTGTGTATTCCACGTCTGGGTCAGACTGACAGTTGGGCTGTTGTGAATTCCCTCTAGACAGTGACACAAAGGGACCTGATGAGTCTCTTGGGCTGGAGAGGGAGGAGCTAACACTTACATCTGAATGGACTGTGCCTGCCCTCACCCAATGTAGTCTCAAACCCCACTGGTGTGTGTCTGGGGCCAGACCTGGGCAAGGCAGGATTTTGTGAACAACAGAGACTTTCCTTTTTTTGCCTGCTTGAAAGGCAGAAAGGGGTATAAGTAGTGGACCCAAACCCCAGTTTTTCAGATTACTTCTAGATTCAAGAGGAACTTCTGCCAAGGAGAAGAGCTGGAGGAGGAGTACTGCCCCTTTGCCTATGCTTTGCTGGGTTGGCCTGCAGTTGCTGCTTCTGCCTGAAAGAGGACAAAGACTGGACGTTGTGGTGTATATTACTGCTTATGAAGTGTCTCCAAGGGCTTGGACTGAGCTTGCCTCCTGCTTTTGAAGTCTCGGACCATCAAATACTTCTGCCAGCATCTGGACTCTATGCTGAGACTCCTGCCCTGCTGAGTGGTGCCTATCCAGTCCCTGGCCCCTTGAAAGGTGAAGCTGGTAAAAAAAGGACTGAAATCCACGCACAGGATGCTGTGTTAGGAAATTGTTTGACGCACCACCTGCAACACTGCAGTAAAAACAACTCAACCCCTCGCAGTGCAGTTTTTCCATCACTGTTCGGACGGAATTCACACACCTCATCGCTGGGCTTCAAATTCATTGTGAACCTGCGCAGATCCTAGGTGCCCTGTCTGGAAATTGACACATCGCTCTCTTGCAGGAGATAAAAACAACACATCGCCTACCCGACCAGAGAAGAAACAATGCACGGCCTCACTTGTGAGTAAGTAATCAACACATCGCTGACTATTCCGATGCACGCTCGCCTGTGCCGCTTTATTTTTTACGCAAACCAGATACTTTGAGTAAAAACAATGTTTCCATTGTTTTCTATGGAGTAAGACTCTTTAAAAATTCAGAATTTTACTTGCGTATGTTGGATTTTTGTCGTTTTGGTCTTGTTTGATTTAGATAAATATTGGCTAATTTTCTAAATTGGTGTGATGTCTATTTTGTAGTGTTTTCACTGTACTACTGTGTGCTTTGGTACAAATACTTTACACATTGCCTTTGAGATAAGCCTGACTGCTTGTGCCAAGCTACCAAGGGGGTGAGCAGGGGTTATCGAAGTGTGTATCTCCATTAATTACCCTGACTAGAGTGAGGGTCCCTGCTTGGACAGAGTGCAAACTGACTGTCAACCAGAGACCCCATTTCTAACAGGGATGTTCTGACCATTGCAGTCAAATGCCAAGTGTATGAAGGAATTCACAAACCGTTTATTTCTGATGAATGTTTACTGTGCTGCATGACTAAATACTTACAAGGTCCCAAAGACGAGACCTATTGGCTACGCCTGTGCTTGTTAATGTTTTAGGCAGTCACGATTTGCTGACCCCTCTGCAGGTCATTTGGAAACTGCATTACTTTGTTGTCATTGGTGTATATATGGTAATGTATGCTACTGTCACTTGTTGCCATGTTTTTTTATTTTTATTTTATTTTTTATTGACAATTGTGAATCCTACGCCTTTGTGCATGGTCTTGTTTGTGCACCTGAGAATGACATCAGTGTGTGAATTTGTAGATCTATTAGTCCTAGTGGAGCCTTTTCATTTTGTTTCTGTTGAAAGCTAACTGGGTTTGTATGTGCTAAATTATGCTGTTCTGCACATTTGTTTTTCTGCTCCGCTGTGAAAGCCAGAGGAGGATTTTTTTTTTTTATTTTTAAAAAAAAATTTTTTTTACCTTTCTTTACTGGCAATGGCTCTTCTTGCAGGTGGGCATTGTATACGTGTTTTTTCTGGAGCAAGTAAAATGCAGTACAGAATCTTGCATATATGTTCTTTGTTTTCTGTCTTGTGTTGAGAAATGCCGGATCTGAGAGCACAGAATCCTCCCTTGCTCCATAGGCGTTAATGTATTGAAACGTTTGGAAGGCCCAGCAAGTTGGGTGGGACAAGCAGTCTGACAGGCTACTGTGTAGAAATGCTAAAAGTCAGGATTCCAATTTGAACTCTACTGGCATGCAGGTACGCAGAGGGAATTACATGATTCATCAAATATTGTGCTTAATACATTATAAGTGAGTGAAATATAGTTAGTTAGGGAATTACCCTACTGGGTTAGGAATGTGTGATAAATTTAAATGAAGCACAGTCTGCTGCTTTCACGTTAAGTCTGGAGTTTGCCGCAACATTTTCTTTTTTATTAAAATTAAATGTATAATTGATATCTCATAATTACAGAGGCAATCATTCGATGATCTTCATCCATTGATCTGCTGGGGTGTTCCTCATTTAGTTTCCGTCCACCACAGCCTGGGGCTCAGTCAGTCCACTACCTGACCAAGATTGATGCCATACTGCTCTTGTTCAACGTGCACATGCCCACAATAATCAGTTCCCTTCAATGATAGAAACTAGTGGTACAATGTGTATTTTTAGGTAGAAATAAAAATATACATTTAGACAGTGCTTGCTTACATACAATTCGTGCCTTCAAACAATAACACAGGTAAACATCAGCAAAGCCAAAAGATCAACCGCACCAGCCGCTCGTTTCCCTCAAAGTAATGTGGTAATTCTTGTTTACGAATTGAAAAATATCATGAAATAAACTCTAATTTATAAAATAGTGTTTTTTTGTTTTGTTTTAGTTTTTTTACTTTTTTTGGTGCTCCAATTCTTAAGTTCAGGGCAGGGCTTTGCAGTAACACCTGCAGCTATAACCGATTCTCATGACTGTCTGACTCCTAACACCCCTAATTCCTGTATGAATGACACCGTGTAAGACAAATGGACTCAGTACATTTCCTGAACTTCAAAGGATGACCCTCCCTCCCCTCCCCCCCCCCAGACCTCTCTGGGTATGCCGCAATTAAAATACAAATGTCATAATGTGAACAAATAGAGTTTTTGTTCCAGAAAAAAATCTTGTGCATATCTTGCACGGTGGCTCCTAGCTTCATAAGAAACCAGAGCAAAATGCAGAATGGCACTGAAATCCATGATTGCTATTGAAGCAGTCCCTGGGTGTGAAGGGAGATAGATGTGTTTGGTGGGAAAAGCACACTGTCCAAGTTTCACCTTTGTTTCAGGTCGTCAATTCAACCTGATAAATGTTCTTGTGTGTAGCGCATATAGTTCTTCTGCAGCACACCCCTCTGGCGCTTCCTTAAGACCTAGCTTTATTTGTAGACATGTGCAGGCTAAACCAATTTGTAGTGATCTTATTTCTACCTGATAGCAAGCACAATGCAGAAAATGTGTATGTAATTTGTGCCTTTATGGGACAAATTCTAATAGTTGCTGAATGGTGCTTAACTCCTTTTAAAGATTCATCTGTTCCTTGTAGGTAGCAATTTCATAACAGGACCACCTAGGATGTAGATAATGTGCATTCATTTCTCCATATATAGAACAGTGATGCTGTCATTTGGAATATATTTTATTTTGAAAGAGGAGGGAAGCCTGTTGGTGACTGATATAGTCTATACAGAGACAGCTTCCTACAACTAAGTGAGATGGTGTGCACAGAGTCCAGGGGGTTCCCCAGAGGCTTAACAGAGGCTAAAATAGATAACACTAATGCTCTCTTATGGTAGTGTGTACGAGCAGTTAGGCTTATCAGAGGGTAGTGCAAAGCATTTGTTGCACACACACACAAAATAGAGGAAGCACACATTCAATGACTTAACTCTAGACCAGTAGTTTTTTATATTGTAAAAATATATTTTCTTAATTTATTTTTAGAACTACAAGATTCAAGTTGCAGATAAGTACCTTAAACGTTTCGTATTTCACACAGGCATCAACAGTACTTTGTTTGAAATAGGTAAGTAATACAGTTTTTGAAATATTGTCAATAATCTGTTTTAAAAATGGACACTGCAATTTTCAGAAACAGTTCCTGGGGGGAAGAAATGTTCGGTCGTTTTACAGGTAAGTACAACACTTACAGTTTCAGTCTCCTGGTTTTAGGAAGTCCATTGGTTGGGGTTCAAGTTAACCCCAAACACCTACCACCAGCAACACGGGGCCGGTCGGGTGCAGAGGTCAAAGTTGAGCAAATTTAACGTGGGCTCCTATGGAGACAGGGGGTACTTGGAATCGGGCCTGCCTACAGGTAAGTACCCACGGCTCGGAGGGCAGACCAGGGGGGGGGGGGGATCAGAAGAGCACTGGAGGGGCCACAAGTAGGCACCAAACACACAAACCCTCAGCGGCAGCCGGGTGCAAGGTGCAAACAGGACATTGGGTTTCCAATGCTGGTCTATGAGGAGACCCTGGGGATCACACAGAGGCTGCAGGCGAGGTCGAGGAGGGTGGGGTCTCAGACACACCACTGGACAGGGAGGAGGGCCGTCTGCTGAACGTTGAGGCACCTGGGGTCGCTTTCTCCAAGGCCTGGGGGATGTGGTTGCAGTGTGTTCTTAAGCATCGGATATCTTTGTCAGGAGCTTTGCGGTCAAGGGAGGGGCGGGTGGGGGGGGGGTGCACTTGCTCTCAATTGCCTGGGGACCCTCTTGCTGGTTGGACCACCTGGACACAGGCCGAGGGCATCTGGTGCAAAGGGTTCAAGACTCACGCATCCAGAGCAAGGTGGGAGTCCTTGGTGGTTAGTTTCTTTAGACCGAGTGTAGGAAGTTGGCTCTGTATGTGCTATTTCAAAGTAAGGAATAGCATGCACAGAGTCCAAGGGTTCCCCTTAGAGGTAAAATAGTGGTAAAAAGAGATAATACTAATGCTCTATTTTGTGGTAGTGTGGTCGAGCAGTAGGCTTATCCAAGGAGTAGTGTTAAGCATTTGTTGTACATACACATAGACAATAAATGAGGTACACACACTCCGAGACAAATCCAGCCAATAGGTTTTGTATAGAAAAATATATTTTCTTAGTTTATTTTAAGAACCACAGGTTCAAATTTAACATGTAATATCTTGTTTGAAAGGTATTGCAGGTAAGTACATTAGGAACTTTGAATCATTTCAATTGCATGTATACTTTTCAAGTTATTCACAAATAGCTATTTTAAAAGTGGACACTTAGTGCAATTTTCACATTTCCTGGGGGAGGTAAGTTTTTGTTAGTTTTACCAGGTAAGTAAGACACTTACAGGGTTCAGTTCTTGGTCCAAGGTAGCCCACCGTTGGGGGTTCAGAGCAACCCCAAAGTTACCACACCAGCAGCTCAGGGCCGGTCAGGTGCAGAGTTCAAAGTGGTGCCCAAAACGCATAGGCTTCAATGGAGAGAAGGGGGTGCCCCGGTTCCAGTCTGCCAGCAGGTAAGTACCCGCGTCTTCGGAGGGCAGACCAGGGGGGTTTTGTAGGGCACCGGGGGGGACACAAGCCCACACAGAAATTTCACCCTCAGCGGCGCGGGGGCGGCCGGGTGCAGTGTTAGAACAAGTGTCGGGTTTGCAATGTAAGTCAATGAGAGATCAAGGGATCTCTTCAGCGCTGCAGGCAGGCAAGGGGGGGGGCTTCCTCAGGGAAACCTCCACTTGGGCAAGGGAGAGGGACTCCTGGGGGTCACTTCTGCAGTGAAAGTCCGGTCCTTCAGGTCCTGGGGGCTGCGGGTGCAGGGTCTTTTCCAGGCGTCGGGACTTAGGTTTCAGAGAGTCGCGGTCAGGGGAAGCCTCGGGATTCCCTCTGCAGGCGGCGCTGTGGGGGCTCAGGGGGGACAGGTTTTGGTACTCAGTCGTAGAGTAGTCCGGGGGTCCTCCCTGAGGTGTTGGTTCTCCACCAGCCGAGTCGGGGTCGCCGGGTGCAGTGTTGCAAGTCTCACGCTTCTTGCGGGGAGATTGCAGGGTTCTTTAAAGCTGCTTCTTTGGATAAAGTTGCAGTCTTTTTGGAGCAGGTCCGCTGTCCTCGGGAGGTTCTTGTCGTCGTCGAAGCAGGGCAGTCCTCAGAGGATTCAGAGGTCGCTGGTCCCTTTGGAAGGCGTCGCTGGAGCAGAGTTTCTTTGGAAGGCAGGAGACAGGCTGGTGAGTTTCTGGAGCCAAGGCAGTTGTTGTCTTCTGGTCTTCCTCTGCAGGGGTTTTCAGCTAGGCAGTCCTTCTTCTTGTAGTTGCAGGAATCTAAATCTTTAGGTTCAGGGAAGCCCTTAAATACTAAATTTAAGGGCGTGTTTAGGTCTGGGGGGGTTAGTAGCCAATGGCTACTAGCCCTGAGGGTGGGTACACCCTCTTTGTGCCTCCTCCCAAGGGGAGGGGGTCACAATCCTAACCCTATTGGGGGAATCCTCCATCTGCAAGATGGAGGATTTCTAAAAGTTAGTCACCTCAGCTCAGGACCCCTTAGGGGCTGTCCTGACTGGCCAGTGACTCCTCCTTGTTGCTTTCTTTGTTCCCTCCAGCCTTGCCGCCAAAAGTGGGGGCCGTGGCCGGAGGGGGCGGGCAACTCCACTAAGCTGGAGTGCCCTGCTGGGCTGTGACAAAGGGGTGAGCCTTTGAGGCTCACCGCCAGGTGTTACAGCTCCTGCCTGGGGGAGGTGTTAGCATCTCCACCCAGTGCAGGCTTTGTTACTGGCCTCAGAGTGACAAAGGCACTCTCCCCATGGGGCCAGCAACATGTCTCTAGTGTGGCAGGCTGCTGGAACCAGTCAGCCTACACAGATAGTCGGTTAAGTTTCAGGGGGCACCTCTAAGGTGCCCTCTGTGGTGTATTTTACAATAAAATGTACACTGGCATCAGTGTGCATTTATTGTGCTGAGAAGTTTGATTCCAAACTTCCCAGTTTTCAGTGTAGCCATTATGGTGCTGGGGAGTTCGTGTTTGACAAACTCCCAGACCATATACTCTTATGGCTACCCTGCACTTACAATGTCTAAGGTTTTGTTTAGACACTGTAGGGGTACCATGCTCATGCACTGGTACCCTCACCTATGGTATAGTGCACCCTGCCTTAGGGCTGTAAGGCCTGCTAGAGGGGTGGCTGACCTATACTTGCATAGGCAGTGAGAGGCTGGCATGGCACCCTGAGGGGAGTGCCATGTCGACTTACTCGTTTTGTTCTCACTAGCACACACAAGCTGGCAAGCAGTGTGTCTGTGCTGAGTGAGAGGTCTCCAGGGTGGCATAAGACATGCTGCAGCCCTTAGAGACCTTCCTTGGCATCAGGGCCCTTGGTACTAGAAGTACCAGTTACAAGGGACTTATCTGGATGCCAGGGTGTGCCAATTGTGGAATCAATGGTACATTTTAGGTGAAAGAACACTGGTGCTGGGGCCTGGTTAGCAGGGTCCCAGCACACTTCTCAGTCAAGTCAGCATCAGTATCAGGCAAAAAGTGCGGGGTGACTGCAACAGGGAGCCATTTCTTTACACCGAGCCTCTGTCCTCTAGAGTTCTTGGTCATTTTGGGTGCTGGGCAGTCCTCTGGAGTTGGCAGAGGTCACTGGGGGCCTATTGGTCGCTTCGCTGGTCTTTTTTGCAGGTTCTTTGAAGTAGGAGACAGGCCGGTAGGGCTTGGGCCAAAGCAGTTGTCATCTTCCTTCTTCTCTGCTGGGGATTTCAGCTTAGCAGTCCTTCTTGTAGGTGGCCAGGAATCTGGTGAGTTTGGTTCAGGGATGCCCTTAAATACAAGATTTAGGGGCATTACATGGGTCAGAGGGCAGTAACCAATGGCTGCTGTCCCTGATGGTGGCTACACCCTTCTTGTGTCCACACCCTTTGGGGAGGGAGGGCACGTTCCTATCCCTATTGGTCCCTGTCCTCCAAACCAGGATGGAGGATTTCGCAGGGGGGGAAGGAATCACTTCAGCTCTGGACATCTTAGGGGTGGTTCCAGCTGAAATGGCCACTCCTTGTTTTTCTTAAGTTTCCCACCTAACTGGCTGCCAAAAGTTAGGCTTTGTCTGGGGAGCGGGCATCTCCACTTGCTGCAGTGCCCTGGGGCACAGTAACACGAGGCCTGAGCGTTTGAGGCTCACTCACCGTCAGATGTTACAGTTCCTGCAGGGGGGAGGTGTGAAGCACCTCCACCCAGAGCAGGATTTGTTTCTGACCTTGGAGAGCACCAAGGCCCTCACCAAATGGTCAAACTTGTCTGCTAGTGGCAGGCTGGCACAGACCAGTCAGTCCTACACTAGAAGATTGTGTAAAATACAGAGGACATCTCTAAGATGCCCTCAGTATGCATTTTTTAAAAATAAATCCCACACTGGCATCCGTGTGGGTTTATTGTGCTGAGAAGTTTGATACCAAACTTCCCAGTATTCATTGAAGCCATTATGGAGCTGTGGAGTTCGAAATGTCAAACTCCCAGACCATATACTTAATATGGCCACACTGCACTTATAATGTCTAAGGATGGACTTAGACACTGTAGGGGCATACTGCTCATGCAACTATGCCCTCACCTGTGGTATAGTGCACCCTGCCTTAGGGCTGCAAGGCCTGCTAAAGGGGTGACTTACCTATGCCACAGGCAGTGTTTTGTGGCCATGGTACCCTGAGGGGGATGCCATGTCTACCTTGCCTTTTCTTCCCACCAACACACACAATCTGCAATTGCAGTGTGCATGTGTTCGGCGAGGGGGTCCCTTAGGGTGGCACAACACATGCTGCAGCCCTTAGGGACCCTCTCTGGCCACAGGGCCCTTGGTACCACTGGTACCTTTTACAAGGGACTTATCTGTGTGCCAGGGGTGTGCCAATTGTGGAAACAATGATACCTTTTTAGGGAAAGAACACTGGCGCTTGGGCTTGGTTAGCAGGATCCCAGCACACTGTCAAGTCGGGATCAATACCAGACAAAAAGTGGTGGTGGGGGAGGGGTGGGGGGGGTGTAACTGCAACAAGTACCAGTTTCCTATAACAGTGATTATCCTTAAGGGTCTCTGCTGTTCATGTTGCTGGAGGTGAAAAGGCAAGCAACCAGTTTTAGCTGCTAGGACCTCATAGGAATAAAACCACTAGAGACATGCCTGTGACAATTGAATTAGTATGTCAATGTAAAGGTTTTTTGTTTGGGCCCAAGTCTGGAAGTCTTCCTTGTTACTGGGAAGTATATTTTGTGGGTAATTTAAATACCTTGGTGCCACAATATTGGTGCCCTCAAACGGAATATCTAAGTTACTCCCGTTTAGCACCTGACCCTCAGAATGAGGAGTCCAAGCATCCATTGTGAGTTGTGTGGGAAGTGGTGGTGAGATAGTGCTATGACACACTGACTCAGTAAATAGCAGGGTTTAGTCTGCACTTTACTTTATTAAAAAAAAAAATAATACTTCATTTCACAAGTAAGTAAATAACTCAGTTAAAACAATGTGTGCTTCTTCTGGGCTCAGAAGAAGCACACATTACTGACCGCTCAGTTACTGCCTCTTAGCACTAGGTTTCTGGTAACCCTGACACCATAGTGTGTTAACCTATTGGGCTTAGTTTGGTTGATTAGGATCTTGCAGGAGTCTTCTGGTTTCCGGGTTTAGTGAGTGATTTCATTCAAAAAGGCTTCCAGATGCGTTGGGGGTATTTCCCCTTTAAATTTAAAATGCAAACCAAGCCCTCTACCAGCACAACTAGCGCACAGCCCAGCATGAAGGTAACTGATGCTCCTGGGATTACTGATGTTGATCTTGTGACCTGCAGTCTTGTCTTTGGTGTCCACTACTGGACACAACCTACAGCGGTTTTATATTAGGAAAGTCAGATCACCAACCAAGAGACCAGATGGGCTAGTGAGCTAGTAGCCATTAAGTTGGGGGCTACTGTCCCTTTTACTTAAGGATTTTGTATCCTAGAAACTACTAGTTTGATTGAGAGAGGGTACAGCACCTCTACATGCAGACAGTGAGATTGCAGATGGTGGTCACAACAAGTTTTTAGTCTGGTACAGAATCTTTTTTTAAGTTGAGCTTAGCAGCGCGCAAGCACTGCTCTTCCCAACATTTTGTAATGTATTCTGTGTGCTTTAACCACACCAATTTCAAAACCATCACTTTCATTCGTTCTTGGGTCTGCCTTTCAAAAATCTTTGTTGTTGGTAAATGCTTTTTTGTTTGTCCCACCTTGAGTCAGTGGCGATATGTTGTTTCGTCATCTTCCTTGGTTTCGGGCATCTTGCAGTTTCTTTGCGATGTCTGCGAGGGCTTTTTTAATTATTTTTTTTTTTTGCAGTTTTATGTAGCGCAAACTCGACACAAAGGTATTGGAGAGCTTTTTTTTTTTTTTTTTTGCTGTTTTATATAGCGCAAACACGATATAGCACTTTACATGAGCATCTGTTATGTTACACAAGAACACATTCATTTTTGGTAGCAAGGGGAGATTAAGTGACTTGCCTAGAATCACAGGATGTTGAGCCAGTGCCAAGATTCGAACCATGTTCTCCAGCTCCAAGGTCAGCAGCTCTGGCCCTTACGTCACACCCTTTCCCCTAGGGTGCACCTGGTGCATGTTGGGGCAGGCAGGGAATGACTCATTTTAAGGTCGAGCGTGCAAGAGCTTCAATCTGTTTTTAGTATTGTGGGTCTTTAACCATGCCCACCTCACGCCCATCAGTTTCACTCTTTCGTGGGCTTGCCTTTCAAAAATCACTTGATGTCATTGGTAATTGCTTTACATTTGTCCCATCTTGAAGCTGTTTTTTTCACACCTTGCTTTTACTGCCCGTTACATGAATTATTGCACGATTGCCAATATTCTTCAGTGTGGGTGAACTACTTTTTTGTCTCTCCCAGTTGTGCTGCATGGTGGCCACGGCGCTCACAGCGCAAACAGGCACAACAGCTGAACTCCTTTGGCGGTATTGGAGCCCTAGTCGCATTGTTTAGTTACCTAATCAGAGTCCCTTCTTGTGGCTCTCCCCCTTAAAACACTTTAAATTGGTAAATGCTTTACATAAGAAATCCTCAAAATGAAAGTGGGTCTCCCGGCACAGCGGGAGAGCCTATACTACAGTATTCCCCAGTAAAATGTCTATTCAGTCCCTATAACTGGAGTCTGCAGCCAGGTTGCAGAGCTGCCTCACCTTCACAAATTGAGAAGGGGCTCGGTCAGCCCACTCACTACCTGACCACGAGTGATGCCATACTGCTCTTGCACCATGTGCACATCCACACAGTAAGTAGTTCCGCTCTGCATGTTTTGTATCTTGTCTGTCCCTAGTTTATATGGTGCTTTTTAATTTATTTTCTTTTCCATAGTTCTGTTCCAAGATCAGAGCAGCTAGGAACCTGCAAGCTTCTTAGTTTTAGTCAGTCTGCTTGGAGAATGGCAACCACTCAAAGCTTCCACTTCTGGTCTTATGTCTTCTTTTTTTGCTGCACTAGTGGTCACATTTTATCAGTTCCCATATGTCTGCTAAAGAACAAACCAAGGTCTGAGTGGCCCAGCACTGACCACCCTCTTCTGACAGAACTAACCAGAATGATCTGCTACATTTTAAATTTCATATGCTCCTCTAGTCGTAGAGGAACATGCGTCTCTTTTGGCCAGATTTGTGGGCTTCTGAGCTCAGTCCCAAGTCACAGAAGTTGTTACTGTACCTTGATTTAATTTGTAATGCCATGAATTTTTGATTGCATAAGGGCAGGAGATTGTTTCATGTGCAGGTTTCCGTCAGAGAGGGAACACCTATAAAGAATATGGTCTGGCGATGTTTCCCACCCTTTAAGTACAGTGGTTTCAGATGAGAAGGGGGAATTGGTCGGTAAGAGTGTACTGAGCCGGTGATGCCGATCTGAACATCCTAAAGGCAAAGGGGACTCAATTTTGTGCAGTATGCACACAAGGTCCAATCAGATCCCAGCATTCATTAGTCCATTTGTGAATTGCACATCCTTAAGTGCCCCAAAGATAATGTCACAGGATCCCAGTTTTAGGGACTGGAAGTAAGGTGACCCATTAAAGTCCAGAACGACAGTTTGTAAGCCACATAGACTGCCTATGTTTGAAAAGTCAATACAAGGTATTGCCCTCTTATAGAAATAAAATATGTATCCTTGTGGACTTTCCACTCTGTTTGAAATCTGTAATAGTAATGTATATGTTTGTACCATAAGTTGCTGTAGATACGCATACTCTACATACTCCTGTCATCTAGTGTTGTTAGACTCTGACATTATAACTTGTTTTTCTTTGAAGAAAATTTTAGTCATGGCCTCCCCCACCTTCAATCGGGTTTGGACATGTCCAGCAACAGATTGATTCATTTCATGTGGCCTTTCTTTGGGCCTACATGCTCCTCTCTTCGAGACTGGCAACTCTGATGATAATCACCGCAAGATAGACTTATATTTGACAGTTCTGCTGACAGGACACCATTTGACTCCTGCAGATTGAAACTACTTTGCTTCAAAGCCCCGAGAGCCGAAGTCCCAGTCCCCAACTCAGTCGAGTCTTTATCTCAGGAAGGGGACAATGGAACGCATACTCTCCCAATTTTACCCAAACTACAACACAGAATATCTGTTGTGGGAGAAGCTTTGCGAGCACTTAAAAATGCAACAGCCATCCTCCTTGGAGATGCCTGAAATTTTCAGAGATCAGGACTAGACCCGCTCGGCATTGAGGTGGAAGAGGTAGGATCTCAGTAGCCCAAGCAAAGCCCAGCCTTGAGGTGTTGTCCTCGAGCAGTTCTGAGGAAGATCAGGACTGGGCACCTTCTGCATCAGCACCAACAGGACAACTCAGAGGTTTGTAATTAGCACTGTAGCACAAAGCCAAGTGGTGAAACCCCTCTTTTTAAAAGTGTCCCCCTACACTGAGGCAGAGCACAACTCCCTCAGGGAGCCTGTCATTGCTCCCGAACAGGGCTGAAGGAGGGCATCAAGGAAGGATTTATGCTGCCCTCTGGCCTTGCTCAACAGTGAGAGAAGGCTTCCCTAACATTCCCTTGCTGTCCACAGCTACCACCACTCCCAAGGCTTTCAGAGCCATAAACAGTGATGCAAGTGTTTCAGAGTGCTAAGTTGATGCAGAGATCTGAGGCTTCTCATCCTGTCCTAGAAAGACTGGCAGAATAACTCTGCTCCAGAGAGAAGCAGTTTGACAGATTTCAGTTAAACAGCCCCAAGGAAAACCATAATCGTCGCTGCCCCTGATTTTCAAGAAACTGAAGCTAACTTTCAGGGTGGAGTTAGCCTTCTTTGCACCATGACACCCATTGGCCAAGAGGCATAAGAACATGACCCCCCCCCCCCCCACCACCAATCCTCCCACATCCAGACAGTTACTTCCGCCATGTCCATACTCTTCCCCTTCTGATGGATACAACTACCTGTGGATTCCTCACCTAATGAATACTCCCATGGCGCCAGCATTCGACGGAAATCTTCTTACTAGTCTCTGCACGTCGACGTCACTCTAGCCCACGCGACGCCGTCTGACGTCATACAGGCAATAAGAGGTCCTCGACGACGTGCGGACGTCAGTTCCCTTTTTTCCGTGCATTCGAAACAGTTATCTTCGAGGGAGCAACTGTTACTTTTGTGGTTACAGTGTATTTTTGCTGCGTAGTCTTTCGCTGTGGTAATAATGTCGCAGAGAAAGTCTGGATTCAAGCCTTGTCGTGAGTGTGGAGGCAAGATGTCGGTGACGGATCCTCATTCAGATTGCCTTTGGTGTTTGAGCTCCGACCACGACGTCTCGACTTGTGATTCATGCCAGCACATGAATCCAAAGGCCCTCAAGGAACGTGAGGCGAAGCTGTTTATGGCGAAATCGAAGGAGAAGCATCACAAGAAGTCTTCTTCTCCAAGACATCGGCGTCATCGAGACTCCCGGCGCCGTAGAGAATCTCGGCGTCATTCGAAGGAGACTCGTTCCAGGTCTTCGGATCGGCGCCGAAGGACATGGGAGATCAGTCCCACGGTTACGCCGCATCCTTCGACGCTGTTGCCCTCTCCGGCGTCTCCAACTTCACCTGGACAGGTGTCGGTGATTGAGGTATTGGAGCCTCAGGTGTTTTCTCCGGTGTTGCAGACGTCGAGGCCGGCGTCGGGGTCGCCTCCGAGACAGGCACCCCAGTATCCGGCTTTTCCCACCCCTGGAGCCGATAGTTCCGCATTCTTGAATGCAATGTATGCCATCTTCCAACAGATGGCTCCAGGGGGTGCTCCGGCTGGGCCTTTGGCCTTTTCATTGGGTGATCCTGCGCCTCTTCGGCCGGCACCCTTTATGCCCTTTCTCCCTTTTGGGAACGTGGGCTCGGCGCCGGTGGGCGCTCCGGTGGCTTCAGAGGGATTGGCCCCGGGGATTTCCATCCCGTCGACGTCTGGGATTTCGGCCTGTGACTCCGATGGGTCCATCTGCTTCAACTGCTCTTTTGTCGGCGCCGAAGTTACCCGCGTATTGAACAACGGCTTCATTCGAGGAGACGTGCTCTCCGTGTATTAGAGGAGCAGGAGTACCAACGAGCCCTGGAGGAAGGAGAGCTAGAGGACTCTGGTGATGGGCTGCGTGGTCTGGAGTCGGCCAGTGGGCTGGACACTTCCCCTGAGTGGGATCTTTCGTCCCCGGGAGAATACACTGATGAGGCTGCTTCCTTTCATGCAGTGGTACGGAAGGCAGCTAGTTTTTTGCATCTGCCTTTGCCGGTGGTGGAGGCTAAACAAAACCTTCTAACAGAGGTGCTACATCCGGCCTCAGCTGCGGCGGAGCCTCTTTTGCCATTTAATGACGCTCTGCTGGATCCGGTGTTAGAGGTGTGGAAGAGGCCGGCATCTTCCCCAGCAGTTCACAGAGCCGTGGCCAGGAGGTATCGGGCGGCTCCGACTGACCCTGGTTTTCTGTCTAGGCACCCTACGCCAGAGAGCTTGGTGGTGCAGGCCTCCTGTTCATCTAAGTCAGCGCCTGGTTCTTTCCCGACGGTGCCTGGGGACAGAGATTCAAAGAAACTAGAGGCGCAGTCCAAGAAGATTTTTTCGTCCTGCAGTCTGGCGTTGAAGGCCACCAACGCAACCTGTATCCTGGGGAGGTATATTCATGCTCTGATGGATGACATTTCCTCATCATTTACAGAGCTTCCCCAGGGTCTTTTGGATGTTGTTTCAAATGCCCAGGCTGCTGCGACCCAGATTATCCAGACGGGACTGGATACGACCGACTCGGTAGCCAGAGCAATGGGCACAACTGTGGTGGCAAGGAGACAGGCCTGGCTCCGTAACTCGGGCTTTTCTGCGGATGTACAGTCCACATTGTTGGATCTCCCGTTTGATGGGGACAAACTGTTTGGAGCCAAGGCTGATTCGGCCTTGGAACGTTTTAAGGAGAGCAGGGCCACGGCTAAGTCGTTAGGGCTCCAAGCTCCTTCTTCCATGGCCTCTTCCAGATTTTTCAGGAGGTTTCGTGGATTTGGGCGTGGCTCTTCCTCCTCTTCCTTTCGGGGAAGATATCAGCAACCTGCCTCTTCCCATCCCTATAGATCTTTTAGGGGGTGAGGTAGGGTCCGCACCAGAGGAGCCTCTCAGCAGCACTCTGCCTCTTCCTCATCCTCTGGCGGGGTGCAGCAGGGGAAGCAGCCTTAGGCTTCCACCATTTCCCACTCACTCCTCTCCTGTAGGGGGAAGATTACAGCATTTTCTCACCAAATGGAAGACTGTTACAACGGACACTTGGGTTCTCAGTATTGTGGGAAAAGGCTACACCCTTCCCTTTCGGGAGTTCCCGCCCCTCATCCCGCCCCGCCCTTCTTATTGTTCAGAAGAACACCTCCTGTTGCTAGAACAGGAGGTACAAGCCCTCCTTTCAAAGGGCGCGGTGGAGTTGGTCCCAGAGCAGGAAAGGGGTCGAGGATGTTACTCAAGGTATTTCCTGATTCCCAAGAAGGATGGTCGTTTGAGACCAATCCTGGACCTGAGGATCTTGAATTGGTTCCTCAAGCAGGAAAAGTTCAAGATGCTGACCCTAGCACAGGTGCTTTTGGCGTTGAACAAGGAAGACTGGATGGTGTCTGTCGACTTGCAGGATGCTTACTTTCATATCCCGATACTCGAGTCACACAGGAAGTATCTCCGGTTTGTGGTGGGATCGCAGCACTATCAGTTTGCGGTCCTTCCGTTTGGTCTTACTTCAGCACCTCGAGTCTTCACGAAGGTGATGTCGGTGGTTGCGGCAGAACTCAGAAGGAAGGGGATAGCAGTATTCCCTTATTTGGACGACTGGTTGATCAAAGCCAAGTCCCCGGAGCTTGTGTCGCATCATCTGCAGTCAACAACCCAGTTGTTGTTCGACCTGGGTTTTTCGGTGAACGAGCCCAAATCTCACCTAGAGCCCTCTCAGCGCCTCCTGTTCATAGGGGCAGTACTGGATACAACATTGGGTCGGGCCTTTCCTCCGCCTCAGCGGATTCAAGATATTCAGGATTTGGTTCCAATGTTTCGAAATCGAGCGGTAGTTCCAGTCCTCAAGGTCCTTCGTCTGCTCGGTCTGTTTGCCTCCTGCATTCTGTTGGTCACGCATGCTCGCTGGCACATGAGGGCTCTTCAGTGGTGCCTCCGAAGGCAGTGGTCTCAACACAAAGGGGATCTAGAGGGTACTGTCAAGATCTCCAGAGATGCTGCTGTGGATTTGAAGTGGTGGATTGCAAGCAACAATCTTTCACAAGGAAAGCCGTTCCAGCAGTTGCCACCAGTGGCCACAGTCATAACGGATGCTTCCACTCTAGGGTGGGGAGCTCATCTGGGGGATCTGGAGATCAAAGGTGTAGGAAGTTGGCTCTGTATGTGCTATTTCAAAGTAAGGAATAGCATGCACAGAGTCCAAGGGTTCCCCTTAGAGGTAAAATAGTGGTAAAAATAGATAATACTAATGCTCTATTTTGTGGTAGTGTGGTCGAGCAGTAGGCTTATCCAAGGAGTAGTGTTAAGCATTTGTTGTACATACACATAGACAATAAATGAGGTACACACACTCAGAGACAAATCCAGCCAATAGGTTTTTGTATAGAAAAATATCTTTTCTTAGTTTATTTTAAGAACCACAGGTTCAAATTCTACATGTAATATCTCATTCGAAAGGTATTGCAGGTAAGTACTTTAGGAACTTTAAAGCATAAAAATTGCATGTATACTTTACAAGTTATTGACAAATAGCTGTTTTAAAAGTGGACACTTAGTGCAATTTTCACAGTTCCTGGGGGAGGTAAGTTTTTTTGTTAGTTTTACCAGGTAAGTAAGACACTTGCAGGGTTCAGTTCTTGGTCCAAGGTAGCCCACCGTTGGGGGTTCAGAGCAACCCCAAAGTCACCACACCAGCAGCTCAGGGCCGGTCAGGGGCAGAGTTCAAAGTGGTGCCCAAAACACATAGGCTAGAATGGAGAGAAGGGGGTGCCCCGGTTCCGGTCTGCTTGCAGGTAAGTACCCGCGTCTTCGGAGGGCAGACCAGGGGGGTTTTGTAGGGCACCGGGGTGGACACAAGCCCACACAGAAATTTCACCCTCAGCGGCGCGGGGGCGGCCGGGTGCAGTGTAGAAACAAGCGTCGGGTTCGCAATGTTAGTCTATGA
Organism: Pleurodeles waltl; assembly: GCF_031143425.1. NCBI lineage: Eukaryota > Metazoa > Chordata > Amphibia > Caudata > Salamandridae > Pleurodeles > Pleurodeles waltl. The sequence goes on from NC_090444.1 coordinate 151,772,284, forward strand.
GAGATCTCGGGATCTCTTCAGCGCTGCAGGCAGGCAAGGGGGGGGTTCCTCGGGGAAACCTCCACTTGGGCAAGGGAGAGGGACTCCTGGGGGTCACTTCTCCAGTGAAAGTCCGGTCCTTCAGGTCCTGGGGGCTGCGGGTGCAGGGTCTCTCCCAGGCGTCGGGACTTAGGATTCAAAGAGTCGCGGTCAGGGGAAGCCTTGGGATTCCCTCTGCAGGCGGCGCTGTGGGGGCTCAGGGGGGACAGGTTTTGGTACTCAGTCGGAGAGTAGTCCGGGGGTCCTCCCTGAGGTGTTGGTTCTCCACCAGCCGAGTCGGGGTCGCCGGGTGCAGTGTTGCAAGTCTCACGCTTCTTGCGGGGAGCTTGCAGGGTTCTTTCAAGGCTGCTGGAAACAAAGTTGCAGCCTTTCTTGGAGCAGGTCCGCTGTCCTCGGGAGTTTCTTGTCTTTTCGAAGCAGGGGCAGTCCTCAGAGGATGTCGAGGTCGCTGGTCCCTTTGGAAGGCGTCGCTGGAGCAGGATCTTTGGAAGGCAGGAGACAGGCCGGTGAGTTTCTGGAGCCAAGGCAGTAGTCGTCTTCTGGTCTTCCTCTGCAGGGGTTTTCAGCTAGGCAGTCCTTCTTCTTGTAGTTGCAGGAATCTAATTTTCTAGGGTTCAGGGCAGCCCTTAAATACTAAATTTAAGGGCGTGTTTAGGTCTGGGGGGTTAGTAGCCAATGGCTACTAGCCCTGAGGGTGGGTACACCCTCTTTGTGCCTCCTCCCAAGGGGAGGGGGTCACAATCCTAACCCTATTGGGGGAATCCTCCATCTGCAAGATGGAGGATTTCTAAAAGTCAGAGCCACCTCAGCTCAGGACACCTTAGGGGCTGTCCTGACTGGCCAGTGACTCCTCCTTGTTGCTTTCTTTGTTCCCTCCAGCCTTGCCGCCAAAAGTGGGGGCCGTGGCCGGAGGGGGCGGGCAACTCCACTAAGCTGGAGTGCCCTGCTGGGCTGTGACAAAGGGGTGAGCCTTTGAGGCTCACCGCCAGGTGTCACAGCTCCTGCCTGGGGGAGGTGTTAGCATCTCCACCCAGTGCAGGCTTTGTTACTGGCCTCAGAGTGACAAAGGCACTCTCCCCATGGGGCCAGCAACATGTCTCTGGTGTGGCAGGCTGCTGGAACTAGTCGGCCTACACAGACAGTCGGTTAAGTTTCAGGGGGCACCTCTAAGGTGCCCTCTGTGGTGTATTTTACAATAAAATGTACACTGTCATCAGTGTGCATTTATTGTGCTGAGAAGTTTGATACCAAACTTCCCAGTTTTCAGTGTAGCCATTATGGTGCTGTGGAGTTCGTGTTTGACAGACTCCCAGACCATATACTCTTATGGCTACCCTGCACTTACAATGTCTAAGGTTTTGTTTAGACACTGTAGGGGTACCATGCTCATGCACTGGTACCCTCACCTATGGTATAGTGCACCCTGCCTTAGGGCTGTAAGGCCTGCTAGAGGGGTGTCTTACCTATACTGCATAGGCAGTGAGAGGCTGGCATGGCACCCTGAGGGGAGTGCCATGTCGACTTACTCGTTTTGTCCTCACTAGCACACACAAGCTGGCAAGCAGTGTGTCTGTGCTGAGTGAGAGGTCTCCAGGGTGGCATAAGACATGCTGCAGCCCTTAGAGACCTTCCTTGGCATCAGGGCCCTTGGTACTAGAAGTACCAGTTACAAGGGACTTATCTGGATGCCAGGGTCTGCCAATTGTGGATACAAAAGTACAGGTTAGGGAAAGAACACTGGTGCTGGGGCCTGGTTAGCAGGCCTCAGCACACTTTCAATTGTAAACATAGCATCAGCAAAGGCAAAAAGTCAGGGGGCAACCATGCCAAGGAGGCATTTCCTTACACAACCCCCCCCCCCCAAACGAAAGAGGATGAGACTAACCTTTCCCAAGAGAGTCTTCATTTTCTAAGTGGAAGAACCTGGAAAGGCCATCTGCATTGGCATGGGCAGTCCCAGGTCTGTGTTCCACTATAAAGTCCATTCCCTGTAGGGAGATGGACCACCTCAACAGTTTAGGATTTTCACCTTTCATTTGCATCAGCCATTTGAGAGGTCTGTGGTCAGTTTGAACTAGGAAGTGAGTCCCAAAGAGGTATGGTCTCAGCTTCTTCAGGGACCAAACCACAGCAAAGGCCTCCCTCTCAATGGCACTCCAACGCTGCTCCCTGGGGAGTAACCTCCTGCTAATGAAAGCAACAGGCTGGTCAAGGCCATCATCATTTGTTTGGGACAAAACTGCCCCTATCCCATGTTCAGAGGCATCAGTCTGCACAATGAACTGCTTAGAATAATCTGGAGCTTTTAGAACTGGTGCTGAGCACATTGCTTGTTTCAGGGTGTCAAAGGCCTGTTGGCATTCCACAGTCCAGTTCACTTTCTTGGGCATTTTCTTGGAGGTGAGTTCAGTGAGGGCTGTCACAATGGATCCATATCCCTTCACAAACCTCCTGTAATACCCAGTCAAGCCAAGGAATGCCCTGACTTGAGTCTGGGTTTTTGGAGCTACCCAGTCCAGAATAGTCTGGATCTTGGGTTGGAGTGGCTGAACTTGGCCTCCACCTACAAGGTGGCCCAAGTAAACCACAGTTCCCTGCCCTATCTGGCATTTGGATGCCTTGATAGAGAGGCCTGCAGATTGCAGAGCCTTCAAAACCTTCTTCAGGTGGACCAGGTGATCCTGCCAGGTGGAGCTAAAGACAGCAATATCATCAAGATAAGCTGTGCTAAAGGACTCCAAGCCAGCAAGGACTTGATTCACCAACCTTTGGAAGGTGGCAGGGGCATTCTTTAAACCAAAGGGCATAACCGTAAACTGATAATGCCCATCAGGTGTGGAGAATGCTGTTTTCTCTTTTGCTCCAGGTGCCATTTTTATTTGCCAGTACCCTGCTGTCAAGTCAAAGGTACTTAGGAATTTGGCAGCACCTAATTTATCTATGAGCTCATCAGCTCTAGGAATTGGATGAGCATCTGTCTTGGTGACAGAATTGAGCCCTCTGTAGTCCACACAAAACCTCATCTCTTTCTTTCCATCTTTGGTGTGAGGTTTGGGGACTAAGACCACTGGGCTAGCCCAGGGGCTGTCAGAGCGCTCAATTACTCCCAATTCCAGCATCTTGTGGACTTCCACCTTGATGCTTTCCTTAACATGGTCAGACTGTCTAAAGATTTTGTTTTTGACAGGCATGCTGTCTCCTGTGTCCACATCATGGGTACACAGGTGTGTCTGACCAGGGGTTAAGGAGAAGAGTTCAGGAAACTGTTGTAGGACTCTCCTACAATCAGCTTGCTGTTGGCCAGAGAGGGTGTCTGAGTAGATCACTCCATCTACTGAGCCATCTTTTGGGTCTGATGACAGAAGATCAGGGAGAGGTTCACTCTCTGCCTCCTGATCCTCATCTGTTACCATTAACAGATTTACATCAGCCCTGTCATGGAAGAGTTTAAGGCGGTTCACATGGATCACCCTCTTGGGGCTCCTGCTTGTGCCCAGGTCCACCAGGTAGGTGACCTGACTCTTCCTTTCTAGCACTGGGTAAGGGCCACTCCATTTGTCCTGGAGTGCCCTGGGAGCCACAGGCTCCAGAACCCAGACTTTCTGCCCTGGTTGGAACTCAACCAGTGCAGCCTTTTGGTCATACCAAAACTTCTGGAGCTGTTGGCTGGCCTCAAGGTTTTTGGTTGCCTTTTCCATGTACTCTGCCATTCTAGAGCGAAGGCCAAGTACATAGTCCACTATGTCTTGTTTAGGCTCATGAAGAGGTCTCTCCCAGCCTTCTTTAACAAGAGCAAGTGGTCCCCTTAGAGGATGACCAAACAGAAGTTCAAAGGGTGAGAATCCTACTCCCTTCTGTGGCACCTCCCTGTAAGCGAAAAGCAGACATGGCAGGAGGACATCCCATCTCCTTTTGAGCTTTTCTGGGAGCCCCATGATCATGCCTTTTAATGTCTTGTTGAATCTCTCAACTAAGCCATTAGTTTGTGGATGGTATGGTGTAGTGAATTTGTAAGTCACTCCACACTCATTCCACATGTGTTTTAGGTATGCTGACATGAAGTTGGTACCTCTGTCAGACACCACCTCCTTAGGGAAACCCACTCTGGTAAAGATACCAATGAGGGCCTTGGCTACTGCAGGGGCAGTAGTCGACCTAAGGGGAATAGCTTCAGGATACCTAGTAGCATGATCCACTACTACTAGGATGTACATATTTCCTGAGGCTGTGGGAGGTTCCAGTGGACCAACTATGTCCACACCCACTCTTTCAAAGGGGACCCCCACCACTGGAAGTGGAATGAGGGGGGCCTTTGGGTGCCCACCTGTCTTACCACTGGATTGACAGGTGGGGCAGGAGAGGCAAAACTCCTTAACCTTCTGGGACATATTGGGCCAGTAGAAGTGGTTGACTAACCTCTCCCACGTCTTGGTTTGTCCCAAATGCCCAGCAAGGGGAATATCATGGGCTAAGGTCAGAATAAACTCTCTGAACGACTGAGGCACTACCACTCTCCTAGTGGCACCAGGTTTGGGGTCTCTGGCCTCAGTGTACAGGAGTCCATCTTCCCAATAGACCCTATGTGTTCCATTTTTCTTGCCCTTGGACTCTTCAGCAGCTTGCTGCCTAAGGCCTTCAAGAGAGGGACAGGTTTCTTGTCCCTTACACAGCTCCTCCCTTGAGGGTCCCCCTGGGCCTAAGAGCTCAACCTGATAAGGTTCAAGTTCCAAAGGCTCAGTTCCCTCAGAGGGCAGAACTTCTTCCTGAGAAGAGAGGTTCTCTTTTTCTGACTGTGTTGCAGTTGGTTTCCCAACTGACTTTCCTTTTCTCTTGGTAGGCTGGGCCATTTTTCCAGACTCCAGCTCTACTTTTTCACCCTGTGCCTTGCATTGTGCTCTTGTTTTTACACACACCAGTTCAGGGATACCCAGCATGGCTGCATGGGTTTTTAGTTCTACCTCAGCCCATGCTGAGGACTCCAGGTCATTTCCAAGCAGACAGTCTACTGGGATGTTTGAGGAGACCACCACCTGTTTCAGGCCATTGACCCCTCCCCATTCTAAAGTTACCATTGCCATGGGATGTGCTTTAGTTTGATTGTCAGCATTGGTGACTGTATAAGTTTTTCCAGTCAGGTATTGGCCAGGGGAAACCAGTTTTTCTGTCACCATGGTGACACTGGCACCTGTATCCCTCAGGCCCTCAACACTTGTCCCATTAATAAAGAGCTGCTACCTGTATTTTTGCATGTTAGGCGGCCAGGCAGCTAGTGTGGCTAAATCCACCCCACCCTCAGAGACTAGAGTAGCTTCAGTGTGGACCCTGATTTGCTCTGGGCACACTGTTGATCCCACTTGGAGACTAGCCATTCCAGTGTTACCTGGATTGGAGTTTGGAGTGGAACTTTTCTTGGGACAGGCCTTGTCTCCAGTTTGGTGTCCAGACTGACTACAGTTTCGACACCAGGCCTTTTTGGGATCAAAGTTTTTACCCTTGTACCCAGGATTGGTTTGTGAAGAGGCTCTGGGCCCACCCTCCTGTGCAGGTTTTTGGGGGCCTGTAGAAGACTCGTTACTATTTTTAGTTTTGGCTGTCTCACCACCTTTCCCCTGGGGAGGTTTTGTGACCCCTTTCTTTTGGTCACCCCCTGTGGAAGTTTTGGACACCCTAGTCTTGACCCAATGGTCCGCCTTCTTTCCCAATTCTTGGGGAGAAATTGGTCCTAGGTCTACCAGATGCTGATGCAGTTTATCATTGAAACAATTACTTAACAGGTGTTCTTTCACAAATAAATTGTACAGCCCATCATAATTACTTACACCACTGCCTTGAATCCAACCATCTAGTGTTTTCACTGAGTAGTCTACAAAGTCAACCCAGGTCTGGCTCGAGGATTTTTGAGCCCCCCTGAATCTAATCCTATACTCCTCAGTGGAGAATCCAAAGCCCTCAATCAGGGTACCCTTCATGAGGTCATAAGATTCTGCATCTTGTCCAGAGAGTGTGAGGAGTCTATCCCTACACTTTCCTGTGAACATTTCCCAAAGGAGAGCACCCCAGTGAGATCTGTTCACTTTTCTGGTTACACAAGCCCTCTCAAAAGCTGTGAACCATTTGGTGATGTCATCACCATCTTCATATTTAGTTACAATCCCTTTAGGGATTTTCAACATGTCAGGAGAATCTCTGACCCTAATTATGTTGCTGCCACCATTGATGGGTCCTAGGCCCATCTCTTGTCTTTCCCTCTCTATGGCTAGGATCTGTCTTTCCAAAGCCAATCTTTTGGCCATCCTGGCTAACTGGATGTCCTCTTCACTGGGGTTATCCTCAGTGATTTCAGAGGTGTTGGTCTCTCCTGTGAGGGAACCAGCATCTCTGACTATTATTTTTGGAGTCAGGGTTTGAGGGACCCTGTTCTCCCTAGATAGGACTGGTAGGGGGGAATTTTCCTCCAAGTCACTATCTTCATCCTCTGTGTTGCCATCCTCAGAGGGGTTGGCCTTTTCAAACTCTGCCAAAAGCTCCTGGAGCTGTATTTTGGTAGGTTTGGGGCCCATTGTTATTTTCTTTATTTTACAGAGTGACCTTAGCTCCCTCATCTTAAGATGGAGGTAAGGTGTGGTGTCGAGTTCCACCACAGTCACATCTGTGCTAGACATTTTGCTTCTAAAAGTTGGAATACTTTTTAAGAATCTACAACTGGTTCTAGAATCTAATTCAAACTTTTACAAACTTTTAAACTCTAAAAGAAATGCTAAACAGGATCTAACACAAGGCCCTAGCAGGTCTTTTAAGAATTTAGAAAACTTTTCAAATTGCAAAAATCAATTTCTAATGACAATTTTGGAATTTGTCGTGTGATCAGGTATTGGCTGAGTAGTCCAGCAAATGCAAAGTCTTGTACCCCACCGCTGATCCACCAATGTAGGAAGTTGGCTCTGTATGTGCTATTTCAAAGTAAGGAATAGCATGCACAGAGTCCAAGGGTTCCCCTTAGAGGTAAAATAGTGGTAAAAATAGATAATACTAATGCTCTATTTTGTGGTAGTGTGGTCGAGCAGTAGGCTTATCCAAGGAGTAGTGTTAAGCATTTGTTGTACATACACATAGACAATAAATGAGGTACACACACTCAGACAAATCCAGCCAATAGGTTTTTGTATAGAAAAATATCTTTTCTTCGTTTATTTTAAGAACCACAGGTTCAAATTCTACATGTAATATCTCATTCGAAAGGTATTGCAGGTAAGTACTTTAGGAACTTTAAAGCATAAAAATTGCATGTATACTTTACAAGTTATTGACAAATAGCTGTTTTAAAAGTGGACACTTAGTGCAATTTTCACAGTTCCTGGGGGAGGTAAGTTTTTGTTAGTTTTACCAGGTAAGTAAGACACTTGCAGGGTTCAGTTCTTGGTCCAAGGTAGCCCACCGTTGGGGGTTCAGAGCAACCCCAAAGTCACCACACCAGCAGCTCAGGGCCGGTCAGGTGCAGAGTTCAAAGTGGTGCCCAAAACACATAGGCTAGAATGGAGAGAAGGGGGTGCCCCGGTTCCGGTCTGCTTGCAGGTAAGTACCCGCGTCTTCGGAGGGCAGACCAGGGGGGTTTTGTAGGGCACCGGGGGGGACACAAGCCCACACAGAAATTTCACCCTCAGCGGCGCGGGGGCGGCCGGGTGCAGTGTAGAAACAAGCGTCGGGTTCGCAATGTTAGTCTATGAGAGATCTCGGGATCTCTTCAGCGCTGCAGGCAGGCAAGGGGGGGGGTTCCTCGGGGAAACCTCCACTTGGGCAAGGGAGAGGGACTCCTGGGGGTCACTTCTCCAGTGAAAGTCCGGTCCTTCAGGTCCTGGGGGCTGCGGGTGCAGGGTCTCTCCCAGGCGTCGGGACTTAGGATTCAAAGAGTCGCGGTCAGGGGAAGCCTCGGGATTCCCTCTGCAGGCGGCGCTGTGGGGGCTCAGGGGGGACAGGTTTTGGTACTCACAGTCGGAGAGTAGTCCGGGGGTCCTCCCTGAGGTGTTGGTTCTCCACCAGCCGAGTCGGGGTCGCCGGGTGCAGTGTTGCAAGTCTCACGCTTCTTGCGGGGAGCTTGCAGGGTTCTTTCAAGGCTGCTGGAAACAAAGTTGCAGCCTTTCTTGGAGCAGGTCCGCTGTCCTCGGGAGTTTCTTGTCTTTTCGAAGCAGGGGCAGTCCTCAGAGGATGTCGAGGTCGCTGGTCCCTTTGGAAGGCGTCGCTGGAGCAGGATCTTTGGAAGGCAGGAGACAGGCCGGTGAGTTTCTGGAGCCAAGGCAGTAGTCGTCTTCTGGTCTTCCTCTGCAGGGGTTTTCAGCTAGGCAGTCCTTCTTCTTGTAGTTGCAGGAATCTAATTTTCTAGGGTTCAGGGCAGCCCTTAAATACTAAATTTAAGGGCGTGTTTAGGTCTGGGGGGTTAGTAGCCAATGGCTACTAGCCCTGAGGGTGGGTACACCCTCTTTGTGCCTCCTCCCAAGGGGAGGGGGTCACAATCCTAACCCTATTGGGGGAATCCTCCATCTGCAAGATGGAGGATTTCTAAAAGTCAGAGCCACCTCAGCTCAGGACACCTTAGGGGCTGTCCTGACTGGCCAGTGACTCCTCCTTGTTGCTTTCTTTGTTCCCTCCAGCCTTGCCGCCAAAAGTGGGGGCCGTGGCCGGAGGGGGCGGGCAACTCCACTAAGCTGGAGTGCCCTGCTGGGCTGTGACAAAGGGGTGAGCCTTTGAGGCTCACCGCCAGGTGTCACAGCTCCTGCCTGGGGGAGGTGTTAGCATCTCCACCCAGTGCAGGCTTTGTTACTGGCCTCAGAGTGACAAAGGCACTCTCCCCATGGGGCCAGCAACATGTCTCTGGTGTGGCAGGCTGCTGGAACTAGTCGGCCTACACAGACAGTCGGTTAAGTTTCAGGGGGCACCTCTAAGGTGCCCTCTGTGGTGTATTTTACAATAAAATGTACACTGTCATCAGTGTGCATTTATTGTGCTGAGAAGTTTGATACCAAACTTCCCAGTTTTCAGTGTAGCCATTATGGTGCTGTGGAGTTCGTGTTTGACAGACTCCCAGACCATATACTCTTATGGCTACCCTGCACTTACAATGTCTAAGGTTTTGTTTAGACACTGTAGGGGTACCATGCTCATGCACTGGTACCCTCACCTATGGTATAGTGCACCCTGCCTTAGGGCTGTAAGGCCTGCTAGAGGGGTGTCTTACCTATACTGCATAGGCAGTGAGAGGCTGGCATGGCACCCTGAGGGGAGTGCCATGTCGACTTACTCGTTTTGTCCTCACTAGCACACACAAGCTGGCAAGCAGTGTGTCTGTGCTGAGTGAGAGGTCTCCAGGGTGGCATAAGACATGCTGCAGCCCTTAGAGACCTTCCTTGGCATCAGGGCCCTTGGTACTAGAAGTACCAGTTACAAGGGACTTATCTGGATGCCAGGGTCTGCCAATTGTGGATACAAAAGTACAGGTTAGGGAAAGAACACGGGTGCTGGGGCCTGGTTAGCAGGCCTCAGCACACTTTCAATTGTAAACATAGCATCAGCAAAGGCAAAAAGTCAGGGGGCAACCATGCCAAGGAGGCATTTCCTTACAAAAGGTCTTTGGTCTCCAGAGGAACAGATGTTTCACATCAATCTGTTAGAGTTACGGGCTGTACGTCTGGCTCTCAAGGCCTTCCTCCCTTCCCTTCGTGGTCAGTTGGTACAGGTCCTAACGGACAATACTACCACATTGTGGTACATAAACAAGCAGGGAGGAGTGGGGTCGTACCTTCTCTGCAGAGAAGCTCTTCGACTATGGTCCTGGGCAAAGGACCATCAGATTTGCTTGATAGCAAACCATCTGGCCGGAGTCTTGTGCGTGCGGACAGTCTCAGTCGCCAATTCTCGGCAGACCACGAGTGGCGTCTTCATCCAGATCAAGTCCGTTTAATCTTCCAGAGGTGGGGGTTTCCTCGGGTAGATCTGTTTGCCACTCGGGAGAACGCGCATTGTCCGTTATTCTGCAGCCTCCAGTATCCGATGCAGGGAGCGTTGGGGGACGCGTTTCAAATAACCTGGTGCGGCCAGTTGCTTTACGCGTTTCCTCCCATACCCTTGATTCCTCGAGTATTGAGGAAGATTCGCCAGGACCGGGCTCTAGTCATCCTAATAGCTCCGGATTGGCCAAGGAGGGTATGGTACTCCGACCTTCTCCAACTCTCAATGTGCCCTCCGCTCCGTCTCCCTTTCAGGGCAGACCTCCTCTCGCAGTCGCAGGGGCAGGTTCTACACCCCAACCTCCAGAGTCTGCACCTACATGCCTGGAGATTGAACGGGGCAACCTGAGTTCCTTCTCTCTCCCGCCTGAGGTAGTGGATGTTATATTAGCGGCCAGGCGACACTCCACTAAATCTATCTATGCTAATAGATGGTCTAAATTTGTTGCGTGGTGTGGAGAGAGGCAGATTGATCCTTTGCATGCTCATCTATCGGACGTTTTGTCTTTTGCTCTGTCTCTAGCGCAGAAAGGTTGTGCAGTGGCTACCATTAAGGGTTATTTATCGGCCTTGTCGGCCTTCATATGTCTTCCAGACCAACCATCTTTATTTAAATCCCCTATTGTTATCAGATTCTTGAAAGGTCTTCTAAATAAATATCCTCCAAAGCCATTCGTTATGCCGCAATGGGATTTGTCCTTGGTCCTGACTTTCCTTATGGGGTCCCCTTTTGAACCTATGCATTCTTGCCCCTTAAGGTATTTGGTTTTAAAAACAGTCTTCCTGATAGCTATAACATCAGCAAGGAGAGTGAGTGAGTTGCAGGCCTTATCAGTAAAGCCCCCTTATACAACTTTTTATGGGGATAAGGTGGTGTTGAGGACCAAGGCTGCTTTCCTCCCGAAGGTTGTTTCACCTTTCCATTTGGCTCAGGCAATTACTTTGTCCACGTTCTATCCTCCGCCTCATCCTTCCAAAGAGGAAGAAAGACTGCACCGTCTGGACCCAAAGAGGGCGTTGAGCTTCTTTATTGATAGAACAAAGGATTTCAGGCTGGAGGATCAGCTGTTTATTGGATACGTGGGCAAGAGGAGAGGAAAGGCAGTCCACAAGAGAACACTATCCAGGTGGGTTGTTCTTTGCATTAAAATCTGTTACTCTTTGGCAAAGAAGGATCCTCCTGAGGGCATTAGAGCTCATTCCACCAGAGCTAAGTCGGCCACTTCGGCCTTGGCCAGAGGTGTTCCTGTGGTCGACATCTGCAAGGCCGCAACTTGGTCGTCCCTTCACACTTTTGCAAAACATTACTGTTTGGATTCTGAGGTTAGAAGGGACGGCCATTTTGCACGGTCAGTGCTGCAGGATTTCTTGGTTTGACCATTTAGGCACCCACCGCCGGGCGTGGTACTGCTTTGGGACTCTATTCATTAGGTGAGGAATCCACAGGTAGTTGTATCCATCAGAAGAACGAGTTACTTACCTTCGGTAACAACTTTTCTGGTGGATACATTAGCTACCTGTGGATTCCTCACGGTCCCACCCGCCTCCCCGTTGCCTTTCTGGTCTTACCAAGTAATCCTTGAGTACGCTCCTCTTGGTCTTTGAGGGTGCAATAGATGTTGTATATATTATATGTATATATGTATATATCTTTGTGTATATACTTGATGTGTAGATATATATTTTAAAAAGAGAGAGTTTTATATATATATATAAAAGATTTACAGTTATTCATGCAATGTTGTGTATTTTTACAATGTAATGGGATGTTGCCTTGCTCTTTCATTGCATTGCCTGGTTGTTCTCATGCACGTAAAAAATGATTGGTACTGACGTCCGCACGTCGTCGAGGACCTCTTATTGCCTGTATGACGTCAGACGGCGTCGCGTGGGCTAGAGTGACGTCCTCGTCGACGTGCAGAGACTAGTAAGAAGATTTCCGTCGAATGCTGGCGCCATGGGAGTATTCATTAGGTGAGGAATCCACAGGTAGCTAATGTATCCACCAGAAAAGTTGTTACCGAAGGTAAGTAACTCGTTCTTCTCGACCCTTCACCAGAATCTGATGGTCAGTCTGTCCCCTTTCTGACTGAGCGCCTCCATACGCAGAAGCAGACCCTTCTGACCCTTCTATTGTGGGGCAGGGGGCTTGAAAGATTCCTGGGATGCCTGCACTATTGACTCTGGATGAGCGAGACCCTAGACCCTTACTTGACCAAGCCACCTATGCCGAATGATGCTACAGTGTATCTTGCTGTCATACAGAGAGTGGCCTGGTACCATAAAGTAGATATGGATATCCTGTTGGCTGACTCTTTGATGGATACCCTCTCCAAGACTAAGCGCACCGTCCAGTTCCTGCCTGTGCTGATGTAACTTTAAAACCTCAGTGTCGGCGAATGCGGTCGGGCAGGAGTGAGAAGAAGCTTAAGACTTCTACCAGTGACCTTCCATACATCCCATGCATGGTCCCCTCAGCAAGCAAGTGTGCCTCAGCTCAGGCAATGGAAAAGGCCCACCAACACCATTCGTAGACCGATGACCTGGGGCAGGAACAAGACTACACCCTCTGGCTAGGTACGAACCTACCTGTCCTAACAACAAGCCTTTCACAAGCCCAAGCAGAGATTACTCAAGGGTGGCTACAGGGGCAGCTGCGAGGGCAGTGGCAGATGTGGCTCTGGTAAAGGAGCTTCCAGTCATGAGCTCAGATTTGCCAATGCCACTCTTCTCGCCCCCCACCCCCCTCCTACCCCAAACTGCCTTCTCCACCAGATCGATATGGATGTTGGCAATAATTCAGCAGGGCTTCTGCTTGGGATTATACCTCCTTCACACCACACCCAACATGCAATACAGACAAATCCTCAGACAAAATCACTTCACACTCCTGGAGGAACAGGTCCAAGTGCTTCTGCAAATGAAGACCGAGCCCGTGCCACCGCACCAACTAGACAAAGGTGTTTATTTGCTGTACATCCTCATTCCAAAGAAGAATGATTTTCTCTGGCCCTTCTTTGACCTGTGATCACTGAATCAGTACATCCTGTTGGAACACTTCCGTGTGGCAATGTTTCAGGATGTCATCCCATTGCTCCGCCAAGGGAATGTTTATGATGTCATTAGACCAAATACAGACTACTTCCACATCCTTATGGACTCTCCCCAGTACCTTCTGTTTGTGCTAAATGGACAACACTACCAATTCATAGTACTACTCTTCAGAGTCACAGTGGCCCCAAGAGTTTTTACCAAAGTGTCTGGCAGTGTTGGTGGCTGTTCTTCAGCACAGAGAGGGCATCCTCATCTTCCCATACCTTGACTGGCTGAGTGTGCTAGGCATTGTCTGCTGATGCTGCTGCTCTTGATCAGACTGCTCTAACCCTGCTGTACAGAAAAGAGCCAGCCCTTCCTGCTACAGGAAAAGCATACCACAACCAGTAGATGTGATATTCCAATGTGCTGCCACCTTTTCAGTCCACTGACTGTAAGAACTGTAATGAAGCTGGGTGTAAGGAAATGCCTCCTTGGCATGGTTGCCCCCTGACTTTTTGCCTTTGCTGATGCTATGTTTACAATTGAAAGTGTGCTGAGGCCTGCTAACCAGGCCCCAGCACCAGTGTTCTTTCCCTAACCTGTACTTTTGTATCCACAATTGGCAGACCCTGGCATCCAGATAAGTCCCTTGTAACTGGTACTTCTAGTACCAAGGGCCCTGATGCCAAGGAAGGTCTCTAAGGGCTGCAGCATGTCTTATGCCACCCTGGAGACCTCGCACTCAGCACAGACACACTGCTTGCCAGCTTGTGTGTGATAGTGAGAACAAAACGAGTAAGTCGACATGGCACTCCCCTCAGGGTGCCATGCCAGCCTCTCACTGCCTATGCAAGTATAGGTCAGTCACCCCTCTAGCAGGCCTTACAGCCCTAAGGCAGGGTGCACTATACCATAGGTGAGGGTACCAGTGCATGAGCATGGTACCCCTACAGTGTCTAAACAAAACCTTAGACATTGTAAGTGCAGGGTAGCCATAAGAGTATATGGTCTGGGAGTCTGTTTTACACGAACTCCACAGCACCATAATGGCTACACTGAAAACTGGGAAGTTTGGTATCAAACTTCTCAGCACAATAAATGCACACTGATGCCAGTGTACATTTTATTGCAAAATACACCCCAGAGGGCACCTTAGAGGTGCCCCCTGAAACTTGACCGACTATCTGTGTAGGCTGACTAGTGTGGCAGGCTGCTGGAACTAGAGACATGTTGCTGGCCCCATGGGGAGAGTGCCTTTGTCACTCTGAGGCCAGTAACAAAGCCTGCACTGGGTGGAGATGCTAACACCTCCCCCAGGCAGGAGCTGTAACACCTGGCGGTGAGCCTCAAAGGCTCACCCCTTTGTCACAGCCCAGCAGGGCACTCCAGCTTAGTGGAGTTGCCCGCCCCCTCCGGCCACGGCCCCCACTTTTGGCGGCAAGGTTGGAGGGAACAAAGAAAGCAACAAGGAGGAGTCACTGGCCAGTCAGGACAGCCCCTAAGGTGTCCTGAGCTGAGGTGACTAACTTTTAGAAATCCTCCATCTTGCAGATGGAGGATTCCCCCAATAGGGTTAGGATTGTGACCCCCTCCCCTTGGGAGGAGGCACAAAGAGGGTGTACCCACCCTCAGGGCTAGTAGCCATTGGCTACTAACCCCCCAGACCTAAACACGCCCTTAAAGTTAGTATTTAAGGGCTGCCCTGAACCCTAGAAAATTAGATTCCTGCAACCACAAGAAGGACTGCCTAGCTGAAAACCCCTGCAGAGGAAGACCAGAAGACAACAACTGCCTTGGCTCCAGAAACTCACCGGCCTGTCTCCTGCCTTCCAAAGAACTCTGCTCCAGCGACGCCTTCCAAAGGGACCAGCGACCTCTGAATCCTCTGAGGACTGCCCTGCTTCGACGACGACAAGAAACTCCAGAGGACAGCGGACCTGCTCCAAAAAGACTGCAACCTTATCCAAAGGAGCAGCTTTAAAGAACCCTGCAATCTCCCCGCAAGAAGCGTGAGACTTGCAACACTGCACCCGGCGACCCCGACTCGGCTGGTGGAGAACCAACACCTCAGGGAGGACCCCCTGACTACTCTACGACTGTGAGTACCAAAACCTGAGCCCCCACAGCGCCGCCTGCAGAGGGAATCCCGAGGCTTCCCCTGACCGCGACTCTCTGAAACCTAAGTCCCGACGCCTGGAAAAGACCCTGCACCCGCAGCCCCCAGGACCTGAAGGACCGGACTTTCACTGCAGAAGTGACCCCCAGGAATCCCTCTCCCTTGCCCAAGTGGAGGTTTCCCCGAGGAAGCCCCCCCTTGCCTGCCTGCAGCGCTGAAGAGATCCCTTGATCTCTCATTGACTTCCATTGCGAACCCGACGCTTGTTCTAACACTGCACCCGGCCGCCCCCGCGCCGCTGAGGGTGAAATTTCTGTGTGGGCTTGTGTCCCCCCCCCCCCCCCCCCCCCCCCGGTGCCCTACAAAACCCCCCTGGTCTGCCCTCCGAAGACGCGGGTACTTACCTGCAAGCAGACCGGAACCGGGGCACCCCCTTCTCTCCATTGAAGCCTATGCGTTTTGGGCACCACTTTGAACTCTGCGCCTGACCGGCCCTGAGCTGCTGGTGTGGTGACTTTGGGGTTGCTCTGAACCCCCAACGGTGGGCTACCTTGGACCAAGAATTGAACCCTGTAAGTGTCGTACTTACCTGGTAAAACTAACAAAAACTTACCTCCCCCAGGAACTGTGAAAATTGCACTAAGTGTCCACTTTTTAAATAGCTATTTGTGAATAACTTGAAAAGTATACATGCAATTGAAATGATTCAAAGTTCCTAATGTACTTACCTGCAATACCTTTCAAACAAGATATTACATGTAGAATTTGAACCTGTGGTTCTTAAAATAAACTAAGAAAAGATATTTTTCTATAACAAAACCTATTGGCTGGATTTGTCTGAGTGTGTGTACCTCATTTATTGTCTATGTGTATGTACAACAAATGCTTAACACTACTCCTTGGATAAGCCTACTGCTCGACCACACTACCACAAAATAGAGCATTAGTATTATTTATTTTTACCACTATTTTACCTCTAAGGGGAACCCTTGGACTCTGTGCATGCTATTCCTTACTTTGAAATAGCACATACAGAGCCAACTTCCTACATTGGTGGATCAGCGGTGGGGTACAAGACTTTGCATTTGCTGGACTACTCAGCCAATACCTAATCACACGACAAATTCCAAAATTGTCATTAGAAATTGATTTTTTGCAATTTGAAAAGTTTTCTAAATTCTTAAATGACCTGCTAGGGCCTTGTGTTAGATCCTGTTTAGCATTTCTTTTAGAGTTTAAAAGTTTGTAAAAGTTTGAATTAGATTCTAGAACCAGTCTCAGATTCTTAAAAAGAATTCCAACTTTTAGAAGCAAAATGTCTAGCACAGATGTGACTGTGGTGGAACTCGACACCACACCTTACCTCCATCTACAGATGAGAGAGCTAAGGTCACTCTGTAAACTAAAGAAAATAGCAATGGGCCCCAAACCTACCAAAGTACAGCTCCAGGAGCTTTTGGCAGAGTTTGAAAAGGCCAACCCCTCTGAGGATGGCAACTCAGAGGATGAAGATAGTGACTTGGAGGGAAATTCCCCCCCTCCAGTCCTACTTAGGGAGAGCAGGGCTTCTCAAGCCCTGACTCCACAAATAATAGTCAGAGATGCTGGTTCTCTCACAGGAGGGACCAACAACTCTGAAATCACTGAGGATAACTCCAGTGAAGAGGACATCCAGTTAGCCAGGATGGCCAAAAGATTGGCTTTGGAAAGACAGATCCTAGCCATAGAGAGGGAAAGACAAGAGATGGGCCTAGGACCCATCAATGGTGGCAGCAACATAAATAGGGTCAGAGATTCTCCTGACATGTTGAAAATCCCTAAAGGGATTGTAACTAAATATGAAGATGGTGATGACATCACCAAATGGTTCACAGCTTTTGAGAGGGCTTGTGTAACCAGAAAAGTGAACAAATCCCACTGGGGTGCTCTCCTTTGGGAAATGTTCACAGGAAAGTGTAGGGATAGACTCCTCACACTCTCTGGAAAAGATGCAGAATCTTATGACCTCATGAAGGGTACCCTGATTGAGGGCTTTGGATTCTCCACTGAGGAGTATAGGATTAGATTCAGGGGGGCTCAAAAATCCTCGAGCCAGACCTGGGTTGACTTTGTAGACTACTCAGTAAAAACACTAGATGGTTGGATTCAAGGCAGTGGTGTAAGTAATTATGATGGGCTGTACAATTTATTTGTGAAAGAACACCTGTTAAGTAATTGTTTCAATGATAAACTGCATCAGCATCTGGTAGACCTAGGACCAATTTCTCCCCAAGAATTGGGAAAGAAGACGGACCATTGGGTCAAGACTAGGGTGTCCAAAACTTCCACAGGGGGTGACCAAAAGAAAGGGGTCACAAAACCTCCCCAGGGGAAAGGTGGTGAGACAGCCAAAAATAAAAATAGTAAAGAGTCTTCTACAGGCCCCCAAAAACCTGCACAGGAGGGTGGGCCCAGAGCCTCTTCACAAACCAATCCTGGGTACAAGGGTAAAAACTTTGATCCCAAAAAGGCCTGGTGTCGAAACTGTAGTCAGTCTGGACACCAAACTGGAGACAAGGCCTGTCCCAAGAAAAGTTCCACTCCAAACTCCAATCCAGGTAACACTGGAATGGCTAGTCTCCAAGTGGGATCAACAGTGTGCCCAGAGCAAATCAGGGTCCACACTGAAGCTACTCTAGTCTCTGAGGGTGGGGTGGATTTAGCCACACTAGCTGCCTGGCCGCCTAACATGCAAAAATACAGGCAGCAGCTCTTTATTAATGGGACAAGTGTAGAGGGCCTGAGGGATACAGGTGCCAGTGTCACCATGGTGACAGAAAAACTGGTTTCCCCTGGCCAATACCTGACTGTCAGCGTTGGTGACTGTATAGGTTTTTCCAATCAGACTAAAGCACATCCCATGGCAATGGTAACTTTAGAATGGGGAGGGGTCAATGGCCTGAAACAGGTGGTGGTCTCCTCAAACATCCCAGTAGACTGTCTGCTTGGAAATGACCTGGAGTCCTCAGCATGGGCTGAGGTAGAACTAAAAACCCATGCAGCCATGCTGGGTATCCCTGAACTGGTGTGTGTAAAAACAAGAGCACAATGCAAGGCACAGGGTGAAAAAGTAGAGCTGGAGTCTGGAAGAAAGGCCCAGCCTACCAAGAGAAAAGGAAAGTCAGTTGGGAAACCAACTGCAACACAGTCAGAAAAAGAGAACCTCTCTTCTCAGGAAGAAGTTCTGCCCTCTGAGGGAACTGAGCCTTTGGAACTTGAACCTTATCAGGTTGAGCTCTTAGGCCCAGGGGGACCCTCAAGGGAGGAGCTGTGTAAGGGACAAGAAACCTGTCCCTCTCTTGAAGGCCTTAGGCAGCAAGCTGCTGAAGAGTCCAAGGGCAAGAAAAATGGAACACATAGGGTCTATTGGGAAGATGGACTCCTGTACACTGAGGCCAGAGAACCCAAACCTGGTGCCACTAGGAGAGTGGTAGTGCCTCAGTCGTTCAGAGAGTTTATTCTGACCTTAGCCCATGATATTCCCCTTGCTGGGCATTTGGGACAAACCAAGACGTGGGAGAGGTTAGTCAACCACTTCTACTGGCTCAATATGTCCCAGAAGGTTAAGGAGTTTTGCCTCTCCTGCCCCACCTGTCAATCCAGTGGTAAGACAGGTGGGCACCCAAAGGCCCCCCTCATTCCACTTCCAGTGGTGGGGGTCCCCTTTGAAAGAGTGGGTGTGGACATAGTTGGTCCACTGGAACCTCCCACAGCCTCAGGAAATATGTACATCCTAGTAGTAGTGGATCATGCTACTAGGTATCCTGAAGCTATTCCCCTTAGGTCGACTACTGCCCCTGCAGTAGCCAAGGCCCTCATTGGTATCTTTACCAGAGTGGGTTTCCCTAAGGAGGTGGTGTCTGACAGAGGTACCAACTTCATGTCAGCATACCTAAAACACATGTGGAATGAGTGTGGAGTGACTTATAAATTCACTACACCCTATCATCCACAAACTAATGGCCTTGTTGAGAGATTCAACAAGACATTAAAGGGCATGATCATGGGGCTCCCAGAAAAACTCAAAAGGAGATGGGATGTCCTCTTGCCATGTCTGCTCTTCGCTTACAGAGAGGTGCCTCAGAAGGGAGTAGGATTCTCACCCTTTGAACTTCTGTTTGGCCACCCTGTAAGGGGACCACTAGCTCTTGTTAAAGAAGGCTGGGAGAGACCTCTTCATGAGCCTAAACAAGACATAGTGGACTATGTACTTGGCCTTCGCTCTAGAATGGCAGAGTACATGGAAAAGGCAACCAAAAACCTTGAGGCCAGCCAACAGCTCCAGAAGTTTTGGTATGACCAAAAGGCTGCAATGGTTGAGTTCCAACCAGGGCAGAAAGTCTGGGTTCTGGAGCCTGTGGCTCCCAGGGCACTCCAGGACAAATGGAGTAGCCCTTACCCAGTGCTAGAAAGGAAGAGTCAGGTCACCTACCTGGTGGACCTGGGCACAAGCAGGAGCCCCAAGAGGGTGATCCATGTGAACCGCCTTAAGCTCTTCCATGACAGGGCTGATGTAAATCTGTTGATGGTAACAGATGAGGATCAGGAGGCAGAGAGTGAACCTCTCCCTGATCTTCTGTCATCAGACCCAAAAGATGGCTCAGTAGATGGAGTGATCTACTCAGACACCCTCTCTGGCCAACAGCAAGCTGATTGTAGGAGAGTCCTACAACAGTTTCCTGAACTCTTCTCCCTAACCCCTGGTCAGACACACCTGTGTACCCATGATGTGGACACAGGAGACAGCATGCCTGTCAAAAACAACATTTTTAGACAGTCTGACCATGTTAAGGAAAGCATCAAGGTGGAAGTCCACAAGATGCTGGAATTGGGAGTAATTGAGCGCTCTGACAGCCCCTGGGCTAGCCCAGTGGTCTTAGTCCCCAAACCTCACACCAAAGATGGAAAGAAAGAGATGAGGTTTTGTGTGGACTACAGAGGGCTCAACTCTGTCACCAAGACAGATGCTCATCCAATTCCTAGAGCTGATGAGCTCATAGACAAATTAGGTGCTGCCAAATTCTTAAGTACCTTTGACTTGACAGCAGGGTACTGGCAAATACAAATGGCACCTGGAGCAAAAGAGAAAACAGCATTCTCCACACCTGATGGGCATTATCAGTTTACTGTTATGCCCTTTGGTTTAAAGAATGCCCCTGCCACCTTCCAAAGGTTGGTGAATCAAGTCCTTGCTGGTTTGGAGTCCTTTAGCACAGCTTATCTTGATGATATTGCTGTCTTTAGCTCCACCTGGCAGGATCACCTGGTCCACCTGAAGAAGGTTTTGAAGGCTCTGCAATCTGCAGGCCTCTCTATCAAGGCATCCAAATGCCAGATAGGGCAGGGAACTGTGGTTTACTTGGGCCACCTTGTAGGTGGAGGCCAAGTTCAGCCACTCCAACCCAAGATCCAGACTATTCTGGACTGGGTAGCTCCAAAAACCCAGACTCAAGTCAGGGCATTCCTTGGCTTGACTGGGTATTACAGGAGGTTTGTGAAGGGATATGGATCCATTGTGACAGCCCTCACTGAACTCACCTCCAAGAAAATGCCCAAGAAAGTGAACTGGACTGTGGAATGCCAACAGGCCTTTGACACCCTGAAACAAGCAATGTGCTCAGCACCATTTCTAAAAGCTCCAGATTATTCTAAGCAGTTCATTGTGCAGACAGATGCCTCTGAACATGGGATAGGGGCAGTTTTGTCCCAAACAAATGATGATGGCCTTGACCAGCCTGTTGCTTTCATTAGCAGGAGGTTACTCCCCAGGGAGCAGCGTTGGAGTGCCATTGAGAGGGAGGCCTTTGCTGTGGTTTGGTCCCTGAAGAAGCTGAGACCATACCTCTTTGGGACTCACTTCCTAGTTCAAACTGACCACAGACCTCTCAAATGGCTGAAGCAAATGAAAGGTGAAAATCCTAAACTGTTGAGGTGGTCCATCTCCCTACAGGGAATGGACTTTATAGTGGAACACAGACCTGGGACTGCCCATGCCAATGCAGATGGCCTTTCCAGGTTCTTCCACTTAGAAAATGAAGACTCTCTTGGGAAAGGTTAGTCTCATCCTCTTTCGTTTGGGGGGGGTTGTGTAAGGAAATGCCTCCTTGGCATGGTTGCCCCCTGACTTTTTGCCTTTGCTGATGCTATGTTTACAATTGAAAGTGTGCTGAGGCCTGCTAACCAGGCCCCAGCACCAGTGTTCTTTCCCTAACCTGTACTTTTGTATCCACAATTGGCAGACCCTGGCATCCAGATAAGTCCCTTGTAACTGGTACTTCTAGTACCAAGGGCCCTGATGCCAAGGAAGGTCTCTAAGGGCTGCAGCATGTCTTATGCCACCCTGGAGACCTCTCACTCAGCACAGACACACTGCTTGCCAACTTGGGTGTGCTAGTGAGAACAAAACGAGTAAGTCGACATGGCACTCCCCTCAGGGTGCCATGCCAGCCTCTCACTGCCTATGCAAGTATAGGTCAGTCACCCCTCTAGCAGGCCTTACAGCCCTAAGGCAGGGTGCACTATACCATAGGTGAGGGTACCAGTGCATGAGCATGGTACCCCTACAGTGTCTAAACAAAACCTTAGACATTGTAAGTGCAGGGTAGCCATAAGAGTATATGGTCTGGGAGTCTGTTTTACACGAACTCCACAGCACCATAATGGCTACACTGAAAACTTGGAAGTTTGGTATCAAACTTCTCAGCACAATAAATGCATACTGATGCCAGTGTACATTTTATTGCAAAATACACCCCAGAGGGCACCTTAGAGGTGCCCCCTGAAACTTGACCGACTGTCTGTGTAGGCTGACTAGTTCCAGCAGCCTGCCACACTAGAGACATGTTGCTGGCCCCATGGGGAGAGTGCCTTTGTCACTCTGAGGCCAGTAACAAAGCCTGCACTGGGTGGAGATGCTAACACCTCCCCCAGGCAGGAGCTGTAACACCTGGCGGTGAGCCTCAAAGGCTCACCCCTTTGTCACAGCCCAGCAGGGCACTCCAGCTTAGTGGAGTTGCCCGCCCCCTCCGGCCACGGCCCCCACTTTTGGCGGCAAGGTTGGAGGGAACAAAGAAAGCAACAAGGAGTCACTGGCCAGTCAGGACAGCCCCTAAGGTGTCCTGAGCTGAGGTGACTCTAACTTTTAGAAATCCTCCATCTTGCAGATGGAGGATTCCCCCAATAGGATTAGGGATGTGCCCCCCCTCCCCTTGGGAGGAGGCACAAAGAGGGTGTACCCACCCTCGGGGCTAGTAGCCATTGGCTACTAACCCCCCAGACCTAAACACGCCCTTAAAGTTAGTATTTAAGGGCTACCCTGAACCCTAGAAAATTAGATTCCTGCAACCACAAGAAGGACTGCCTAGCTGAAAACCCCTGCAGAGGAAGACCAGAAGACAACAACTGCCTTGGCTCCAGAAACTCACCGGCCTGTCTCCTGCCTTCCAAAGAACTCTGCTCCAGCGACGCCTTCCAAAGGGACCAGCGACCTCTGAATCCTCTGAGGACTGCCCTGCTTCGACGACGACAAGAAACTCCCGAGGACAGCGGACCTGCTCCAAAAAGACTGCAACTTTATCCAAAGGAGCAGCTTTAAAGAACCCTGCAATCTCCCCGCAAGAAGCGTGAGACTTGCAACACTGCACCCGGCGACCCCGACTCGGCTGGTGGAGAACCAACACCTCAGGGAGGACCCCCGGACTACTCTATGACTGTGAGTACCAAAACCTGAGCCCCCACAGCGCCGCCTGCAGAGGGAATCCCGAGGCTTCCCCTGACCGCGACTCTCTGAAACCTAAGTCCCGACGCCTGGAAAAGACCCTGCACCCGCAGCCCCCAGGACCTGAAGGACCGGACTTTCACTGCAGAAGTGACCCCCAGGAGTCCCTCTCCCTTGCCCAAGTGGAGGTTTTCCCGAGGAAGCCCCCCCCCTTGCCTGCCTGCAGCGCTGAAGAGATCCCTTGATCTCTCATTGACTTCCATTGCGAACCCGATGCTTGTTCTAACACTGCACCCGGCCGCCCCCGCGCCGCTGAGGGTGAAATTTCTGTGTGGGCTTGTGTCCCCCCCGGTGCCCTACAAAACCCCCCTGGTCTGCCCTCCGAAGATGCGGGTACTTACCTGCAAGCAGACCGGAACCGGGGCACCCCCTTCTCTCCATTGAAGCCCATGCGTTTTGGGCACCACTTTGAACTCTGCGCCTGACCGGCCCTGAGCTGCTGGTGTGGTGACTTTGGGGTTGCTCTGAACCCCCAACGGTGGGCTACCTTGGACCAAGAACTGAACCCTGTAAGTGTCGTACTTACCTGGTAAAACTAACAAAAACTTACCTCCCCCAGGAACTCTGAAAATTGCACTGTGTCCACTTTTTAAATAGCTATTTGTGAATAACTTGAAAAGTATACATGCAATTGAAATGATTCAAAGTTCCCAATGTACTTACCTGCAATACCTTTCAAACAAGATATTACATGTTAAATTTGAACCTGTGGTTCTTAAAATAAACTAAGAAAATATATTTTTCTATAACAAAACCTATTGGCTGGATTTGTCTCTGAGTGTGTGTACCTCATTTATTGTCTATGTGTATGTACAACAAATGCTTAACACTACTCCTTGGATAAGCCTACTGCTCGACCACACTACCACAAAATAGGGCATTAGTATTATCTATTTTTACCACTATTTTACCTCTAAGGGGAACCCTTGGACTCTGTGCATGCTATTCCTTACTTTGAAATAGCACATACAGAGCCAACTTCCTACACTGGGTATGACTGCAATAAACATAGCAGTTCTGCCATGCACCAGATTACATGTGCAACTGTTCCAACAGTGCATTAGTCAGAAGCGGAGTGACCCTTGGAAGATCTAGTATTGATAATGGCCAGTACTCTCTGCCAAGGTGGAACAGCAGCAACCTGTTTCTTAGCAGTCCTTTTTTTTAGACCATCTACCATAGTTGACAGTTACCACTGATGCATTGCTCACAGGGTGGGACACCCACCTCTGCGTCATGTCTGTGCACAGAGACCTGCCACTGGGCAATCTGCAACAAAATCTATCTTCTAGTGGAATACCTACCAAGGTTGGACAATGAATTTACGGACATGTTAAGTGGGGCATATCAACAAGTGCACTAATGGAAACTTTACCCACAAGTCCTCCACAGTTGTTTCCAGCAGTGGGGTATTCCAGCCTTTTGACCTCTTCATCACCCTTAAACTCGAAATGCCCATGCTTTGCCTCCAGACGTCCGCACCGACAGTCCACGGACAATGTTCTGTGGATAAATTGGTTGGGGATATTTGCCTATGCTTTTCTGTCTCTCCCTTTCATCCTTTTACGTGGTGAGGAAGATTTTAGCAGATATCCATGACCCTACTGGTGGTCCAAATTGGGCCAGACAGCCCTGGTACTTGATCCTCCTGCAAATCTCCCTCGGCTCCCACTAGGAGCTGCGGATCAGGCCAGACATTCTCACACAACATCACAGCAAAATCAGACACTGATTCCAAGCAATCAACCTAGCAGTATGGCACCTGAGATCTTAGAGTTTAGCTACCTACACCTCTCTAGCTCTAGATGGGCTAAATTACCAGAAATAATTACACTTGCTGTAAGTGCATTACAGCCATTGTCCCAGTGGTGAGGGCCAGGCAGTGCATCAAAACTGCTCGTCTTTTGACAGCCTGGCTTCTGAGTTTTGGGAGTTTGGGGTGCTTTGATTAGGAGGCTTTTACTACTAGGAGTATTCAGTTGCGGTCTTCAATACAAAGTCTTGCCCAGAGGAGGGGACTATTCTGACATTTGGTCCATATTAAGTTGGCCCCATCGCTCCCCCCCGCCCCCCCCCCCCCCTCTGTTATAACCAGCTTCCCCTTCTACCCTGTCTGCTGTCACTAGTCAACTGTGGATTCAGATCCTCTTCAAAAGAACTCCTCTTGTAGCCATCTTGAGACGGTTTGGCTTCGTGAACCTTCCTCAGTGTCTGCTGGTATTTTTGGCAGTCCATGATTCGTAATGAAAAGAAATTCTGCTAAGTCTTTACGATCCTCTTTGTGCTCCAAGTATGTGCCCCAGTTAGTCCAAGTAACTTAACTGAGATGGCAGTGCATCTGGCACAGCTGAACTACAAGCAGCTGTGGTGTTTCTCCTTCCCTGGACGGCAAACTGAGTTTTTACTTTCAATTCTTCTGAAATTGTTCTCTTCCTGAAGTGGACTAATAGGTTTTTCTGATTCCCCCGTCGGGGCCTGGTCGGCCCAGCCACGTGTCTCTTCAAGGCTGATGGAACGGACCCCATTCCGCTTCTGCCCAAAATGCCATAACAAGTATCCATATACAGATCAGCATCTGGTCTGTAACTTGTGTTTGTCGCCAGAACACAAGGAAGATACTTGTGAAGCCTGTCGAGCGTTTCGATCCAGGAAGACACTAAGAGACCGAAGAGCAAGAAGACTGCAAATGGCGTCGGCGCCAACAGGACAAGGGCGTTTCGAGGAGGAAGAAGAAACCTTCTCCATCCAGGAATCGGACTCTGAGATCGATCCCGAAGAAACGCCGAAAACCGTGAGTAAGACGTCGAAACATAAAACTCACGAGAAGACCACAAAAGCCCAGGGGACGCCACCGCCAACAGGCCATGGCTTAACCCGAAAAATAGGTGACCGATCATCGGCACCGAAAAAAGGCACGCTTGTGTCGAAGTCATCCGACTCCGGTCGAGATACCGCCACACAGCAATCTCGGGCCCGAGATAGCGGGTCCGAGCAAGTTCGGCACCGAGACAGCGGCACCGAAATGAATCTGCACCGAGAGACAACGACGCCGAAAATAAAAAAGGTTTCGTCGGAACCTAAAAAAGTAGCCGAAAAGGTTTCGATACCGAAACATCCGGCCTCGGAACCGAAATCAAGTTCCTACACAGAGGAACAAGGACTGTCCTCACAAATGAAAATACATAGATTTGGACAGGAATTGGAGACAATGGAGCCAGACTACACCCAAAGAAGGCTCCACATCCAAAAAGAAACAGGGAAGATCAGCACTCTCCCTCCTATTAGAATGAAACGCAAACTTGGCTTCCAGGAGAAAGACAAGCAGCCACAGGCAAAGGTGGCTAAACAAGTAAGCCCACCACCGTCTCCACAACGATCGCCGCAAACATCACCGGTAGCCACTCCACCTATGATGCAATACCTGACTCATACAGGGATGAGTCAAGATGACCCTGACGCGTGGGACCTTTGATGCACCAGTGTCAGATAATAGTCCTGACTGTTATCCAGCTAGACCGTCGCCACCAGAAGATAGTACAGCCTACGCACAGGTGGTGTCGAGGGCAGCGGCATTTCATAATGTCAGCCTGCATGCAGAGCCCATTGAAGACGACTTTCTATTTAATACATTGTCGTCCACACACAGCCAGTACCAGAGTCTTTCCATGCTACCCGGAATGCTAAAACACTCCAAACAAGTGTTTGAGGAGCCTGTAAAAGGAAGGGCCATTACTCCAAGAGTGGAGAAAAAATATAAACCGCCACCAACAGACCCCGTGTACATCACACAACAGCTAACACCGGACTCAGTTGTAGTAGGGGCAGCTCGCAAGAGAGCGAACTCGCACACTTCAGGAGATGCACCACCTCCAGATAAAGAAAGTCGAAAATTCGACGCAGCAGGCAAAAGGGTGGCGGCACAGGCAGCAAACCAGTGGCGTATTGCAAACTCACAGGCTTTGTTGGCCAGATACGATAGGGCTCATTGGGACGAAATGCAACACTTTATAGAACATTTGCCCAAGGAGTTCCAAAAAAGAGCACAGCAAGTAGTAGAAGAAGGACAGAGTATCTCCAACAATCCGATACGGTCAGCAATGGATGCAGCAGACACAGCTGCTAGAACTGTCAACACAGCAGTGACAATTAGGAGACATGCATGGCTGCGTACATCAGGATTTAAACCGGAAATACAGCAAGCTGTGCTGAATATGCCATTTAACAGACAGCAGTTGTTTGGGCCGGAGGTGGACACTGCTATCGAAAAACTTAAGAAAGACACTGATACGGCCAAAGCCATGGGCGCACTCTACTCCCCACAGAGCAGAGGCACATTTTGAAAAACAGTTTCGAGGGCAAAGCACAGAACCCACGACCTCACAAACCAGGCCCACTTATCAGAGCCAATATCTGCGGGGAAGTTTTCGGGGACAATATAGAGGGGGACAGTTCCCAAAAAGTAGAGGGAAGTTCCAAAGCCCCAAAACTCCTCAAAACAAGCAGTGACTTCCAAGTCACACATCCCCAACACATAACACCTGTGGGGGGGAGACTAAGCAAATTTTACAAACATTGGGAGGAGATAACAACAGACACTTGGGTACTGGCAATTATCCAGCATGGTTATTGCATAGAATTTCTCAAATTCCCTCCAAACGTCCCACCAAAAACACACAATATGTCAAAACAACATATAGATCTTCTAGGACTAGAAGTTCAGGCATTGCTACAGAAAGAAGCAATAGAATTAGTACCAAACCAACAGAAAGGAACAGGAGTTTACACTCTGTACTTTCTCATACCCCAAAAAGACAAGAGTCTGAGACCTATACTAGATCTCAGAACATTAAATACCTACATCAAATCGGATCACTTTCACATTGTGACATTACAGGACGTAATCCCACTGCTCAAACAACAAGAGTACATGACAACACTAGACCTAAAGGATGCATATTTCCATATACAGATACATCCTTCACACAGGAAGTACCTAAGGTTTGTATTCCAAGGGATACATTACCAATTCAAAGTGTTGCCATTCGGAATAACAACTGCGCCAAGAGTTTTTACAAAATGTCTAGCAGTAGTAGCTGCACATATCAGAAGGCAGCAAATACACGTGTTCCCGTACCTAGACGATTGGTTAATCAAAACCAACACGCAAAAACAGTGTTCACGACACACAAATTACGTCATAGAAACCCTACACAAACTAGGTTTCTCAATCAATTACTCAAAGTCACACCTTCTGCCGTGTCAAACACAGCAATACCTAGGAGCAACAATCAACACAGTAAAAGGAATTGCCACTCCAAGTCCACAAAGAGTCCAAACATTTCACAATGTAATACAAGCCATGTATCCAAACCAAAAGATACAGGTCAAATTGGTAATGAAACTCCTAGGCATGATGTCCTCATGCATAGCCATTGTCCCAAACGCAAGGTTGCACATGCGGCCCTTACAACAGTGCCTAGCATCACAGTGGTCACAGGCACAGGGTCAACTTCTAGATCTGGTGTTGATAGACCGCCAAACATACATCTCGCTTCAATGGTGGAACAGTATAAATTTAAACCAAGGGCGGCCTTTTCAAGACCCAGTGCCACAATACGTAATAACGACAGATGCATCCATGACAGGGTGGGGAACACACCTCAATCAGCACAGCATCCAAGGACAATGGGACATTCAGCAAAGACAGTTTCATATAAATCACTTAGAACTGTTAGCGGTGTTTCTAGCGCTGAAAGCATTTCAACCCATAATAACCCACAAATACACTCTTGTCAAGACAGACAACATGACAACAATGTATTACCTAAACAAACAGGGAGGAACACACTCAACACAGTTGTGTCTCCTGACACAAAAAATATGGCATTGGGCGATTCACAACCACATTCGCCTAATAGCACAATTTATTCCAGGGATTCAGAATCAGTTAGCAGACAATCTCTCTTGGGATCACCAACAGATCCACGAATGGGAAATTCACCCCCAAATACTGAACACTTACTTCAGAATTTGGGGAACGCCACAAATAGATCTATTTGCAACAAAAGAAAACTCAAAATTCCAAAACTTCGCATCTAGGTACCCACAACATCAGTCTCAGGGCAATGCACTATGGATGAACTGGTCAGGGATATTTGCGTACGCTTTTCCCCCCTCTCCCACGTCTTCCATATCTAGTAAACAAGTTGAGTCAAAACAAACTCAAGCTCATACTAATAGCACCAACATGGTCAAGGCAACCTTGGTACACAACACTACTAGACCTTTCAGTAGTACCTCATGTCAAACTACCAAACAGACCAGATCTGTTAACATAACACAAACAACAGATCAGACATCCAAATCCAGCATGGCTGAATCTAGCAATTTGGCTCCTGAAGTCCTAGAGTTCGGACACTTAGACCTTACACAGGAATGTATGGAAGTCATAAAACAAGCTAGGAAACCTACCACTAGACACTGCTATGCAAATAAGTGGAAAAAATGTGTTTATTACTGCCATAATAATCAAATTCAACCTTTACACGCATCTGCAAAAGATATAGTAGGATACTTACTGCATTTGCAAAAATCAAAACTAGCTTTCTCTTCCATTAAAATACATCTTACTGCAATTTCAGCTTACCTGCAAATTACGCACTCAACTTCATTATTTAGGATACCAGTCATAAAAGCGTTTATGGAAGGCCTAAAGAGAATTATACCACCAAGAACACCACCAGTTCCTTCATGGAACCTCAACATTGTCTTAACACGACTCATGGGTCCACCTTTTGAGCCCATGCACTCTTGTGAAATGCAATACTTAACGTGGAAAGTTGCATTTTTAATTGCCATCACATCTCTAAGAAGAGTGAGTGAAATTCAAGCATTTACCATTCAAGAACCATTTATTCAAATACACAAAAATAAAGTTGTTCTACGGACAAATCCTAAATTTTTACCAAAAGTAATCTCACCGTTCCACTTGAATCAAACTGTAGAATTACCAGTGTTCTTCCCACAGCCAGATTCTGTAGCTGAAAGAGCACTACATACATTAGACATCAAAAGAGCACTAATGTACTACATTGACAGAACAAAACTAATTCGAAAGACAAAACAACTATTTATTGCCTTTCAAAAACCTCATACAGGAAATCCAATTTCAAGACAAGGCATTGCTAGATGGATAGTTAAGTGCATTCAAACATGCTATCTTAAAGCTAAAAGAGAACTGCCTATTACACCAAAGGCACACTCAACCAGAAAGAAAGGTGCTACCATGGCCTTTCTAGGAAATATTCCAATGAACGAAATATGTAAGGCAGCAACATGGTCTACGCCTCATACATTTACCAAGCACTACTGTGTAGATGTGTTAACTGCACAACAGGCAACAGTAGGTCAAGCTGTACTAAGAACATTATTTCAAACTACTTCAACTCCTACAGGCTGAACCACCGCTTTTGGGGAGATAACTGCTTACTAGTCTATGCACAGCATGTGTATCTGCAGCTACACATGCCATCGAACGGAAAATGTCACTTACCCAGTGTACCTCTGTTCGTGGCATTAGTCGCTGCAGATTCACATGCGCCCACCCGCCTCCCCGGGAGCCTGTAGCTGTTTAGAAGTAGATCTTAAACATTTGTACATTTGTAAATATGTTACTTGAAACTTCATTATGTACATACGCATTCACTCCATTGCATGGGCACTATTACTAGCATACACAACTCCTACCTCACCCTCTGCGGGGAAAACAATCTAAGATGGAGTCGTCGCCCATGCGCAATGGAGTCGAAATGGGAGGAGTCCCTCGGTCTTGTGACTCGAAAAGACTTCTTCGAAGAAAAACAACTTGTAACACTCCGAGCCCAACACCAGATGGCGGGATATGCACAGCATGTGAATCTGCAGCGACTAATGCCATGAACAGATGTTCACTGGGTAAGTGACATATTCCATATATGTATATGTATATGTGTATATATATATATGTGTGTGTGTGTGTGTGTGTGTGTGTGTGTGTGTGTGTGTGTGTATGTGTATGTATATATATATATATATATATATATTCGTGAGTGATTGTAGGAAAGTCACTGTTTGTCATGGTTACCCCAACTTTTTGCCTATCGATGTGCTTACACTGTTCTCACTGGGATCCTGCTAACCAGGACCCCAGTAATTGTGCGCTCTCCTCTAAATTTGGTTGCTTTGGTACCCCCCATAATTGGCATAATGATGTACCCCTTTAAGTCTCTAGTATATGGTACTTGGGTACCCAGGGCATTGGTACACCAGGGGTCACCCATGGGCAGCAGCATGTATTATGCCACCCATGGGAGCCCATGCAAGCTGTCTGCAGTCCTGCCATTGCAGCCTTTCACTTCTGGTCACTGTAAGTCACCCCCATGGAAAGTCATACTAGCCCAGAGGGCAGGGTGCAGGTTCCTGTGTGTGAGATGCCCATACGAACTCCAGCTCAAATGCACTGGACTTCGTAAGTGTGTGGAAGTCATTCTATCCGTGCACTGGCCCCAGGCCACTGCCTGTGGTCCAGCTACATAATAATAACTCCGAGCCTAGGCCTGTTTGGTATCAAGCATGTCACAATCATACCCCAATACTAATGCCAGTATTGGTGGCATGATTCCATGCACTCTGGGGGCTTCTTAGAGGACACCCCAGTATTTCTCCTACCAGTCTTCCAGGGTTTGGGGGCAGCCCATGCTGCTGCAACCTCTCAGTCAAGTTTCTGCCCTCCTGCTGCTTGACCAGCTCAAGCAGGGAAATTCAGAACAAAGGATCCCTTGTTGGATAGGGGATACAACACCCACTCTCTTGGAAATAGGTGTTACATGGCTGGAGAGGGGTAGCCTCCCCACACCAGTTAGCATCCCCACACCACCAGCTTGCTTTGAAGTGCACATTTGGTGCCCTCTTTGCATAATCTGATTTGCACCAGTCCAGGGAACCCCGGACCTGGCTCTGGCACTAAACCACACAATGACCACACCACTGTCCATCACCACCCCAGGGTTGGTGCCCAGAGCTTTTCCAGGCGGCCACTTGATTCTGTCATCTTGGAGACAAGATGTGCAGAGTTCCCTGGGAGCATTTGGTTGGTCAGGACAGATGACTGACGTCAGTGACCCCCTCTGATAGGAGGTCACCCTGCAGAGTGACCATGCCCCCTGTTATGGCTATTTAGGGACTCCCTTGTGGGTGGGCCCCAGATTTGGCATGCAAGACTCTACCAGGACTCCTCTGCATAAACCTCTTCTGCTCCCGGCCACCGGAAACACTGCTGGACTTCACAGGAACCATGCAAGCATGAAACTCCAAAGACTATCTTGCCTTGCAACATTATTTCCCCGTCTCCTTTGAGCAATTGCAACATTTTCACTGTTGTGCATCCTCTGGGGTCGGCAAGACTTCCGCTGCACCAAAGAAACAAGAAGGAATCTCCCTTGAAGGGGAAGGAGCCACTCCCCTGCATCCGCAGGCACCTAAGGCAACAATGTCCGGCTGCTGGGGATCTGCCCTTCATAAGAACTGTGGGGATCCTCTAACACAGTTGGTGGTTCAGAGGGGTCCTCTGGGTCCTTTCTGCCTGCTGTAATAAAGTACCTTTAGTTTTGCAACACTGTGTGGTTCCTTTCATGTCTGATAAGTTACTGTGCGACTACTGTGGTATTGCAAGTTGTTTACTGTAGGAAGTTGGCTCTGTATGCACTATTTCAAAGTAAGGAATAGTATGCACAGAGTCCAAGGGTTCCCCTTAGAGGTAAGATAGTGGCAAAAAGAGATAATACTAATGCTCTATTTTGTGGTAGTGTGGTCGAGCAGTAGGCTTATCAACGGAGTAGTGTTAAGCATTTGTTGTACATACACACAGGCAATAAATGAGGAACACACACTCAGAAACAATTCCAGGCCAATAGGTTTTGTTATAGAAAAATATATTTTCTTAGTTTATTTTAAGAACCACAGGTTCAAATTCTACATGTAATATCTCATTTGAAAGGTATTGCAGGTAAGTACTTTAGGAACTTTGAATAATCACAGTAGCATATATACTTTTTACATAAAACACAATAAGCTGTTTTAAAAGTGGACACAGTGCAATTTTCACAGTTCCTGGGGGAGGTAAAGTATCGTTAGTTCTTGCAGGTAAGTAAACCACCTACAGGGTTCAAATTG
Organism: Pleurodeles waltl; assembly: GCF_031143425.1. Lineage (NCBI taxonomy): Eukaryota > Metazoa > Chordata > Amphibia > Caudata > Salamandridae > Pleurodeles > Pleurodeles waltl. Next base: position 151,805,498 of record NC_090444.1, read on the forward strand.
GGGTCCAAGGTAGCCCACCGTTGGGGGTTCAGAGCAACCCCAAAGTCACCACACCAGCAGCTCAGGGCCGGTCAGGTGCAGAGTTCAAAGTGGTGCCCAAAACACATAGGCTTCAATGGAGAGAAGGGGGTGCCCCGGTTCCAGTCTGCCAGCAGGTAAGTACCCACGTCTTCGGAGGGCAGACCAGGGGGGTTTTGTAGGGCACCGGGGGGGACACAAGTCCACACAAAAAGTACACCCTCAGCAGCGCGGGGGCGGCCGGGTGCAGTGTGCAAACAAGCGTCGGGTTCGCAATGTAAATCAATGGGAGACCAAGGGGTCTCTTCAGCGGTGCAGGCAGGCAAGGGGGGGGGGGGGGGGGGGGCTCCTCGGGGTAGCCACCACCTGGGCAAGGGAGAGGGCCTCCTGGGGGTCACTCCTGCACTGAAGTTCCGATCCTTCAGGTGCTGGGGGCTGCGGGTGCAGGGTCTTTTCCAGCCGTCAGGATTTTAGAGTGAGGCAGTCGCGGTCAGGGGGAGCCTGGGGATTCCCTCTGCAGGCGTCGCTGTGGGGGCTCAGGGGGGACAACTTGGGTTACTCACAGTCTCGGAGTCGCCGGAGGGTCCTCCCTGAGGTGTTGTTTCTCCACCAGTCGAGTCGGGGTCGCCGGGTGCAGTGTTGCAAGTCTCACGCTTCTTGCGGGGATTGGATTCAAAGTTGCAGTCTTTTTGGAGCAGGTCCGCTGTCCTCTGGAGTTTCTTGTTCCTCTTGAAGCAGGGCAGTCCTCTGAGGATTCAGAGGTCGCTGGTCCTTGAGAAAGCGTCGCTGGAGCAGGTTTCTTTAGAAGGCAGGAGACAGGCCGGTAGGACTGGGGCCAAAGCAGTTGGTGTCTTCTTTCTTTTTCTGCATGGGTTTTCAGCTCAGCAGTCTTCTTCTTCGGTAAGTTGCAGGAATCTAGTTTCCTAGGTTCTGGGGAGCCCTTAAATACTAAATTTAAGGGTGTGTTTAGGTCTGGGGGGTTAGTAGCCAATGGCTACTAGCCCTGAGGGTGGGTACACACCCTCTTTGTGCCTCCTCCCTGAGGGGAGGAGGGCACATCCCTAATCCTATTGGGGGAATCCTCCATCTGCAAGATGGAGGATTTCTAAAAGTCAGAGTCACCTCAGCTCAGGACACCTTAGGGGCTGTCCTGACTGGCCAGTGACTCCTCCTTGTTTTTCTCATTATCTCTCCTGGACTTGCTGCCAAAAGTGGGGGCTGTGTCCAGGGGGCGGGCATCTCCACTAGCTGGAGTGCCCTGGGTCATTGTAACACGAAGCTTGAGCCTTTGAAGCTCACTGCTAGGTGTTACAGTTCCTGCAGGGGGGAGGTGTGAAGCACCTCCACCCAGAGCAGGCTTTGTTTCTGTCCTCAGAGAGCACAAAGGCTCTCACCGCATGGGGTCAGAAACTCGTCTCTCAGCAGCAGGCTGGCACAGACCAGTCAGTCCTTCACTGAACAATTGGGTAAAATTCAGGGGGCATCTCTAAGATGCACTCTGTGTGCATTTTTTTAATAAATCCAACACTGGCATCAGTGTGGGTTTATTATTCTGAGAAGTTTGATACTAAACTTCCCAGTATTCAGTGTAGCCATTATGGAGCTGTGGAGTTCGTTTTTGACAGACTCCCAGACCATATACTCTTATGGCTACCCTGCACTTACAATGTTTAAGGTTTTGCTTAGACACTGTAGGGGCATAGTGCTCATGCACATATGCCCTCACCTGTGGTATAGTTTACCCTGCCTTAGGGCTGTAAGGCCTGCTAGAGGGGTGACTTACCTATGCCACAGGCAGTGTGAGGTTGGCATGGCACCCTGAGGGGAGTTTTCTCCCCACCAGCACACACAAGCTGGCAAGCCGTGTGTCTGTGCTGAGTGAGGGGTCCCTAGGGTGGCATAAGACATGCTGCAGCCCTTAGAGACCTTCCCTGGCATCAGGGCCCTTGGTACCCGGGGTACCAGTTACAAGGGACTTACCTGGATGCCAGGGGTGTGCCAATTGTGGAGACAATGGTACATTTCTGATGGATACAACTACCTGTGGATTCCTCACCTGATGAATACTCCCATGGCGCCAGCATTCGACGGAAATCTTCTTACTAGTCTCTGCACGTCGACGAGGACGTCACTCTAGCCCACGCGACGCCGTCTGACGTCATACAGGCAATAAGAGGTCCTCGCCGACGTGCCGATGACAGTTCCCTTTTTTCCGTGCATTCGAAACGGTTATCTTCGAGGGAGCTACTGTTACCTTCGTGGTTACAGTGTATTGTCTGCTGCGTAGTCTTCTCTGCGGTAATAATGTCTCAGAGGAAGTCGGGTTTCAAGCCCTGTCGAGAGTGTGGGGGCAAGATGTCAGTTACAGATCCTCACTCCGACTGTCTATGGTGTTTGAGCTCCGACCACGACGTCTCGACTTGCGATTCATGTCAACACATGAATCCGAAGGCCCTCAAAGAGCGTGAGGCCAAGTTATTCATGGCAAAGTCAAAGAAGAAGGAGAAACATCATAAGAAGTCTTCTTCGCCAAGGTCTCACTGGCGTCATCGAGACTCCCGGCGCCGTAGAGACTCACGACGCCATTCCAGCAAGGAGTCTCGTTCGAGGTCACCTTCGGCTCGGCGTCGGAAGACTTGGGAAGTCAGCCCCACGGTCACGCCGCATCCTTCGACGCCGTTGCCATCTCCGGCGTCACCGACTTCGCCTGGTCAGGCGTCGGTGATTGAGGTGGTGCAGCCTCTTGGGTTTTCTCCGGCGTCGCAGACGTCGAGGTCGGGGTCGCCTTCGATCCAGGCACCCCAGTATCCGGCTTTTCCCACTCCTGGAGCCGATAGTACAGCGTTTCTTAATGCGATGTATACCATCTTTCAGCAGATGGCTCCAGGAGCTGCTCCGGCTGGTCCTTCGGGGCCCTTGGCCTTTTCGTTGGGTGATCCTGCGCCTCTTCGGCCGGCACCCTTTATGCCCTTTCTCCCTTTTGGGAATGTGGGCTCGGCGCCGGTGCCGGCGTCGGTGGCCGCTCCGGTGGCTTCGGATGTTTCGGCCCCGGAGGTTGCCCTTCCGTCGAAGTCAGGATTTTGCCCTGTGACTCCGGTTGGTCCATCTGCTCCAAGACCTCGTCCTCCGGCTCCTGCCTCAGCGCCGAAGCTGCCTGTGGCGCCGGACGCGGCGTCAGATGCTTCTGGAGATCGGCGCCGTTCTTCGATGTCGGCGGAGGCCATGTCGACTCCGCGTATCGAGGAGAAACTTCATTCGAGGAGGCGTGCTCTCCGTCTTTTAGAAGAGCAGGAGTACCAGCGAGTCTTAGAGGAGGGAGAGATTGAGGACTCTGGAGACGGACTACATGGTCTGGATACAGCCAGTGGGCTGGACACTTCCCCTGAGTGGGACCTTTCATCTCCAGGGGAATATACGGAGGAGGCTGCTTCCTTTCATGCTGTGGTGAGGAAGGCAGCAAGCTTTTTGGACCTGCCTTTGCCGGTGGCAGAGGCAAAGCAGAATTTGCTGACGGAGGTATTGCATCCGGCCTCTGCTGCAGCTGAGCCTCTCTTGCCATTTAATGAGGCTTTGCTGGATCCGGTGTTGGAGGTGTGGAAGAAGCCGGTGTCTTCCTCGGCCGTTCATAGGGCTGTGGCCAGGAGGTATCGAGCTGCACCATCTGACCCTGGCTTTCCTACGCCGGAGAGCTTGGTGGTGCAAGCCTCCTGTTCCTCAAAGTCCGCGCCTGGTTCCTTCCCGACGGTGCCTGGAGACAGAGACTCCAAGAAACTGGATGCGCAGTCCAAGAAAATATTTTCGTCATGCAGTTTGGCGTTGAAGGCCACCAACGCAACGTGCATTCTGGGGAGGTACATCCATGCTCTGATGGATGATATTTCATCTTCATTTACGGAGCTCCCCCAGGGTCTCTTGGATGTGGTCTCGGACGCCCAGGCTGCCGCGACCCAGATTATCCAGTCTGGGCTGGACACGACCGACTCGGTGGCCAGGGCGATGGGCACGGCTGTGGTGGCAAGAAGACAGGCCTGGCTCCGAAACTCAGGGTTTTCTGCGGATGTGCAGTCGACCCTGCTGGACCTCCCGTTTGATGGGGACAGACTGTTTGGAGCCAAGGCAGATTCGGCCTTGGAACGATTTAAGGAGAGCAGAGCCACAGCCAAATCGTTAGGACTGCAAGCTCCTTCTTCCTCTGCCTCTTCTAGATTTTTCAGGAGGTTTCGGGGATTTGGGCGTGGCTCTTCTTCCTCTTCCTTTCGGGGGAGGTTCCAGCAACCCGCCTCTTCCCTCCCCTATAGGTCATTTAGAGGGAGGGGGAGGGGTGGGGCCCGTACCAGAGGAGCCTCTCAACAGCACTCTGCCTCTTCCTCGTCCTCTGGAGGGGTGCAGCAGGGGAAGCAGCCTTAGGCTTCCACCGTTTTCCACTCACTCCTCTCCTGTAGGGGGGAGATTACAGCATTTTCTCCACAAGTGGAAGTCTATCACAACGGACACTTGGGTTCTCGGCATTGTGGGGAAAGGCTCCTTTCGGGAGTTCCCGCCCCTCATCCCGTCCCGCCCATCTTATTGTTCAGAAGAACACCTCCTGTTGCTAGAACAGGAGGTTCGAGTCCTCCTTTCAAAGGGCGCGGTAGAGTTGGTCCCAGAGCAGGAAAAGGGTCGAGGTTGTTACTCAAGATACTTCCTGATTCCCAAAAAGGATGGTCAGTTGAGACCAATCCTGGATCTGAGGATCTTGAATTGGTTCCTCAAACAGGAAAAGTTCAAGATGCTGACCCTAGCACAGGTGCTTTTGGCGTTGAACAAAGAGGATTGGATGGTGTCTGTCGACTTGCAGGATGCTTACTTTCATATCCCGATCCTCAAGTCGCACAGGAAGTATCTCCGGTTTGTGGTAGGGTCGCAGCACTATCAGTTTGCGGTCCTCAAGTTTGGTCTTACTTCAGCACCTCGAGTCTTCACAAAGGTGATGTCAGTGGTTGCGGCGGAGCTCAGAAGGAAGGGGATAGCAGTATTCCCTTACTTGGACGACTGGTTGATCAAAGCCAAGTCCCCGGAGCTTGTGTCGCATCATCTGCAGTCAACAACCCAGTTGTTGTTCGACCTGGGCTTTTCGGTGAACGTGCCCAAATCTCACCTGGAGCCCTCTCAGCGCCTCCTGTTCATAGGGGCAGTACTGGATACAACATTGAGTCGAGCCTTTCCTCCGCCTCAGCGGATTCAAGATATTCAGGAATTGGTTCCAATGTTTCGAAATGGAGCGGTAGTTCCAGTCCTCAAGGTCCTTCGTCTGCTCGGTCTGTTCGCCTCCTGCATTCTGTTGGTCACGCATGCTCGCTGGCACATGAGGGCTCTTCAGTGGTGCCTCCGAAGGCAGTGGTCTCAGCACAAGGGAGATTTAGAAGGTACTGTCAAGATCTCCAGAGATGCTGCTGTGGAATTGAAGTGGTGGATTGCGGGCAACAATCTTTCACAGGGAAAGCCGTTCGCGCAGTCGCCACCAGTGGCCACGGTCATAACGGATGCTTCCACCCTAGGATGGGGAGCTCATCTAGGGGATCTGGAGATCAAAGGGCTTTGGTCTCCAGAGGAACAGGTGTTTCATATCAATCTGTTGGAGTTACGGGCTGTACGTCTGGCTCTCAAGGCCTTCCTCCCTTCCCTTCGTGGTCAGTCGGTACAGGTCCTGACGGACAATACTACCGCGATGTGGTACATAAACAAGCAGGGAGGAGTGGGGTCGTACCTTCTCTGCAGAGAAGCTCTTCGACTATGGTCCTGGGCAAAGGACCATTGGATTTGCTTGATAGCAAACCATCTGGCCGGAGTTTTGAACGTGCGTGCGGACAGTCTCAGTCGCCACTTCTCGGCAGACCACGAGTGGCGTCTCCATCCAGATCAAGTCTGTTTAATCTTCCAGAAGTGGGGGTTTCCTCCGTTGTTCTGCAGCCTTCAGTATCCGATGCAGGAAGCGTTGGGGGACGCGTTTCAAATGACCTGGTGCGGCCAGTTGCTTTACGCGTTTCCTCCCATACCCTTGATTCCTCGAGTATTGAGGAAGATTCGCCAAGACCGGGCTCTAGTAATCTTAATAGCTCCGGATTGGCCAAGGAGGGTGTGGTACTCCGACCTTCTCCAACTCTCAACGTGCCCGCCGCTCCGTCTCCCTTTCAGGGCAGACCTCCTCTCACAGTCGCAGGGGCAGGTTCTACACCCCAACCTCCAGAGTCTGCACCTACATGCCTGGAGATTGAACGGGGCAACCTGAGTTCCTTCTCTCTCCCGCCTGAGGTAGTGGATGTTATATTAGCGGCCAGGCGACCCTCCACTAAATCTATCTACGCTAATAGGTGGTCTAAATTTGTTATGTGGTGTGGAGAGAGACAGATTGATCCCTTACATGCTCATCTGTCACATGTTTTGTCTTTTGCACTGTCTCTAGCGCAGAAAGGTTGTGCAGTGGCTACCATTAAGGGTTATTTGTCAGCCTTGTCAGCCTTCATTTGTCTTCCAGACCAACCATCGTTATTTAAATCCCCTATTGTTCTCAGATTCTTGAAAGGTCTTCTAAATCAATATCCTCCAAAGCCATTCGTTATGCCGCAATGGGATTTGTCCTTAGTCCTGACTTTCCTTATGGGGTCCCCTTTTGAACCTATGCATTCTTGCCCCTTGAGGTATTTGGTTTTAAAAACAGTCTTCCTGATAGCTATAACATCAGCAAGGAGAGTGAGTGAGTTGCAGGCCTTATCAGTAAAACCCCCTTATACAACTTTTTATGGGGATAAGGTGGTGTTGAGGACCAAGGCTGCTTTCCTCCCGAAGGTTGTTTCACCCTTCCATTTGGCTCAGGCAATTACTTTGTCCACGTTCTATCCTCCGCCTCATCCTTCCAAAGAGGAAGAAAGACTGCACCGTCTGGACCCAAAGAGAGCGTTGAGCTTCTTTATCGATAGAACAAAGGATTTCAGGCTGGAGGATCAGCTGTTTATTGGAAACGTGGGCAAGAGGAGAGGAAAGGCAGTCCACAAGAGAACACTATCCAGGTGGGTTGTTCTTTGCATTAAAATATGTTACTCTTTGGCAAAGAAGGATCCTCCTGAGGGCATTAGAGCTCATTCCACCAGAGCTAAGTCGGCCACTTCGGCCTTAGCCAGAGGTGTTCCTGTGGTCGACATCTGCAAGGCCGCAACTTGGTCGTCCCTTCACACTTTTGCAAAACATTACTGTTTAGATTCTGAGGTTAGAAGGGACGGCCATTTTGCACGGTCAGTGCTGCAGGATTTCTTGGTTTGACCATTTAGGCACCCACCGCCGGGCGTGGTACTGCTTTGGGACTCTATTCATGAGGTGAGGAATCCACAGGTAGTTGTATCCATCAGAAGAACGAGTTACTTACCTTCGGTAACGACTTTTCTGGTGGATACATTAGCTACCTGTGGATTCCTCACGGTCCCACCCGCCTCCCCGTTGCCTTTATGGTCTTGCCAAGTAATCCTTGAGTGCGCTCCTCTTGGTCTTTGAGGGTGCAATAGATGTATATATAATATATTTATATATATATATATGTATATGTGTATATATCTTTATGTATATACTTGGTGTGTGTATATATTTTAAAAGAGAGAGTTTTAGATATATATATATATATGTACATAAAAAGATTTACAGTTATTCATACAATGTGGTGTATTTTTACAATATAATGGATGTTGCCTTGCTCTTTCATTGCATTGCCTGGTTGTTCTCATGCACGTAAAAAATGATTGGTACTGACGTCTGCACGTCGTCGAGGACCTCTTATTGCCTGTATGACGTCAGACGGCGTCGCGTGCGAGACAGTGACGTCCTCGTCGACGTGCAGAGACTAGTAAGAAGATTTCCGTCGAATGCTGGCGCCATGGGAGTATTCATGAGGTGAGGAATCCACAGGTAGCTAATGTATCCACCAGAAAAGTCGTTACCGAAGGTAAGTAACTCGTTCTTATGCCTCAATGGGATTTGTCCTTGGTCCTGACTTTCCTTATGGGGTCCCCTTTTGAGCCTATGCATTCTTGCACCTTAAGGTATTTGGTTATTAAAACAGTATTCCTGGTAGCTATAACATCTGCAAGGAGAGTGAGTGAGTTGCAGGCCTTATCGGTTAAACCTCCTTATATAACGTTTTATGGGGATAAGGTGGTGTTGAGGACCAAGGCTGCTTTCCTTCCGAAGGTTGTTTCACCCTTTCATTTGGCTCAGACAATCACTTTGTCCACGTTTTATCCTCCGCCTCATCCTTCAAAGGAGGAAGAAAGACTACATCGCCTGGACCCAAAAAGGGCGTTGAGCTTCTATATCGATAGAATGAAGGATATCAGGCTGGAGGATCAGCTGTTTGTCGGATACGTGGGCAAGAGGAGAGGAAAGGCAGTCCACAAGAGAACACTCTCCAGGTGGGTTGTTCTTTGCATTAAAATCTGTTATTCTTTGGCAAAGAAGGATCCGCCTGAGGGCATTAGAGCTCATTCCACCAGAGCTAAGTCGGCCTCTTCGGCCTTGGCCAGGGGTGTTCCTGTGGTCGACATCTGCAAGGCCGCAACTTGGTCGTCCCTTCACACTTTTGTGAAACATTACTGTTTGGACTCTGAGGTCAGAAGGGACGGTCATTTTGCACGGTCAGTGCTGCAGGATTTCTTGGTTTGACCATTTAGGCACCCACCGCCGGGCGTGGTACTGCTTTGGGACTCTATTCATGAGGTGAGGAATCCACAGGTAGTTGTATCCATCAGAAGAACGAGTTACTTACCTTCGGTAACAACTTTTCTGGTGGATACATTAGCTACCTGTGGATTCCTCACGGTCCCACCCGCCTCCCCCTTGCCTTTTTGGTCTCTCCAAACAATCCTTGAGTGTGCACTTTTTGGTCTTCAAAGTTGCAATACATTTTGTATATATGATATTTGTATATATGTGTATATTTATATATATATATATATATAAATCAATATATATTGTGTATATACATGATTCGTATGTATATATATATTAGTTTAAAAAAAAAAAATGGGTATATTAAATCTACAGCTATTTTATTGCAATGTTGTGTGATTTACAATATTAAGAGATGTTGCTTTGCTCTTTCATTACATTGGGTTATTATTATTATTTATTATTATTCTCATGCACGTAAAAAATGTTGGTACTGTCATCGGCACGTCGGCGAGGACCTCTTATTGCCTGTATGACGTCAGACGGCGTCGCGTGGGCTAGAGTGACGTCCTCGTCGACGTGCAGAGACTAGTAAGAAGATTTCCGTCGAATGCTGGCGCCATGGGAGTTTTCATCAGGTGAGGAATCCACAGGTAGCTAATGTATCCACCAGAAAAGTCGTTACCGAAGGTAAGTAACTCGTTCTTTAGGTGAAAGAACACTGGTGCTGGGGCCTGGTTAGCAGGGTCCCAGCACACTTCTCAGTCAAGTCAGCATACGTATCAGGCAAAAAGTGGGGGGTAACTGCAACAGGGAGCCATTTCTTTACATTTACGCTCCTCCTAGATAAGTCTTAGCTGCTCACCACAGCTACCACTAGAGAACCCTGGCTTCCTGAACACCGTCTCACTAAGGGGTTGTGTGGCCCGGTATAAGGTGCAAACACCATAGGTGTCCGCCACACACCAGGCCAGCTTCCTATAGTGATGTAATATGTGAAATCATAAGCAGTGCATGGCAAAGTCGCAAGTTATTGTTAGCTCTGCTAACTAACTGGGGAATTTCTTTGTTTTATTTTATTTTTTTTGTTTAAAATTTTAATGTTGTCACTGATAGTGCCACCTAACTGTAACATTACTTTAACTTTATTTTCTGTGAATTTCTAAGGCTTCTTTCTAAGATCTTTCTATCACAGCTAACACTACTTTTGTCAGTGAGTTTCTAGGTTTAAAAAAAAATGAAAAGTAATATTTTATTAAGGTATATAAAGCTTACACCCCCCTGCTGCCCATGGCTTTAGGCCATGTGCAGCAGGGGTTAGTCACAGGGCCTGGCCTGCAACAGCATTAACAACACCACCTCCCCAAAACCCCCACCCCCTGGGGGAAAAAACACACCTACAGACAGCCAACCCCATGCTGCACACAGCCTTTGGGACGTGCATCTCAGGGAGTTAGCAGCAGGGCCTGGCCTGGCGTGTGGCCTGGCTCTGTGGGTAACCCACAGCTCGGAGGCAGCAAACCCCATGCTGCATAAGGCCACTTTTGTGCGGCAGGGGCGCGCCACATTCAGCAACCTCGGGACAGACAGCCTCAGGCCCCACACAGCCTTTGGTCATGTGTGGTGTGGGGTTAGCTACAGGGCTGTCTCGCAGCCATTCTTTGCTTCCAACAGGCAGACATCCCTATGTTGTGCACATCTGTTATTCATGCGCAGCTGGGTGTTGTCCATAGGGTTGGCCTATCCCCGGGGGCCAAAACATATATTGAGGGGTTGGGGCGAGCAGCCCCTTCCCTGATCCTTAATTGACCCCCAGGGATACCACCCCTGCTTTTGCCCTTGTATATTCAATCACTGATGACATACTCATTGACTACATTTATATTATCCCTAATCACATCTAAAATGCCATCATTGTTCACAATATTGTGCATGGCAGGAGCTCAAGTATTAGCTATAGCTAGTATGGAGTGAGTCACTGAGAACCACTGGATCAGCGGAGGTGAGCTATTGGGCCTCCAGCCCAGTAATCCTTGCCTCCAATTCTTTTATTGCATCCTCCTTGCGTCCCCTCATGGTAGCCTTCCAGGCTTCCAACAGAACACCGGGGAGGTAACAACCCACGTTATGAGTGAGGTAGTCACGAGTCCCCTCATGGAGGGCGGTCTTAAACTGGGCGTCCACCACAGTGCAGTTACTCCATCTCCAACGAGGTGGGCCTCTCCCCCTGCAACTCCACCAGGGAGTGATCTGACAAACCTCTGAGTCTCTTGTGTACCTCCCTGATTTTTATACCCCAGCATCCTGGGAAGGAGGAAATAGTCAAGGATAGAAAAGGTTTTAATGACCCCCAAGAATAATGTATACTCCCATTCCGTAGGGTGACTGAAGTGCCATGCGTCGATTAAACCCATATTGTCGATATAGCGCGCCAAAGGTCTGTGTCAAGGGTGCTCTCGGATGACCGGTTTAACAGGATGAGACCACACATTTCATGTTGTCCTCTAGCATCCTCCCCGCCCTCCTAAAAGCATCCAGAGAGCCACAGGGAACTCCACCACAACACATAAGGAGTGTAAACACACCTTTGGGTGTACATGCATTGATGAGGGAACAGGGTCTGCCCTCGAACATCACAACATGTAAGCCCTGGGTGTCATGCTAGATCGGTAGATGATAATATTGGACATATACTTTCTGCCCCTGGAACCTCTGAAATCCAGAGTGGAACATTCAGTCAAATTCCACTCTGCCCAGTAAGTAGTTTTTCTGTAAGAACGAAGTCAGAACCAGCCCTCTGGGCAGCTCTCCGGACCGCACCTTGCTTGATCTTGTCAAATAAATCGTTGACATTCTAGGTGAGCAAGCGCGAGGACTTGGGCATTTCATCTACACCTAGGTCAGTCTCCATGGGTGAATTCTGAGTAATCCTGACATCGGGCCTGGGGAATTCAGCAGGGGTGCGAAGCATGGACAGGTGTGTGTTTGTGTGTGTTTGTGTGTGTTTGTGTGTGTTTGTGTGTGTTTGTGTGTGTTTGTGTGTGTTTGTGTGTGTTTGTGTGTGTTTGTGTGTGTTTGTGTGTGTTTGTGTTGGCAATGGTGCAAAAAGGAAAAAAGGGAGGGGGGGGGGGAAACCTCCATAACCAAAGTTAAAAAAAAAAAAAAAAAGAAAACTGAGAGCAAGGTCCACTCTGTTGCACAAAACGGAGCCCAACTAAAACCCCTAGCCATAAACTAGGGAACATCCTGTGCCCACCCAACAAACATGACTGTAAAGGAAAACAGCGTTAATGCATTACTGAACATAATACACACAAGGCAAATGAGTAGGCGTAGGAAGCTGGCTCTGTTTAGTGCATTAAAATGAAGTACACTGTGCAGAAAGTCCAGTGGATCCACAATTGGCACTGCAGAGGCAAAAGTAGATAGGACTAATGCTCTATTTGTGCTAGTATGGGTGAGCAGTTAGGCTTATCAGAGTAGTGCTAAGCATTTGTTGTGGTCACAGAGGCAATAAACGAGACAAACCCAAAGAATAAATCCAAGACCAATTTAGAAAAATAACATTTCTTTTTCAAACCCAAGAACTTCGTAATCAGGTAAGTAGACTTTTAAGCATAAAGACTTTTCAGTATCAGAAATAGACTGTGCAATTTTTAGAGTTCTCTCAATGTTATTTCATAGAGTAAAACAATGTTTAGCAAACACAGGGTTAACAACAACTTACTAAACCAATCTCGGGGAGTTAAGGTTAGTACTGGGCACTGATCGGAACCACACCAACAGGTCACGCAGGGTAGCACTGGGGTGGCTGGGTGCAGTAAGGCGTAGAGTGCCCAATGGTTTCCGATGGGAGTTTGGTCTGTGTGAAGACCGGCTGTAGGCTCTCACTAGGAAGCCAGTAGGGGACAACAAACAGGTAAGTAGTAGACTTGGGGTCGTAGATGCACCTTTGGTCCTCTTCTTTGCCCAGGGTCAACGAAAAAAGGGGTTCCCTTAGGCGTTGGGTTTTTTTATCCCGGTTGCACTCAGTCAGGGGCTCCTGTATGTTGAGACTGCAGGCATTGTGAGGGAATCTGGCAGGGGTGTACCCGGGGTGGACTTGAGCTCCTGGGAACCAGGGGATGTTGGTCTGGGGTGGCTGCACTGGTTTGGACCAGTCGGTGAACACACCAGTAGCTGCGTAGGTTTTCAGGGGGCTCCGCTAATGTCTTCTGTCTGCATTTTTTAATAAATCCATTGCTGGGGTCAGTAAAGTCGTCATTTAGCTGGGGACCTTTTGGTGACCAGTGTCCACCACATGCATTTAAAATGGCTTCCCTGTACACTTACTGTGTCTGAGAATCAGCAAAGACATAGCAGGGGCATATCTTGCTCATGCATATATGCCCTCGCATGTAATAAAATGCACTCTCCCTTAGGGCTGGAAGGCCTGCTAGAGGGGTGACTTACATATATTGCCTGCAGTGTTTAGGGGACATGGCACACAGGCTGTGTGCCATGTTGAGTTTTCAATTTTGGAAGCAGCTTGCTACGCAGCCTGTAATGGCCGTCTGCATAAGATGGGTGCTGGGTTCCTTAGAGTAGCACAAGTTGTGCTGCAGCTCTGAGGTGCCCTCTTGAGTACCCATGCCTTAAGTACCAGGGGTAGCATTTACTAGGGACTTATAGGGGACTGAAGGACCTGTTCACTTGGGGGATCAAGTGACCAGATGTCTTGTTTTAGGGAAGGAACACTAGCACTGGGGACCTGGTTAGCAGGAACCCGGTGCACTTCAAAGTTGTATCTCAAAACAAGGCAAAAAGTGGGGGTGTACTGCAACCAGAACCCAGCTCCTTACATTAGGCAAGGTGGCTGAGTATCAGCTTAGAAGGTAAACCAATACTTATGATGGTCAATGGGATTGTTGCATATGTGCAGACGATAGTGGCATATGAGACAACATAGGACGGCATCAAGAGGATGCAGTAACTGGCAAGTGTACAGAGTCGGGTATGCCCAAGTCCAAAGCGGATTTGGGGACCTGGGAAGAAGGGCTGGCTTGGTCGTCCCCATCTTGAGTCAGGGCGGTCGTTGTCTCGAATCGACGGGAGTAACGCTTGTAGCGACACCGTGAGTGATGAGGCTGCAATCTTCTTTTCTCCAGGGGAGTTTCCAGTTTTGAGGGGATCTCCACCCTAGATAAGGGATCTCGCCGGTCCATATGAGGCCTCTTCTCCCATTCCCAGGTCACCTCCACGGATATCCAAGAATTAGGATTTGCCCCAAACAGTACCTTACGATGCGCTGGGAAGAGCAGTATGTATTGCACTCTGAAGGCCTTGAGTTTCTGCTTCCACCCTGAAAGAAGCGGTTTTGCTGCTGGACACACAATGTATAGTGTGGGAATATATTAACTCTGATGGAGTCCCGGAGTATGGAGTCATGGGAGTGGGAAACCCGCAGGGATAGTCACGGTCTGCGTAATTCAACAGGAGGGCATTGATGGGCCCCAGTGGAGGCCCTGTAAGTGGGGGGGATAGGAGGGCTGCCCACCAGGGATCTGTGGGCTTGCTCCATATTGAAGCACTGGGACATAGCCTTCGGGGACATCCATGACAGAAGCCAAGTGGCTATAAAGGTGGTTGCATTCGGGCCCTCTGCTCCCTCGAACTCCAACAACATGATTGTTTCTTCTAGAGTCCCCCCTTTGCGTCCTCCATCCACATTTCCAGCAGGGCCACGGTGCTGCACAGTGTTGTCACCTCAGATTGGCAGGACTGAAGGGAACCCTCCGTGGTGGATAGCCGGGGTCTTGTGGTCTGCCGCCCTGTCCGCCGTAAAGGGATGGAAGAAAAAAAGATTATTGCAATGGTCTCTCCATACAGTGACATCAAAGAGTCCGATTAGCAAGCTGTTTGGAACAAATGTTTTAGTTACGTTTGGATGCAGAGCAGAACAGTCCCTTCTAGCCTAATGGTCAGCGTCCTGTGCTGTCACTCAGTGGGCTGAAGGTTCAAACCCTAGTATCGCCTGTCAGTGTTCATTTACTGTTTTGACTGCTAAACCTTCCTAGTGATGGAACATTCATGTTTCCTTTCCAATTGCATGCGTGGGTTGACTGTCATCGGTATGCCTGGAAGCATTACAGTAAGGAGTCACCGGTAACATAAAGGTTAAGGTCACAGACCCTGACACTGTAAGTTAAGGGTTCTATTACCGGTGTGACCATGGTGATTTTTCTTCTTTAATTTCTTTAAAACTTCATAAGTTAATGTTCATGCTGAAAGGTGATCTCACTCTTTTTAATTGCCAAATATATTTTTCTTCTCGGTTTGTCCAAACATATCTCATTCTAAGTATATCGTTCATCAAAGCCTAAAAAAACTCCCTCTCTCTTTCAATCTTTCTCCCGCTCACACACCCACTCAGACCCCTATGCACCCGCTCACACACCCATTCAGACCTTCATGCACCCACTGACAGACCCACACAGACACACTCACAGCCATTCTTGCACCCAGATACACCCTGTCGCAACACTTTTCACACCAAGAGACTGACTGCGGCCTGTGTCCTGATGTGCATGGCCAAAGACCGTGCAAAGCATGGGTGGTTAGATGGGGATTGGCTGCAGGGTATGGCCACAAGCCATGTCCTGCAGCTAACCCCCCGCTGCTTACGGCCTTTTGGTTGTTTGCGGGGTTGGCTGGTTATGGGGTGTTGGCCGCAGATCTTGCAGCCAATCCTCGTTGCGCATGGCTGAAGGGTATTGGATAATGCATAATCCATATGTTTTTGTATTGTATTATATATTTGGGTAAATTATAGCGTGTGACACATTACCCTAGATAGGCACGCAATAAATGCTACCTGTGAGGCTGTTGTACTGTCCACTTATGCAATATGGATTGAAGTAGCAAGTCGTATGCTAAACACGCATGAATTAATGATTAAAGTACCAGGAAGAGAATTGAGCTGAAGGCGCTTTTTTTATTAGCGTTTCAAAGAAATATTGGAAAATGCAATGTGTGATTTGGGGATTTGTGAAAATTCTGATTGGTTTTAACATGATGTGTTGAAGATATAATTTATGTCTATGATAGCACCCAGTGATGGCGTCACGTGGGGATATTTAAATGTACAACAATATGGTGGTACTCAAGTTGAGAAAGCCAGTTTGCTGCCGAAATGCGTTCTGTTCTCTGTTTTGAGCTGATATTGCAATAAAAGCGAGGTACGCACACGGAGTGCTGTTCATTCATTTTTATTTGTGAAGGAAGTGAGGACACGCATCTGAATTTGAAGCACTAAATAAATGCTACAATACTGCTTTGTTTACGTTTTTTCGTAAGCTTTGATCCTTCTTTCCTATTTTTGCACTTTCTGATTACAATTTCTGGAAAAGTTAGCTATGAAACCATAGTTGATTCCAGAATGCTTTACAAATTGTAAATTGGGCAGAATTATGTTTTAAGCTAGGGGTAACTTGTGTAAATAACTTTGTTTTCTCCAAACAAACTAATCCTCGAATACACCAAATAATATATGGAAATGGAGAAAGTACATCTGTAAATGTTGGTGTTGCTAGCAGATCCAGCTATGAAAGAAACATACCATTACGTTCCTTAGGTACTGCATCAACATTTATATTTTATCGGTAAACCCAGGTCAGTGAAATATCTGATACATTTTGCCTTCATTTCAACAGTTACCTAATGTGTAGCCATGCAGAAGATCTGCGGGCTAAAGCGGAGTGGGAAGGGAAAGGAACAGCTTCCCGTTCAAAGCTCCTGGACAAACTTCAGAGTAAGTCCTGTTTTTGTTTACTAACACTTGCAGATCCAGTCTGTTTTTGTGGATGATTTTCATATGTGGTGCAGGTAGATCTACAGCTTCAGTTGCTAACTGCACTGCCTTTTCTCAGTCTGGACTGCATGTCCTCCATTTGATACCAATATGATTGTGACTGTAGAACTAGGGGATGTAACTTGATGAAATGTATGCATTATCAGCCTCTAGGCCATACTTGTGAACTACATTTATCATTACTGTGGGCATAAACTGTGAATGCAGTAATATTCCTGATTTTATTAATGACTAATTTAAACTGTCTTGCAGTCCTCTGCATGTTATTGTACAATCGCTGAAAAAAATTCTCACTTTATGACATTCAGTATTTAGCTTGTCTGAGTAGCTCAAAGTGTAAAACATTCACACACTACGATCATTTTTCTTGTATGTAGTTGCTAATGTCCAGATAATTTGCTTGAACCATTTTTGCTCTTGTTGTGGTCTTCCTTGCAAACCGTTCTAAAGAGTGATTTTGTGGCATGATCAAAGGTTTTTTTTTTTTTTTTTTTTTTTTTTTTTTTTTATCCATGGATGAGTAGCATTGCATGTATTTAACGGTACTGTGTTGCCTCGAACTCCATGTATATCTTCTATGTGGCAGTTTTCTCAGTCCAGATACTTTTTACTTCCTGCCAAGAAGGTTTTATCTTATTGAAAACGTGACGTGTGTATTCATGTTTTCAAATACTTTCATATTTTCTTTGTAGATTTTTCCCCGCGTTTCCCCACATCTTGTGTTCACTTTATCTCCACTCTCAGGACCATTTCCTTCATTACTTCACTGAGCTAATGCTCATGATAAAATTCTTTGCTCCTTTTGTTGATGTAGTTTTCTTAACAGCAGTTAAATTGTTGCTTTATGATTGAGTTGTTAGCATGTTTAGATAAGGTTTCTGTTTTTATTTTTACCTTGAGTTTAAACAATTAACGTACAGAATCCTTGCAAATCGTAATCCTTCTCTCCAACATATTTAAGTGCCATTTTAAGGATCACCATTCTGCTAATGCTAAGTTTACTCCACTCATCAGAAGTAACCATTTGAAGCATAATTGTGTTGTAGCTTTCACAGATTCGAACATCTGGGATTTCTTAAGGGTATGAGTCTTAGTATTTAATTTATAGTGCTAAGTATTCCTATCAAAATATATTAGTGCATATACGAATGTTGGTAGTTATTCCCTATTTATTTGTACACCATGCATTTTTGTGTTTTTTGGTGTATATCATTTGAACATAATTTCGTAATCTGCATGCTTATGATTGTTTTTGTCAGTCCAAAAATGTAAGCAGTATGGTCTGAAAAGATGGCACTGTCTGGTATTTAATAACTTTTGTTCAGTCAGATGTCCCAATAGCACACTGATAAACATATATGTTCGATGGCATGTGTAGCTGTAGCTACGCATGCCCTGCATAAGTCTGCAGTCTAGTGTTGGGCTCGTAGTGTTGCAAGTTGTTTTTCTTTGAAGAAGGTTTTCGAGTCATGGAATCGAGTGGTGACTCCACTCGGTAATACCGTGCATGGGTATCAAGTCCTTTGTCTGATTGTTTTATTTCCACCCTTGGGTTCGGACGTGTTACCTTTCGCTCCAGTATATCTCAGTTCGGTATGCTCTGAACTTTTCTTCTCTAACTTTCTATAAACGTCTGTATAGTTTCAATAACGTTTTTCACTTTTATAGTCGATCCGATTGTAGTCGTCGGGGTTGATTACACGCCCTTAGGGGCGACCTCGCCCTTTTTGGGTCTACTTCGACACGTTGTAGTCGAACAATGTTAGGCTGATGGAACGGACTACGTTTCGGTTCTGTCCTTGGTGCCACACCAAATTTCCCTACTCAGATCAGCATTTGGTGTGCAATCTCTGTCTATCTCTGGAACATAGAGAAGAAACCTGCAGTGCTTGCAGATCGTTTTGATCCAAAAAAGGCTCTTTGGGACCAAAGGGCACGTCAAATGGAGATGGAGTCCAAGTTGTCTGAACATACACACACACACACACACACACACACACACCAGACATCTTCAGAGAAGAACACGCGCAAGAAGAAATAGGACAGAGCGTAGCCCTCTCCATTGCAGATTCCAATTTGAATCCAGATTCCGATGTCGACAGCCAAGATATTCCACCTGCGCAGTACATCCGCCTCGTCACACAAACCAAGACAATTAAAGACTCCTGCATCGGTCTTCGGTCCCCCACTGCCTTCGGGCCATAGTCGGAACTGAAAAATACCTTTTGGATGACCAACCCTGAGGTTTGGTGCCGAAACAAAAGACCAAAGTGCATTTGGCATATACCAAACAGCCGGCCACATCTGTTTAGGTACTGAGCCTAAAATCTGATTTTTCCACCTCTGAGCTGGAAATATTAAAAGCACTTTCGGAGCAGATGTTTTCGATCCGAGTCAAGCCTTCGGAATTTAAAACTACTGGTAGTAAATAGTCTCCAGATACTGATTAGTCATCAGAAATACAGCCTATATTAGAGGTTATGGACGCTAAACAGCACAAGATTCATATACCCAAAAAAACAGGAAGGATCATAGCCTCTCCTCTAACAATAAAAAGAAAACTGACTTTTCAAGAGACTTTGGATGCTGGGCCTCCACCTATTAAGGTCTCTAAACAGAAGGAGAAACAAAAGGCAATGCAACGGCCTCCGCGTTCACCACCACATTCTCCTATCCTTCCTGCTATCCCACCACCTTCACCTACAAACTCAGCACAGTTTTCTACACATACAGATGACCTAATGGATCCCCAACAAGAGGTAGACCCATGGGATATATGATATAGATCCCATTCTCCCTAATGATCTAGATTTATACCCAGCAAGACCATCTCCCCCTGAAGATACCACTGCGTATAATCAAGCTATAGCTAGAGCAGCTGTGTATCATAAAGTACAGTTTCATCCAGATCCTATTGAGGATGACTTTCTATTTAACAGTCTAACATCTACTCACAAAGAGTATCAAGTGTCTCCCTATGCTTCCAGGTATGCTTAGACATGCTGAAGATCTTTTTAAAGAACCTGTGAAAGCAAGAATTATTACACCCAGGGTGGATTAAAAATATAAACCTGCACCCTCTGATCCAATTTTTATTAGGACACAATTACCACCTGATTCTATAGTGGTAGGTGCAGCAAGAAAAAGAGCCAATAGCCAGTCAACAGGAGATGCTCCTCCTCCAGACAAAGTTGGAAATTTGATGCAGGGGGTAAAAGAGTTGCTTCTCAAGCTGCTAACTATTGGAGGATTGCAAACTCCCAAGCACTCCTACCAAGGTATGACAGGGCTCATTGAGATCAGATGGAAGACTTGTTACAATATCTTCCACCGGAACATCAAAAAAGGGGACAACAAATAGCAGAAGGACAGGCTATTTCTAACAATGCAATTAGATGTGCTACAGATGCAGCTGATATATCAGCAAGGGGAGTCAATGCCAGCATAATCAGTAGGAGACATGCATGGCTAAGAGCTTCAGGATTTAAACCAGAGATGCAGTATTAAACATGCCCTTCGATAAAGAGCATTTATTTGGGCCAGAGCTTGACACCACAATAAATAAACTTAAAGACCCAGAGACAGCTAAAGCTATGGGTGCATTATACACCACGCCAACTAGGGACACTCTTCATAG
Organism: Pleurodeles waltl; assembly: GCF_031143425.1. Classification (NCBI taxonomy): domain Eukaryota; kingdom Metazoa; phylum Chordata; class Amphibia; order Caudata; family Salamandridae; genus Pleurodeles; species Pleurodeles waltl. The sequence goes on from NC_090444.1 coordinate 151,825,693, forward strand.
GCCACAGTTTAAGGGTGGTTTCAAACCAGTAACTACAGAACCATCTACCTCACAGCAAAGACAAGGGCCACACTTGTCAGAGGTTCAGTCAGAGGCTCTTACAAATGATCTAATTATAGGGGAAGAGGTAAATCGGCTGCTCCCAGAGGTTCCTCCACCTCAACAAAACAGTGACTTCTTACAAATCCCCACAGAGCATACTTCTCCTGTGGGAGGAAGACTGGCAAAGTCTTACCCACAATGGCACAAGATCACCACAGATCAATGGGTTTTATCAATTATCCAACATTACTATTGTCTAACTCCACCAAACATCCCCCTTCGTTCACACACTCACTCAGGAACATCTCACTTTATTAAAACAGGAAGTACAATCTCTACTACTCAAAAAGAGCCATAGAGATAGGACCTATATCCCAACAGGTGTCCAGAGTATATTCACTATACTTCCTCATACCAAAGAAAGATGGTACTCTCAGAGCAACAGCCGTATCTGGGAGCAAATCTGAACACTTAATCAGGATTAGCATACCCAAACCCATTAAGGATGCAAGCATTTCACCATCTTGTATCTCAACTACAATACAGCCACACTTACACGGTAAAGTTAGTGATAAAACTATTGAGAATGATGGCTTCATGCATAGCAATAGTACCCAATTCAAGTCTGTACGAGACCACTGCAGCAGTCTCTTTCTCAGCAGTGGTCTCAGGCTCAAATTCAGGATCTAGTGTTTGACCGCCAGGCTCACCGCTGTCTACAATGGTGGAATTACACTAACTTATCAAAGGGGCAGCTCTTTCAGGACCCTGTACCTCAGACCACAATCACAACAGATGCATCAATGATAGGTTGGGGAGCTCATCTCAAGGGGAATGGGACTCAATTCAACAAACTTATCATATAAACCCCTTCGAAGTACCAGCAATATTCCTAGCGCTCAAAGCCTTTCAGATACAAATCACACACAAGTTAAGGTTAATAAGGACAGACAATATGACCACAGTGTATTATCTGCAAAAACGGGGGGACGCACTAATCTCAAATTTTCCCTTTCAGCACAGACAATTTGGAAATTGGCAGTTCACAATCAGATTTAATGACTGACAGAGTATATTTCAGGGATACACAATCAACTAGCGTACCTCTTAAGCAGGACATAGCAACAAGTACACAAATGGGAGATTCACCCACATTTGATTCAACAATACTTTCAAATGTGGGGAACCCCAGACATAGACCTAATCGTCATAAAACAAAACCCAAAATGCCAAAACGTTGCATCCAGGTACCCATACCTTAAATGCAAGGCAATGCTCTATGGCTCAGTTGGTCAGGGATATTTGCTTACGCTTTTCCACCTTTCCCACTAATTACATTTTTGATCAAAAAGATTAAACAAACCTTGCTTACATTATACTCCTAGCTCCTACGTGGGCATGTCAACATTGGTACAGAACACTGTTGAATCTGTCTGTAGTACCACATCACAAACTACTAAACAGACCAGATCTGTTGACTCCGGACCAAGGTCAAATCTGACATCCAAAATGGCAGAAATATGTAAAGCAACCACACACATATACTCCACACTGCTGTGTGGATGTTAACTCGCCAGCAAACATTGGACAGGCAGTGCTTAGAACACTACTTCAAACTACTCCAACTCCTAAAGGCTAGCGACCGCTTACTTTGGGAGGAGACTGCTTTACAGTCTATGCAGAGCATGTGTATCTACAGCTACACATGCAATCGAACGGAAAATGTTGCTTACCCACTAGACATCTGTTCGTGGCATATAGTGCCGTAGATTCACATGCGCCCTCCCTCCTCCTCAGAAGCCTGTGGCCGTTGTAGTACTATATATTGTAAATATGTATATACTGTGCATGGGAATCTCATTTCTTTACTGTATATGTACATATTCTCTTATACACACTTTTTCACCCTCCTGTGGGGAAATCAAACTAGAAAAGGACTCTATGCCCATGTGTGGTATTACCGAGAGGAGGAGCCACTCGATCCCGTGACTCAAACCTTCTTTGAAGAAAAACTTCTTGTAACACTCCGAGCCCAACACTAGATGGCAGACTTATGCAAAGCATGTGAATCTACAGCACTACATGTCACAAACAAATGTCTACTGCGTAAGTAACATATTTATATATATGTGTGTATATATGTATGTGTGTGTGTGTGTGTGTGTGTGTGTATATGTATATATGTATATGTATATGTATATATATATATATATATATATGTATGTGTATATATATATATATATATATATATATATATATATATATATATGTATGTATGTTCGATGGCATGTGTAGCTGCAGATACACATGCTGTGCACATCCCGCCATCTGGTGTTGGGCTCGGAGTGTTACAAGTTGTTTTTCTTCGAAGAAGTCTTTTCGAGTCACGAGACCGAGGGACTCCTCCCATTTCGACTCCATTGCGCATGGGCGCCGACTCCATCTTAGATTGTTTTTTTTCCGCCATCGGGTTCGGACATGTTCCTTTTCGCTCCGTGTTTCGGGTCGGAAAGTTAGTTAGAATCTCGGAAAAAACTTTGGTATTGTTTGCGTTCGGTATCGGGTTAGTTACAACAGATCGACACCGAATTTAGAAGAGTTCCGGTGGCCCTTTGGTTTTTTTTCGATCCCCCGTCGGTGCCTGGTCGGCCCGGCCACGTGTGAATTCAAGGCTGATGGAACGGACCCCATTCCGCTTCTGTCCAAAATGCCATAACAAGTATCCGTATACGGATCAGCATCTGGTCTGTAACTTGTGCTTGTCCCCAGAGCACAAGGAAGATACTTGTGAGGCCTGTCGAGCGTTTCGGTCCAGAAAGACGTTAAGAGACCGAAGAGCCAGAAGACTGCAGATGGCGTTGACGCCGACAAAACAAGAGCGTTTCGAGGAAGAAGAGGAAGCTTTCTCTATCCAAGAGTCGGACTCGGAAGAGCTCGAGGCCGAAGAAACGCCGAAAACCGTGAGTAAGACGTCGAAACATAAGACTCACGAGAAGTCAACAAAAGCCCAGGGGACGCCACCGCCAACAGGCCATGGCTTAACCCAAACAAGCGGTGACCGAGCCAAGGCACCGAAAAAGGGCACGCTGGTGTCGAAGTCATCCGACTCCGGTCGAGATACCGCCACACAGCAATCTCGGACCCGAGACATCGGCTCTGAGAAATTTCGGCACCGTCACAGCGGCACCGAACAAATTCGGCATCGAGACACCACCACGCCGAAAATTACAAAGGTTTCTTCGGAGCCTAAAAAGACCTCCAAAAAAGTTTTGGTTCCGAAACATCCAGCCTCGGAGCCGAAAACAGGTTCCTATACAGAGGAACAAGGATTGGCCTCCCAAATGAAAAAACATAGATTTGGAGAGGAACTTCAAGCTGTAGAGCCAGACTATACTCAAAGGAGGCTACACATTCATCAAGACACAGGGAAGATAACCACTCTTCCTCCAATTAAAATAAAAAGAAAACTTGCCTTTCACGAAAAGGACAAGGAGCCACAGGCAAAGATGGCAAAGAAGACAACTCCACCACCTTCAGGGCACACATCACCAGTAGCAACTCCTCCACTGATGCACTCCCCGACTCATACTGCCATGAGTCAAGATGATCCTGATGCTCCAGTATCGGACAACAGCCCAGACTCGTACCCTACCAGGCCGTCCCCTCCTGAGGACAGTACATCTTACACACAGGTGATCGCAAGGGCAGCTGCTTTCCATAAGGTCACCTTGCATTCAGAACCAATTGAGGAGGACTTGTTGTTTAACACGTTAACCTCCACTCATAGCCAGTACCAAAGGCTACCTGTGCTCCCAGGAATGCTAAAACATTCAAAACAAATCTTTCAGGATCCTGTTAAAGGCCGAGCCATAACTCCAAGGGTGGAGAAAAAGTACAAGCCACCGCCAACAGATCCTGTTTATATTACAACGCAGTTAACTCCAGACTCAGTAGTTGTCGGGGCAGCTCGTAAGAGAGCAAACTCTCATACCTCAGGAGACGCACCACCTCCAGACAAAGAGAGTCGCAAATTTGATGCTGCGGGCAAAAGGGTTGCAGCACAAGCAGCAAACCAATGGCGCATTGCCAATTCACAAGCGCTTTTGGCAAGATATGACAGAGCTCACTGGGATGAGATGCAACATTTGATAGAACACTTACCCAAGGAGTTCCAAAAAAGAGCACAAGTGGTGGAAGAAGGACAAAGTATCTCTAATAATCAGATACGGTCTTCAATGGATGCAGCAGATACGGCTGCAAGGACAGTAAATACTGCAATAACAATAAGAAGGCACGCATGGCTCCGCACGTCAGGTTTCAAGCCGGAAATTCAACAAGCCGTGCTAAATATGCCATTTAATGAACAGCAGTTGTTTGGGCCGGAAGTCGACACTGCTATTGAGAAACTCGAGAAGGACACTGATACGGCAAAAGCCATGGGCGCACTCTACTCCCCGCAGAGGCACCTTTCGCAAAACACCTTTTAGGGGAGGGTTTCGAGGACAACCTACAGAAACCACAACATCACAAACAAGGCCCACTTACCAAAGCCAATATCAGCGGGGAAGTTTTCGGGGGCAATATAGTGGGGGACAATTCCAAAGAGGTAGAGGAAAATTCCAAAGCCCCAAAAGTCCTCAAAATAAGCAGTGACTCACAAGTCACCCATCCCCATCACATAACACCTGTGGGGGGAAGATTAAGCCAATTTTACAAACATTGGGAGGAGATAACAACAGATACTTGGGTACTAGCAATTATCCAGTATGGTTCTTGCATAGAATTTTGAGATTTCCCTCCAACAGTCCCACCGAAAACACACAGTATGTCGAAACAACATATAAATCTTCTAGGATTAGAAGTTCAAGCATTGCTCCAAAAAGAGGCAATAGAATTAGTACCAAAACAAGAACTAAACACAGGAGTTTACTCACTGTACTTTCTAATACCCAAAAATGACAAAACTCTAAGACCTATACTAGATCTCAGAATATTAAATATATACATCAAATCAGACCACTTTCACATGGTTACATTACAAGAAGTAATCCCACTGCTCAAACAGCAAGACTACATGACAACACTGGATCTAAAGGATGCATATTTCCATATACCAATACATCCTTCACACAGAAAGTACCTAAGGTTTGTATTCCAAGGGATACATTACCAATTCAAAGTGTTGCCATTCGGAATAACAACTGCGCCAAGAGTTTTTACAAAATGTCTAGCAGTAGTAGCTGCACATATCAGAAGGCAGCAAATACATGTGTTCCCGTACCTAGACGATTGGTTAATCAAAACCAACACGCAAAAACAGTGTTCACAACACACAAATTACGTCATAGAAACCCTACACAAACTAGGTTTCTCAATCAATTACTCAGTCACACCTTCTGCCGTGTCAAACACAGCAATACCTAGGAGCAACAATCAACACAGTAAAAGGAATTGCCACTCCAAGTCCACAAAGAGTCCAAACATTCCAAAATGTAATACAAGCCATGTATCCAAACCAAAAGATACAGGTCAAATTAGTAATGAAACTCCTAGGCATGATGTCCTCATGCATAGCCATTGTCCCAAACACAAGGTTGCAAATGCGGCCCTTACAACAGTGCCTAGCATCACAGTGGTCACAAGCACAGGGTCAACTTCTAGATCTGGTGTTGATAGACCGCCAAACATACATCTCGCTTCAATGGTGGAACAGTATAAATTTAAACCAAGGGCGGCCTTTTCAAGACCCAGTGCCACAATGCGTAATAACGACAGATGCATCCATGACAGGGTGGGGAACACACCTCAATCAGCACAGCATCCAAGGACAATGGGACATTCAGCAAAAACAGTTTCATATAAACCACTTAGAACTGTTAGCGGTGTTTCTAGCTCTGAAAGCATTTCAACCCATAATAACCCACAAATACACTCTTGTCAAGACAGACAATATGACAACAATGTATTACCTAAACAAACAGGGAGGAACACACTCGACACAGTTGTGTCTCCTAACACAAAAAATATGGCATTGGGCGATTCACAACCACATTCGCCTAATAGCACAATTTATTCCAGGGATTCAGAATCAGTTAGCAGACAATCTCTCTCGGGATCACCAACAGATCCACGAATGGGAAATTCACCCCCAAATACTGAACACTTACTTCAGAATGTGGGGAACGCCACAAATAGATCTATTTGCAACAAAAGAAAACTCAAAATGCCAAAACTTCGCATCCAGGTACCCACAACATCAGTCTCAGGGCAATGCACTATGG